>NC_091977.1:343931106-344621490 GCF_044704955.1 Pristiophorus japonicus | reverse complement strand
GGGGAGGGGTGGGGGGGAGAAGGGGTGGGGGGTGGAGGAGGGGTGGGGGGAGGAGGGTTGGGGTGGAGGAGGGGTGGGGGGGAGGAGGGTTGGGGGGGAGAAGAGGGGTGGGGGGAGGGGTGGTGGGGAGAGGGGGGAGGGGTGGGGGGAGAAGGGGGAGGGGTGGGAGGGAGAAGGGGGGAGGGGAGAAGGGGGGAGGGGGGGAGGGGAGAAGGGGGGGAGGGGAGAAGGCGGGGAGGGGAGGAGAAGGGGGAGGGGAGGGGGAGAAGGGGGTGGGGGGTGTGGAGAAGGGGTTGGGGTGGGGGGGGGGAGAAGGGGGAGGGGTGGGGGGGAGAAGGGGGAGGGGTGGGGGGAGAAGGGGGAGAGGTGGGGGGGAGAAGGAGCGTGGGGCGAGTGGGGAGAAGGAGGGTGGGGCGAGGGGGGTGAGGGGTGGGGAGAAGAGGGTGAGGGGTGGGAGAAGGGGGTGAGGGGTGGGGAGAAGGGGGTGAGGGGTGGGGAGAAGGGGGTGAGGGTGGGGAGAAGGGGGTGAGGGGTGGGGAGAAGGGGGTGAGGGGTGGGGGAGAAGGGGGTGAGGGGGGGGGAGAAGGGGGAGGGGTGGGGAGGGGGAGGGGGGGTGAGGGGGTGAGGGGGAGGGGTGGGGAGAATGGGGTGGGGAGAAGGGGGTGAGGGGGAGTGGTGGGGAGAAGGGGGGTGAGGGTGAGGGGGAGGGGTGGGGAGAAGGGGGTGAGGGGGAGTGGTGGGGAGAAGGGGGGTGAGGGGGAGTGGTGGGGAGAAGGGGGGTGAGGGGGAGTGGTGGGGAGAAGGGGGGTGAGGGGGAGGGGTGGGGAAAAGGAGGTGAGGGGGGGTGGGGAGAAGGGGGTGAGGGGGAGGGGTGGGGAGAAGGGGTGGGGAGAAGGGGGTGAGGGGTGGGGAGAAGGGGGAGGGGTGGGGTGAAGGAGGGTGAGGGGGAGGGGTGGGGTGAAGGAGGGGGAGGGGTGGGGAGAAGGGGGGGTGGCGGGTGAGGGGGAGGGATGGGGGGTGGGGAGAAGGGGGAGGGGTGGGGTGAAGGGGGGTGAGGGGGAGGGGAGAAGGGGTGAAGGGGGGTGAGGGGGAGGGGAGAAGGGGGTGGGTGGGAGGTGGAGGGATGGGATGGAGGGAGGGATGGGGTGGATGGAGCGGGGTGGGGGGGAGATGGTGGATGGAGGGGGGTGGGGGGGAGATGGTGGATGGAGGAGGGGTGGGGGGGAGGTGGAGGGGGGGTTGAGGGGAGGAGAGGTGTGGAGGGAGGGAGGGTGGGGTGGCGGGGGGAGGTTGAAGGGAGGTGGACGGGCGAGGTGGAAAGGGGGGAGGAGGAGGAGGGGGGTGTTGGGGGGTGGGGGAGGGAGATGGGGGGGTGGCAGGGGAGAAGGGGTGGTGGGAGGAGGAGGAGAGGGGTAGGGGGGAGAGGAGGGCGGAGAGGAGGGAGGGAGGGAAGGAAGCGAGAGAAGGGAGAGAAGGAGGCTTAACGGCCGGGCCCAAGACTTCGGGCTGGATTTACAGGTAGGACGCGTCGGGTCTCGGCGGGGGGGGGGGGGGGGGGGGCGGATAAGAATCGCGGAGGTCGTCAGGGGTGGGGGAAGAGAGAGAGTCGCGGGGAGGGTGGTGGGGCGCGGAGGTCGGGTCGGGTGGGGGGGGTGAGCGGAGGTCGCGTCTGGTCCGGTCAGGTGGGAGGAGCCTTATTCACGAAGCCCCAGTGAGGCCATTCGGCCAGGGCTAGGGGCTGTGTGCTTCAGGCCCCCCTCACAGTTTTGGGCGTCTGGAGCTACTGCACATGCACGCCCACTGTAGCGCGCATGTGCAGAGGTCCCGGCACTGTTTTCAGCGCAGGGACCTGGCTCCGGCCCCTACAGCTCGTGCTGCGCCGTGCCCAGCTTCAGAGGGCCAGCAGGGAGCCGGAAAATAGGTAAGTTTTTTTTAGGCGGACTTTGTGGCGCGAAAAACGGGCGTCCAGGCGGCACAGCCCGAAACTTGGGCCCATAGTGTGTAGACAGCTTAAATTAATGCTTCTAGAGATTTACATTGATCTATTTTCTGCTTTATCAAAAATAACAAAACTGAAGCTTTTACCTTTCACAATCCACTTTTTAATTGAGCATTTTAAAATGAAGGTATAGACTGAATAAGCCACTTCTCCTGAATGCTTTATGTTATTTTGCTTTTTTTTAAAATTGAAGAAAAGTTCAGTATAATGACTCGTAAAATTAAGCTTTGCAGGTTTTTAAAACAACAAGGATTTAAATAACACACCGACTTTACATTCTAGTTTTGGTTAATGTTGGGAGGGGGTGCTCCATATTCCAGTCGGGGTTTGATTTTAGGCATCTAACCAAGGGGTGAATGTGCTATGACTGAGCAACGGCTGACAGTTAATCGTGAAACATATAAAATGTCATCATCATCATTGGCAGTCCCTCGGAATTGAGGAAGACTTGCTTCCACTCCTGAAGTGAGTTCTTTGGTGGCTTAACAGTCCAATACGAGAGCCACAGACTTTGTCACAGGTGGGACAGATAGTCGTTGAGGGAAAGGGTGGGTGGGACTGGTTTACCGCACGCACTTTCCGCTGCCTTCATTTGATTTCTGCATTCTCTCGGCGTTGAGACTCGAAGTGCTCAGTGCCCTCCCGGATGCACTTTCTCCACTTAGGGCGGTCTTTGGCCAGGGACTCCCAGGTGTCAGTGGGGATGTTGCACTTTATCAGGGAGGCTTTGAGGGTATCCTTGTAACGTTTCCGCTGCCCACCTTTGGCTCGTTTACCGTGAAGGAGCTCCGCATAGAGCACTTGCTTGGGAGTCTCGTGTCTGGCATGCGAACTACGTGGCCTGCCCAGCGAAGCTGATCGAGTGTGGTCAGTGCTTCAATGCTGGGGATGCTAGCCTGGACGAGGACGCTGATGTTAGTGCGCCTGTCATCCCAGGGGATTTGTAGGATCTTGCGGAGACATCATTGGTGATATATTTCCAGCGACTTGAGGGGTCTACTGTACATGGTCCATGCTTCTGAGCCATACAGGAGGGCGGGTATTACTAAAGCCCTGTAGACCATAAGCTTGGTGATAGATTTGAGGGCCTGGTCTTCGAACACTCTTTTCCTCAGGCGGCCTTACGCTAAACATCCGTAAGACAAAGGTCCTCCACCAGCCTGTCCTCACCGCACAGCACTGCCCCCCAGTCATCAAGATCCACGGCGTGGCCCTCGACAACGTAGACCATTTCCCATACCTCGGGAGCCTCATCAACAAACACATATAAAATGTAAAAAGGAAGCCAAAGGAAGGATGGAGCCGATTTGGGACCCGAAAGGAGATCTTCTTGTGGAGGCTGCGGTACTAAATAAGTACTTTGCATCTGTTTCCACTAAAGATGAGGATGCTGTCAATGTCACAGTAAAGGAGGAGGTAGTCGAGAAATTGGATAGAATAAAAATAGATGATGAAGAGGAGGGACTTAAATGGTTGGCAGCACTCAAAATAGAAAAGTCACCTGGTCAGGATGGGATACAT
The DNA here is from genome assembly GCF_044704955.1 of Pristiophorus japonicus. NCBI lineage: Eukaryota > Metazoa > Chordata > Chondrichthyes > Pristiophoridae > Pristiophorus > Pristiophorus japonicus. The sequence continues at coordinate 344,617,970 of NC_091977.1, read as the reverse complement.
CCGAGGTTGCTGAGGGAAGTAAGGGTGGAAATTGCTGAGGGTCTGGTCACAAACCTCCAATCCTCCTTAGATATGGGAGTGGTGCCAGCAGACTGGAGGATTGTAAATGTTACATCGTTGTTTAAAAAGGGGAGAGGGATAAACCTGGCAACTACAGGCCAGTCAGCCTAACTTGGTAATTGTATACAATATACTGCATACACCATGTCATTTAGCTTAATTAGGCTTTTCCCTGCAACAAAAAATCATAAGTTTGGTCTTTATGAACTTCGATAAAAAATTTCAGGTAAGGCATAGTCAGTTGTACAGTAAAGTTGTCCCTTATGCATTAACCCATTAATTCAGGACAGTATTTCACATGTTTTCCGTTCTCCACGCGAACCATTCTTCCAGCATCTTCAGGCAAGATTGTCAGTATAATGCTTATTTTGTGCCAAATTATGGGTAGGTTTGGCTGTAGGCACACGCCTATTGGGAAACTTTTAGAGATTCAAATCCAGGACAAAATTAATTGGCACTTGAAAAAATATGGGTTAAGAAATTAAAGCCAGCATGGATTTGTTAAAGGTAAATCATGTTTGACTAACTCGATTGAGTTCTTTGATGAAATATAGAAACATAGTGTTATGTATGAATAAAGAGTCTGACTAGATAATGTGAGCTCAAAGTAAAGTGTGACCGTAGACTTTTATTGCAGGTCTCCAGAGTGCCTCTCCAGCCTGTGAGACCTCCTTAAGTACCAGTGCTCCCAAGGGATTGTGGGATTCCTTGGGACGCCAAGGGATCAGCCCTCTGGTGGCTACACAAGGTATATACAGGTTTAGAAACATAGAAAATAGGTGCAGGAGTAGGCCATTCGGCCCTTCGAGCCTGCACCGCCATTCAATGAGTTCATGGCTGAACATGCAACTTCAGTACCCCATTCCTGCTTTCTCGCCATACCCCTTGATTCCCCTAATAGTAAGGACTACATTGAACTCCTTTTTGAATATATTTAGTGAATTGGCCTCAACAACTTTCTGTGGTAGAGAATTCCACAGGTTCACCACTCTCTGGGTGAAGAAGTTTCTCCTCATCTCGGACTGTGACCCCTGGTTCTGGACTTCCCCAACATTGGGAACATTCTTCCTGCATCTAACCTGTCTAAACCCGTCAGAATTTTAAATGTTTCTATGAGATCCCCGCTCATTCTTCTAAACTCCAGTGAATACAAGCCCAGTTGATCCAGTCTTTCTTGATATGTCAGTCCCGCCATCCCGGGAATCAGTCTGGTGAACCTTCGCTGCACTCCCTCAATAGCAAGAATGTCCTTCCTCAAGTTAGGAGACCAAAACTGTACACAATACTCCAGGTGTGGCCTCACCAAGGCCCTGTACAACTGTAGTAACACCTCCCTGCCCCTGTACTCAAATCCCCTCGCTATGAAGGCCAACATGCCATTTGCTTTCTTAACCGCCTGCTGCACCTGCATGCCAACCTTCAATGACTGATGTACCATGACACCCAGGTCTCGTTGCACCTCCCCTTTTCCTAATCTGTCACCATTCAGATAATAGTCTGTCTCTCTGTTTTTACCACCAAAGTGGATAACCTCACATTTATCCACATTATACTTCATCTGCCATGCATTTGCCCACTCACCTAACCTATCCAAGTCACTCTGCAGCCTCATAGCATCCTCCTCGCAGCTCACACTGCCACCCAACTGAGTGTCATCCGCAAATTTGGAGATACTACATTTAATCACCTCGTCTAAATCATTAATGTACAATGTAAACAGCTGGGGCCCCAGCACAGTACCTTGCGGTACCCCACTAGTCACTGCCTGCCATTCTGAAAAGTATCCATTTACTCCGACTGTTTGCTTCCTGTCTGCCAACCAGTTCTCAATCCACGTCAGCACACTACCCCCAATCCCACGTGCTTTAACTTTGCACATTAATCTCTTGTGTGGGACCTTGTCGAAAGCCTTCTGAAAGTTCAAATACATCACATCAACTGGTTTACCTTGTCCACTCTACTGGAAACATCCTCAAAAAATTCCAGAAGATTTGTCAAGCATGATTTCCCTTTCACAAATCCATGCTGACTTGGACCTATTATGTCACCTCTTTCCAAATGCGCTGCTATGACATCCTTAATAATTGAGTCCATCATTTTACCCACTACCGATGTCAGGCTGACCGGTCTATAATTCCCTGTTTTCTCTCTCCCTCCTTTTTTAAAAAGTGGGGTTACATTGCCTACCCTCCACTCCATAGGAACTGATCCAGAGTCAATGGAATGTTGGAAAATGACTGTCAATGCATCCGCTATTTCCAAGGCCACCTCCTTAAGTATTCTGGGATGCAGACCATCAGGCCCTGGGGATTTATCGGCCTTCAATCCCATCAATTTCCCGACTAATAAGGATTTCCCTCAGTTCCTCCTTCTTACTAGACCCTCTAACCCCTTTTATATCCGGAAGGTTGTTTGTGTCCTCCTTAGTGAATACCGAACCAAAGTACTTGTTCAATTGGTCTGCCATTTCTTTGTTCCCCGCTATGACTTCCCCTGATTTTGACCGCAGGGGACCTACTTTTGTCTTTACTAACTGTTTTGTCTTTACATATCTATAGAAGCTTTTGCAGTCCGTTTTAATGTTCCTCGTACTCTATTTTCCCTGTCCTAATAAAACCCTTTGTCCTCCTCTGCTGAGTTCTAAATTTCTCCCAGTCCCTGGGTTCGCTGCTATTTCTGGCCAATTTGTATGCCACTTCCTTGGCTTTAATACTATCCCTGATTTCCCTTGTTAGCCACGGTTAAGCCACCTTCCCTTTTTTATTTTTACGCCAGACAGGGATGTACAATTGTTGTAGTTCATCCATGCCGTCTCTAAATGTCTGCCATTGCCCATCCTCTGTCAACCCCTCAAGTATCATTCGCCAATCTATCCTAGCCAATTCACACCTCATACCTTCAAAGTTACCCTTCTTTAAGCTCTGGACCATGGTCTCTGAATTAACTGCTTCATTCTCCATCCTAATGTAGAACTCCACCATATTATGGTCACTCTTCCCCAAGGGACTTCGCACAACGAGATTGCTAATTAATCCTCTCTCATTACACAACACCCAGTCTAAGATGGCCTCCCCCCGAGTTGGTTCCTCGACATATTGGTCTAGAAAACCATCCCTTATGCACTCCAGGAAATCCTCCTCCACCATATTGCTTCCAGTTTGGTTAGCCCAGTCTATATGCATATTAAAGTCACCCATGATAACTGCTGCACCTTTATTGCATGCACCCATAATGATGCCCTCCCCAACATCACTACTACTGTTTGGAGGTCTGTACACAACTCCCACTAACGTTTTTTGCCCTTTGGTGTTCTGCAGCTCTACTCATATAGATGCCACATCATCCAAGCTAATGTCCTTCCAAAATATTGCATTAATCTCTTTAACCAGCAATGCTACCTCACCTCCTTTTCCTTTTATTCTATCCTTCCTGAATGTTGAATACCCTTGGATGTTGAGTTCCCAGCCCTGATTATCCTGGAGCCACGTCTCTGTAATCCCAATCACATCATATCTGTTAACATCTATTTGCACAGTTAATTCATCCACCTTATTACGGATATTACTTGCATTAAGACACAAAACCTTCAGGCTTGTTTTTTTAACACCCTTTGTCCTTTTAGAATTATGATGTAGTGTGGCCCTTTTTGTTTCTTGCCTTTGTTTACTTGGCCTTCCACTATCTACCTTTCTACCATCTGTTTCTGACTCCATATTACTTCGCCCTGTCTCGCTGCATAGGTTCCCATCCCCTTGCCATTATTAGTTTAAACACTCCCGAACTGCATTAGCAAATGTTAGGACATCAGTTCCAGTCCTGCCCTATATAACACATAGAAAATAGGTGCAGGAGTAGGCCATTCGGCCCTTCGAGCCTGCACCACCATTCAATATGATCATGGCTGACCATGCACTTCAGCACCCCACACCCGCCCTCTCTCCATACCCTCGATCCCCCCCAGCCACAAGGGCCATATCCAACTCCCTCCCGAACATATCCAATGCACTGGCCTCAACAACCCTCTGTGGCAGAGAACTCCACATGTCCACAACACCCTGAGTGAAGAAGCTTCTCCCCATCTCGGTCCCAAATGGTCCACCCCCCATCCCTAGACTGTGATCCCCGGCTCCGGACCCCCCCAACATCAGGAACACTCCCCCCGCATCCAACTCGTCAGAATTTCACATGTTTCCATGAGATCCCCTCTCATTCTTCCAAACTCCTTTGAATATAAGCCCAGTCGATCCAGTCTTTCTTCATATGTCAGTCCTGTCATCCCGGGAATCAGCCTGGTGAACCTTCGCTGCACTCCCTCAATGGCAAGAATGTCCTTCCTCAGACTAGACGACCAAAACTGCACACAACACCCAAGGTGCGGCCTCACCAAGGCCCTGCACGACCGCAGCAAGACCTCCCCTCTCCTACACTCTCATCCTGCTATGAATGCCAACATGCCACTTGCCCGCTGCACCTGCATGCCAACCCCCAATGAGTGATGCACCATGATACGCAGGACTCGCCGCACCTCCCCCTCCACTATCTGTCACCATTTAGACACCAATCTGCCTTCCTGCTTTTACCACCAAAGTAGAAAACCTTACATCTATCCACACTATACCGCATCTGCCATGCATCTGCCCACCCACCCAACCTGTCCAAGTCACCCTGCAGCCTCCCAGCATCCTCCCCACAGCTCACACTGCCACCCAGCCCAGTGCCATCTGCAAACCTGGAGATACTACATTCAATTCCTTCGTCCAAATCACCAGTGTATACTGTGAATAGCTGGAGCTCCAGCACTGAATCCTGCGGCACCCCCCCAGTCACTGCCCGCCACTCCAAAAAGGACCCGTCCATTCGCACTCCTTGCTTCCTGTCTGCCAGCCAGCCCTCCATCCATGTCAGCACATTACCCCCAATACCATGTGCCTTAATTTTGCACACTAATCTCTTATGTGGGACCTTGTCAAAATCCTCCTGAAAGTCCAAATACACCACATCCACTGGCTCCCACCCCACCCCCCGTCCACTACGAGCCACATCCCCAAAACACTCCAGAAGATTTGTCAAGCATGACTTCCCCTTCACAAATCCATGCCGACCTGGACCGATCCTGTCACTGCCCTCCAAATGCGCTGGCACTACATCTTTAATAATTGACTCCCAACATCTTCCCCACCACCGATGCCAAGCCGACCGGTTCACAATTCCCTGTCCTCTTTCTCCCCCCCCCCTCTTCTAAAAAGTGGGGCCACATTAGCCATCCGCCAGTCCATAGGAACCGATCCAGAATCTATATAGAATGTTGGAAAATGACCACCAATGCATTCACCACTTCCAGGGCCACCTCCCCAAGCACTCTGGGATACAGACCATCAGGCCCCAGGGATCCATCAGCCCACCCAACACAGTTTGCCGACTAATAATAATTTCTTTTAGTTGCTCCTTCTCGTTAGACCCTTGGTCCCCCAGCATTTCCGGAAGACTATTTGTGAAGACAAATCAAAGCATTTGTTCAACAGGTCTGCCACCTGTTCGTTTCCCACTATGAATTCATCTGATTCTGACTGCAAGGGAACCACACTTGTCCTCACCAATCTTCCTCTCCTTACGCATCCGCAGAAGCCTTTGCAGTCAGTTTCCATGTTCCCTGCAAGCCCACCCTCACACTCCATTTCCCTCTCCCCCCCCCCGCCCCCACCCCACCCCAACCAAACCCTCTGAACTCCAAATTTCTCCCAGTCCCCAGCTTTCCCCGGCCAACTCATATGCCTCTTCCCTGGATTCAACACCATCCTTAACCTCCCTTACAAGCCACGGCTGAGCCATCTTCCCCGCTCCATTTCTATGGCAGACAGGGATGCACAACCGCTGAAGTTCATCCATGTGATCTCCAAACGTCAGCCACCGCCAATCCCCGCAAAGCATCACTCGCCAGTCCATCCCAGCCAACTCATGTCTCACACCGTTGAAGTCACCCCCCTTCAAGTTCAGGACTCCAGCCCCTGAACTAACTGTGCCACTCTCCATCCCAATGAAGAACTCCACCACATCATGGCCACTCCTCCCCAAGGGGCCCCACACAACAAGACCGCCAATCAGCCTGCCCTCATCACACAACCCCCAGTCCAGGATGGCCAGGTCTGCAGCTGGCTCCTCGACACACCGGTCCAGAAAACCATTCCCCACACACTCCAAGAAATCCTCCTCCACCGCACCGCCACCAGTTTGTCCAGACCAATCCACATGTAGATCAAAGTCATCCATGACAACTGCCGCACCTCCACTGCACGCATCCCCAACCTCCTGCCCGATGCCATCCTCAACCTCATCGCAACTGCCCGGTGGTCTGCACACAACTCCCACCAGCGCCCTCTGCCCCCCGGTGTTCCGCAGCTCCACCCACACAGACTCCACCCCATCCACATGAAGTAATGGAGAAGGTTGCTGAGGGTCATGTGGTTCATGTTTATATGGACTTTCAAAAGGCGTTTAATAAAGTACCACGTAATAGTCGTGTTAGCTGAATTGAAGCCTATGGGATTAAAGGGAAAGTGGCAGCATGGATATGAAACTGGCTAAGAGACAAAAAGCAGGGAGTAGTGTACGGTTGTTTTTCAGACTGGAGGGAAGTGTGCAGTGGTGTCCCCCAAGGGGTTGGTGTTGGGACCACTGCTCTTTTGATTTATATATAAATGACCTGGACTTTGGTATATAGAGCATAATTTCAAAGGGGGAGAGATTCACTATCGGCCTGTTTGGGGTGCTTATTTTTTAAAGTTTGAAAAGTTAGGGCCAGGCATTAACAAGTAAATCTTTTTTTAAAATTAGCCGTTTGCACTCCAAGAAGGAAGTGGAGTGCTAAATCAAGCGCTTCACTTCATTCTTTGAGCGCTGACGGAAGCAGGCTGTGCCATGCTGTCACGTTCAAAGGGACCTTTCCTCCCTTATAGGAAAGGGCCATCGCTACAGGCTCTGCAATATGAAGGGAACCTACCTGGACCACCAAGGGAGCGCCAAACCCACGCGATCAACCCAGCACTCGAGCAGAGTCTCGGCTGATCAATCGTGAGCAGGATCCTGCGGCAAAAAACAAGAAAAGTCGTCTTTTTTTTACTTATCTTGGCCACCTTGCCTTTAATCAGCGTCCCCATAGTGGCTGGCCGCCTGATCCACGCCTCTTGTAGCTGTTGGTGCTTTCGCCTGGCTCTGCTGCGGGGGGCAAAAGTGAATTTCGGGACCCGGGTGATGCACTGGCGATGACATCACGATCTCCGGGCGCAGAAGATTGGGGCACAACGTTGTAGCACCACTGCTAAACTCCCGCCGAATATGGGATGTTAACGCCGTGCCCAGTCATAAAGGCATTTGCCCTCCATTAGCGCTCCGCGGGGGCACTAATGGGAGATGCAAATGCACCCAATTTCTCCCCCAAATTTTGCAGATGACAAGAAACTCGGAAATGTAGTAAACAGTGAGGAGGATATTAACAGACTTCAAGAGGACATAAACTGATTTATGAAATGGGCACACACGTGGCAAATGAAATTCAACACAGAGAAAAGTAGGAAGAATGAAGAGAGGCAGTAAAAACAAAATGGTACAATTTTAAATGGGGTGCAGGAACAGAGAGAGCTTGGAGTGTAGGATACAAGTCTTTGAAGGTGGCAGTACAAGTTGGGAAGGCTGTTAAAAAGGTAAACAGGATCCTTGGCTTTATAAATAGAGGCATAGAGTACAAAAACAAGGACGTTTTGCCCAACCTTTATATAACACTGGTGAGGCCACATCTGGAGTATTGAGGTCAATTCTGGACACCACACTTTAGGAATTTAATCAAGGCCTTAAAGAAGGTGCAGAAGAGATTTACCAGAATGGTACCAGGGATGGGGGATTTCAGTTATGTGGAGAGACTAGAGAAACTAGGTTTGTTTTCCTTGGATCAGAAAAGGTTAAGGGGAGATTTGATAGAGGTGTTAAAAATCATGAAGCGTTCTAATAGAGTAAATAAGGAGAAACTTTTTCCAGTAGTAGAAGGTTCATTGAACCAGAGGCGACATGAGGAATTTTTTTTAACGTAGCGTGTTGTTAGTTTGGTATCATTAGCAAATTTGATCACTTTGCATTGAATATGAGTCCAGATCATTTATAATAAATGAGAAGTAATAATGTTCCCAATGCTGAGTCCTGGGGCACCCACCCCAACATAACTCCTCAAATGAGTACTCATTGCTTTCTACCCTTCAACTAGTTTCTTATCCATTCCCAGAGTCTACCCCGAATCCTCATAGCTTTGAGTTTAAGTGATTGTCTTTTGTGATGCACTTTGCCTCAAGCCTTTAGGAAGTCTATGTTGTAGGGTTTTTACAGTCCATTTGGGATGTTACTTTCCTCAAATAAGTTGAGGAGGTTGGTTAGGCAGAATCTTCCCAATCTGAGTCCTGCTGGCTGTAGTAAATAGGTTATTATTGTACAGATATTCAAGTATGAGGGATTTTGATAGAGTAGATAGGGAGAACTGTTTCCACTGGCAGGAGGTTGGTAACTAGAGGACACAGATTTAAAATAATTGACATAAAAGCCAGGGGAGGGATGAGAAGAATTTTCTTTACTCAGCAAGTTGTTATGACATGGAATGTGCTGCCTGAAAGGGTGGTGAAAGCAGATTCAATAATAACATTCAAAAGGAAATTGGATGAATCAAAATTAGAATCGTAGAAATTAATGGCACAGAAGGAGGCCATTTGGCCCATTGTGTTCCTGCTGGACGAAAAGTAGCCCTGTCGGTTACAGCACTTCAGGTGCCTAACCAAGTACTTTTTAAAGCGATGAGGGTTTCTGCCTCTACCACCCTTTCAGGCAGTGAGTTCTAGACGCCAACACCCTCTAGGTGGAAACATTTCTCCTCAACTCCCCTCTAATCCTTCTACCAATTAATACTTGAAGGGGAACAATTTACAGGGCTATGGGGAAAGAGCAAGGATGGGGAACTAATTGGTTTGCTCTTTCGAAGAGCCTGAACAGGCATGAAGGGCAGAATGGCCTCCTTCTGTGCTGTATGATTCTATGATTTTATGGTTCTAAAGTCCTTGGGTTGGCTGGATTTTCGTTGACTTTGTGACCGGGTTTTCGCCGCGATTTGATCCTCCGCGGCGAAAACCCGGTCGGTGGGATCCTCTGGCACCTCTTTGTGACAACGCTTCCACATATCACCGGGGAGAAGTGCAACGACGTAGATTGCGTTAGCGTCAGACTTTCGGCTCTCTCCCGACCCTTGTGTCACGTCCAGAATACCGACCGGGTCAAACCTGTCAGTACAGCTCTGCTAGCAGCAGTAAGTTTGAAGACCTGCAAAAAGCTAAGTTAAAGTTTTTATTTTTAAATTATTTTTCAATGATTTAGTAAGTAGGGGTTTTTTGAATTCTTTTTGCAATTTTCTTTTCCCCCCTCCCAAGGCCTCTCTTGCAGCGCCACTGACCCCGGACTAAAGTTGCCGAAACTCATGGTTTGCGCCGCTAATCCTCGTGCAACACCGACTTCACCGTTGCATGGCGCAGATGTAAAGACTGAAAGTTAGGCCTAAAAACGGTAGCGCAGCGAGAATTTTGCCGTTGAAAACTTCACCGAAAAACTAGAGTTAAAAACAATCAAGGTAAACTTTCCACGTTTTAATTAATAATGCAAAATAGCTAATGTAAATTTACAAAGTTTGAAATTCATACCTGCTCCATTAGTTGGAATAACAGTTGCATAACTTGGTAATTGCATAACAACATACTGGCATACGCCATGTCATTTAGCTTAATTAGAAAATAGTCCTAGCTCCATAACTCAAAATCTTAAGTTTGATCTTAATGAACTTGGATGATACAGTTATCAGGTATGGCATAGCCAGCTGTACAGTAAAACTGTCCCTTGTGCATGAGTCCCAACCTCAGGACAGTATTTCATGTGATCTTTCTCTGTTCTCCATGCCAACCATTCTTGCTATGCCTCCAGACAGGATTGCCAGTTTAATGCCCAAATGATGGGCAAGTTTGTGCTATGGACATACACCCAATAGGAAATAGGTTGAGACTCCACAAGCTAATTTCATTCCAGATGTCAGGAGGTGTCACAAAACAAGCCAGTCAAATCAGTCAAGCAATTCTTTTCCAATTTCTTTGATGGCCAATTTATTTCCTCAGTATGCCAACTTTATGGATCTTAAACATACAACTAATATAGAAACATATAAAATAGGTGCAGGAGTAGGCCATTCGGCCCTTCTAGCCTGCACCGCTATTCAATGAGTTCATGGCTGAACATGCAACCTCAGTACCCCATTCCTGCTTTCTCGCCATACCCCTTGATCCCCCTAGTAGTAAGGACTACATCTAACTCCTTTTTGAATATATTTAGTGAATTGGCCTCAACAACTTTCTGTGGTAGAGAATTCCACAGGTTCACCACTCTCTGGGTGAAGAAGTTTCTCCTCATCTCGGTCCTAAATGGCTTACCCCTTATCCTTAGACTGTGACCCCTGGTTCTGGACTTCCCCAACATTGGGAACATTCTTCCTGCATCTAACCTGTCTAAACCCGTCAGAATTTTAAACGTTTCTATGAGGTCCCCTCTCATTCTTCTGAACTCCAGTGAATACAAGCCCAGTTGATCCAGTCTTTCTTGATATGTCAGTCCCGCCATCCCGGGAATCAGTCTGGTGAACCTTCGCTGCACTCCCTCAATAGCAAGAATGTCCTTCCTCAAGTTAGGAGACCAAAACTGTACACAATTCTCCAGGTGTGACCTCACCAAGGCCCTGTACAACTGTAGCAACACCTCCCTGCCTCTGTACTCAAATCCCCTCGCTATGAAGGCCAACATGCCATTTGCTTTCTTAACCGCCTGCTGTACCTGCATGCCAACCTTCAATGATTGCTGTACCATGACACCCAGGTCTCGTTGCACCTCCCCTTTTCCTAATCTGTCACCATTCAGATAATAGTCTGTCTCTCTGTTTTTACCACCAAAGTGGATAACCTCACATTTATCCACATTATACTTCATCTACTTCACCTAACCTATCCAAGTCACTCTGCAGCCTCATAGCATCCTCCTCGCAGCTCACACTGCCACCCAACTTAGTGTCATCCGCAAATTTGGAGATACTACATTTAATCCCCTCGTCTAAATCATTAATGTACAGTGTAAACAGCTGGGGCCCCAGCACAGAACCTTGCGGTACCCCACTAGTCACTGCCTGCCATTCTGAAAAGTATCCATTTACTCCTACTCTTTGCTTCCTGTCTGACAACCAGTTCTCAATCCATGTCAGCACACTACCCCCAATCCCATGTGCTTTATTATATTATATTATAACAACTACATAGAAACTTAAATATAATTTCCACAAAATATTTAATCTTTCCTAAAAATTATTCAAGTCCCTTTGGAAATCATTCCAATAAGGTTTAGCCTCAGTGGCATACCCTCCTTCAGGGGGCCTGAGCCTTGATTTTAATCCTTTCCTGAATTTGTTTTGTGCAATTTTGGGCTTTTAATCCTAATGCTCTTTGAGCCACAATACGTAAGCCAACTTCCCTCCAGAACCCTTGGACCACTGCCCATATAAAAACAGCTACACAGCCTTTTCTGCTATGCCTCTTGCCCTTTCCATACTATTACTGCCACTTTTCAGCCATTCCCCACTCTCACCCATCATAGCACTTCTACTGGGCTCTTGACTCCCACGGTAATGCATGTACTTAGTGCCCAGGTTTGCCTCCTGCATTGCCTTCAGTTCCATATCCCACCGGCTCCAACCCCCACGTACCCTGTTCAGTGCTCCTAAAACATGTACACCACCTCAGTGCTACTATAATCCAGTCCACTCCAATGCTCCCACATCCTACCTACCTCAGTACTTCCACACCCCAAACCACACTCCAAACAACCCTAACTCCCAGTCGCCCACTATTCACACACCCCTTCCACTCTGGTGCTTCCAGTCACCCAATATGTGAAGGCCCAGACACCAACTTCCCCATCTAGACCTCGCACTCTATATATTGAGTACTTCCCCTCAAGGCACAAAAATGCCCTCAGAGCCCAGTACCACCTCAGTTTTAACAGGCTATAAAGAATAATTGTACTGACTTTTCTCAGATGCAAATGCTCCCAAATTCCATCTCCCATGATTATCCCTAGATTTTCTATTTCTTCTAGGTCCTGATGCTCTCCATCCTTTCCCTTCCATGCACCAAATCCAACTCCCATTTCTTCCTGGTCAAATTCTTCTGGTCCTGCCTATGCATGACTCTCTCCATCCTTTCCCTTCCATGTGCCAAATCAAATCCCCACTCCCTCTTAGCCTGATCCCCATTGCCTCCCAGTTCCACTATTTTTTGCACCCGTAAGTGTTGCAGAAGCTCTTCAACAGTCTTTCCATGCCTGATCCCCAGACTTAATGTCCAACCCAGTGCATGTTTTAAGAAAGCAAATGGTATGTTGGCCTTTATTACAAGAACATTTGAGTATAAGAGTAAAAATGTCTTACTGCAATTATATAGGGCCCTGGTGAGACCACACCTGGAGAATTGTGTACAGTTTTGGTCTCCTTACCTAAGGAAGAATATACTTGCCGTAGAGGGAGAGCAACGAAGGTTCACCATACTGATTGCTGGGATGGGGGATTGTCCTATGAGAAGAGAGTGAGTTATATATATATTTAGAGTTTAGAAGAATGAGGCGATTTTATTGAAACATACAAAATTCTTACAGGGCTTGACAGGGTAGATGCAGGGAGGATGTTTTCCCTGGCTGGGAAGTCTAGAACCAGAGGTCACAGTCTCAGAATAATGGGTCAGCCTGAGATGAGGGTGGTGAATCTTTGGAATTCTCTACGCCAGAGTGCTGTAAAGGCTCAGTCATTGATTATATTCAAGACAGAGATCGATAGATTTTTGAATATTAAGGGAAGCAAGGGATATGGCGATAGTGCAGGAAAGTGGAGTTGAGGTAGAAGATCAGCCATGATCTTATTGAATGGTGGAGCAGGCTCGAGGGGTCGAATAGCCCAATCCTGATCCTATTTATTATGTTCTTGTGTTGCCCCCATCTTCCTTTGTGCCCAAGGTCCCAAAAAGATAAAAGCTAAATATTGAGGATGCATGTGTGTGAGCTACACATAAACAGAGGGAAGGAGATATCAGAAAGAATTGGATGTAAACAGTGAGCTACAGATACCACAATGGAGAAAAGGACAAGAGAGAAAGAAAAGGGTGAGAAGTGAAGGACAAACAGAAAGACAGAGAGAATGACACAAGAAGAATTAGATCAACTATTTTCTAAGACAGCATATCCTGCAACTCACCATGAGCAATGTCACAGGAGACCCTAGGTGTGTTAAACACAGTAACAGTGTTTTATTATTAATATGGAAATAAAATGGAATGTAATTATTTTATTAAAATGAAAATTGAGAGATGTAAAATGGGCTTGCGACTCATGAAAACCCGTTTTACATATTGCATAATGTCAAGATCTACCCCACTCACTAAAATATTGACCTTGATTTTAACCCCCCCCATCCTCGCCACCCCTCACCCACAGGTGGTACAGGTTTGGAAGGGGGTTAAAATATCGGGATCCAGCAACCTGGACCCATTGCCGTCCATTTAAATTTTTACAAACCCAAATCAAGCCATTAGCAAGGCTCCCACAAAAGACAGACAGGGCCTTAATTTAAAGGTTGTGACCCAGTGACATCATCAGAGCCAAGACTTAAACATAATTGTACGTCAGGGGAGGCCTAGGCTGTCGGTAAGTGCTGAAGATCAGTTCCTTTTAGCATTACTTGTTGGGCAGGAGAAGCAGGACTACTTCCACTAGGCCTGAGAAGTAAGCCTGTAGCCTCCCCCAATCCTGAACTTCTGTCTCCCTGATCACGCCCCAGAGCCCACCCACCCCTACTGACTGCCGTGGACCATCCCCACGCGTCCCTGGCTGTGGCTTCCTGCCACTACCTACCGTTGCCACTCACTAGCCAGGCAGGCAATCTGGCTGGCTGTCAGGCAGACGTCTGTCCAAAATTATTCAGATGAGGCCATTAAAATCGGCTGGACCTCTGCGCCCCAGCCTTGCTGGGTTCTTCGCTCACTACTGGGGTCCCCTGTGACCTCTCCACCTTCACATTATCAGAACCATAGTTTCCATATATTAGAGACAATGCGGCCAGTAATGGGGCCATCAACACCTGTTAACGGTGCGCTTAAGACAGTTACAGAGACAGTCAGGGATGATCGACTGGTAATGGACCTTCTGTTTCCAACAACGGCTCATGTTGGAGGTGTGGAGGCAAACACACAGCCAGAGCTTGCAGGTATCAGCAATATACCTGCAGAAATTGCAACGTCAGCAGTCACTTGGCGTGTATGTGCAGGAAGCCTGCAGCCAGGTTGATGTACGAGGAGGACGGGCCCGATGTAAGCCCTACGAGGCCAAATGGACACTGGGGGAAATCGCTAGAAACTGAAGTTCAGCGAGTTCATGTGGAGCACATATACAGTTTATACACCAGGACGCCACCGATAATGATGTAAGTGCTCCTCAATGGCATCCCAGTATCAATGGAGCTAGACAAGGGGGCCAGCCAGTCCCTGATGAGTATCAAAACAGTTTGACAAGTTGTGGGCGTCCAAGGCCAGGAGGCCAAAATTATTGCCGATTGACGCACAGCTACGGACATATACAAAGGAGATCATTCCGGTGCTAGGCAGCGCCACGGTAGTCGTGACTCACAAAGATTCGGAGAACAGGTTGCCACTCTGGATTGTCTCGGGGGACAGTCCCGCACTGCTGGGGAGGAGTTGGCTTGCTGTCATGAACTGGAAATGGGGCGATGTCAATACAATTTCTTCTGTGGAGCGAATATCATGCTCACAGGTCCTGGACAAATTTGACTCACTATTTCAACCCGGCATTGGCACTTTCACGGGGACCAAGGTAGTGATTCACACAAATCCGGATGCCAGGCCAGTACACCACAAGGGCAGAGCGGTGCCGTACGTGATGTGGGAAAAGATAGAAGGCGAATTAGACCGCCTGCTGAGGCAAGGCATCATCTCGCCAGTCGAATTCAGTGACTGGGCGAGCCCGATTGTACTGGTGCTCAAGGCGGATGCGTCGGTCAGGATATGTGGCGATTACAAGGCCACCATCAATCGGGTGTCACTCCAAGACCAGTACCCGCTACCGAGAGCGGAGGACCTCGTTGCAACGCTATCCGGTGGCAAACTTTTTCCAAAATTGGACCTGACCTCAGCTTACATGACCCAGGAGCTGGCGAGTGAGTCGAAGAAGCTGACCACCATCACAACACACAAGGAGTTGTTTGAGTACAACAGATGTCCATTCGGGATTCGCTCGGCGGCCGCGATCTTTCAACGAAACATGGAAAGTCTCCTCAAGTCGATTCCAAGGACGGTGGTTTTTCAAGACGACATCCGCATCACGGGTTGCGATACTGAAGAACACCTCCACAACCTGGAAGAGGTGCTACGCAGACTGGACCGGGTAGGTCTGCGACTGAAAAAGGCGAAGTGCGTCTTCCTAGCTCCAGAGATAGAATTCCTGGGGATGAGGGTAGCAGCAGACGGGATAAGA
The DNA here is from genome assembly GCF_044704955.1 of Pristiophorus japonicus. Classification (NCBI taxonomy): domain Eukaryota; kingdom Metazoa; phylum Chordata; class Chondrichthyes; family Pristiophoridae; genus Pristiophorus; species Pristiophorus japonicus. The sequence goes on along the minus strand of NC_091977.1, from coordinate 344,602,265 downwards.
CCTACTGCGTCCAAAACGGAAGCGATCCAGGGAGCACCCAGACCCCATAACACGACGGAGCTGCGTTCGTTCCTGGGACTCCTGAACTATTTTGGTAACTTTCTTCCCAAATTGAGCATGTTGTTAGAGCCGCTACACGTGCTCCTACGCAAAGGTCGCGAATGGGTCTTGGGGGGACAGCCAGGAAAGGGCTTTTGATAGAGCAAGCAATTTGTTATGCTCCAACAATCTGTTAACGCTATATGACCCATGTAAGAAACTTGCTTTAACGTGCGATCCGTCATCCTATGGGGTCGGGTGTGTGTTGCAGCATGTTAATGCCAAGGGTCAGTTACAGCCGGTAGCTTATGCCTCCAGGAGTCTGTCCCAGGCAGGAAGGGGCGACGGGATGGTAGAAAAGGAAGCGCTTGCATGTGTATATGTAGCAAAAAAAATGCACCAGTACCTGTTTGGCAGGAAATTTGAGCTGGAGACAGATCACAAACCCCTAAAGTCCCTTTTGGCCGACAACAAGGCCATAAATGCAAATGCGTCGGCCCGCATACAGAGGTGGGCACTCACCTTAGCCGCCTATGACTATACAATTCGGCATAGACCGGATATTGAAAACTGCGCCGATGTACTCAGCAGGCTCCCACTAGCCACCACCGAGGGGGCAACCGAGCATCATGCTGAGATGGTCATGGCTGTTGAAGCTTTCGAAAGCAAACGCTCACCCGTGACAGCCCGTCAGATCAAAGTCTGGACAAATAGAGACCCGCTACTATCTTTAGTCAAGAAATGTGTCCTGAATGGGGACTGGGCAATCACGTACGGGGCATGCAATGAGGAATTTAAACCATTTTACAGACGCAAGGATGAACTCTCGATTCAGGCTGATTGCCTACTATGGGGAAATCGAGTAGTCATGCCCTAGATGGGCAGAGAGGCGTTCATCCGAGAACTCCACAATGAGCACCCGGGCATTGTCATGATGAAGGCAATTGCCAGGTCACACGTTTGGTGGCCAGGGATAGATGCAGACCTGGAACTTTGTGTTCGCAGGTGCAACACGTGTGCCCAGCTGGGCAGTGCGCCCAGGGAAGCCCCCATTAACCCCTGGTCCTGGCCTGCCAAGCCATGGTCACGCATCCATGTGGACTACGCAGGTCCTTTCATGGGAAAAATGTTTTTGGTTGTAGTAGACGCCTACTCTAAATGGATCGAGTGTGCCATTTTAAATTCAAGCACATCCTCTGCCACGGTAGAAAGTCTACGGGCAATGTTCGCCGCCCATGGTCGACCGGACGTCTTGGTCAGCGACAATGGCCCGTGCTTTACAAGCATTGAGTTTCAGGACTTCATGGCAGGAAATGGTAGCAACCATGTCAGAACGACACCATTCAAGCCGGCCTCAAACGGCCAGGCAGAACGAGCAGTGCAGATAATCAAACGGGATGCTCAGAATCCAAGGCGGTTCCCTACAAAGCCGCTTATCACACCTCCTGTTGGCCAATAGATCCAGACCACACTCGCTCACAGGGGTTCCACCTGCAGAGCTGCTAATGAAAAGGACGCTCAAAACCAGGTTATCCCTCATACACTCCACCATGAAAGAAATTGTTGAGAGCAGGCGCCGGTTACAATGTGACTACCATGACGGGAATGCAAGGGCGCGATGTATTGATGTCAATGACCCTGTCTTTGTCCTCAACTACAATGCAGGGCCCACATGGCTCGCAGACACTGTGATTATCAAAGAGGGGAATAGGATTCTGGTAGTTCAACTTACCAATGGACAAATCTGCCGCAAACACGTGGATCAAAGAAAAAGGATGTTCAGCAACCCCATAGAAGAAGCAGAGGAAGAACACGATGTAGAGTTCACTCCACCACAGGTGACCGAACACCAAAACCAAGTGGAAGAGAGCCCAGTCACTGTGGGCAGTCCGGACAGGCCTGAGGCACTGCCAACAGCAGACACTCAGGCCAGCGCCCAACAACCGGAGCCCCAACTCGGGTGCTCTACAAGGGAGCGTAAACCACCAGAGAGACTTAACCTGTGACCCCAATAAGACTTTTGGGGGGAGGTGATGTCATGTATTCAACTGTCATTGTAATCCATGTATAAACTGACCTAAGTTGTCCACCGTGAGAACACTGACCACACGGTGATGAACTTATGGGAGACACTCCTAACCTGGACTTTCAAGTATAAAAGGGGAAGCTCCACCCGCCTTCATCACTTCAGTGCTGGCTAATAAAAGGACTGGTCGCAGAGTGACCTTCTCTCTAGTATGGGCCTCGTGTGCATTTGTACTGTATAGTAAGGACATATTACCAGTATCAAATGCTGATTTGTAATACTGCAGGCCCTAATTATAATCAGCATGTAACCCATTGAACTGAACTAATTACACTAAGGCAATAGCACTAGATTATAGAATCATACAGGATATAAGGAGGCCATTTGGCCCATCATACCTGTGTGGCTGTCTGAAAGAGCTATTCAATTAGCCCCACTGCCCTGGTCTTTCCCCATAGCCTTGCAAATGTTTCCAGACAGAAAACAGGGGCAAAAAGAACTTATCCAATTCCCCTTTGAAAGTTGTTATTGAATCTGCTTCCACCACCCTTTCACACAGTGCATTCCAGATTATAACAGCTAGAAAACATCAAACACTTTTACAATCGCAGCAACACCCAGTAGAAATTAATCAGCACCTCATCTGAAAGTAGTTGATCATCAATGTTCCCTTTCAGCTGTAGGTCCTGCGCAGCATTGTACACTGATTGACGTCATGACATGCCTACTCTGCATACACGCTGACACCCTCACCAAGATGGCGTTTGGCGCAATTCACAGCAGAAGTGTGTTCGCATGCTACAGATGCCATTTTAGATACAAAATGGCACTCATAGTGCTGAAACAGCGGGTGCTTCGGAGCTGAATTTTGCAGCCTGTGCCTCTATTTATAAAGCCAAGTATCCCTTATGCCTCTTTAACAACCTTCTATATTGTCCTGCCAATTAATTGTGCATGTGAATCTCCAGGTCTCTCAGCATCCCCATTAAAATTGTACCATTTGGCTTGTATTACCTCTCCTCATTCTTCCTTCTAAAATGTATCACTTCCCACTTCTCTGCATTAAATTTCATCTGCAATGTGTTTACCCATTTCACCAACCAGTCTATGTCCTCCTGAACTCTGCTGCTATTCTCCTCACTGTTTTCTACATTTGAGTTTTTTGTCACCTGCAAACTGAAATTATGGCCAATATACCGAAGTCTAGCTCATTAATATAAAAAGAGCAGACCGGACTGCATGTCTCTTCGAATTAAGTCAGGACTGTGGAAATTCAATGCCTATCATTCTACACGTTAAAGCAGCTGCCTTTGGTTAGCCACATTTAATATGAAGTGTTTTGGACTTCATTATATCTAACAACAAATGCACCTGGTTGAGTATATTTCTGTGAGGTACATGTTATGCACAGCATGTTTGGATTGGTGCAACTGTAAATATTTCTTCAAAAAGAAATGCAGGCAGATGACAGTTCCCTGCACCCCTTGAATTGAAATGAAAAACTCAGACGAAACAAATCTGATCTAAGATGGAGTAACAACCAAATTAAAACAGATATAAAGAGGAACAATAACCTCCAGCAATCCTGCAAGAAGGGAGAAAGGTTCACTGACAGCAATACAAGAAAATGCAGAACAGAATTAAAAGGTGGATCAGAGGGGAAAAAAAACAGTGGCAGAGGCTAAACATAACTAAAAAATGATTTCAGTACCACAACAGTAAGAGGGCTGTCAGAGGAGAAGTGAAACTGTGGATATCTGAACGGAATATATGGAATTAAGGACAGTAAAGTAAACGGGATATATGAAAATGTATAAGCCATGGAAGAATAGCTGGGAGAATGTCAGATTGCAAATAGTGCAACATCAGCATAGCTAACAGTCTGTCTCAAGGTTTCAAGTCACTAATCCTGCCAATAATATATAATTGTAACATGAAATACATCTGCAGAATTGCAAGGTCTCAGTAAATAGTCACACCATTAGATTGAAACATTTAGAGGCAATACTTGAGCTTTCAAGAAGAACATCTCATATAGATTGACTAATGAGTGGCTGAGTTAGACTGTCAATCCATTTGTATTTTGTTATCTGATTTCAAAACTGTATAACTGTTAACGCTTTACGATGTAACTTCACCTATCCGTAGGGAGAGTGTACGCTCTATCCAGAGAGTATATCTTCTGTCTGATAGGTCTTACTGGCCGGTAATAAAGACTGCTTTGTTCAAAGCACAAGAGGTATTCGACTCAGTAATTTTACTGAACCAGATTGAAGTAAAAGAATCCAGGAATTAACATTTGGTGTCAGAAGTGGGATCTCAACGGACGACTGCCGAAAACTTGCGAATTAAGAGCCAGACTAGCCTTGGACGAGACGAGGGGAAAATGGCCACTGGAGTGAGTATGATTTCAATACTGCTCCAGTTTCCCCCGGTTTCAAAAGTCTGATGAAAGTTTAGCCACTCGCTGGTTCTCAGGTAGTGTCTGAACGAGATCCAGGACAATCTGGTGAATACCTTTCAAACTTAGAATAGGGATAGAGATAGGGAAATTGTGCGATGACGCAAACCAAGCGGCGACTTGGAAAGATAGTTAGAGCTAGATAGGGATAGATGATCAATCATGGATCCAAAAAAAATTAATAGGAAAGAAAAGAGTCTCTTGTGAATGTCTGTTTAAATGAGAAATGCTTCTGTGACTTTTACTGTAAAAAAAAAAGCCGGGGAGTTGTGGTTTGTTTTATCTCAAACAGAATGAAAGTTTGTTTTAACCCTTCGTAGTGTTGTCCTGTATGTGGGAAGTTTAAGAGTTGTGAACCTTATTGAATTACGTATATTCGGATGATAAGTTGCGGAGCCAGGAAATGCCCAAAGGATAGATTTGTTAAAAAAGAAAAAATTACATGGTCCCGGTGGTTAAAAAAAAAGAAAAACTTGTTGAAAGCAAACATTCAGAGAAGGCACAGCAAAACAACTGAGATGGATTCAAAAGGATTTAAAAAAAAAAAATTATATTAAATAACACGACCTTGAGGCTGGAACAATTGAGATAACGAAAAGCAGTCCACAGCCTACGTGCCAGACTTCTCTCTAGTTATAAAAAAAAGTAACGTACTAAATAGGTGCTGAAAGAAAAAAATGTTCTGAGATTTTAAATTATGAAAAATATAAAATCACTCCTGTCCAATTGGCAGAAAAACTCCATTAAATTAGGGCTTTCATTGACTGATTGAATTTAAACTGCGCAGTAACGCGAAAGGATAGGGAAATTTGGAGACTGAAAGAAATTAATTGAGGCTCATAAGAAATCAAAATTAGAAAATTAGGCTCACAGGGAATAAAATGGGGATTTAAATAGAAGATAGGTGTTCAACTCAGGTACGACGTCGACCTTGTATATCACTTGGCCCGTCTAGGCTCTGATTGAATTTTTTTTAAAAAACCCCGCAGCAACTCGGAAGGTAGGGTCGACGCGAACGCGCGGCCGAGAGGAGAAGGGCCGAAGCGAACGCGCAGTGACGTAAACGCGCAGTGAAGCGAACGCGCAGTGACGTCAAACGCGCAGTGACGTAGATGCGCGGTGACGTAAACGCGCAGTGACGCCGACGCGTAGTGACGCAGAGGCGCAGCAACGCGAATCGCGAAAGTCAGTGCTAATGGCAGTAAGTCTGTAAGTCTTAAAGTGTTTAGAGTTTTAAGTAAAGTTTTAAGTATTGAAATCGTGCAGCGACGCGAACCGCGCGTCGCCGCGGGTAAGTGTTAGAAGTCCTTGTTTATCTTTTAAAGTTTAAAGTATCTTAACTCGCGCGGCGACGCGAGCCACGGGTCGACGCGGATTGCGCGGCGACGTGAACTGCGAGGCAACGCGGATTGCGCGGTGATGTGAACTGCGAGGCGACGTGGTAGTTTAGTATTGAAATCGCACGGCGACGCGGGTAAGTGTTAGCATTAGTAAAGTTTGGTTATTTGGAGTTAGTTAAAGTCCGTGTTAGTTCTGTAAAGTCTGTGTCTATTTTTAAGTTTGTTTAAATTGCATGACGACACGAACGCGTAGCGACACAGTAATACGAGGGGCAGTGTGAAAATGGGTAATCAGTTAGATAAAACCACGGATGCGGATAATCCGCTACAAAAGCTTTGTGAGGAATTCCCTGAAAGAGCTGAAGACTTTAGAAAATTATCAGGAGCCCTGAACAAATTATTAGGGGATGACCAGTGGCCTCTAAGTGACACTAGAAGCGTAGAGGTAAAAAAAAAAAAGCACAGGGATTAATTTGGAGAAGGGGACGAGGAAAAGGGGATAAAAAATGTAATTGCAACCTGGCGACATTATTGTCAGAAATTAAAAGATGCATCACTTCTATCGAGTTGGCAAACAAATGCTATTAAATTAGGACTTGCATTGACAGAGGGAACACATGTTAAAACTGTAGACGTCTTTAAAAAAAAAAAGAATGAATGTGCGCACGAGAAACTTGCTAAGAGATCCTCTGGGACCTCTGAGAAAGGTATTGATCAACTACAAGTTAAAATGGCTGGCTTTGTGTTAACCGAGGCTGATGATGAAATTGATGAGTGGCCACTGACTCAGTGCCCAACGGCGCCTCCCGCACCCCCTGGCCTCTTGCTCCAGTCCTCTTCCCAACACCCTCCACCTAACACTCCGGTAAAAAGAGTTAGGAACAACCACATATCACCAAAGCAACAAACCCAAACTGACTCCTCATCCTCTGATAGCGATTCGGATCCCCAGTTTACAAGCAATATAGCCGAAAGGACCAGATCTCACACTCGAAAGGGCAGAACTATATCTCGACATCACAAACAGTCCCGTAAATCTTCTAGTCAATCTACCAGTCCAAGTTGTGAAAGACATAACAAACACCCCCGCCGATCGAGACGCAGAACTGTCAAGCAGTCAGACAGCTCTGAAACATCCTCCGGCCTAGAAATGATTTCCAAGATCCCAAAGTCCCGACACCAATTCCCTGTCAGACCAATGCCAAACCCTGATGCACAACAAGCTGCAGACCACCTCTCTATAGATGTCTGTGATCTTCAAACAACTATTTGATTGCTCACGCTATCCGGACAGATGGAAAGGGCAGTTAGATATTATTGGCAGAAAAAGAAAGGGGAGGGGGGAGGTGCGCCCCCAACCCGGGTCAAGACTGAATACGTGACTAGAAAGGAAGAGCCATCTCGGGAGGAAGGATCAATAGAACCGCAGTGTTGCATACAGGATTGGATGGATAAGCAAGGATACGGTTATACTAAACAACCAAACGGCCCGAGCCCTGCTAATAAACCTCCCTATTGTCCCCGGCATGGTATGGGAAGAGGCCGGGACTGGGTAAGAGGAATTGACTGTTTTAATTGTGGGCAGGAAGGACATTGGAATAAAAATTGCCCCTACCGTCAGCATGGAAAAGGAAGAGGAGGAAGAGGAGGGGGGCAAGGGGGGAGAGGAGGATCTTACACTAACTTCTCCCAGAACAACCCCTTTGGTCAATTGTCCCCCGATTGACTACGCAGCTTGATTGTGCAGGGATCCTCCCCGGACGACGAACCCATTCTGAATGAGTGGCAACCCTTTTTGATAGATACGGGAGCCTTCATGTCTTCTGTACAATCAAAGCTTAAACTCCCTGCTTCTACTGAAACACAGGAACTTTCAGGATTCCTGGGACAAATCTCGACATTCCCAGTGTCAGAACCGGTTAAAATGGGTTACCAGGAAGAATCGGTGGAACATCGAGTTGTTATCACAACCAATCTGGACTGTAACTTGATGGCTAGAGACCTCCTTTGCAAATTCCAGTTGCATTTGGAGTGTGGAGATAATGGGATTATTGTAAAACAGGAAACCCTTAAGCGGCAGTATTATACCACTAGAACCCCTCAGTGGTGGTCTCTGGACCTGCCGCAGGCACCCTATCACGTGACCCTAGCATACGATCCCAGTGGAAAGAATCAGGACCTGCAGAACTTTTATCAGGATCACGAAGGGGAAGTGAAGGGAATTCTATTAAGGGCTAGAGTGACTGGACTGGAAAGAGAGGCAGATTTTGTGGAAGTGGATAAGAATCTGTGGAAACAGCCCCTAACAATGGCACCGTATATTGCTCGTGAAGTATTAGCCCCTCACCATGCTAAAGATTTGGGAGTTATGGTACGCAAGGCCATAGATGAGGCTGACCCTACCAGCCGGGATGTGCAAATCGTAAAACATGGCCGAACAGTCCAATTTCATGGGGACCCCGAGAAGGTCTTAACGACTCTACAGCATCATACTGGCTCGGACATACCTGACTATGTGGATCCTCATGTGTGGGCAGAGGACCCCTTCCAAGTGGGTTATACTCCCATTAATTGAGATCCCAGTGCAGGGCAATGTGGACTGGCCCTCTATCCGACAGAACCCACTGAAATCACAGGCAATCCTAAACTGACTTTTCGGCACTGTACTGCAATTAATCCGGCCTGTTTCCTTACTGAGCCACCCCAAGATGAGGAAGAACCCAGTCATGATTGTTTATGTATGTTGACGGAAGCACTTCTATTAATCCAGAAGATTCGCCCTCACCCAAGCCTGTATCTTGGCCAAAGATCTCAAAGTCAATATCTATACCGACTCTAGGTATGCCTTTGGGGTGGCGCATGATTTCGGACAATTATGGAAAAATAGGGGATTCCTAACCTCACAGGGGAATGAGATATCTCAAACAGTTAGTATCTGATTTGTTGCAAGCCCTCATGTTCCCCAAATGCATTGCCATTGTCAAATGTACCGCCCATACTACCGGAAATTCTCTGGTTGATATAGGGAATCGTTGTCCTGACCAAGAGGCCAAACAGGCCTCTCGTGACCAACAGATGGTAGTGCCCAAAATTATGAGTCAGACTAAAAATCCTGCGAAGGATAAGTTAGCCTCGGAAAAACCAATGCCAACCATCCAAGATGTTATAAAAGCACAGGGGGACGCTCCTATAAAAGATAAACTGTTGTGGAAATATTATGCATGTACTTATGACAATGTTTCTAAACTCTGGACCACTCCCGTGGAACAGACTTGCATGTCTGACGAGTTGGCCTCATGGGTTATAGAATGTCTGCATTTTGCTACTCATTGTGGAGCAAGGACCACGAGTGACACACTTTTGGCTACTTGGTGGCACCCTAAACTCCAGGCGCTCACCCAGAACATCAGTAGTCGTTGCCTGGTTGGCCAGCAACATAATCCAGGGAAGGGAGTCCCCTGTGATTGGGGTAAAACGCCCATACCCGAAGGTCCCTTTGAGACATTTCAGTTGGACTACATTGAGTTGCAAAAAGTTCAGTGTTACAGATATGTGTTAGTAATAGTAGATGTGTTTAGCAGATGGATTGAAGCCTACCCTAACCTGGACAATAAGACTCAGACTGTTGTTAAGGTGTTAATGAGGGAAATTGTTCCTAGATATGAGATCTCAGCTAGACTGATGACCACCTATGTTCTTTCTCTGACTCAGGCTCTGCGACTAGTTCACAACCAGGTTCAAGATGCTCACCTCGACCTCCCAGTTTTACCCGAATTGTCCCTCGTGGCACCAGGGAAGTATGGATTCGGAAGGGATTAGAGCCACAATAGGAGGGGCCTTTTTAGGTGTCACTCACTACCCCCACTGCAGCCAAGGTTGAGGGGAAAAGTGCCTGGGTTCACCTGCACCACTGCAAGCTCATCACCATTTAAACAAATTTTGCTGGTTAGTCTAATTCCTGTTTCTGTTCCAGATCTCCTCCTCCCTATAGCTGAACAAGGCAGTTGAAGGAGGATCAGTTTGAACTCTTACCTGTCAGACAGCCAAATACACTGACGGAGACCTGAAGGGAAACGTGAAAACAGAACTCTTTTTATCAGCTAAATAATTGGACTATTTATAAGATGAGACTGTGTCTGTATGCTACTGTCTGCATAATAGTGTTGATATATGACAGTTTTGGTGCACGGGAAGGAAGACAAAGGCGAGAGCTCCATGTAAACACCTTTTTGTATATGTCTTACGTTTATGCGGAAAAAGGGCACTTCACTAGATGCTGGGTGTGTTCACAAATCCCTATACATTCCAAAGGGGGAATTCCTTTGCGCACCGTTCCCCTGACCCTAACTGAGACTGTTAGATGGATTCAAAGAAACGATATTGGAACAGGTAGCTAACCGTACTGCTGAAGCTCTGGAAGGCATCATAGCTGAAATGGTAGCGATAAGGACCGTAGCATTACAAAACCGAATGGCCCTCGATTACCTGTTAGCTGAGAAAGGGGGAACGTGTGCCCTGATAGGATCTGAATGTTGCACTTACATTCCTGATAGTTCAGAAAACATAACCCACCTTGCCGATCACATAAGGAGGGAGGTGAAAAAGTTATCCACACCAGCAAAAGAACTTAGCAGGTTTGATTGGTTTCTGGGTGGATCTTGGAGATCCTATCTAATACATGGGGCAATTGTTCTCATCATAATAATTACCTGCTGTTTGATTGTTGGTTGCCTTAACCTCTGCTGTAAAGCAATGACAAGGTTAGCAGACCCTCTTGTGGTCAAGGGTTCCCGGGTTATGATCCAACAAACTAGAGAACTACTCAACAATGCAATACTCATAGAATGATCCTAAATGTTATCATAGAATGATAAAAGGGGGGATGTGGATATCTGAACGGAATATGTGGAATTAAGGACAGTAAAGTAAACGGGATATATGAAAATGTATAAGCCATGGAAGAATAGCTGGGAGAATGTCAGATTGCAAATAGTGCAACATCAGCATAGCTAACAGTCTGTCTCAAGGTTTCAAGTCACTAATCCTGCCAATAATATCTAATTGTAACATGAAATACATCTGCAGAATTGCAAGGTCTCAGTAAATAGTCACACCATTAGATTGAAACATTTAGAGGCAATACTTGAGCTTTCAAGAAGAACATCTCATATAGATTGACTAATGAGTGGCTGAGTTAGACTGTCAATCCATTTGTATTTTGTTATCTGATTTCAAAACTGTATAACTGTTAACGCTTTACGATGTAACTTCACCTATCCGTAGGGAGTGTGTACGCTCTATCCAGAGAGTATATCTTCTGTCTGATAGGTCTTACTGGCCGGTAATAAAGACTGCTTTGTTCAAAGCACAAGAGGTATTCGACTCAGTAATTTTACTGAACCAGATTGAAGTAAAAGAATCCAGGAATTAACAAAACCATAAAAGATGCAAACTGATCCCAAACTGAGGATGAGCGCAAGTTAGTTAATATTCTGAATGATGACTTCCTTCAAGTATTCGCAAGGAAAAACATGAACAACATGCCCTCCCCAAACAGGGACAGCTAAAGTAAAGCAAATGGAGTGGAAATTCCTTCCTGAAATGGATGTCACGGACCTCAACCGGGAGGCTCAAGGCCAGCCTGAAATTGGGCCTTGGGCCTCATTAACTTTATTTAGGCAACATACCTTTTGCACTTCCACAGGTGGCTCACCCATTTTATGAACATGCATGTTAGCCCGAAGGTAAATCCAGGGAGAGCTGGTGGAGCGGCATTGGTAGGGTCGATTGCGAGTACTGTGAAGTGGGGGGAGCACTCCTGCTCCTTTTGACAGCACAGCAATGTCTTTTTGAAATTATTTGTAAAAAGGTGGAGGGTTATTTTGGCCAAAGGGTGAAAACAGACACTAAATGGATGCTGTGCTAATAAGACATGCCTGTTTGAAAGTCTGGGGCCTAGAAATTGGATAAGGCCCGAAAACGTGTGTGGGCAGTGCGAAGCGCTATGTACCCGTTCCTATTCAAAGTGGTGGTGCAGGTAGCACACACAATTCGTGCTAACCTGCTCATTATAATGATTGCAGCACTGATTTCCGCTAAACACACTGCTGATTGGCTTAGTGCTGAACAGGGGTGGGGGCAATATCGGGTGCAGTCTAATGGCCAATAAAGTTTAGCCTATGCTCTCTGCACTACTTAAAGGAGAGTGCTTTTTTTGCAGAAGCACCTCATCCTCATTGTGGAGAGAGCCATGGCCCAACGGCCAAGGGAAAGGGTGAGGCGATTTTCAGCTGCGGCACTGGAGGCCTTGGTCCTGGGAGTTCAAAGATGCCATCAGGTACTCAACCCGCAGAAGGCAAGAGGCCTTCAAGGCAGAACATCAGAAGACTGGAAGGAGATGGCTGAAGCCGTCACTGCGACAAGTATTGCCCCCAGGACTTGGATCCAGTGGCGCAAAAAGTTTAATGACCTCACACGAGTGGTCAAGGTGTGTGAATGCATCTTCAAATGCCATATCCCACCAGCTACACCACAAACATCACACACCCCCATCACTCACCTACCAACAATTTCTAGCTATCACCACTCATACTCACAATCATAGCTTCACCGCCCTCAAACATTTACCACTGCTGCAAGACTCTCATCCACATCTCACACCTGCACACATAACTAGCTATTCTACCAGACACCACACTTACTGACGCAATTCCTTTTCTCTTGCAGGCAAAGGTTGCTCATAAGGTGTCTAGACAGAGTAGATAGAGAGAAACTGTTCCCATTGACAGAAGGGTTGAGAATCAGAGAACATAGATTTAAGGTGATTGGCAGAAGAACCAAAGTTGACATGAGGAGAAACTTTTTTAGACAGCGAGTGGTTATGATCTGGAATGCACTGCCTGAAAGGGTGGAGGAGGCAGATTCAATCATAGCTTTCAAAAGGGAATTGGATAAGCACCTGAAGGAAAAAAAAATGCAGGGCGACGAGGAAAGGGCAGGAGAGTGCTCTTCCAGAGAGCCGGCACAGGCCTCCTTCTGTGTTTTAATCATTGTATGATTCTGTGATAACCGCCAGAAGCAACAGCAGACAGGTGGAGGGGAAGCCCGTCAGCAGAATCTGATGGAGCTGGAGGAAGCAGTTCTGTACTTCACTGGAGGGGCAGTTACGGAGTCCGTGAAGAAGAAGGTGAGTGGGAAGTTGAAAGCATTGCTGATGATGATGGTATGCTCATACCTAATCCTTCTTGCAACCCACTTCCTCCTCATCCCACAATCTCTTCTCACTTACAAGCTATATCTTGCTTTTCCCCCATTCCTCTCACCACAACCTGACCCTTGTGCCTTTCTCATTTCAGATACCCAAGAACTCCAACCTGGCCAGCCAGACCCCGAAGTGATGGAGGCGGACAGTGAAAATCAGCAGCCTTCCATCAGCCATGCTGCAACCACTAGGGGAGCATTTTGTAGGAGCAGTAGAGTAGAAAAAGCAACACGAAAGACAGACACTAAGGGAATGCACAATGGTGATTAGTTGGCTTTGTTATTTTGATTTGATAAATTTATACATTATGTTTGTTTTGTGATGGCTCTCATTTCAACTTCGCTGTGATGTTCCATGACAGAGGGATAGTATGATGGGCACGTGGTGAGCAACGGAGATCTGGGGTTTCATTCTTTGGAACTGGAGTCTGATGAGGCGCTCACAGACAGCCCGTCTGGAATGGGGATCTGCTGCAGCCTTCCTCCTCATTGTCGTCCGCCTGAGGTGGTCTCTGAACCCATGGTGGCAAGGGCTGCGCCCTCATGATGGCCCACTTGTGGAGGCTGCAGCAGACCACCATGAATTGAGACATCAGCTCCAGTGAGTACCAGAAGGCTCCTCTCGAGCGTTCAAGGCAGCAGAACTATTGCTTTAGCACATTGATGGTCTGCTCGATGAGGTTCCTTGTGGCAGCATGGCTGTCATTATATGATTGCTGGCCACCAATGGTCGGGTTGTGGAGGGGAGTTATCAGCCAGGTGTAGAGCGGATAGCCCTTGTCTCTGAGCATTCATCTTCGGGTGTGACGTAATGGCTGGAAGATTGTTGACACATTGGACTGGCGCAGGATGAAGGCATCATGACTGTTGCCGGGACATTGAGCATTCACCATCATGATGCGCTGGGCGTGGTCGCTCACCAACTGCACACTAAGTGAGGGGTAGCCTTTGCAGTTAATGAACATCTCAGGATTGGTATGCACTGCCAGCAAAGCCATGTGTGTGCAGTCGATGGAAGCCTGATATTTGTTTTATATTCGTTCCTGGGATATGACTGGCACTGGCAAGGCCAGCATTTATTGCCCATCCCTATTTCTCGTGAGAAGCTGGTGGTGAGCTGCCTTCTTGAACCGTGGCAGTCTTTACAGCAGTTTGTTATAAATGAGTGGCTTGCTAGGCCATTTCAGAGGGCAGTTAGGAGTCAACCACATTGCTGTGGGTCTGGAGTCACTTATAAGCCAGACCAGGTAAGGACAGCAGATTTCCTTCCCTTAAGGACATTAGTAAACTAGATGGGTTTTTACTACAATCCGGTAGTTTCATGGTCACCATTACATCTTTCCTGTAATGTGGTGACCAGAACTGTATGCGGTACTCTAGCTGTGGCCTAATTATTTATTTATACAGTTCAAGCACAACCCCCCTGCTCTTGCATTCTATGCCTCGGTTAATAAAGGGAAATATCCCGTATGCCTTCTTAACCACTTTATCAACTGTCCTGCTACCTTCAAGGATCTGTGGACATGCAATCCAAGGTCCTTCTGTTCCTCTACACTGCTCAGTATCCTACCATTTATTGTGTATTCCCTTGCCTTGTTAGTTCTCCCCAAATACATTACCTCACACTTCTCTGGATTAAATTCCATTTGCCACTTTTCTGCTCACCTGACCTGTCCATTGATATCTTCCTGCTGTCTACAGCTTTCTGGGAAAATGCTAGAGTATTATAAAGGATGTGATAATGGCACACTTGGATAATATCAACGGGATTAAACAAAGTCAACATGGATTTACGAAAGGAAAATCATGTTTGACAAACCTACTGGAGTTTTTTGAGGATGTAATTGATAGAATAGATAAGGAAGATCCAGTAGATGTAGTGTATTTGGATTTTCAGAAGGCCTTTGATAAAGTCCCACCTAAGAGGTTAGTGTGCAAAACTAAAGCACGTGAGATTGGGGGTAATGTATTGGCATGGATTGAACATTGGTTAACCGACAGGAAACAGAGAGTAGGAATAAACGGGTCTTTTCCGGGGTGGCAGGCAGTAACTAGTGGGGTACCACAGGGATCAGTGCTTGGGCCCCAGCTATTCACAATATATATATAAATGATTTGGATGCGGGAACCAAATGTAATATTTCCAAGTTTGCTGATGACACAAATCTAGGTGAGGTTGTGAGGAGGATACAAAGACGCTGCAAGATGATTTAGATAAGTTGAATAAGTGGGTAAATGTGAAGTAATCCACTTTGGTAGGAAAAACATAAGGACGAAGTATAATTTAAATGTTGATGGCTTGGGAAGTGTCGATGTACAGAGGGACCTGGGTGTCCTTGTACACCAGTCATTGAAAGCAAACATGCAGATGCAGCAAGTAGTTAGGAAGGCAAATGGTATGTTGGCCTTCATTGCAAGAGGATTTGAGTACAGGAGCAAGGATGTCTTATTACAGTTATACAGAGCCTTGGTGAGACCACACCTGGAGTATTGTGTGCAGTTTTGGTCTCCTTACCTAAGAAAGGATATACTTGCCATAGAGGGAGTGCAGCGAAGGTTCACCAGACTGATTCCTGGGATGGCATGACTGTCGTATGAGGAGAGATTGGGTCGACTAGGCCTGTATTCACTAGAGGTTAGAAGAATGAGAGGAGATCTCATTGAAACGTATAAAATTCTGACTGGGTTGGATAGACTGGATGCAGGGAGGATGTTTGCCCTGGCTGGGAAGTCTAGAACAAGGGGTCATATTGTCAGGATACCGGGTAGGAAATTTAGGATCGAGATGAGAAATTTTTTCACTCGGAGAGTGGTGAATCTGTGGAATTCTCTACCACAGAAGGCTGTGGAGGCCAAGTCATTGAATATATTTAAGAGGGAGATAGATAGATTTTTAGAAACAAAAGGCATCAAGGGGTATGGGGAGAAAGCGGGAATATGGTGTTGAGATAGAGGATCAGCCATGATCATATTGAATGGCGGTGCAGGCTCGAAGGGCCAAATGGCCTACGACTGCTCCTGTTTTCTATGTTTCTTCACTATCAACCACATGGCTAATTTGTATATCATCTGAAAACTTCTTAAACATGCCCCCTACATTGAAATCTAAATCATTGATATATACCACAAAAAGCAAGGAACCTCAATGTTCCCACTCATTTTGCTTGGCGCCGCATGACTGCGTGGGTTCCCTGGAACGCTGAGTGGCTGCACAACTTACAGGGAACATTGAACCTAGTACTGAGCCCTGCGGAACCCCACTGGGAACAGCCTTCCAGTCACAAAGCACCTGCCGACCATTACCCTTTGCTTCCTACCACTGAGCCAATTTTGGGTCCAACCTGACACTTTCCCTTGGATCCTATGGGCTTTTACTTTTCTGACCAGTCTGCCATGTCAAAAGCCTTGCTAAAATCCATGTAGATTACATCAAATCCGTACCCTCATCAAACCTTCAAGTTACCTCCTCAATTAATTAAATCCCAAATTAGTCAGACATGACCTTCCCTTAACAAATTAATGCTGATTGTCCTTGATTAATCCGTGCCTTTCTAACTCACTATTAATACTGTCTCCCAGAATTTTTCCCAATTATTTGCCTACCACAAAGGTTAGACTTACTGGCCTGTAATTATTCGGTCTATCCCTTTTTCCATATTTAAACAACTGTTCAAAGTTAGCAGTCTTCCAGTTCTCCGGCACTACACCTGTAGCCAGAGAGGATTGGAAAATGATGGTCAGAGCCTCTGCTATTTCCTCCCTTGCTTCTCCCAACAGCATGGGATACGTTTTATCTGGGCTTGGCGATTTATCTACTTTCAAAGATGCTAAACCCCTTAATACTTCTTCTCTCGCTATGTTTATCTCGTCTAATATTTCACAGTCTGCATTATCCCTCTCTTGTGAAGACAGACGCAAAGTATTCATTAAGAACCATATCCATCTGAACATACAGATCTTTTTGGTCTCTAATAGGACCTATTCTTTCCTTAGTTATCCTCTTGCTCTTTATGTATTTATAAAACATCTCTAGGTTTTCCTTGATTTTATTTGCCAATACTTTTTCATGCCTTCTCTTTGCTTTCAGAATTTTCTTTTTAATTTGACCCCTGCACTTTCTTTACTCTTCCAGGCTTTCTGCATTCAGTATCTCAGTATCTGACATAAGCTTCCATTTTATGTCTTATCCTAATCTGTACACCCCTTGACATCCAGGGGGCTCTAGATTTGGGAGTCCCACCAATTTTCTTTGTTGGAACATATTTGCTCTGAACCCTCACTACCTCCTCCTTGAATGCCTCCCACTGCTCTGACACTGATTTACCTTCAAGAAGCTGTTTGCAGTCTACTTTTTCCAGCCTTTGTTTCCTCTGCTTAAAGGAGGAGGCCAAGATGGATAATCCACTCGGCACTTCTAGCTGAAGATGGTTGCAAATGCTTCAGCATTGTCTTTTGCACTCACTCTCTGGGCTCCGCCATCATTGAGGATGGGAATATTCATGGAGCCTCCTCCTCTTGTTAGTTGGTTTATTGTCCACCACCATTCACAACTGGATGTGGCAGGACTGCAGAGCTTTGATCTGATCCATTGATTGTGGGATCAGTTAGCTCTGTCTATAGCTTGCTGCTTCCGCTGTTAGCACGCATGCAGTGCTATGTTGTAGCTTCACGAGGTTGGCACCTCATTTTTAGTTATGTCTGGTGCTGCTCCTGGCATGCTCTTCTACATTCCTCATCGAACCAAGGTTGGTCCCCTGGCTTGATGGTAAAGGAACAATGCCAGGCCATGAGGTTACAGATTGTGGTGGAATATAATTCTGCTGCTGCTGATGGCCCACAACGCCTCAAGAATGCCCAATTGTGAGGTGCTAGATCTATTCTGAATCTATCCCATTTAGCATAGTGGTAGTGCCACACAACACGATGGAGGGTGTCCTGAGTACGAAGACGGGACTTCGTCTCCACAAGGACTGTGATGTGGTCAATACAGATGCTTCTACAACAGGTAGATTGGTGAGGACAAGGTCAAGTAGATTTTTCCCTCGTGTTGGTTCTCTCACCACTTGCTGCAAGCCCAGGCTGACTGCTATGTCCTTCAGACTCAACCAGCTCGGTCAGGAGTGGTGTTACCAAGTCACTCTTGGTGATGGACATTGAAGACCCCCACTCAAAGAACATTCTGTACCCTTGCTACCCTCAGTGCTGCTTCCAAGTGGTGTTCAACATGGAGGAGTATTGATTCATCAGCTGAGGGAGGGTGCTAGGTGGTAAACAGAAGGAGATTTCCTTGTCCTTGTTTGACCTTCATGGGGGCTGGGGTCAATGTTGAGAATTTCCAGGCAATGTTCCTCGTAGTTTTTTGCGGTCCCTTTAAAGGGCTGCGTGACCCATCCAAAAGTCAGCGCCTTCCATTTAAAAGATGGCTTACTTTCTGCCTGAGCGCTGTGCAGCTTAAAGGGAACATTGCTTCCAGGGCCACTACCTTCTGACTGTATACCACTGTGTCACCACCTCTGGTGAATCTGTCCTGCCCGAGGGACAGGACATATCCAGGGATGGTGATAGGAGTCTGGGATATTGGTTGAAGGTTATGATTCTGTGAGTATGACTATGTCAGGCTGTTGCTTGACTTTACTGAGAGAGAGCTCATAATTTTGGGGGTGAGGGGTGGGGTGGCCAAATGATCTTCTTTATCTGCAATTATCCTCTGATCTTGTCAAACCTGGGCTGCCTTATATTAGGTTAAACTGGAATTTATGCATTGGTTTAACGAGCACTTCAATACATCACTAGTAATAACGTTACTTAGTCAAGGTGCTTTCCCAAGCAAGTGGCATTTGTTTAATTGTCCAAGTAAATTGCAATCTGTTTACCAGACATGAATGTCACAGAAATTACCTTGCATGGACCTATTATTTTGGTACCAGCAAGCAGCCTGGTACAAGCTGTGATGTCCTTGTATTTTGCATTCATATTTCATTTGTGCTGCTAAAATGGTAAAACACTCTGAGGTAAAGTTATGTGCTCTCTTCCCTCCACTGAATGGTATTTTATATTTTTAGTCTTAACAGTTCCATGAATTGCAACTGACAGAGTAGTGAGCTGTTTCTGGAAATCTGCCAATGGCATTTTTGTTACAGCCATTAGCCGAGAAACTGTCTCTTTCCTCATATGGAAGTTTCTGGCCTCTTCTCATCACCTCTATGACTTAATGTAGGACAGCACCTTCAAGCATTTGGCATATTACTTCATTAACACAAATATGTTGCAATTTCATTTCAGGGATTAAACTTTTCTGCAATACTGAACCCACGATCTCTACC
Source organism: Pristiophorus japonicus (assembly GCF_044704955.1). Classification (NCBI taxonomy): domain Eukaryota; kingdom Metazoa; phylum Chordata; class Chondrichthyes; family Pristiophoridae; genus Pristiophorus; species Pristiophorus japonicus. The sequence continues at coordinate 344,582,816 of NC_091977.1, read as the reverse complement.
ACCTAGAAGGACAATGGAAGCAGTTGCATGGGAACACCATCACCTCCAAGTTCCCCTTGAAGTCTCTCAGCATCCTGACTTGGAAATGTATTGCTGCTTCTTCATAGATGCTGGGTCAAAATCCTGGAACTCCCTCCCTAACAGCACTGTGGGAGTATGTTCACCACACAGACTATAGCAGTTCAAGAAGCTGGCTCACCACCACCACCTTCAAGGGCAATAAATGCTGGCCTTACCTGCGATGCTGTGAACATCCTGTGAACGAATTTTTAAAAATAGCAAACTGATAACACACCACAGTTGAAGTCAGTGAATTCAGGCTGGGTTTGAACTATTTGATAAGATTATTTTAGTATATTTTAAGTGATCATGAGAAATACACAGAAATATGTCAAAACCCTTGGAAACTTTGCCCTGAACTCTACAGAAATCCTTATTGTTGCAGGAAAGTGCAAGTAATTTTTGTTTACAATTCTCAACAACTTTGAAATATTAAAATTAAGGCACAGCTTGTCTAAGACTAAGTAAAGTTAATCACACAAATTGCATGCATGAGATTTCAACCTCTTGACACAAGAAAAGTGCCTCAGCCCCTCTACTTCAGTTGTTGGAGGTGCTGTCTTTCAAGATGTGGAACCACAGTCATGTCTGCCTGCATAGGTGGACATAAAAGATTCCATGGCACAATTCAAAGCAGAGCAGGGGAGTTCTCCACGGTGTTTTGAGCAACATTTATCCTCCACCAACACCACCAAAAACAGATGAACTGATCATTTATCTCATTTACTGTTTGTGGGACCTTGCTGTGCACAAAATTGGCTGCCACATTTGCCTATAAAGCAACAGTGATGACACTTCAAAAGTAATTCATTGTCTGAAGTGTTTTGGGTCATCCTGAGGCCATGAAAGGTTCTGTACAAACAAAATCTTTCTTGCCCACATTGTAACACAGGCTGTGGGATCAATGTGTGACTAATATCAGTAGTGTCAACTCTCAAACCTTGACAGACATGGACAGTTCAATCCATTTAGACCAGTGGTGGGCAAAATACGGCACGCTGGACAGAAAAAGAACACGAGCCGGAGCTCGAGCTGCACATTCATCTATCCACTTTGAGAGACACACCCAAACTGCAGCCAAGGAAAAACTATAGCACAATACAATGCGACCAAGACTAGTGGGAGGCCAGAGGATTGGGAACTTTTTAAAAGCCAGCAAAGAACGACTAAAACAAATGATAGAGAGGGAAGATAGATTATGAAAGTAAATTAGCACATAATATAAAAACAGATAGCAAGAGTTTCTACAGGTACATAAAAAAGAAAAGTGTGCCTAAAGTAAATATTGGTCCCTGGAGGATGAGACTGGGGAATTACTAATGGAGAACAAGGAAATGGCAGAGACGTTGAACAAATATTTTGCATCGGTCTTCACAGTAGAAGACATTAAAAACACCCCAATAGTGGGTAATCAAGGAGCTATAGGGAGGGAGGAACTTAATACAATCACTATCACTAATGAAGTAGTACTCGGTAAAATAATGGGACTAAAGGCGGACAAGTCTCCTGGATCTAATGGCTTATATCCTAGGGTCTTAAAAGAAGTGGCTGCAGAGATAGTGGATGCATTGGTTGTAATCTACCAAAATTCCCTGGATTCTGGGGCGGTCCCAGCGGATTGGAAAACTGCAAATGTAACGCCCCTATTTAAAAAAGGAGGCAGACAATAAACAGGAAACTAAAGACCAGTTAGCCTAACATCTATTGTTGGGAAAGTGCTGGAGTCCATTATTAAGGAAGCAGTAGCGGGACATTTGTAAAAGCATGATTCAATCAAGCAGAGTCAGCATAGTTTTATGAAAGGGAAATCATGTTTGACAAATTTGTTGGAGTTCTTTGAGGATGTAACGAGCAGGGTGGATGAGGGGGAACCAGTGGATGTGGTGTATTTGGATTTCCAGAAGGCATTCGATAAGGTGCCACATAAGAGGTTACTGCACAAGATACAAGTTCACGGGGTTGGGGTAAGGTATTATCATGAATAGAGGATTGGCTAAGTAACAGAAAAGAGAGTTGGGATAAATGGGTCATTTTCCGGTTGGCAAACAGTGACTAGTGGGGTACCGCTGGGATCGTTGCTGCGTCCTCAACTATTTACAATCTATATTAATGACTTGGATGAAGGGACTGAGTGTAATGTAGCCAAGTTTGCTGATGATACAAAAATGGGTGGGAAAGCAAATTGTGAGGAGGACACAAAAAATCTGCAAAGGGATATATAGACAGGCTAAGTGAGTGGGCAAAAAATTGGCAGATGGAGTATAATGTGGGAAAATGTGAGGTTATCCACTTTGGCAGAAATAATAGAAAAGCAAATTATAATTTAAATGGAGAAAAATTGCAAAGTGCTGCAGTACAGAGGGACCTGGGGGTCCTTGTGCATGAAACACAAAAAGTTAGTATGCAGGTACAGCAAGTAATCAGGAAGGCAAATGGAATGTTGGCCTTTATTGCAAGGGGGCATAGAGTATAAAAGCAGAGAAGTCCTACTACAACTGTACAGGGTATTGGTGAGGCTACACCTGAAGTACCTTGTACAGTTTTGGTCTCTGTATTTAAGGAAGGAAATACTTGCATTGGAGGCTTTCCAGAGAAGGTTCACTAGGGTGATTCCGGAGATGAGAGGGTTGACTTATGAGGATAGGTTGAACCTATACACATTGGAGTTCAGAAGAATGAGAGGTGATCTTATTCCAACATATAAGATAATGAGGGGGCTGGACAAGGTGGATGCAGAGAGGATATTTCCACTCATAGAGGAAACTAAAACTCGGGGACATAGTCTCAGAATAAGGGGCCACCCATTTAAAACTGAGTTGAGGAATTTCTTCTTTGAGGGATGTAAATCAATGGAATTCTTTGCCCCAGACAGCTGTGGAGGCTTAGTCATTGAATATATTTAAGGCGAAGACATGACAAGGGAGTAAAGGGTTATGGGGAGCAGGCAGGGAAGTGGAGTTGAGTCCATGATCAGATCAGCCATGATCTTATTGAATGGCAGAGCAGGCTCGAGAGGCCAAATGGTCTACTCCTGCTCCTATTTCTTATGTTCTTATAGTAATACTTCATTCAGATTAATAATTTGTAAAAATGATTCTCCCTGGCCCGATCTTAAAAGGATCTGTTCCGTGATTCTGGGTCCCAATTGCGGATGTTAGTACCCAGAATGCACTGCGTTCTTGAATATGCCCTATCCATTTTAGGGTGGAGTCATGGCTGCTAATCTCCACAACTCTTTTACCGACGAAAGTGTCCGGTACTACATCTTTCCTCTCCAGATATCCAGAGTACGACGACAGGGGAGTTTTCATCTGGCACCAATTGGGACGGCATTAGTAATCTTTGCAGAGGGACATAAGGATAACTGAGGTGGGAAATTGATGCTGACACAGGCGCTAAAGAGGGTACAGTTCTATTTCACAGCACTGATTTAAAGAGACCAAAAGATACCATAACATTTTCAACTTTTTGATTTCTAAGCAGTATCGAATACATGTGTATGTAAGATAGCATATAATTACTATCTGAATTTGTGTTGATGCAATTTTTATGTTTATGCAATGATCCTGCAATTTTTTTCACACGCGGTCTCTTTAAATCTGCTGTGTGGCCGGCCACTATGCAGCTGCACATGCGCAGTATCTCTCCCAGCAGCAGGAGCTGGGGTGTGGCCTTCGTGGGACCGTGCGATTGTTGTGTGACCATGCAGCCACGTGACTTAGGGGGAACATTGGTGGGCGGCCCTCAACAGCTCACCAAAACATGTTAAGTGACCCTCCAGCCCAAATAATTACCCACCCCTGATTTAGACACATTCCAGAAATCCTCTCTGCACCTGCTAGTATGTACTGCCTCTCTCCAGCTACTGAGCATCTCTGCATCCTACCGAGGAATGCCTTTATGGAAGTGCTGGCTTGTACCAGTGTGTTCGCAGGTGCAGCTGATAGAGGGGCTTGCTTCCATCTGCTGTCTGCTACTTAAGTTGTTTAAAAAGATCCCCCCACTTTTTTTCTCACTATTTTTGAGTAAAGGGTTCCCAGGAGATGTTCATGTTCGTTAGATATATTCAAAAGGGAGTTAGATATAGTCCTTATGGCCAAAGGGATCAAAGGGCATGAAGAGAAAGCAGGAAAGGGGTACGGAGGTTGAATGATCAGCCATGGTCTTATTGAATGGCGGTGCAGGCTCGAGGGGCTGAATAACCTGCTCCTGCACCTAATTTCTATGTTTCCACATAAGGTGTAACTTTCCGACTCCATGCTTCCAGTAGGAAGTCTTGCCTGGATGTCAGTAATTTGGACACATGCAAAGCACGATTTTCCAACCTCTAACTTGTGCAGGGTGCACCGCTATGGATGAGGCTCCCCAACAGAAACCCAAAGTCAGAAAAGTGCCCCTATAACATACATCAATATTTATTTTTTTAAATATTGTTAGGGTGCAATAGATGGGTTTCGAAGGTATGCAGACTGATTTGCAGAGATGAAGAGTTTTCTGTGGAACAAAGATGATTTAAGGGAGGGTTCATGGTCCAGGTGTTTAAAATGCTGAAAGCTGTACAGAATGTGGATGTAAGCTATGAGACTTGGACTCTGAGGATCTAAGGGGTAAAAGTAACAGACCTCAACTGGGACGAGAAGAATGCATCTCCGCCCCCTCTACACACACACACAACAGTACGGAGCAGGTTCCAAGATGAGAGTAAATGCTGCACTGGTCATTCAAAAGAAGAGCTGATGAATATCTGGTTCACGTGATTGGAGGTTATCATTTATGTACAAGCATGGATGGTCAAACCCGCCACAAGCTCTGGTCATAGAAATTACAGCACAGATGGAGGCCATCCAGCCCATCATGCCTGTGCTAGCTCTTCAACTGGAGTTATCTATTATAATCCACTTTTCCCGCCAACTCCAGTATCCTTTTATATTCTTCCTTTTGAAGTATTTATCTAAATTCCTTTTAACCACTTGTGGTAAGCATTCTGTGTGGTAGAATTTCTGCAGGAGACTTCCTGATTTCCTGTTGTAACTGGAAAATGGAAGATCAAAGGAAATCCTTAAAAATGACATTTTACACTGTTTCTCCAATTCTGTCAAATTGGATTATTCTCGTGTGTCTTCGCAGTGCTTTTCCATAGCTCTATTACCCTTCCTATAATGGAGTGACCAGAACTACAGGCAATAATCCAATTGTGGCCTAACCAAAGTCTTGTACAAATTCAACATCACTTTCATTACTTTTATATTCAATGGCTCCATGTATAAAATCCAGAATCCCATTTGCCTATTTCTGGCCATATCTATCTGCAATTTTACCTTTAAAAGATCCATGTATCTGCATCCCTAGATCTGTCTGTCCACTCTTAAGATTCACAATTTAGCATACGTGCCTTTCATTGTTTTTTTAGCCAGAATGTAGTCCTTCACATTTCTCTGCATCTGCCACCTGCCTGCCAACTCCACTTATCTGTCTGTGACCTCCTACAATCTCTTGTATGCTTAAGTTTGCTATGGCTCCTAATTTGGCATCAGTAATGTATATGAATCCTCTTGTGTCTATGTCCAAATCATTTGTATATATGAAAATCCAAAGAGGTCCTAGCAGATCCCTGGACCACACCACTACTCACATCCCAGTAATCTGCAAAACATCAATTTGTCCCTTTCTGTCTATCAAGTTGCCCACGTTATGTCCCACACCTATTCTATCAATGTGGTTACATTTTATTTAATACCATGTACCTTAGTCTTTTTTAAGTCTCTTTTGTGACACCTTATCAAATGCTTTCTGCAAATCCATAAATATCTTTATGCATTCCCTTTATTAAATATAAATTCACTGATCCTACACACCCAGTGGACAGTTGTGCCAGAAGGAGGTGCATTGGAAAATTAGTAATACATTCTTGTAACCAAGTCACTGATTTCTTTCCATTCAAGCACAACATCCTGGTGAAATACCCTTTTGAGATTGCCTCAAAAAATTGAATTCAATAATCAAGCATGATTTTTTCCAGATCCATACCCACTGTCCCTAATTAGTTCACATCTTCCTAAGTGTTTACTACTTTCATCAATTTTCCTGCAATCAAGGTAATGCTAACTGGCCTACAATTTCCTGGCTTATCAACATAGATTAGCGATCAGTTATCGAACAGTTCAAGTCTCTGAGGGAAGATAAAACATAACCATACAAGAAAGACAACGAGTCCCAGATTAGTTAAGCTAGGATAAGAGGATGACTGAAGAAGACAATGATCATGGATAGTGATTCACTGTAGGCATCTCCAGAGATGTAACTGAGCATCGCAGAGGAAATTAAACAGCCAATGCAACAAAATCCAGTTTACTTGGACAAGGTTGTATGTTTGTGTTCCTATTGATGAATTGGTGAATTCAATAATGGTGAATTCAGTGATGCCACCAAGCTCATGGTCTACAGGGCTGTCGTAATACCCACCCTCCTGTATAGCTCAGAAACATGGACCATGTACAGTAGACACCTCAAGTCACTGGAGAAATACCACCAACGATGTCTCCGCAAGATCCTACAAATCCTCTGGGAGGACAGACACACCAACATTAGTACCCTCGACCAGGCCTGCATCGAAGCGCTGACCACACTTGATCAGCTCCGCTGGGCAGGCCACATAGTTCGCATGCCAGACACAAGACTGCCAAAGCAAGCGCTCTACTCGGAACTCCTTCACAATAATGAGCCAAAGGTGGGCAGAGGAAACATTACAAGGACACCCTCAAAGCCTTCCTGATAAAGTGCAACATCCCCACTGACACCTGGGAGACCCTGGCCAAAGACCGACCTAAGTGGAAGAAGCACATCCGGGAGGTCGCTGAGCACCTCGAGTCTCATCGCCGAGAGCCTGCAGAAATCAAGCACAGGCAGCGGAAAGAGCGTGCGGCAAACCAGTCCCACCCACTCCTTCCCTGAACGACTATCTGCCCCACCTGTGACAGAGACTGTGGTTCTCGTATTGGACTACCTAAGAATTCATGTTAAGAGTGGAAACAGGTCTTCCTTGATTCCGAGGGACTGCCTTTGATGATGATGATGCTAAGGGAAAGCCTTCCTGTTGGAAGCTGGTCATTTACCAGCAATACATTGAATACAAACTACGTGGAACCTCGCTAAATATAAACTGAACTAGGATATAGTTTAACTGTTATACATTGAAACTCTTAATAAGATACTACAATATTCTTAACTTATGAATGCCTGGAATGATTTAGTCTTTCGGTTAGTACATAATAAATACCTGTTCTTGTGATGGTGTTAATGTTGCCATAGATGTGTTAATAAAATAGCATTAGTTGAACAAAGCTTTTGTCTGATTTAATCATTGACAACTCTGGTGATTAGGAGTTAATAACTCCACACAGTAATGTACTGTGTCCCTGTGGTTGGTTTGGTTTGGTTTGTGCAATATTCATATATTTTTGACTGGTTAACGTAATACAGTTCAAAAGGTAAACTAAATTTTAGACATCTCATAACCTAAGATGTGGATAGTAAGTCTGCGCACATTCAGAGGCTGAACTCCAGGACATAGTCGACGTATTTACTGAGGCGTACGAAAGCATGGGTCTTACGCTAAATATCCGTAAGATAAAGGTCCTCCACCAGCCTGTCCTCGCCCCACAGCACTGCCCTCCAGTCATCAAGATCTACGGCGCGGCCCTGGACACCATGGATCACTTCCCATATCTCGGGAGCCTCCTATCAACAAGAGTAGGCATCGACAACGAGATCCAATACCGCCTTCAGTGCGCCAGCCAGTGCAGCCTTCGGCCGCCTGAGGAAAAGTGTGTTTGAAGACCAGACCCTCAAAACTGCCACCAAGCTCATGGTCTACAGGGCTGTAGTAATACCTGCCCTCCTGTATGACATGAATCACGTACAGTAGACACCTCAAGTCACTGGAAAAAATACCAACAATGTCTCCGCAAGATCCTACAAATCCCCTGGGAGGACAGATGCACCAACATCAGCGTCCTTGTCCAGGCTAACATCCCCAGCATTGAAGCACTGACCACACTCGATCAGCTCCGCTGGACTGGCCACATAGTTCGCATGCAAGACACGAGACTCCCAAAGCAAGTGCTCTACTTGGAGAGCTCCTTCATGGCAAACGAGCCAAAGGAGGGCAGAGGAAACGTTACAAGGACACCCTCAAAGCCTCCCTGATAAAGTGCGACATCTTCACTGACACCTGGGAGTCCCTGGCCAAAGACAGCCCTAAGTGGAGGTTGCTGAGCACTTTGAGTCTCAACACCGAGAGCATGCAGAAATCAAGCACAGGCAGCAGAAAGAGCCTGCGGCAAACCAGTCCCACCCACACCTTCCCTCAATGACTATCTGTCCCACCTGTGACAAAGTTTGTGGCTCTCGTATTAGACTGTTCAGCCACCAAAGAACACACTTCAGGAGTGGAAGCAAGTCTTCCTCGATTCCAATGGACTGCCTATGATGAAGATGATGACTTGTAGTGGTTTGTATTTCAGGTAAATATTGAATTTATTCTACCTATAACTTAAAGTAGATCTAGTAATTCGTTAAAAACTAAGCTAAGTTAATTAAATACATGAACCTTAATTAATTAAATAAATAAAACACGGTTATATAGGGATGGCAGTGCCGGTGGTGTGCCGCAACTGCAGCACGTGGGAGTTTGTGGAGAGCATCGCGATCCCGGACGACCACATCTGCAGTAACTGTCTGCATCTCAAAGAACATCAGTTCAGAGTTGTTGAGCTGAAGGTGCAGACATTGTGGGGTATCAGGAAGGGGAAAGTTACCTGGATACTTTGATCCAGGAAGCAGTCACACCCCTTATGTTAGGTAGTGGTACAGGTCTGGTTAGTGGTAAGGGACAGGAGGGTGTGACTGCGACTCAGGCAAGTTAAGACCCCAGATGTAGTGCTGAAGGAGCCTCAGCCTTTACCCCTTTGTCCAACAGGTATGAGGTTCTTGCTGCTTGTCTGGATGAGGGCAAAGTCTGCAGGGTGGATGAGCAAACTGACCATGGCACCATGGTATTGGAGGCCATTCAAGTTGGGGGGGGGGGGGGTGAATAGGAATGTTGTAGTGATAGGAGACAGTATAATTAGGAGATAGATGCTGTTCTCTGCAGTCGCGACCAGGATTTCCAAAAGCTCTGTTACCGACCAGGATTAAAAACATCTCCTCCATGTAGGAACCAAAGGCATAGATAGAACTAGGAATGAGGTTCTGTTGAGAGAGTTTGAGGAGCTAGGGTCAAAATTAAAAGGCAGAACCTCAAAGGTAAAAATCTCTGGATTGTTATTTGAGTCACACGCAAATTGGCATAGGGACAAGCAGATCACGGAGTGAAATGCGTGGGTGAAAGAGTGGTGTGGGAGGAAGGGGTTTCGATTCATGGGGCACTGGCCGCAATACTGGGGAAGGAAGGAGCTGTTCTGTTGGAACACACCCCACTTAAACCGGCTCCAATGTCCTGGAACATTGAATAACTGGTGCTATAGATAGGGCTTTAAACTAAAAAAGGGAGGAGGGATCAGATGAGGGGAAATTTAGAAATCTAAAGAGAAAAGTCAAGGCAATGGAACAGTGTAGCGATTTAGGTAAAGATAAGCAGCGTGCGACAGGAAAGGACAGAGAGTTTAACAGTAATAGAGCATCAGCTCAAAGTGAAAGCAGGGAATAAGGTTAAAAAGTTCAAATTAAGGGCTCTTTATCTGAATACATGAAGCATTCGTAACAAGACAGACGAATTATTGGCACAGAGTTAAATGGTTTTGATCTAATAGCCATTAGAGATGTGGTTACAAAGTGATCAAGGCTGGGAACTAAATATTGCAGGGTACTTGACGTTTTGAAGAGACAGGCAGAATAGAAAAGAGATGAGGGGCGGGGTTGAGGGACGGCCTGATAATAAAGGATGATACAGGGACAGTAGTTAGAAAAAATTTTTGCTCGGAAGATTAGGAAGTGGCATCAATATGGGTGGGTGATAATAAATAACAAGGGGCAGAAAACAGTTTATAGGCTCACTAACAGTAGCTGTACCATTGGACAGAGTATTAATCAAGAAATAATAGGAGCTTGTAACAAAGATAATGCAATAATCGTGGAGAATTTTAATCTTCATATAGACTGGGAAAATCAAATTGGCAAAGGTAGTCCAGAGCATGAGTTCACGGAATGCATTCGAGAGAATTTCCTCGAACAATACATCATGGAACTAACCATGGAATAGGCTATTTTGATCTTGGATTGTGTACTAAGACAGGGTTCATTAGTAATCTCATGATATGTATTTGGAACATGGAGATGGCAGAAACTCTGAATGAATATTTTGTATCAGTCTTTATGGTAGAGGACACTAACAATATTCCAACAGCAGATAGTCAAAGGGCTTTAGGGGGGAGGACTTAACATAATCACAATCACTAAGAAAGTGGTACTCAGTATGATAATGGGACTAAAGGCGAATAAATCCCCTGGACCTGATGGCTTGCATCCTAGGGTCTTAAGAGAAGTAGCTGCAGGGATAGTGGATGCATTGGTTGTAATTTACCAAAATTCCCTGGATTCTGGGGAGGTCCCAGTAGATTGGAAAACTGCAAATATAATGCCCCTATTTAAAAAAGGAGGCAAACAAAAATCAGGAAACTATAGACCAGTTAAGCCTAACATCTGTAATAATGGACTCCAACATCTGCCCAATCAAAGAAGCAGTAGCAGGCCATTTGGAAAAGCATAATTCAGTCAGGCAGAGTCAACATGGATTTATGAATGGGAAGTCATGTTTGACAAATTTGTTAGAATTCTTTAAGGATAAAACAAACAGGGTAGATAAAGGGGAACCAGTGGATGTGGTGTATTTGGACTTCCAGAAGGCATTTGACAAGGTGCCACATAAAAGGTTACTGCACAAGATAAAAGTTCACGGGGTTGGGGGTAATATGTTAGCAGGGGTAGAGGATTGGCTAATGAACAGAAAACAGAGAGTAGGGATAGATGGTTCATTCTCTGGTTGGCAATCAGTAACCAGTGGGGTGCCACAGGGATCAGTGCTGGGACCCCAATTATTTACAATCTATATTAATGACTTGGAGGAAGGGACTGAGTGTAACGTAGCCAAGTTTGTTGCCGATACAAAGATGGGAGGAAAAGCAATGTGTGAGGAGGACACAAAAAATCTGCTAAAGGACATAGACAGGCTAAGTGAGTGGGAAAACATTTGGCAGATGGAGTATAATGTTGGAAAGTGTGAGGTCATGCACTTTGGCAGAAAAAAAATCAAAGAGCAAGTTATTATTTAAATGGGGAAAGATTGCAAAGTGCAGCGGGACCTGGGGGTACTTGTGCATGAAACATAAAAAGTTAGTATGCAGATACAGCAAGTGATCAAGAAGGCCAATGGAATCTTGGCCTTTATTGCAAAAGGGATGAAGTATTAAAGCAGGGAAGTCTTGCTACAGTCGTACAGGGTATTGGTGAGGCCACACCTGGAATACCGCGTGCAGTTTTGGTTTCCATATTTACTTGCTGGGGCCCCAACTAGGTTCACAAGGTTGATTCTGGAGATGAGGGGGTTGATTTATGAGGAAAGGTTGGGCCTCTACTCATTGGAATTCAGAAGAATGAGAGGTGATCTTATCGAAACATATAAGATTATGAAGGGGCTTGACAAGGTGGATGTAGAGAGGATGTTTCCACTGATGGGGGAGACTAGAACTAGGTGAGGGCATAATCCTAGAATAAAGGGCGCCCATTTAAAACTGAGATGAGGAGAAATTTCTTCTCTCAGAGGGTTGTGGATCTGTAGAATTCGCTGCCTCAGAGAGCTGTGGAAGCTGGGACATGGAATAAATGTAAGACAGTTTATTTAAAATAAATTTAAAACTGTCTATTAAGAAATAGACAGTTTCTTAAACGATAAGGGAATAAGGAGTTATGGAGAGCGGGCAGGGAAGTGGACCAGTGTCCATGATCAGACCAGCCTTGATCGTATTAAATAGCGGAGCAGGCTCGAGGGGCCGTATGGCCTACTTCTGCTCCTATTTCTTATGTTCTTATGTATTTCACTCTAAAACTTGATCTGAAATTCTAAGTATGAAACTGAAGTCTTAAACTTAAATAAAGCCAATTACATAGGTATGAGGAGCGAGTTGGCCAAAGTACATTTGGAAATTAGATTAAAAGGTATGACAGTAGATAAGACTGGACTGGAGAATTTTGGCTATGAGGAAAGATTGGAGATGCTGGGTCTTTTTTCTTTGGAACAGAGGAGACCTGATTGAGGTGTATAAAATTATGAGGGGCCTGGATAGTGGATAGGAAGGCAGAGTGTTTACCTTGGCAGAGTGTCAACAACCAGGGAGCATAGAGTTAAAGTAATTGGGGGAGGTTTAGAGAAGATATAAGGGTAAATGTATTCACCCAGAGAGTGGAACTCACTGCCTGAAAGGGTGGTAGAGGCAGAAAGCCTCACCACATTTAAAAAATACTTGGATGTGCACTTTAAGTACCGTAACCTCCAGGGCTACGGACCAAGAGCTGGGATTAGGCTGGATGGCTCTTGGTCGGCCAGTGCAGACACGATGGGCCAAAATGGTCTCCTTCCGCGCTGTAAATTTATTATATGATAAGCTGTGTCAAACATTTAAAGAAATATTCCAAAATTCTAATGAGAATGAGGAAATGAATTAAGATTAGTAGATTCCTCGGGGGAGAAATTGGCCTCGTTTGCACCTCCCATTAGTGCCTCAACTACAGGAGGCGTTGTAAGGGAAGCCGGTCACTTAAGGAACAGTATTTAAAGGTGATGCTGCTCGGGTAAGTAAAAATGTGTTTTCAGCCCTTGGATGATTTTCTTTCCCATTTTGTTCTGCCAGGATAAGGGGTCGGCCATTTAAGACCGAGATGAGGAGGAATTACTTCACTGAGAGAAGTGAATGTTTGAGATTCTCTGTCCCAAAGGGCAGTGGATGCTGAATCGCTGAGTATAGTCAAGGCTGAGATAGATAGATGTTTGGAATCAAGAGGTATGGAGATCGGGTGGGAAAGTGGAGTTGAGATCGAAGATTAACCATGATCTTATTGAATAGCGGAGCAGGCTCGAAAGGTCACATAACCTACTCCTGTTCCTAATTCTTATGTTCTTATGTAAATCTTCAGTTCAATTCTCTGATGTGGAATTAAAGGAAAGGGGCAAAAGATTCAACTGATATTTTTAAAATCTATATTCCTGATACAGTCTATTGTTATATTTTCCCAGCAGCATTACATTCCCAGGCTTCTGCTTGTGGAACCCTCTCTCACTATGTCGCACATCCCTTATGTACAGACAGAAATGATCAAATCATGTATTGCATTTACGTCTTTGCATGGATGGTTGACGGCACAGACTGGTTATGTGTTGTCATTCTTATGTATATAATCAGTTAATGAAAATATAATTAGAATCATTAAGATTCCTTCACCCTTCTAAGGTAGCAAGTCGAATTTACTGGAACTAACAGAATTGCGCTCGAAGAACCTTACAAGTTCACTGTTTCCTTTGTGAAAGATCCATAGAAATAGACATTTTTGGCCACAAGAGGCTTATTGCATTGCCAGTACAGAGGGAGCACGAGGTGGTAGTAATTCCAATTCTTTTTGTGACAGCCAAGTTAGAGGAGTGGGATGGAAAATGATGCGTTCATCTTCAAAAGACATATCCCACCAACTGCACCATTAGCCTCATCCGCCATCATCATCATAGGCAGTCCCTCGGAATCGAGGAAGTCTTGCTTCCACTCTTAAAATGAGTTTGTAGGTGGCTGAACAGTCCATTACGAGAGCCACAGTCTCTGTCACAGGTGGGACAGATAGTCGTTGAGGGAAGGGGTGGGTGGGACTGGTTTGCCACACGCTCTTTCCATTGCTTGCGCTTGTTTTCTGCATGCTCTCGGCATTGAGACTCGAGGAGCTCAGCACCCTCCCGGATGCACTTCCTCCACTTAGGGCGTTCTTTGGCCAGGGACTCCCAGCTGTCAGTGGGGATGTTGCACTTTATCAGGGAGGCTTTGAGGGTGTCCTTGTTATGTTTCCTCTGCCCACCTTTGGCTCGTTTACCGTGAAGGAGTTCCGAGTAGAGCGCTTGCTTTGGGAGTCTCGTGTCTGGCATGCAGACAATGTAGTCTGCCCAGCGGAGCTGATCAAGTGTGGTCAACGCTTCAATGCTGGGGGTGTTGGCCTAGTCGAGGACGCTAATGTTGGTGTGTCTATCCTCCCAGGGGATTTGTAGGATCTTGCAGAGACATCGTTGGTAGTATTTCTCCAGCGACTTGAGGTGTTACTGTACATGGTCCATGTCTCTGAGCCATACAGGAGGGTGGATATTACTACAGCCCTGTAGAACATGAGCTTGGTGGCAGTTTTGAGGGCCTGGTCTTCAAACACTCTTTTCCTCAGGCGGCCGAAGACTGCACTGGAGACGGTGTTGGATCTCGCTGTCAATGTCTTCTCTTGTCGATAAGAGGCTCCCGAGGTATGGGAAATGGTCCACGTTGTCCAGGGCCGCGCCGTGGATCTTGATGACTGGGGGGCAGTACTGTGCGGCGAGCACAGGCTGGTCTTACTGATGTTTAGCATAAGGCCCATGCTTACGAATGCCTCGGTAAATATGTCGATTAGGTCCTGAAGTTCAGCCTCTGTGTGTGCGCAGACACAGGCGTCGTCCGCGTACTGTAGCTCGACGACAGAGGTTAGGGTGGTCTTGGATCTGGCCTGGAGACGACGAAGGTTGAAAAGGTTCCCACTGGTTCTGTAGTTTAGTTCCACTCCAGTGAGGAGCTTGTTGACTGAGATGGAGCATGGCAGCGAGGACGATTGAGAAGAGGGTTGGGGGCGATGATGCAGCCCTGTTTGACCCCAGTTCGGACGTGGATTCAGTCTGTAATGGATCCATTGGCAAGGATCATGGCCTGCATGTCGTGGAGCAGGCAGAGGATAGTGACAGACTTTTGGGGGCATCCAAAACGGAGGAGGATGCTCCATAGACCCTCGGGGTTGACAGTGTCAAAGGCCTTTGTAAGGTTGAAGAAGGCCATATATAAGGGCTGGCGCTTATACATGGCCTTATTCGACCTTACCTCCAGCCCCCCCTCCAGCGGCGGCAGATGGGCCTCTCCTCCACGACGGTGTCTCGGCCTCGACGACGGCTGGACCACCTGTGGCGACAGGCAACCTCCTCAACGGCGACCGGGTCCTCCTCTCCTACGACGGCGGTTAGCCTCATCCACTGCTCAATTCACTACACCTACAACAATGTCTATCAATCAGCACTCAACTTTAACATAGATATGCTTTACCTCACCTTCACACACTTAGCACTGTGGCAAGCCTTGCACACAAAACTCACAGCTCGCACACATTGGCAACTATTCAACCATGACAGCTACATCAACCAAACATATTACAGGACACTCACCGATAGGGTAGAGGAGGGATCTGCACGTGGTGAGACACCGGGCGCAAGTGCGCTGGAGCTATGGCGGGGGAAAAGGATAGCGCAGGTGTCAGCTCACCGGAGGGCGAGGTCGCACACTAGTCCTGCTGCAGAGGACTCGGATGAGGACTTTGATGGGCCAGGCTACAGTTGAAGGCTATAATAACACAAAAGCTAAATACTGCAGATGCTGAAATCTGAAATAAAATCAGAAAATGCTGGAACTCTCAGCGGGTTAGGCAGCATCTGTGGAGAGAGAAACACAGTTAATGTTTCAGGTCAATGACCCTTCGTTAGAACTAGCAATAGTTCGAAATGTAACAGGTCTGTGATAAGGTGGAAGGCAGAAGAGATTTGAGAGACAAATAGGATGATGGGCCAAATTGAATGGTAATAGCACAAGTTAGGAAATTAAAGATGAGTCTGGATAGGGTGTGAATGGCGGAATAATTACCAGCTGCCATGAGAAACAGAGAAGCAAAATAAAAAAAATTTAAAATTAAAATTAAAAATAAAAAAGGTGGGAGTTGAAGGCTGATGGGGTGTACACAACCAAATGCTTGATACATTGGAAAGCCTGCGCTCAATGTCAAGGAGCAGGGAGAAGTCCAGCACGAACTTGGCACGTGGCTTTACACAGACCTTGGGGCCCAGCTTTTCCAACATGGAATCTCTCTGCCGGTCCTGCGCATCCCGGTATAGGCTTTTTCAATGTAAAGTTTTGCGCTGTGAATGGGCCAGGCACCCAGAAAAAAATTAAGAGGGAACATTGGTAGTCACCTCCATCCGCACAGCTGTGGAACCCACCATGATGCACCATTTGATGGCTAATATTACAGTTTGCACTGCAGTACAAGCAGCTTCCATTCAAGGTCTGAGTGCTGCTGTGGAAGCTCAGACTGCTGCCATCTGTTCAAAAGGGCCTCAAGCAGTCCATCAATTTGTTCTCCAACAGATCAATAGGACTGCTGAGGGCCTTCCTGGGAAAGTGGCAGTGGCTCCATGGAGCACAAACTTGCTGTCCATTCTCAGGATGACAGCATTCCTGCTCCCACCCCTGCCACTGTCCTTGCTGGTGTCCATCAGCTAGTCAGCCCAGACTGCTGCAGGCCAGGCCAAGATTGTGCATTCTGAAGACGAGCCTTTTAGAAACATAGAAAATAGGTGCAGGAGTAGACCATTCGAGCCTGCACCAACATTCACTAAGATCATGGCTGACCATTCCCTCAGTTCCCCTTTCCTGCTTTCTCTCCATACTCCTTGATCCCTTTAGCCATAATGGCCATATCTAACTCCCTTTTGAATATATCCAATGAACTGGCATCAACAACTCTCTGCGGTAGGGAATTCCACAGGTTAACAACTCTCTGAGTGAAGAAGTTTCTAATCAGCTCAGTCCTAAATGGTCTACCCCTTAAACTAAGACTGTGTCCCCTGATTCTGGAATTCCCCATCATCGGGAACATTCTTCCCGCATCTAACCTGTCCAGTCCCGTCAGAATCTTGTAAGTTTCTATGAGATCCCCTCTCATCCTTCTAAACTCCAGTGTATAAAGGCCCAGTTGATCCAGTCTCTCCTCATATGTCAGTCCCGCCATCCCTGGAATCAGTCTGGTGAACCTTCGCTGCACTCCATCAATAGCAAGAACGTCCTTCCTCAGATTAGGAGACCAAAACTGAACACAATATTCCAGGTGAGGCCTCACCAAGGCCCTGTACAACTGCAGTAAGACCTCCCTGCTCCTTTACTCAAATCCCCTAGCTATGAAGGCCAACATACCATTTGCCTTCTTCACCACCTGCTGTACCTGCATGCCAACTTTCAATGACGGATGAACCATGACACACAGGTCTCGTTGCACCTCCCCTTTTCCTAATCTGCCGCCATTCAGATAATATTTTGCCTTCGTGTTTTTGTCCCCAAAATGGATAACCTTACATTTATCCACATTATACTGCATCACTCACCTAACCTGTCTAAGTCACCCTGCAGCCTCTGAGCATCCTCCTCACAGCTCACACCGCCAACGAGTTTAGTGTCATCTACAAACTTGGAGATATTACACTCAATTCCTTCATCTAGATCATTAATGTATATTGTAAAGAGCTGGGGTCCCAGCATTGAGCCCTGCGGCACTCCACTAGTCACTCCCTGCGGAAACATAAAAACTGACTGCAAAAGCCTCTACAGATATGTGAAGAGATATAGATTAGTGAAAACAAACGTAGGTCCCTTGCAGTCGGATTCGGGTGAATTTATGATGGGGAACAAAGAAATGGCAGACCAATTGAACAAATACTTCGGTTCTGTCTTCACAAAGGAAGACACAAATAACCTTTCGGATGTACAAGGGGACCGAGGGTCCAGTGAGAAGGAGGAACTGAAGGATATCCTTATTAGGTGGGAAATTGTGTTAGGGAAATTGACGGGATTGAAGGCCGATAAATCCCCAGGGCCTGATAGTCTACATCCCAGAGTATTTAAGGAAGTGACCCTAGGAATAGTGGATGCATTGGTGATAATTTTCCAGCAGTTTATCGACTCTGGATTAGTTCCTATGGACTGGAGGGTTGCTAATGTAACACCACTTTTTTAAAAAAGGAGGGAGAGAAAAAGTGTAATTATAGACCGGTTAGCCTGACATCAGTATTGGGGGTAATGTACTGACGTGGATAGAGAACTGGTTGGCAGACAGAAATCAGAAAGTCAGGATAAACGGGTCCTTTTCAGAATGGCAGGCAGTGACTAGTGGAGTGCCGCAGGGCTCAGTGCTGGGACCCCAGCTCTTTACAATATACATCAATGATTTGGATGAAGGAATTGAGTGTAATATCTCCAAGTTTGCAGATGTCACTAAACTGTGTGGCGGTGTGAGCTGTGAGGAGGACGCTAAGAGGCTGCAGGGTGACTTGGACAGGTTAGGCGAGTGGGCAAATACATGGCAGATGCAGTATAATGTGGATAAATCCATTTTGGGGGCAAAAACACAAAGGCAGAATATCATCTGAATGGCGGCAGATTAGGAAAAGGGGAGGTGCAACAAGATCTAGGTGTCATGGTTCATCAGTCACTGAAAGTGAGCATGCAGGTACAGCAGGCGGTGAAGAAGGCAAATGGTATATTGGCCTTCATAGCTAAGGGATTTGAATACAGGAGCAGGGAGATCTTACTGCAGTTGTACAGGGCCTTGGTGAGGCCTCACCTGGAATATTGTGTTCAGTTTTGGTCTCCTAATCTGAGGAAGGACATTCTTGCTATTGAGGGAGTGCAGCGAAGGTTCACCAGACTGATTCCAGGGATGGCTGGACTATCATATGAGGAGAGACTGAATCAACTGGAGTTTAGAAGGATGAGGGGATCTCATAGAAACGTATAAGATTCTGACGGGACGGGACAGGTTAGATGCAGGAAGAATGTTCCCGATGTTGAGGAAGTCCAGAACCAGGGGACATAGTCTTAGGATAAGGGGTAGGCCATTTAGGACTGAGATGAGGAAAAACTTCTTCACTCAGAGTTGTTAACCTATGGAATTCCCTTCCGCAGAAAGTTGTTGATGCCAGTTCATTGGATATATTCAAGAGGGAGTTAGATATGGCTCTTACAGCTAAGGGAATCAGGGGGTATGGAGAGAAAGCAAGAAAGGGGTACTGAGGGAATGATCAGCCATGATCTTATTGAATGGTAGTGCAGGCTCGAAGGGCCGAATGGCCTACTCCTGCACCTTATTAGCCGGGAAATTGTGTTGGGGAAATTGATGGGATTGAAGGCCGATAAATCCCCAGGGCCTGATGGACTGCATCCCAGAGTACTTAAGGAGGTGGCCTTGGAAATAGTGGATGCATTGACAGTCATTTTCCAACATTCCATTGACTCTGGATCAGTTCCTATCGAGTGGAGGGTAGCCAATATAACCCCACTTTTTAAAAAAGGAGGGAGAGAGAAAACAGGGAATTATAGACTGGTCAGCCTGACATCGGTAGTGGGTAAGATGATGGAATCAATTATTAAGGATGTCATAGCAGCGCATTTAGAAAGAGGTGACATGATACGTCCAAGTCAGCATGGATTTGTGAAAGGGAAATCATGCTTGACAAATCTTCTGGAATTTTTTGAGGATGTTTCCAGTAGAGTGGACAAGGGAGAACCAGTTGATGTGGTGTATTTGGACTTTCAGAAGGCTTTCGACAAGGTCCCACACAAGAGATTAATGTGCAAAGTTAAAGCACATGGGATTGGGGGTAGTGTGCTGACATGGATTGAGAACTGGTTGTCAGACAGGAAGCAAAGAGTAGGAGTAAATGGGTACTTTTCAGAATGGCAGGCAATGACTAGTGGGGTACCGCAAGGTTCTGTGCTGGGGCCCCAGCTGTTTACACTGTACATTAATAATTTAGACGAGGGGATTAAATGTAGTATCTCCAAATTTGCGGATGACACTAAGTTAGGTGGCAGTGTGAGCTGCGAGGAGGATGCTATGAGGCTGCAGAGCGACTTGGATAGCTTAGGTGAGTGGGCAAATGCATGGCAGATGAAGTATAATGTGGATAAATGTGAGGTTATCCACTTTGGTGGTAAAAACAGAGAGACAGACTATTATCTGAATGGTGACAGATTAGGAAAAGGGGAGGTGCTACGAGACCTGGGTGCCATGGTACATCAGTCATTGAAGGTTGGCATGCAGGTACAGCAGGCGGTTAAGAAAGCAAATGGCGTGTTGGCCTTCATAGCGAGGGGATTTGAGTACAGGGGCAGGGAGGTGTTGCTACAGTTGTACAGGGCCTTGGTGAGGCCATACCTGGAGTATTGTGTACAGTTTTGGTCTCCTAACCTGAGGACGGACATTCTTACTATTGAGGGAGTGCAGCGAAGGTTCACCAGACTGATTCCCGGGATGGCGGGACTGACCTATCAAGAAAGACTGGATCAACTGGGCTTGTATTCACTGGAGTTAGAAACATAGAAACATAGAAAATAGGTGCAGGAGTAGGCCATTCGGCCCTTCTAGCCTGCACCGCCATTCAATGAGTTCATGGCTGAACATTCAACTTCAGTACCCCATTCCTGCTTTCTCGCCATACCCCTTGATCCCCCTAGCAGTAAGGACCTCATCTAACTCCTTTTTGAATATATTTAGTGAATTGGCCTCAACAACTTTCTGTGGTAGAGAATTCCACAGGTTCACCACTCTCTGGGTGAAGAAGTTCCTCCGCATCTCGGTCCTAAATGGCTTACCCCTTATCCTTAGACTGTGACCCCTGGTTCTGGACTTCCCCAACATTGGGAACATT
Organism: Pristiophorus japonicus; assembly: GCF_044704955.1. Lineage (NCBI taxonomy): Eukaryota > Metazoa > Chordata > Chondrichthyes > Pristiophoridae > Pristiophorus > Pristiophorus japonicus. The sequence continues at coordinate 344,561,968 of NC_091977.1, read as the reverse complement.
CTTCCTGCATCTAACCTGTCTAACCCCGTCAGAATTTTATATGTTTCTATGAGGTCCCCTCTCATTCTTCTGAACTCCAGTGAATACAAGCCCAGTTGATCCAGTCTTTCTTGATAGGTCAGTCCCGCCATCCCGGGAATCAGTCTGGTGAACCTTCGCTGCACTCCCTCAATAGCAAGAATGTCCTTCCTCAGGTTAGGAGACCAAAACTGTACACAATACTCCAGGTGTGGCCTCACCAATGCCCTGTACAACTGTAGCAACACCTCCCTGCCCCTGTACTCAAATCCCCTTGCTATGAAGGCCAACATGCCATTTGCTTTCTTAACCGCCTGCTGCACCTGCATGCCAACCTTCAATGACTGATGTACCATGACACCCAGGTCTCTTTGCACCTCCCCTTTTCCTAATCTGTCACCATTCAGATAATAGTCTGTCTCTCTGTTTTTACCACCAAAGTGGATAACCTCACATTTATCCACATTATACTTCATCTGCCATGCATTTGCCCACTCACCTAACCTATCCAAGTCGCTCTGCAGCCTCACAGCATCCTCCTCGCAGCTCACACTGCCACCCAACTTAGTGTCATCCGCAAATTTGGAGATACTACATCTAATCCCCTCATCTAAATCATTAATGTACAGTGTAAACAGCTGGGGCCCCAGCACAGAACCTTGCGGTACCCCACTAGTCACTGCCTGCCATTCTGAAAAGTACCCATTTACTCCTACTCTTTGCTTCCTGTCTGACAACCAGTTCTCAATCCATGTCAGTACACTACCCCCAATCCCATGTGCTCTAACTTTGCACATCAATCTCTTGTGTGGGACCTTGTCGAACGCCTTCTGAAAGTCCAAATATACCACATCAACTGGTTCTCCCTTATCCACTCTACTGGAAACATCCTCAAAAAATTCCAGAAGATTTGTCAAGCATGATTTCCCTTTCACAAATCCATGCTGACTTGGACCTATCATGTCACCTCTTTCCAAATGCACTGCTATGACATCCTTAATAATTGATTCCATCATTTTACCCACTACCGATGTCAGGCTGACCGGTCTATAATTCCCTGTTTTCTCTCTCCCTCCTTTTTTAAAAAGTGGGGTTACATTGGCTACCCTCCACTCGATAGGAACTGATCCAGAGTCAATGGAATGTTGGAAAATGACTGTCAACGCATCCACTATTTCCAAGGCCACCTCCTTAAGTACTCTGGGATGCAGTCCATCAGGCCCTGGGGATTTATCGGCCTTCAATCCCATCAATTTCCCCAACACAATTTCCCGGCTAATAAGGATTTCCCTCAGTTCCTCCTCCTTACTAGACCCCCCGACCCCTTTTATAACCGGAAGGTTGTTCGTGTCCTCCTTCGTGAATACCGAACCAAAGTACTTGTTCAATTGGTCCGCCATTTCTTTGTTCCCCGTTATGACTTCCCCTGATTCTGACTGCAGGGGACCTACATTTGTCTTTACTAACCTTTTTCTCTTTACATATCTATAGAAACTTTTGCAATCCGTCTTAATGTTCCCTGCAAGCTTCTTCTCATACTCCATTTTCCCTGCCCTAATCAAACCCTTTGTCCTCCTCTGCTGAGTTCTAAATTTCTCCCAGTCCCCAGGTTCGCTGCTATTTCTGGCCAATTTGTATGCCACTTCCTTGGCTTTAATACTATCCCTGATTTCCCTTGATAGCCACGGTTGAGCCACCTTCCCTTTTTTATTTCTATGCCAGACAGGAATGTACAATTGTTGTAGTTCATCCATGCGGTCTCTAAATGTCTGCCATTGCCCATCCACAGTCAACCCCTTAAGTATCATTCGCCAATCCATCTCAGCCAATTCACGCCTCATACCTTCAAAGTTAGCCTTCTTTAAGTTCTGGACCATGGTCTCTGAATTAACTGTTTCATTCTCCATCCTAATGCAGAATTCCACCATATTATGGTCACTCTTCCCCAAGGGGCCTCGCACAACGAGATTGCTAATTAATCCTTTCTCATTACATAACACCCAGTCTAAGATGGCCTCCCCCCTAGTTGGTTCCTCGACATATTGGTCTAAAAAACCATCCCTTATGCACTCCAGAAAATCCTCCTCCACCGTATTGCTTCCAGTTTGGTTAGCCCAATCTATGTGCATATTAAAGTCACCCATTATAACTGCTGCACCTTTATTGCACGCACCCCTAATTTCCTGTTTGATGCCCTCCCCAACATCACTACTACTGTTTGGAGGTCTGTACACAACTCCCACTAACGTTTTTTGCCCTTTGGTGTTCTGCAGCTCTACCCATATAGATTCCACATCATCCAAGCTAATGTCCTTCCTAACTATTGCCTTAATCTCCTCCTTAACCAGCAATGCTACCCCACCTCCTTTTCCTTTTATTCTATCCTTCCTGAATGTTGAATACCCCTGGATGTTGAGTTCCCAGCCCTGCTCATCCTGGAGCCATGTCTCCGTAATCCCAATCACATCATATTTGTTAACATCTATTTGCACAGTTAATTCATCCACCTTATTGCGGATACTCCTTGCATTAAGACACAAAGCCTTTAGGCTTGTTTTTTTAACACCCTCTGTCCTTTTAGAATTTTGCTGTACAATGGCCCTTTTTGTTCTTTGCCTTGGGTTTCTCTGCCCTCCACTTTTCCTCATCTCCTTTCTGTCTTTTGTTTTTGCCTCCTTTTTGTTTCCCTCTATCTCCCTGCATTGGTTCAGAAGAATGAGGGGACCTCATTGAAACGTTTAAAATTCTGATGGGTTTAGACAGGTTAGATGCAGGAAGAATGTTCCCAATGTTGGGGAAGTCCAGAACCAGGGGTCACAGTCTAAGGATAAGGGGTAAGCCATTTAGGACCGAGATGAGGAGAAACTTCTTCACCCAGAGAGTGGTGAACCTGTGGAATTCTCTACCACAGAAAGTTGTTGAGGCCAATTCACTAAATATATTCAAAAAGGAGTTAGATGAGGTCCTTACTACTAGGGGGATCAAGGGGTATGGCAAGAAAGCAGGAATGGGGTACTGAAGTTGCATGTTCAGCTATGAACTTATTGAATGGTGGTGCAGGCTAGAACGGCCGAATGGCCTACTCCTGCATCTATTTTCTATGTTTCTAAGAACTGACAAGGGAACCAGCCATATTGCTGAGTGATGAGTAATGAACTAGTAATGAACTAGTTAACAATAAAGGGAACATCTTACCAATAGTAACCGTAATATGAATGAATTAGGTTTGCAAGCATGAAGAGAATGTCACAAGCAAAGGTTTAACATTTAAGTACGGCAAATTTTGAAAAAATAAAAGAATGGACTACAGTAAACTGGGCTGAACTGTTAATAGGTAAACCCGTACCATTAGGGCTGAATTTGCAGTCGGAAGCTTCCTGTGGGCAGATGCCTCCGACCTGCAAAAAATCTACGAACTTACCTGATGGTCCCGGAGGTTCGGATACTTGTGCTCCTGGGTCTCTACGCATAGGCCTGCGTAGAGGCCCACATATTGCACGGTCGCATGCAGTTCGCAAACGCCCTGGAATCACGTGGCTTGCCCAACCAATCAAGGAAGGGAATCCCGATTCATACTTATGGGGATTCCGTATGTATAAATAAAATGTTATTTTTCTGTTTTTTTAAAACTCTTATGCACAAAAATTTCACAGGCATTCGCTGGACAGAAGTTGGTGAAATTGCCCAACTCTCTGCCTGCGGTGGCCCTTTTGCCAGGGATGTGTGCGATCTGTCAAGAAGATTCTTGACAAATCACAAGTTCCAGGTTTTAGCGCATACGCAGCGCATGCCTAAACCCGGAACTTGTGCGATTCCTACAGGCGCCGACACATCCCGTACTCGCCCATAGGGGCCGCAAATTCCAGCCCATTGTTTCTGTTTTCATAGTGAAGGAAGAGGACAAAATACCAGCGGTATAAGGGAACCTAAAAATAGTTATGGGGAGGTACTTAATAGAAGCAATAAAATGTTCATGGAGAAAATAATTTGGCTTGTATTTCCTTCAGTTTTAGAAGGTTGAGCAGTGATCTAATCAAAGATATTCAATAGGCTAAATACTGAAACTATTTCCTCTTGTGTAGGAATCCAGAACAAGTGGATAAAATAACTTTAGAGTTGGGCCATTTAGGGGTGAAATCAGAAAGTGCTTTTCACAAGTGGAAATCTGAAATGTGCTTCCCCAAATGGCTGTGCATTCTGGGTTAATTTAAATTGTTAAGACTGAGGTCAGTAAGATTTTTGTTGAGTAAGGGTATCAAGGTATGTGGAACAAAGGCGGGCAACTGAAGTTGAGGTACAGATTAGCCATGAACTATTTGAATGGCGGAACAGGCTCGATAAGCTGTATTGCCTCCCCCTGTTCCTATGTTTAAGAACAGATACTGTGACTGTCTGGCAACTATATCACAGTTCCTAGAATCTCTTGCTCTCTCCTCCTTATAGGCACACACACAACCTAACAGCCAGTGTTCATTTTCTCAAAACCCGAGCGAACTGAGCCCCAACTGACTGACCAACCTAGTTATATTTTTGGACATGAGAGTGCCTTAAGTCTTTCAAAATGCAATTTATTTTTGTCTATTGTGAATTCTGTAAAGACTACTGATCCAGACATCAAACAAGGCATATTGATTAACTATACTGCTCAAATCCCTACAGGAGCTCAAACAATATTTAGACAATTCTCAATTTTTCCCCTCCTTCCGACAGATTGGACGATTGGGATGTTTATACCTGAAATTTTTTTTCCAATAACGTGAGACTAGTCTTAAAAACCAGTTGTTCACAAATGACCTAAAAATGAGACCCAAATATGTATAAATGATCCAGATTTACACCAAAGTAAAAATACAATCTAGAAGAACCAAAGTCATTCAAAGGGCATCAGGTAGAATTACCAAACATTCATGGTAACAGAACAATCAATTACATCATTATTGGCACCATCTTTCATATGGACCACTCAGGATTTCTCAGTTTATCTCTGGTTCTAGTCTTTTATCAAAACTTCAAAAAAACAGATAACAAAATAATCCACTTTAGGGACTCAAGAACGAGTTAATAATGTTATATACAGTTTATTGCCAGTGTATGCACATTTGTAAGCACATAACTATAAATACATCAAATAATACAGTGTAAACCAAATAAGCATTCACGAAACACTATATCCTTGATGCAGGTGCTAAAAAAAGCGAGTAACAGATAGACAGTTACCTTAAAATCTTTAAATACATTTCTACAAATTTTTCATGAAACAAAAAAAGAGCAACTTTTTAAAACAGCAGCAAAACAACAGTCTGATCATGTTTTGCTTTCGCAGTTAGATTCATTCTTACTGGGTGTATTCACTTTAGTTCTGGACTTCAGACATCCAGCTCCACGAGCATTACCATCACAGAACAACTGGCAACAAAACTATTACCAGTATCGACTTCGGACATGTCACTGAATGTTAGTCATTATAAAGGATTTTTATGACTCAAATGAGCAACCAGGTAAAAGTAGTAGACTTTGTTATATTTTTAAAAGTGAAAGTTATGTTAGCAGGTTGAAAGAATACCTGTCTGCAACAAGAGGTAGAGAGAACACTAATGTAACCTGCTCACATCTCCCTAGTGATCCATCTTATTTGCTTTCCCAAATGGACATTGTCAAAATCTCATGACCTTCACTGCGTACAATAGTAGCTATTGATGTTAAGCTTCCTGGAACATCTACACAAAGCCATCACAGACAAGCAGGCCAGTAGTACCATCACAATTGTTCTCTATCTACTTATATTTACTGCGGAGGCAAAACTTGCCACATAGGCTTTTCTACCAGATGAACGTGTGCATTCTACTAGAACTTTAGAAACATATACTAAATATAAACAAGTTACATACTGAGTGTGCTTGTGTAGAGCACTCCACTCCGATGCACCCTGCTTGAAAAAGGGGTGATGACACGTGTGGTTCATGTCCATTTGGTAATGGTACAAGCCTAATGCAACCCGCACCTAGCCACTTAAACCTACTACTGAAAAATAGGACACAGAGACGACTCGTTGCTGCTCAGGAATGCTCAGCTCTTCTACCTTTCTTTTGTTTAGTTTGCATTACTTTTATTGAGGAAACAGCAGAGTAAATTGGTGAATAGGAAAGTAACACCGGCAAAACCAGACAGTTCCAGCCCCAGGCCTTGCATGACATGAAGTAACAATCCCTAGAGTTTTGTTATGACAGCATGCACCCAAAACAAGGCAGTTTGTTACTGCTTCAATCTGGTTCTGACTTACTGGAGGCTTCTCCTTTACTGATGATTTGTGAAAACTAACCCGAAGTAAATTATGTAGTAAAATGAAATTGTAATGCCGCCAGATAGAAGCAAAAAACTTTACTGAAGCTTAAAGCATTCCTTTTTAATCATAATTAGCATTTTATTTATATAACTGTAACACTGGTAAACGTTAATTAGAAGACACACAGAGGAGTCTGAGTGAGAAGAAAGATAAATGATTTGAGTTTTATCTGGACTGACTAATACTGTCTCCTCTGATCTGGAATAAATTCTGGTGCAACAGTCACATGCAGGCTGAGCCATTTGTTGTATACAGCTGTGATGAATCAAGTTCCAAAGAAGAGTCTGATCTTGAAAAACTGGTTGTTCCTTCTCCAGAAGACCTATCTTAAAATAGCTGCTATCTCTAGCTTTGACCAGTGAGGTCTGACGCCGAGCCACTTGTGCTGGAGCCAGTTTGTGCACGTTTAATGTACAAGTTTAACAATTTCATCTGAAACACAAAACAAATTAAGGAATATGTTACTTTCTCAGTATACAGGATTTAAATAGGGCTGCAAACACTATATACAATCTAACTGCAAAAATCATGAATTCAGAGTAAACATTAGGCCAATAAGTTATAACTGTAAATACAAACAATCTGATGAATAGGTCCTAATATTACAATCAACAGCAGGAATATGGAGATTGAGGCTTTGGAGTGTTTGCATAAAATTATAAATATTCTACATAGTGTAATTTTTGCTTCAAATGTTGTCAAAGAAAAAGAATAAAGGTAAGAAAATGAATTCACAAATTAATCAAGCCCTGTTAAGAATGAACATTTGAATTGTTTCAGAAAGACACTCCTGTTTCAACAGATTTTAAACACTTCATCCAATACACCAATCACAAATACTTCTGTTCACACAGACCAGTTGTTCTCTTACTTGAGTGAAGTGCAAGGCTATAAATAAATTAAATGCCTACAATATAAAAATGTTAGCATTATTCTAATTTCTAACAAGGATTGCATTCTAATCTGCATAACTGGCATCAAATGTGACTTGTGATTACCAGCTAGAATATTGTATGCGGTTTTGGGACAGTTGAGATGATTATAAAAGAGATTTAAAGTACAATAGGATTGATAGAAAGGTAACTTGTGGCAAAAGCACAGTAATTATTGCTGTTTATTGCATAAAAACGGTGTCAGCAGTGTCACTGCACCACTAATAGCAAAACTATTGCACAGGAAAAGTAAGTGATGCAGGCTTCAGTTTTTGTCATGGAGAAAATACAGCTGTATTGAACTCTCACCTATCCACTGATAATGGGTGTACTGCGTTTCACAGGCTTCATCATACACGTGATGTTATTTAAAGAGCTTTTGAGTGATTTTGAAATTCTAAAATATCGCTTTCAATCAACTTTACAATCAATAGCAGTACAAACGAGGGAGCATAGGTTTTCTTTCTAATTTTTTGTTGGCAGGATTTGGGCATGCTGGCAAGGGTCACATTTATTACCCATCTCTAGTTGCCCTGTTTTGCTACTCAGTAGCTTGTCAGGCCACTTCAGAATGGTATTAAGTCAATTATTGAGTGTGGGACTGGAGTAACATGTAGGGCAGACCAGGTGGGGGTGCAGGATTCCTTTCCCTGAAGGATCTTTCCAATAATCATTTTCTTTTCTGGTGTCGACCCACAAATGATCAAATATATTGAATTTAATTTCACAACTTGCCTCCGAGATGTTAAATCGGGCACTGTATTAATCAGATCACAAGAATTAGGTGAAGGGAAAAAAGTGGACTTAATAAAAGAGTATAATGCTTTTCAGCTTGGTTCTGGTGCAGTTGGATGAAGTGTAAGAGCTAGCTTGTCCTTTGTGTGATGTGAGTTTAGACTACTTTGAACAGTCCCATCAAATGAATTCTGAATGGAAAAATGGTAATTAGGACACTAATGTCTCATGCAGGAAACTTTAAATATTATGTTGATAAAACATTTACTTTTTTGTTTTTAGCATTGTAACAAGGAAGATAGCTAGAAAATGGATGGTCACAGGGCAAACAGCTGAATGGCTCAGCAAATCGTTAACAGGACAAAGATTCACAATCTAAGTTCTCTGCACAATGAACTCAAATCTGAGCCATCTTACAGGGCTAAAAAGAAAAAAAAAAAGCCAAATAAATTCTTTTAATATCTTAATATCCACTAACAACAATATTGGCAGTGGTCTGAGAGAGGATCACCTGCCATCCTTGCAGACATGGCTTTAACTATGGAACCCTTAAAGTCGAATGCAGCATTTACTGGTGGAGGCAATTTCTCTTTGCTTATCCAAAGATTCTCAAAGAATTGAAGAATAAGGCAAACTTCTTTTCCATTCTGTTCCACTTGAATATTAAACTCGTTGGTCTTCTGTGGTGTTGCACAAGTGTAGTTGTCAGATGAATCATCCGTCAACTGGTCCAAGACATGCAGACATAATTCCATTATGAATTTCTATATCCACATTTGTAATAGTAACTGCTTATGTAAATGTCTCATACTGCAGTGCCTCAGCTGGGGGGGGGGGGGGGGGGGGGGGTGTCGGAGTGCAATTATACTGTGACATGTTTACATAGACAGTTTCCATTATAAATGGGACACTCGAATTTATAAAGTGGATAAAGTGCATACAGATGTAGGATTTTAAATTTACTACATAGATAGATTTACTAATCAAGTTAGTGATATTAAGGAGCTTAAGTTGTGATGTTTACTTTATGCATGCTTTCAATTTCTACAGGAAAGCTTAATTTTGCCGAATGGGGCTTCAGCTAATGGTCCAATTAAACCTCAGAAAAATTACTTTAATATATAAATTGATTCAAGCAAAATTAAATCTTTTGATGGCAACATTTCTTCAACCAAACTGAACGACACTCAGCTTCAAAAGTTAGAATTAACATATTCTGCAATGGAAAAATTGAGGACATTTGCTACTGAGTGAGTAAATTCAAGACACTTGTTGGGAAGAAGAAAAAAAAGAGGAAATTGTGAGACAGTCACATGACTCTTGCAAGAATTCAGATTGTACAAAATGCTTGTGAAGATTCTGCTGAAGTAATTTTCCCCAGTTGATGATGGATCTAGCACAATTAGGTGTAGGAAAGCCCATTATACCCAGCAAGCATGTCCATTGTTTTAATAGTTTCATTTACCTATTCACCCCTTCTGACCATATCCCTTCTTGCTTCAGAAATGCATCAAATTATTTCTTGAACCCATCAATATTGTCTGCTTCATCCTGTCGTGCCAAGACAGGAGGTGACGACTGCTGGATGGACCACCGCCTAATCCAATCCATCATTGATATCAACATAGCCCCAAAGTGGAGGGGGCTGCAGAAGCAGTGCCACAAAAAAGTCAATGCCGGGGCACTTAAAGACCCAGTTAAGAGAGCCCGATACAGTCAGTGCCTCACAGCTAACCTGGCGTACTTTGATGACCCCGAGATGCAGAAAACCCACAGCGCTTGGTCTGCCCTCCAGGCCTCCAGAATCAGTGCCTGCAAAGAGATGCTCGGTCACTCACCCAGGAAACATCAGGATTGGTTTGATGAGAATGATCAGGAGATCCAAGAGCTAATAGATCGCAAGCGCAGGGCATTTCTGGGCCTTAAGTAACAATCTAACACAGGAGCAGCAAAGCAGCATTACAGACGGCTCAAGGCTGAGGTCCAACAAAAAACCCGGGACCTAAAGAACAGGTGGTGGATGGAGAAAGCACAGGAGATACAGCCGTTGGCCAACAGCCATGATGTGCGAGGATACTTCATCGCAGTCAAGGTCACCTACGGTCCAAACTCCCAAGGCCCCACCCTACTGCTGGTCAAGAACGGGGAAACACTCATTAAGGACACCAAGGCAGTCGGGGTCCGCTGGAAAGAGCACTTCGAAGATTTCCTCAATCGAGACTCTGCCTTTGACTCGAGTGTTCTCGACTCCAGCCCGCAGCATGCTACCCGCCACCACCTCAGGTAGAAAAAGCCATAACACAGCTTAAGAACAACAAGGCTACGGGAGCAGATGGAATCCCTGCTGAGGCACTGAAGTATGGCGGAGAAGCACTGTTGGCGCGAATACATGACCTCATCTCTCTCATCTGGAGGGAGGAGAGCATGCCGGGAGGTCTCAGAGATGCTGTGATCGTGACCATCTTTAAAAAAGGGGACATGTTTGACTGCGGCAACTACAGAGAATCTCCCTGTTATCAGCCACTGGGAAACTCATCGCTAGAGTCCTCCTCAACCGTCTTCTCCCTGTGGCCGAGGAGCTCCTCCCAGAGTCACAGTGCGGATTTTGTCTCCTATGGGGCACAACGGACATGATTTTTGCAGCGCGACAGCTGCAGGAAAAATGGTGGGAAAAGCACCAGCCCTTATACATGGTCTTCTTCGACCTTACAAAGGCCTTTGACACCGTCAACCGTTTCGGATGCCCCCAAAAGTTCGTCAACATCCTCCGCCTGCTCCACAACGACATCTAAGCCGTGATCCTTACCAACGGATCCATTACAGACCCAAATCACGTCCGTACCGGGGTCAAGCAGGGCTGCGTCATCGCCCCAACCCTCTTCTCAAACTGCCTCGCTGCCATGCTCCCCCGCACAGTCAACAAGTTCCCCGCTGGAGTGGAACTAAACTACAGAACCAGTGGGAACCTGTTCAACCTTCGCCGTCGCCAGGCCAGGTCCAAGACCACCCAACCTCTGTCGTCGGGCTACAGTACACGGATGACGCCTGCATCTGCGCACATACAGAGGCTGAACTCCAGGACATAGTCAGGTACTTACTGAGGCATACGAAAGCATGGGCCTTATGCTAAATATCAGTAAGACAAACGTCCTCCACCAGCCTGTCCTCACTGCACAGTATTGCCCCACAGTCATCAAGATCTACAGCCCGGCCCTGGACAAGTGGACCATTTTCCATACCCCAGAAGCCTCTTATCATAAAGAGCAGACATTGACGACGAGATTCAACATCGCCTCCAGTGCACCAGTGCAGCCTTCGGCCACACGAGGAAAAGAGTGTTCGAAGATCAGGCCCTCAAATCTGCCACTAAGCTCATGGTCTACAGGGCTGTAGTAATACCCGTCCTCCTGTATGGCTCAGAGACATGGACCATGTACAGTAAGTAGACACCTCAAATCGCTGGAGAAATACTACCAACGATGTCTCCGCAACATCCTACAAATCCCCTGGGAGGACAGACGCACTAACATTGTCGTCCTCGACCAGGCCAACATCCCCAGCATTGAAGCATGGACCATACTTGATCAGCTCCGCTGGGCAGGCCACATTATCCACATGCCAGATACGAGACTCCCAAAGCAAGTGCTCTACTCGGAACTCCTTCACGGCAAACGAGCCAGAGGTGGGCAGAGGAAATGTTACAAGGACACCCTCAAAACCTCCCTGATAAAGTGCAGCATCCCCACTGACACCTGGGAGTCCCTGGCCAAAGACCGCCCGAAGTGGAGGAAGTGCATCCGGGAGGGCGCTGAGCACCTCAAATCTCATCGCCGAGAGCATGCAGAAATCAAGCGCAGGCAGCGGAAAGAGTGTGCGGCAAACCTGTCCCACCCTCCCTTACCCTCAATGACTATCTGTCCCACCTGTGACAGGGACTGTGGTTCTCATAGTGGACTGTTCAGCCACCTAAGGACTTATTTTAAGAGTGGAAGCAAGTCTTCCTCGATTCCGAGGGACTGCCTATGATGATGGATGAGTTCCCTCATGTAATTTGCTTCACAATTCTACTACGTTTGTGGTGAGCTGAATAATTATCTCCCTTTCTTGAATCGTTTAAGTGTGCTTTTCACTATCCCCTCTGACCTTCCCCTCTCTGACCTCGAGCGGTCAGTCTTCAGCAAAGGCCCGAGCTTCATCCCCTTATGCACAATTTAATAAATTTCAAGTTTGGCACATTGGTGAGCTCTTTTTCTATCTCCTTTGCCTCCGCGCTCACTTCTTTGGCCAGGAATCTTCCCCTTCACCCACACAGCAGACACTTTCTTCCATCTTCAGAATTGATGTTCCAGCTGGAGCCCTACATTGGCCTCTTATCCTCTCTAGATCTTTTCATTGGGAACTGCCAGCGAGACATTGACCATCTCAATTTCTCTGCTCCCTTCACTCAATCCAATCTACCTGCCTCTGAACTTGCAGCACTCCATTCTCTCAGACAACGGTGGCCATGTTCTTGTTTGGCGAACTGATCTCCACCTTGCGGAGCCTGAACAGGAAATCGCTGACACCTCCTCCCACCTACCCCTGGACCATGACTCCACATCTGAACACCAAGCCATCGTCTCCAAGACTGTCACAGACCTTATCTATCTCCTCTGGCGATCTTTCCTCCACGGCCTCCAACCTCATAGACCCCCAAACCTGCTTCTACATCCTTCCCAAGATCCACAAACAGGACTGCCATGGTAGTCCCATCATTTCAGTTTGTTCTTGCCCCACGGAACTGATTTCTTCCTATCTCGACTCTATTCTTTTTCCTCATGTTTGTCTCTTCCCACCTACAACTGTGAAACTTCTACGCCCTCTGTCACTTTAACAGTTTCCAGTTTCCTGGCCCTAACCATCTCCTTTTCACCATGGACATCCAATGCCTCTACACCTCCATCCCCCAGCAGGAAGGCCCGAGTGTGCTCCGTTTCTTCCTTGAACAGAGGTCCAACCAGTTCCCATCCACCACTACCACCCTCCTCCACCTGGCTGAACTTGTTCTCACGTTGAACAACTTCTCCTTTGACTCTACTCACTTCCTTCAAATAAAAGGTGTTGCTATGGAAACCCGCATGGGTCAGAGCTATGCCTGCCTTTTTGTGAGATATGAGGAACATTCTTTGTTCCAGTCCTATTTAGGTCCCCTCCCTCAACTCTTTTTCTAGTACATTGACGACTGTATCAGTGCCGTTTCGTGCTCTCGTTCCAAACTGGAAAATTTCATCAACTTTGCTTTCAATTTTCACTCTTCCCTTGTCTTTAGATGGTCCATCTCAGACTCTTCCCTTCCCTTTCGTTCATCGACTTCTCTGTCTCGATTTCTGGGTATAGACCAATTTTCACTATAAGCCCACACTGACATCCTTTTTGACTGTGACAAAGGCAAACTATCCCTTCTCGTCATTCTTGACTGGTCTGCAGCCGTTGACACGGTTGACCACTCTATCCTTCTCCAACATCTCTCCACCGTTGTCCAGCTGGATGGGACTGCACTCGCCTGGTTCCATTCTTATCTATCTAATCGTAATCAGAGAATCACCTTCAATGGCTTCTCTTCCCACCCCCACATCATTACCTTTGGTGTCCCCCAAGGATCGATCCTTGGCTCCCTCCTATTTCTCAACTATATGTTGCCCCCCCTTGGCGACTTCATCTGAAAACACAGCGTCAGTTTTCACATGTTCACTGATGACACCCAGCTCTACCTCACCACCACTTCTCTCGATCCCTCCACAGTCTCCAAATTGTCAGACTACTTGTCCAACATCCCTTTCTGGATGAACAGAAATTTTCCCGAAGCCATTATTTTTGGTCCCCGCCACAAACTCCATCCCTCTCCCCAACTTCTGTCCGAGGCTGAACCACACTGTTCACAACCTTGATGTCATGTTTGACCCTGAAATGAGCTTCGACCACATATCCATAGCATAACTAAGACCGCCTATTTCCACCTCCGTAACATCGCCTGCTCTGCCCTTGCCTCAGCTCATCCTCGACTGAAGCCCTCATCCATGCCTTTGTTACCTCTTGAGTTGACTATTTCAACACACTCCTGGCTGGCCTCACACATTCTACCCTACGTAAACTCGAGGTGATCCAAAACTCAGCTGACCATGTCCTAACTCGCGTCAAGTCTCGCTCACCCATCACCCCTATACTCGATGACCTAAACTGGCACCCGGTTAAGCAACGCCTCGATTTAAAAATTCTCATCCTTGTTTTCAAATCCCTCCATGGCCTCGCCCCTCCCTATCTCAATCTCCTCCAGTCCCACAACCCCCCCCGAGACGTCTGTGCTCCTCTAATTCTGCGCTCTTTAACATTCCGGATTATAATCGCCAAATCATTGGTGGCCTTGCCTTCTGTTGCCGAGGCCCTAGTCTCTGGAATTCCCTGCCTAAACCTCTCCGCCTCTGTACCTCTCTTTCCTCCTTCAAGACGCTCCTTAAAACCTACCTCTTTGACCAAGCTTTTGGACACCTGCCCTAATTTCTCCTTATGCGGCTCGGTGTCAAATTTTTTATCTTATAATACTCATGCGATGCATCTTAGGACGTTTCACGATGTTAAAAGGCGCCATATAAATACAAGTTGTTGTTGTTGTCTCCGCCCGCTACCTGGACTACACTTCCTCCAATCCCGCTTCCTGCAAGGCGTCTATTCCATTTTCCCAGTTTCTCCATCTTATCTGTTCTGACGATGCTACCTTCCATACCAATGCTTCCAATATATTATCCTTTATCGTCAATCGATGATACCCGTCCACCGTGGTCGACAGGGCCCTCAACCTTGTCTGTTCCATTTCCCGCACTTCTGCTCTCATCCCCTTCCCCTCCATCCTAAAACCATGACAGTGTTCCCCTTGTCCACATCTTCCACCCCACCAGCCTCCACATTCAACAGATCATCTTCTGGCTCCTCTAGCGTGATCCTACCATGAAACACATCTTCCCTTCCCCTTTCAGCATTCCGAAGGGACAGTATCCTCAGTGACACCCTAGCCACTCCTTACTCATCCCCAACACCCTCTCTCCTTTCCATGGCATCTTCTCATGCAATCGCAGTCGATGCAACACCTGCCCTTTGACTTCCTTCTCACCGTCCAGGGCCCCAAATATTCCTTCCAGCGATTTACTTGTACTTATTTCAATTTAGTATTCTGTATTCACTGCTCACGATGCGGTTTCTTCTACATTGGGGAATCCAAACACAGATTGAGTGACTGCTTTGCAGAACACCTCCGTTCAGTCTGCAAACGTGACCGACCCTGAGCTTCTTGTCGCCTGTCATTTTAATTCTCCGCTCCACTCTGACCTGATCCAATGACCAGCACTTCATCTTTCGATTAGGTACTTTACAGCCATCTGGACTCAACATTGAATTTAACAATTTCAGATCATACCCTCTTCTCTGCCCCCATTTTTTCGGACTGCTGCTATTCCTATTTACACCTCTTCTAGACGCATCTTTTGTTTCTTTACTTGTCCCATTACCACCCTTTTTCCTTGCAACATTTAATCTTTCCTTCCTTCAACACTATCACAGACCTTCCTCTTTTGTTCTTTCCTCCCCTCCCCCCTTTCCTTGCCTCTGTACTCGCTTACAGGACATAGTCGACGTATTTACTGAGGCGTATGAAAGCATGGGTCTTACGCTAAACATCCGTAAGACAAAGGTCCTCCACCAACCTGTCCTCACCACACAGCACTGCCCCCCAGTCATCAAGATCCATGGCGCGGCCCTGGACACCGTGGACCATTTCCCATATCTCGGGAGCTTCCTATCAACAAAAGCAGGCATCAACGACGAGATCCAACACCGCCTCCAGTGCGCCAGTGCAGCCTTCGGCCGCCTGAGGAAAAGAGTGTTTGAAGACCAGGCCCTCCAAACTGCCACCAAGCTCATGGTCTACAGGGCTGTAGTAATACCTGCCCTCCTGTATGGCTCAGAGACATGGACCATGTACAGTAGACATCTCAAGTTGCTGGAGAAATATCACCAACGATACCTCCGTAAGATCCTACAAATCCCCTGGGAGGACAGGCGCACCAACATCAGCGTCCTCACTCAGGCTAACATCCCCAGCATTGAAGCACTGACCACACTCAATCAGCTCCGCTGGGCAGGCCAGACACGAGACTCCCAAAGCAAGTGCTCTACTCGGAGCTCCTTCATGGCAAACGAGCCAAAGGTGGGCAGCGGAAAAGCTACAAGGACACCCTCAAAGCCTCCCTGATAAAGTGCAGCATCCCCACTGACACCTGAAAGAGTGTGCGGCAAACCAGTCCCATCCACCCCTTCCCTCAACGACTATCTGTCCCACCTGTGTCAGAGTCTGTGGCTCTCGTATTGGACTGTTCAGCCACCAGAGAACTCACTTCAGGAGTGGAAGCAAGTCTTCGTCGATTCCGAGGGACTGCCTAGGATTATGATGATGACTTGTTTAAAACCTGTTACATCTGTTACATTTTCCTGTTCTGATGAAAGGTCATCGACCTGAAACATTAACTTTGTTTTTCTCTCCACAGATGCTGCCTGACCTGCTGAGTATTTCCAGCATTTTCTGTTTTTATCCCTATTAGTTACTTTCCGGCCCTCAGTAGATCATGTTGCCTGAATCAGGCACTTTGTAAGTTTTAATAGCAACTAACTTGAAAAAAAAATAACCATAAATAGTCAATCTCCTGTGGTGTTGTACACAGGGAGTCAAAGGCTGAGTCCCAATTAAGGAGATCTTCGAAGTGCTCCTTTCAGCGGGCCCTGACTGCCTGTGTCTTTGATGCGTGTTTCCCCGTTCTTGGCCAGCAGTGGGATGGGGCCTTGAGAGTTTGGACCGTAGGTGGCCTTGACTGCCCCAGCTGCTGTATCTTCAGTACTTTCTCCATCCACCATCTGTTCTTTCGGTCCCGAGTTTTTTGTTGGACTTCGGCCTTAAGCCGTCTGTAATGCTGCTTTGCTGCTCCCGAGTTGGGTTGTTGTTTAAGGCACAGAGATGCCCTGCACTTGCAATCTATTAGCTCTTGGATCTCTTGGTCATTCCCATCAAACCAGTCCTGGTGTTTCCTGGCTGAGTGACCGAGCGTCTCTTCGCAGGCAATGGTTATGGAGGCCTGGAGGAAAGACCAACCACTGTGGGCATTCTGCATCTCGAGGTCATCAAGGCATGCCAGCTTAGCTGTGAGGCGCTGACTGTTTCGGGCTCTCTTAACTGTGCCCTGGCATTGACTTTTTTGCGGCACTGCTTCAGCGGCCCTCGCCGCTTTGGGACTATGTTGATGTCAATGATGGATTGGATTAGGCGGTGGTCCGTCCAGCAGTCGTCAGCTCCAGTCATGACGCGGGTGATGCGCACATCCTTGCCTCCTTGGCTCGGACGATGTCATAGTCGAGCAGGTGCCAGTGTTTGCAGCGAGGGTGTTGCTACAATGCCTTGTACTTGTCCCTCTGGTGGAACAAGGTGTTGGTGATGACAAGGTCATGTTCTTGACATTTTGGCAGGAGTAGGGTACCGCTGGAGTTGGTTTTCCCTACTCCCTCTCTGCTGATCACGCCTCCCCAGAAGGCTGCGTCCTTGCTGACCCTGGCATTGAAGTCACCGAGGAGGATAGGTTGTCGTCCGCAGGGATGTGGGACAGGGATTTTAAGAGGTTGGAGTAAAAACTCTCTTTGGTCTCATCTGTCGCATCGAGTGTTGGGGCGTATTTAGGAGCTAAATTAAAAAGTAGGACCTCAAAAGTAGTAATCTCAGGATTGCCACCAGTGCCACGTGCTAGTCAGAGTAGGAATCGCAGGATAACTCAGATGAATATGTGGCTTGAGGAGTGGTGCAAGAGGGAGGGATTCAAATTCCTGGGACATTAGAACCGGTTCTGGGGGAGATGCAGCCAGTGCACCTGGGCAGGACCGGAACCAATGCCCTAGGGGGAGAGTTTGCTAGTGCTGTTGGGGAGGAGTTAAACTAATATAGCAGGGGGATGGGAACCTATGCAGGGAGACAGAGGGAAATAAAATGGAGGCAGAAGCAAAAGATAGAAAGGAGAATAATAAAAGTGGAGGGCAGAGAAACCAAAAGGCAAAAAACAAAAAGGGCCACATTACAGCAAAATTCTAAAGGGGCAAAGTTAAAAAGACAAGCCTGAAGGCTCTGTGCCTCAATGTGAGGAGTATTCGTAATAAGGTAGACGAATTAACTGCAAAGATAGCAGCTAATGGATATGATGTAATTGGCATCACAGAGACATGGCTCCAGGGTGACCAAGGCTGGGAACTCAACATCCAGGGTTATTCAACATTTAGGAAGGATAGGCAGAGAGGAAAAGGAGGCGGGGTGGCACTGCTGGTTAAAGAGGAAATTAATGCAATAGTAAGGAGGGACATTAGCCTGAATGATGTGGAATCAGTATGGGTGGAGCTGCGGAATACCAAAGGGCAGAAAACGCTAGTGGGAGTTGTGTACAGACCACCAAACAGTAGCAGTGAGGTTGGGGACAGCATCAAACAAGAAATAAGGGATGTGTGCAATAAAGGTACAGCAGTTATCATGGGCAACTTTAATCTACATATTGATTGGGCTAACCAAACTGGTAGCAATGCGGTGGAAGAGGATTTTCTGGAGTGTATTAGGGATGGTTTTCTAGCCCAATATGTCGAGGAACCAACTAGAGAGCTGGCCATCCTAGACTTGGTGATATGTAATGAGAAGGGACTAATTAGCAATCTTGTTGGGCGAGGGGCCTTGGGGAAGAGTGACCATAATATGGTAGAATTCTTTATTAAGGTGGAGAATGACACAGTTATTTCGGAAACTTAAGGAAAGGTAACTTCGACGGTATGAGGCGTGAATTAGCTAGAATAGACTGGCAAAGGATACTTAAAGGGTTGACGGTGGATAAGCAATGGCAAACATTGAAAGATCACATGGATGAACTTCAACAATTGTACATCCCTGTCTGGAGTAAAAATAAAATGGGGAAGGTGGCTCAACCGTGGCTAACAAGGGAAATTAAGGATAGTGTGACCAAGGAAGAGGCATATAAATTGGCCAGAAAAAGCAAAAAACCTGAGGACTGGGAGAAATTTAGAATTCAACAGAGGAGGACTAAGGGTTTAATTAAGAGGGGGAAAATAGAGTACGAGAGGAAGCTTGCCGGGAACATAAAAACTGACTGCAAAAGCTTCTATAAATATGTGAAGAGAAAAAGATTAGTGAAAACAAATGTAGGTCCCTTGCAGTCGGATTCAGGTGAATTCACAATGGGGAACAAAGAAATGGCACACCAATTGAACAAATACTTCGGTTCTGTCTTCACGAAGGAAGACACAAATAACTTTCCAAATGTACTAGGGGACAGTGTGTCTAGTAAGATGGAGGAACTGAAGGATATCCTTATAAAGCGGGAAATTGTGTTCGGGAAATTGATGGGATTGAAGGCCGATAAATCCCCGGGGCCTGATAGTCTGCATCCCAGAGTACTTAAGGAAGTGGCCATAGTAATAGTGGATACATTGATGATCATTTTCCAACAGTCTATCGACTCTGGATCCGTTCCTATGGACTGGAGGGTAGCTAATGTAACACCACTTTTTAAAAAAGGACGGAGAGAGAAAATGGGTAATTATAGACCGGTTAGTCTGACATCAGTAGTGGGGAAAATGTTGGAATCAATCATTAGGGATGAAATAGCAGCGCATTTGGAAAGCAGTGACAGGATCGATCCAAGCCAGCATGGATTTATGAAAGGGAAATCATGCTTGACGAATCTTCTGGAATTTTTTGAGGATGTAACGAGTAGAGTGGACAAGGGAGAACCAGTGGATGTGGTGTATTTGGACTTTCAAAAGGCTTTTGACAAGGTCCCACACAAGAGATTGGTGTGCAAAATCAAAGCACATGGTATTGGGGGTAATGTACTGATGTGGATAGAGAACTGGTTGGGACAGGAAGCAGAGAGTCGGGATAAACGGGTCCTTTTCTGAATGGCAGGCAGTGACTAGTGGGGTGCCCAGCTCTTTACAATATACATTAACGATTTAGATGAAGGAATTGAGTGTAATATCTCCAAGTTTGCAAATGACACTAAACTGGGTGGCGGTGTGAGCTGTGAGGAGGATGCTCAGAGGCTGCAGGGTGATGTGGACAGGTTAGGTGAGTGGGCAAATGCATGGCAGATGCAGTATAATGTGGATAAATGTGAGGTTATCCATTTTGGGGGCAAAAACACAAAGGCAGAATATTATCTGAATGGCGGCAGATTAGGAAAAGGGGAGGTGCAACGAGACCTGGGTGATATGGTTCATCAGTCATTGAAAGTTGACATGCAGGTACAGCAGGTGGTGAAGAAAGCAAATGGTATGTTGGCCTTCATAGCTAGGGGATTTGAGTATAGGAGCAGGGAGGTCGTAGTGCAGTTGTACAGGGCCTTGGTGAGGTCCCACCTGGAATATTGTGTTCAGTTTTGGTCTCCTAATCTGAGGAAGGACGTTCTTGCTATTGAGGGAGTGCAGCGAAGGTTCACCAGACTGATTCCAGGGATGGCTGGACTGACATATGAGGAGAGACTGGATCGACTGGGCCTTTATTCACTGGTGTTTAGAAGGATGAGAGGGGATCTCATAGAAACATATACAATTCTGACGGGACTGGACAGGTCAGATGCAGGAAGAATGTTCCCGATGTTGGGGAAGTCCAGAACCAGGGGACACAGTCTAAGGATAAGGGGTAGGCCATTTGGGACTGAGATGAGGAGAAACTTCTTCACTCAGAGAGTTGCTGACCTGTGGAGTTCCCTGCCGCAGAGAGTTGTTGATGCCAGTTCACTGGATATATTTAAGAGGGAGTTAGATATTGCCCTTACGGCTCAGGGGATCAAGAGGTATGGAGAAAAAGCAGGAAATGGGTACTGAAGGAATGATCAGCCATGATCTTATTGAATGGCGGTGCAGGCTTGAAGGGCCGAATGGTCTAGTCCTGCACCTATTTTCTATATTTCTTTGTTTCTATGTATGCACTGATGACTGTGGTGCATTGATTCCGGGATCGGGTGAGTCGGAGAATCATGAGACGTTTGTTAACGCCGCAGGGTAGTCTTTGAGTCGGTCGACCTCAATCGAGACTCTGCCTTTGACTCATAGAAATATAGAAAATAGGTGCAGGAGTAGGCCATTCGGGTGTTAGCGTCCTCGACCAGGCCAACATCCCGAGCATCGAAGCACTGACCACACTTGATCAGCTCCGCTGGGCAGGCCATCTGGGAATCCCTGGCCCAAGACCGCCCTAAGTGGAGGAAGTGCATCCGGGAATGCGCTGAGCACCTCGAGTCTCATCGGCAAGAACATGCAGAAAGCAAGCGCAGGCTGCGGAAAGAGCGTGCGGCAAACCAGTCCCACCCACCCTTTCCCTCAACGACTATCTGTCCCACCTGTGACAGGGACTGTGGTTCTCGTTGTGGACTGTTCAGCCACCTAAGGACTCACGTTTAGAGTGGAAGCAAGTCTTCCTCGATTCCGAGGGACTGCCTATGATGATGATGATAATGCACACAGGGAGTGAACACCAAATGTAATCTTCAGGTGAAGCAGGGATAGATGGTGGAGGATAATTAGAGCACAATGTGCAGATGTCAGATTTTTCAAAAGATATATAGGTAAACTCATCATTATTTGTATGGCATCTAGCTCCTCTATATCCTTTCTAGAAATCTGATGTGAATTGTGCAAACTTCCGTCTTGAGTAATTAGCGATTTAATAACTACTGTTCCGATGAGCTAGAAAATCAGTTTTGGGTCACATCGGTTTTTCCCCGCCAAAGATACCGCCATGACACCACGATAATTTCGAAGCCTAACATTTGGGAAAAAAATGGAACAAAATGCGCCCAGTGGGAAAAATCAGCGTTGCACGAGGACTCGCGACGCAAACCGCAAATTTTCTGCAACTTTTTTCCAAGGCCGATACCTTTCCGAGTTAGGCCTGGGGAGGGGGGAAAAGCACAATTTTTTTTTTCTCCGAGAAACAAAAAATAAAAAAAAATCACAAACCATTCACAAGCCCCTTTTCTCGCGAATCGCTGCAAAAGAATTTAAAAATAAAAACTTTAACTTACCTTTTTTGCAGGTCTTCATAAATACCGCTGTTCCAAGGGCTGCAACGCAGGATTTTCCCCAACGTTTTTTTTGGTCTGATTTACGGGTCACTGCTGAGGCAAATATGAGGCGAAAGTGCTTTTTCCAGTCTTGCATGCCGGCAGTCTGCTTCTTTCAAAAGCACTGGCGCAAGACTTCAGAGAATTTCCCGCCGCACCGTTTTCCACCCAAAACGGCAAAATACCACCGAAAACCCCCACACAAGGTTGGTGAATTTCTGGCCCATTGTGTCTAGATTCCAGGGTTTTACATGGGACAATACTCTTTCACACTTTGTTTGCTTTATTGGACTGGAGACAACTCACGGCAATTTACACTCAATTTTCCTTTTAGTTTTTCATTCCTTGGTCCACCTATATTTGCTTGTTCTTTTGCTGCCCACTAGATTCTTTTGAGGTTCTGAAAGTCTTTTGCTTATTCCTCATTCTATTCTTTAAATTCCAACATCATCACCTTGACCTCTGTTGCTCTGTAACCAGTTTTAATTTGGCTGGAATGAAATTCAATTCTAACTTCACCAATACTTTTTGAAATACTCTTTTATTGAAGGTCTCTCAAACCTTGGGCTGGATTTTAGGTTTTCGGCAAAAACGGTACTTTTACGCCAAAATTACAGTTTTTGCTGCATTACCGTTTTTAGGCCTAACTGTCGTCATTTACATTTGCGCGGTGCACGAGGATTCGCGGCACAAACCGTGAGTTTCAGCAACTTTAGTCCGAGGCTGATAGCGCTGTGGGAGAGGCCTTAGGAACGGGGAAAAACAAAAAAAAATTGCAAAAAACATTTTAAAAATCCTTACCTACTAAATTGCTGAAACAGAATTAAAAAAGAAAAACTTTAACTTACCTTTTTTGCAGGTCTTCATACTTACCGCTGCTGGCAGGGCTGCACCGACAGGTTTGACCCTGTCGGTATTCTGGCCATGGCGGAGAGTGCCGAAAGTACGACGGTAACGCAATCTGCGGCATTGCATGTCGTTTCACGTCGGCGCACCTCTCCCCGGCGGTACTTGAAAGCACCGCCGCAAAGAAGTACCCGAGAATCCCGCCAACCGGGTTTTCGCCATGGAGGGTCAAATCGCGGCGAAAACCCGGTCGCAAAGTCAGCGAATATCTAGCCCAATTTGTCTTTAATTAATCTTGTCCAGCTCATTTCACATTCTTTGATAGTCTGCTCTATTGGAGTCCAATATTCTTGTATCACTAGCTTTTTCTGAAACCTTATGAGTTCTTTGGTTCTAAAAATAGAATAATCACTGCATCATAGATGGTTCTCTAATTCTACTATATGTGCCATAACTTGATCATTGCAAAAGATCACATCCACAATAGCCTCTGACTGCATTGGCTTTTTGATTTTGGAGCTGGTGCAAGATGACTTCCATACTCAAGTTTGTCAAAGTTTTGCCCCTGCTATTTTTCCAATGAATATCTAAGTATTTGAAATCCCCATAATCAACATATTGGTTTATTTACAAGTCTCCCTCATCTGAAATAAAATAACCTTTCCTGCTCTGCCTTCTTTTCCTTATTATCCTTGACTTTTGTCCAAATTGTCCCTGCTGCACCAGTCAGGGTCCTTTTTATCAATTCTTGCTATGGACACTACATCCTCGTTTGCTCTCACTGCCACTTCACCAACTGTTTTGTTTTGGTTAATCTTTCTTTAGATCTCCACCCCGATACATTAATCTCCCAGTTAATACTAACTTATCCGAGTCTCTGTTATCTGCTATCCCTATTACCTCACTCATTTCCTTCAATGTTTTTTTTCAAATTCACAAACTTATGCTTTCATCGTTAGAATAAATCGTAAGGTATGTGAAGGATGAGGGGATTGACATATATTCCTGGGATGATAGGATTGTCCTCTGAGGAGAGATTGAGTAGATTAGACCTTGTTTAGAGAATGACGGGTGATTTCATTGAAATATATAAAATTCTTAAGGGGCTTGACAGGGAAGATGCTGGGAGGATGTTTCTCCTCGTTGTCGAGTCTAGAACTGGGGGTCACAGTCTCAGAATAAGGGGTCGGCCATTTAGGACTGAGATGTTGAGGGTTGTGAATCTTTGGAATTCTTTCCAGCAGAGAGCTGTGGATCCTCAGTCGTTGAGTATATTCAAGATACAGATCGGTAGATTTTTGGATATTAAAGGACTCCAAGGATATGGGGATAGTGCGGGAAGGTGGAGTTGAGGTAAATGATCAGCCATGATCTTATTGAATGAAGCAACAGGCTCGAAGGGCCGAATGGCCCAACCCTGCTCCTATTTCTTATGTTCTTATGAACAAATGAGGAAAATGGTTTGGTAAAGAATAAAAGGAAAAGCTTGAAAATCTTTTTACTTGGGACGTTAAAACACAGAGTATTCTGTCACAAATTGTTGCTGAACATAGTCTATAAATTTATTTAAAAGGGAATTATATAGTTGCTTGAAAAAGAGGAAAAATAAATCGTATGGCAAGCAAGTTGTATTATATTAGGTAGTTCATGCGAAGACAACCAGCACAATTGATGTTATGAATGCCATTTTAATGTTTTGACGTATTAGAATTCTATTCTACATATATTTAGTGCTCATTTGCAACTGGCACAATGGAAAAAAATCTCAAGTATGAAGTTAATATCCTGTCAGGTATGTTATTCAATAACTGAACTTGGAGACCTCTCCTTTAACACATAATTGTCAGCCTGAAAGGTTACCCACATATTTTTGAAGAAAATTATATAAACAGCAGTGGACTTCTTAGCTGATGCATATGTAGCTATACCATTGAGCACAAAAAACTACTCATAACTTTACTAATAATAAATCTACAGCCATAGGTGCATAATACAAAGTTTACAAAAAAATACATTAGTTTACCTTACTGCCAGTGAGTTGACCCAGGTGGGGTTTAAGGTCTTCACCAATAACTGAATAGATGGCTACAAGGCAAAATACACTTGCCTTCCGAACACTGCTCTCCGTATTGTCATAACCCTGAAAAAAATTGTGGTCAATTTAAACAGATTGTTGTCATATTTTACTGCAACTGTGAAAGTTACATTAACCTCTCTAGTTGATTTGTAATAGGAACCTAAGAAATAGGAGCGGGAGTAGCCATACGGCCCCTCACACCTGCTCCGCCATTCAGTAAGATCATGGCTGATCTGATCATGGACTCAGCTCCACTTCCCTGCCCGGTCCCCATAACCCCTTATCGTTTAAGAAACTATCTATTTCTGTCTTAAATTTATTCAATGTCCCAGTTTCCACAGCTCTCTGAGGCTGCGAATTCCACAGATTTACAACCCTTTGAGACACCAAATTTCTCCTCATCTCAGTTTTAAATGGGCGGCCCCTTATTCTAAAGATCATGCCCTCTAGTTCTAGTCTCCCCCATCAGTGGAAACATCCTCTCTGCATCCACCCTGTCAAGCCCCCTCATAATCTTAGACGTTTCGATAAGATCACCTCTCATTCTTCTGTTTAGTAAATTTCAGTCTTTTATTTTTCACACGACTGCAGATATTCAGGGTAAATGCATTTTAGAAATAGCTAGAGTTTAAGATAGCCTACCAAATTCCAAAATGCAGAGCCCAAACTGAGGGCCTCCCAACCTCCGCCCCCCCGAAGTCGTGTGCGACAAGGTTATCAGAGGGAAGTGAGGAGGACATTGGGTGCATCGAGTTGGGTGCATTTAATAAGTGGCAACACCCACCCACAGGAATTAATGCAATCCAATGAAAGGTGATTCTCATTGTTGTTTTCATTGGAACAGAAGGAGGCCATTCAGTCCCTCAAGCATATTCTGCCATTCAATTAGATCATGGACGATCTGCACTTCAATTCCATTTACCCATCTTTGTTTCATATCCTTCGATACCCTCACCCAACAAAAATCTATCGATGTTAGTCTTGACATTTTCAGTTGACCCAGCATCTGCAGCCTTTTTGGGAGGGGTGGGGAAGTGCTTCCTGATTTCACTCCTTAATAGCTGAGCACAAATGTTAACATTATGCCTTCTCGTTCTGGATTACTCCACAAGAAAAAAATTGTTTTTCTAGCGAACCCTTTATCATTTTAAACACCTCGATTAGATAACCCCTCAACCTTCTAAGCTCAAGGGAATACAAGACAAGTTTATGCAACCGGTCATAATTTAACACTTTTAGCTGCTCTCTTATAGCTTGTTTTACACCCCCGTCAAAATTGAAAGTTCTGTCTATTGTTTCTTAGAAAGACAGGGGCCTGCATGGGACATGAATCTATGAAGGGGGCTCAGCAAAAAACGTTTGGGAGCCCGTCAAAATGGATACTGGAGTCTAGCTGTCTGTAATTTGTAGATTAGCCAGAATACTGAAGCTTGGTTCTAGTTCATACTGAAATTATTTTTCCTTTGAAGGACAGCAAGTATGATTTATAGATTCATGCCAATCAGACACAGGAATGGTTTCAATTGTTGGCAACAGTCAACGTATGTGAGTTTACAGATGAAATTTGTTAATACTAATGGCTGAATCCACAATGTAGCTGTTTTAAGAAGAATTATGTTGGGCACTGTTTCAAAGCAGATACAGTCTGACAGTGTAGTTTCGAATGCTGACTTGAAAGGATATGGTGGACAACTGGTTTAGACATTCACCGTGGCATCTGGCTGGACCACATAAACCATCATTGGGTCCCACTCTCGTCTGTCAAAACTGATCACTACTCCAGGATCATCCTGGAATGCCAAGATAACTCCTGGCTTTTTTTCTTTACAACAAACCGCCTTCTTAAACCCCTCCTCCCGTATCCTCTACCCTTACCTCCAACAACATGCGCGAGGAACTTCCTTTTCTGGCTCTCATGTTAGCTGATATCGTAAACTGTTTTCTCTCCTCGGGTACTATTGCCACTCTTACAAAACTGCTGTGATCACCCATCTCCTCAAAATATCAACCCTTGACCCCACCATCCTTGCAAACCACTGCCCCATCTCCAACCGCTCTTTCCTCTCCAAAGTGCTTGAATATGTTGTCATCTCCAAAATCCGGGCCCATCTTTCCACATCATCCGAAAGCACAGCGTCAGTTTCCACATGTATGCTGACAACACCCAGATCTACCTCACCACCACATCTCTCATCCCCTCCATGAAACAGAGGTAACGTTTCAGGTCTGTGACCATTCTCTCTCTGATTCTTTCTCCTCAGATGCTGCCTGATCTGCTGAGTATTTCCAGCATCTTCTGTTTATAAGTTCACCACGACTCTCTGCCTTCTGTCTCTTAGCCAATTCTGTGTTTTTTTCATATCCACACTGCCACTGCCCCTTTAAGAACAGAAGAATTAGGAACAGGAGTAGGCCATCTAGCTCCTCGAGCCTGCTCCGCCACTCAACAAGATCATGGCTGATCTGGCCGTGGACTCAGCTCCACTTACCCGCCCGTTCCCCATAACCCTTAATCCCATGGGCTTTAATTTTGCTAACAAGTCTGTGATCTGTCACTTTATCAAACGCCTTTTCACAATCCATATATATATATATATACATCAACTGCAATAATTCGTCAATGCTCTCTGGTACTTCATCAAAGAACTGAATCAAGTTCTTCAGACCCAATTTGCGTTTAACAAAGCCATACTGGATGTCATTTATTAACCCATGTTTTTCCAAGTGACAATGAATTTTGTCCCGAATTATGGTCTGCAAAGGTTTCCCCACCACTGACATTAGGCTGACTGGCCTATAGTTACTGGGTTTATTCTTCTGCCCTTTTTTGAACAGGGGTGTAACATTTGCTATCCTCCAGTCCTCTGACACCACTACAATATCCAAGAATGATTGAAAGATTGCAGCAAGATCCTCTGCTATTTCCACTTTTACTTCCCCCAGGAACCTAGGATGCATCCTATCCAGACCGGTTGATTTTCTACTTTAAGCGCTGCCAACCTTCTTGAAGTACCTCCTCTTCATCTATATTTATCTCAGCCATGCCCTCTGGATTTCTATTTTGGTTCCTATTCGGTCCCACCCTTCCTTTGACTATTTTACTCTTTATATGTTTATAAAAAGATTTTGTGTTCCCTTTCATGTTGCCCATTAATCCTTTCTCGTATACTCTCTTTGCAACTCTTATTTCCTTTTTGATGTAAACACAATTAAATATGTTGGGAGAAAGCCCAAATCATAACACCATGACCCCAAATTCAAACGTGATTCGAAACCATATTAAATACAGACTATAAATTCAAATAGCTGCTACTCCAAAACAAGCAAAATATGAACTTCAATTAATCCAAGAGCTTAAAATTGAAGGGACAGAAATTAGAACCATAGTGTAGTTAATAATAAACTAGTCGATCTTCTATTGCATTGCACAAGAGTAGACAAGACCAATTGCTGGCTTCAGTTCAAGCTGGGTTAGAGGGCGGAAGCATTTTGGGACCAAGGTGCAGGAAAGGGTGGAAGTAGAAAAATAGGGGAAAGGGGAAGAAAGGTTGAAGGGAAGAAGGGGGAAGAGGAGCAGGGGAAAGGAGGTGGGTGGGGAAGAGGAAAGGAAAAGAAGGGATAGTATGGGGGGAAGGGAAACTGGAAAAGAGATGGGGAGGAGAGGATGGTAGAGGATGGGGAAGAGGGGGTTAGCAAAATGCCTCTGCGAATGATGTAAGGCATCTATCCCTTTTAATATATAATGGCGATAACACTGCTGGATTAAATTGCACCACATATCCAACACACTTTTCTCAAATCGTCCAATCCCCATTTCAGACTCATTCTGGTTACAATTTCATCTAAATGCCTTTATTGCTTTACATTACCAATACTCAGAAGCCAGTTATTTATCCACCATTCAACTATAGCTGATTTATTTTATGGTGATTTAAACTAAAATATATAAATTATTTATATTTGAAGTTCAACCGTAGCTACATACCATTAACAGACCAGGAATAATATCAGGCAACAACTGGTTTAGAGTCTCTTTATGGACTCTCTCTATGATCTTGGTTTGCATTTTGATTGCTGCTAGGTTGATAGGACATTCGGCAGTCTGGATAATAGGACAAAGCACTTTAATACACTGCTCGGGGTTGATGGATGTTGCCAGGGCTGTAGCAGCTTCTTCGGCAGCTCTTACCACCTAATGAACAATACACAGATGTGAGAACTCCATGAAGCTTCTCAGCTAGCACAATATTGTTTTTACCTGCATTGAAAGGGGAAAAAAAATCAGTAACAAATATGTATAAATGTCCTAGGGATGTAGAGAGTGATTAAAGAATAGCTCAGTGACCCTAATTCACAATAGGACCCACCTGTCCATTTACTATTACTGTTTTCGTGTTCCCGCAGATTTTTCTTGTGCCAGACACTATTCTCTTACTGAGCGAGCAGCTTTGTACCCTTCCACTTTTAAATTGACTGTGTCTTGATGTGTGATAACTATTTTGAATTCCCCTTTTTCATTATCGAGTTTAATGATATATCTAATTAGATATGGTCACAATTTTCCAAGTATTCTTCTACTTTCAGGTCACTGATTTGATAAAGATTGTCTTGCATAATCCAGGGTCAACACCATTTTTTAACAGTTCATTAATGTGAACAATACTTGAAGTTGAGGGAGATACTGAATGGCGACAGCAGATTTGCCAAGGCCAGTAACACCCTGTGTCAGACACGGCAAATGACCTCAAGTGAGTGTATAGGTTGGTGGCCATCAAAGAATATTGATGTTTTCACTGGCAAGTCAGTTAGTAACCAGAAGACACAGATTTAAGATCATTGGCAAAAAATCCAGGGGGGAAATGAAAAAAAAAATGTATGCAGCAAGTTGTTATGCATTACCTGAAAGGGTGGTGGAAGCAGATTTATAAGAACATAAGACGCAATCTACTCAATCTCTCCTCATAGGACAACCCTCGCATCGCAGGGATCGATCGAGGGAATCTTTGTTGCACTGCCTCGAAGGCATGTATGTCGTTTCTCAGATAAGCAGACTAAAACAGTATACAGTATTCCAGCTGTGGTCTCATCTATTGTAGTAAGACTTTGTTACTCTTGTACTCCAACTCCTTTGCAATAAAGGCCAACATGCCATTTGCCTTCCTAATTGCTTGCTGTACCTGCATGCTAACTTTCTGTGTTTCAGAGAAACATAGAAATAAAGAAAATAGGTGCAGGAGTAGGCCATTCGGCCCTTCGAGCCCGCACCACCATTCAATAAGATCATAGCTGATCATTCCCTCAGTACCCCTTTCCTGCTTTCTCTCCATACCCCTTGATCCCTTTAGCCGTAAGGGCCATATCTAACTCCCTCTTGAATATATCCAATGAACTGGCATCAACAACTCTCTGCGGCAGGGAATTCCACAGGTTAACAACTCTCTGAGTGAAGAGGTTTCTCCTCATCTCAGTCCTAAATGGCTTACCCCTTATCCTTAGACTGTGTGCCCTGGTTCTGGACTTCCCCAACATCGGGAACATTCTTCCTGCATCTGACCTGTCCAGTCCCATCAGAATTTTAAGTGTTTCTATGAGATCCCCTCTCATCCTTCTAAACACTAATGAATAAAGGCCCAGTCAATCCAGTCTCTCCTCATGTGTCAGTCCAGCCATCCTGGAAATCAGTCTGGTGAACCTTCGCTGCACTCCCTCAATAGCAAGAACGTTCTTCCTCAGATTAGGAGACCAAAACTGAACACAATATTCCAGGTGAGGCCTCACCAAGGCCCTGTACAACTGCAGTAAGACCTCCTTGCTCCTATACTCAAAACCCCTAGCTATGAAGGCCAACATATCATTTGCCTTCTTCACTGCCTGCTGTACCTGCATGCCAACTTTCAATGACTGATGAACCATGACACCCAGATCTTGTTGCACCATCCCTTTTCCTAATCTGCCAACATTCAGGTAATATTCTGTCTTTGTGCTTTTGCCTCCAAAGTGGATAACCTCACGTTTATCCACATTATACTGCATCTGCTATGCATTTGCCCACTCACCTAACCTATCCAAGTCACCCTGCAGCCTCTTAGTGTCTTCCTCACAGCTCTCACCGCTTAGTTTAGTGTCATCTGCAAACTTGGAGATATTACACTCAATTCCTTCATCCAAATCATTAATGTATATTGTAAATAGCTGGGCTCCCAGCACTGAGCCCTGCGGTACCCCACTAGTCACTGCCTGCCATTCTGAAAAGGACCTGTTTATCCCGACTCTCTGCTTCCTGTCTGCCAACCAGTTCTCTATCCATGTCAGTACATTACACCCAATACCATGTGCTTTAATTTTGCACACCAATCTCCTGTGTGGGACCTTGTCAAAAGCCTTTTGAAAGTCCAAATACACCACATCCACTGGTTCTCCCTTGTCCACTCTACTAGTTACATCCTCAAAAAATTCCAGAAGATTTGTCAAGCAGGATTTCCCTTTCATAAATCCATGTTGACTTGGACCGATCCTGTCACTGCTTTCCAAATGCGCTGTTATTTCATCTTTAAAAATTGATTCCAACATTTTCCCCACTACTGATGTCAGGCTAACCAGTCTATAATTAGCCGTTTTCTCTCTCCCTCCTTTTTTAAAAAGTGGTGTTACATTAGCTACCCTCCAGTCCATAGGAACTGATCCAGAGTCGATAGACTGTTGGAAAATGATCACCAATGCATCCACTATTTCGAGGGCCACTTCCTTAAGTACTCTGGGATGCAGACTATCAGGCTCCGGGGATTAATTGGCCTTCAATCCCATCAATTTCACGAACACAATTTCCCATCTAATAAGGATATCCTTCAGTTCCTCCTTCTCACTAGACCCTCGGTCCCCTAGTACTTCCGGAAGGTTAGTTGTGTCTTCCTTCGTGAAGACAGAACCAAAGTATTTGTTCAACTGGTCTGCCATTTCTTTGTTCCCCATTATAAATTCACCTGAATCTGACTGCAAGGGACCTATGTTTGTCTTCACTAATCTTTTTCTCTTCACATATCTATAGAAGCTTTTTCAGTCAGTTTTTATGTTCACAGCAAGCTTCCCCTCATACTCTATTTTCCCCCTCCTAATTAAACTCTT
This sequence comes from Pristiophorus japonicus, assembly GCF_044704955.1. Lineage (NCBI taxonomy): Eukaryota > Metazoa > Chordata > Chondrichthyes > Pristiophoridae > Pristiophorus > Pristiophorus japonicus. Next base: position 344,529,709 of record NC_091977.1, on the reverse strand, counting down.
TGTTCTCCTCTGCTGAATTCTAAATTTCTCCCAGTCCTCAGGTTTGCTGCTTTTTCTGGCTTCCTTGGATTTAACACTATCCTTAATTTCCATTGTTAGCCACGGTTGAGCCAACTTCCCCGTTTTATTTTTACTCCAGACAGGGATGTACAATTGTTGAAGTTCATCCATGTGATCTTTAAATGTTTGCCATTGCCTATCCATCGACAACCCTTTATGTATCATTTGCCAGTCTATTCTAGCCAATTTACGTCTGATACCATCGAAGTTACCTTTCCTTAAGTTCAGGACCCTAGTCTCTGAATTAACTGTGTCACTCTCCATCTTAATAAAGAATTCTACCATATTATGGTCACTCTTCCCCCAAGGGGCCTCGCACAACAAGATTGCTAATTAGTCCTTTCTCATTACACATCACCCAGTCTAGGATGGCCAGCACTCTAGTTGGTTCCTCGACATATTGGTCCAGAAAACTATCTCTAATACACTCCAGGAAATCCTCCTCCAGCATATTGCTACCAGTTTGGTTAGCCCAAACTATATGTAGATTAAAGTTGCCCATGATAACTACTGTACCTTTATTGCATTCATCCCTAATTTCTTTTTTGGTGCTGTCCCCAACCTCACTACTACGGTTTGCTGGTCTGAACACAACTCCCACTAGCGTTTTCTGCCCTTTGGTATTCCGCAGTTCCACCCATGCAGATTCCACATCATCCAAGCTAATGTCCTTCCTTACTATTGCGTTAATTTCCTCTTTAACCAGCAACGCTACCCCACCTCCTTTTCCTTTCTGTCTATCCTTCCTGAATGTTGAATACCCCTGGATGTTGAGTTCCCAGCCTTGGTCACCTGGAGCATGTCTCCGTGATGCCAATTATATCATATTCATTAATTGCTGCCTGTGCAGTTAATTCGTCCACCTTATTACGAATACTCCTCGCATTGAGGCACAGAGCCTTCAGACTTGTCTTTTTAACACACTTGTACAAGGATACCCAAATCTCTCTGAACACCAACTTCTCACCAGTTAAAAATATTCTGTTTTCCTATTCTTCCTACCAAAGTGAATAACCTCACATTTCTCAACATTATATTCCATCTGCCACATTATTGCCCACTCACTTAACCTGTCTATATCCCTTTGCAGACTCTTTGTGTGCTCTTCACACTGTACCCTGAATTAGATCAAGATGCCCACGGTGACATTCCACCATCCCAGTGAGGATTTTGATCAGCTTGTTGATGGGATGCAGAGATGATCCCTAATTGCCCTCGAGAAAGTGGTGGTGAGCTGCCTTCTTGAATTGCTGCAGTCCATGTGCTGTTAGGGAGGAAGTTCCAGGATTTTGATACAGTGACGATGAAGGAATGGTGATCTTTTTCCAAGTCAGGATGGTGTGTGACTTGGAGGGGGAAAGTGGAGGTGATGCTGTTCCCAAACACTTGCTGCCATCGTCCTTCTAAGTGGGAGAGGTCACAGGTTTGGGAGGTGCTGTCGAAGAAGCCGTGGCAAGTTGCTGCAGTGCATCTTGTAGATGGACCACACTGCAGACACAGTGTGCCAGTGGTGGATGGAGTGAATGTTTAAGATGATGAATGGCATGCCAATCAAGTGGATTCCTTTGTCCTGGATAGTGTCAAGCTTCTTGAGTGTTGTTAGAGCTGCACCTATCCAGGTAAGTGGAGAATATTCCATCACATTCCTGACTTGTGCCTTGTAGATGGTGGAAAGGCTTTGGGAAGTCAGGAGGTGAGGTACTCGTCGCAGAATATCCAGCCTCTGCCCTGCTCTTATAACCACAGTATTTATGAGGCTGATCCAGTTAAGTTTCTGGTCAATGCCATTGAATGCCAAGGGGTGGTGGTTAAGACTTTCTCTTGTTGGAGATAGTCATTGCCTGGCACTTGTGTGGTGCGAATATTACTTGCCATTTATCAGCCCAAGCCTGAATGCCTTCCAGATCTTGCTGCATGCGAGCACGGACTACTTCATGATCTGAGGAGTTAGGAATGGAACTGAACATTGCACAATCATCAGCAAACATTCCCACTATGTTGGAGGGAAGGTCATTGATAAAGCAGCTGAAAATGTTTGGGCCTAGGACACTGCCCTGAGGAACTCCTGCAGCGATATTCTGGGGCTGAGATGATTGACCTCCAACAATCACCTTCCTTTGTGCTTGGTATAACTCCAGTGAGTGAAGTGTTTTCCCCCTGCTTCCCATTGACTTCAATTTTACTCGGGTTCCTTGATAAGAAACATAAGCAGGAGTAGGCCATTTAGCCCTTCGAGCCTGCTCTGCCATTCAATAAGATCATGGCTGATCTGATCTTGGCCTCAACTCCACTTCCCTGCTAGCTACCCATAACCCTTCACTCCCTTATCACTCAAAGATCTGTCTATCTCCACCTTAAATATATTCAATGATCCAGCCTCCACAGCTCTCTGGGGTAGAGAATTCCATAGATTCACTGAGAAAAGAAATTCCTCCTCACTTCTATTTTAAATGGGCGACCCCTTATTCTGAAACTATGCCCCATAGTTCTAGATTCCCCCACAAAGGTAAACATCCTCTCTGCATCTACCCTGTCGAGCCCTCTCAGAATTTTGTACGTTTCAATAAGTTGGAGTTCATTCTTCTAAACTCCAATTAGTATACACCCAACCATTCTTCATAAGACAATCCCTTCATCTCAGGAATCAACCTTGTGAACCTTCTCTGAACTGCCTCTAATGCAAGTATATCCCTCCTTAAATAAGGAGACCAAAACTGTACACAGGACACCACGTGTGGTCTCACCAACGCCCTGAACAATTGTAGCAGGACTTCCCTACTTTTATACTCCACCGCCTTGCAATAAAGGCTAACATTCCATTTGCCCTCCTAATTACATGCTGTACCTGCATGCTAACTTTGTGTTTCATGTACAAGGACCCCCAGATCCCTCTGTAACTCAGCATTTTGTAGTCTCTCTCCATTTAAAAAATAATTTGCTTTTTTATTCTTTTTACCAAAGGGGATTGTTGTGTATGGAGAAAGAGTCAGACTGAACACTGTGAGCTCAAAGTAAAGTGTGATCTTAGTCTTTTATTGCAGGTCACCAGAGTGCCTCTCCAACCTGTGAAGCCTCCTTAAATGCCTGTGCTCCCAAGGGATTATGGGATCCCTTGGGACTCCAGGAGATGAGCCCTCTGGTGGCTGTACAGAGCAAATACAAGTTTACATATATAACACTCCCCTCCAAAGTCAATAGTGTAACTATTTACAATGAGAGTCGATCTGGGGCCCTTCTTGCCCTGGTTGATCGTCTCGGTGTGAAAGCTGGTGTTGTTGAATCATTTGTTGGGCCCTCACTGGGCTGCTGTGCAGCTGGCCTTGCTGGGCTGCCTGGTATGTTGGGCCCTGCTGGGCTGCTGTGGATGATGGGTTTTGCTTCGTGGTCAACTATGGTGTGTATGTTGGGGATCAAAAAAGGTAGGGTCCAAGGTGGGTTGCTCAGGGTAGTCCGTGAATTTTAGTTTGACTTGGTCCAAGTGTTTCCGGTGAATGAATCCATTTGAAAGTGACCCGAAACACCCTCCGCCCCTCTTTGGCCACGACAGTGCCGGGAAGCCACTTGGGACCTTGTCCATAATTTAATACAAATACAGGATCATTGATTTCAATCTCGCGTGACACATTTGCGCGATTATGGTATGCACTTTGTTGAAGCCGCCTGCACTCTACCTGTTCACGTAGATCAGGGTAAACTAACGAGAGCCTTGTCTTAAGTGCTCTTTTCATGAGCAGTTCAGCAGGTGGGATCCCAGTGAGTGAGTGGGGTCTTGTGCGGTAGCTAAGCAGGACTCGGGATTGGCGAGTCTGCAATGAGCCTTCAATTACCCTCTTCAAGCCTTGCTTGATGGTTTGCACTGCTCTCTCTGCCTGACCATTGGACACTGGTTTAAACGGGGCAGATGTGACATGTTCGGTCCCGTTACGGGTCATGAATTCTTTGAACTCAGCATTGGTAAAACATGGCCCGTTGTTGCTCACCAGGGCATCGGGTAAGCCGTGTGTGGCAAACATGGCCCACAGGCTTTCAGTAGTGGCAGCGGATGTGCTAGCCGACATTATCTCACATTCAATCCACTTGGAGTATGCGTCTACAACCACAAGGAACATTTTACCCAAGAACGGGCTTGCAAAGTCGACGTGTACCCTCGATCACGGTTTCGAGAGCCAAGACCATAAACTTAGCAGCGCCTCCCTGGGTACATTGCTTAACTGCGAGCATGTATTACATCTGTGAATGCAGGACTCTAAGTCCGCATCGATACGGGGCCACCACACACGTGGGATCTGGCCATCACTTTCATCATTACGATGCCTGGGTGGGTACTGTGGAGGTCATTGATGAAGGTGTCTCTGCTTTTCTTGGGGACCACTATTCGATTGCCCCACAGAAGGCAGAATGCCTGTATAGACATTTCATCTTTGCGCCGCTGGAACGACTTTATCTCTTCCCTGCATTTCCAATTGGACACTGGACCAGCTCCCGTGAAGCACACAGCTTTTGACTAGAGATAATAAGGGGTGCTGGCTTGTCCAGGTTTTGATCTGCCGGGCAGTGACGGGTGACTGCTCACTCTCAAATGCTTCCATAACCATGGCTAGATCTGCGGGCTGCGCCATTTCCACCCCCGTGGTGGGCAATGGCAGCCTACTGAGAGCATCGGCACAGCTTTCTGTGCCTAGCCTGTGGCGGATGGTGTAGTTGTATATGGACAACGTGAGCGCCCATCTCTGGATGCGGGCCGATGTGTTGGTATTTATCCTTTTACTCTCGGAGAACAGAGATATAAGTGGCTTATGGTCAGTTTCCAATTCGAATTTTAGCCCCAACAGGTATTGATGCATTTTCTTTACCCCACAGACACTCGCTAACGCTTCTTTCTCAATCATGCTGTAGGCTCTCTCAGCCTTCGACAGACTCCTGGATGCATAAGCAACCGGTTGCAGTTTCCCGAAATCATTAGCTTGTTGCAATACACACCCGATGCCATATGACGACGCATCACATGCTAGTACCAAACCCTCACATGGATCATACAACACAAGCAATTTGTTTGAGCATAACAATTTTCTCGATTTTACAAAGGCATTTTCTTGGCTTTTGCCCCAAACTCATTCGTCCCCTTTTCGTAGTAATACATGCAATGGTTCTAACAGTGTGCTGAGACCCGGTAAGAAGTTACCGAAGTAATTCAGGAGTCCCAGAAACGACCGCAGCTCCGTCACGTTCTGTGGCTTCGGTGCGTTCTCGATTGCCTCAGTCTTCGTGTTGGTGGGCCTGATGCCGTCCGCCGCAATCCTCCTTCCCAGGAACTCCACTTCAGGCACCAGGAAAATGCACTTCGAGCATTTTAACCTAAGCCCCAGGCGGCTGAGTCAACTAAAAACCTCCTCCAGGTTCTGCAAATGCTCGACTGTGTCCCGACCTGTGACCAAGATGTCGTCCTGGAAGACCACGGTGTGCGTGACCAACTTCAGTAAGCTTTCCATGTTTCTCTGGAATATCGCCGCCGCCGATCGGATTCCAAACGGGCATCTGTTATAAACAAAAAGACCTTTGTGCGTGTTGATGCAGATGCAGGCCTTCGATGATTTCTCCAGTTCCTGCATCTTGTAGGCTAAAGCCAGATCCAGCTTCGTGAACGTCTTTCCTCCTGCCAACGTTGCAAAGAGGTCATCGGCCTTTCGTAGTGGGTATTGGTCCTGCAGGAAGAAACGATTGATAGTTACTTTGTAATCGCCACAGATTCTGATGGTGCCGTCTCCCTTGAGGACTGGGACGATAGGACTGGCCCACTTGTTGAACACGATTGGGGAAATGATGCCCTCTCTTTGCAGCCGGTCTAGCTCGATCTCTACCCTCTCATCATGTACGGTACTGCTCTCGCCTTGTGATGGATGGGTCACGCCCCCGGAATTAGATGGATCTGCACTTTTGCTCCTTGGAATTTCCCGATGCCTGGTTTGAACAGCGAAGGAAATTTGTTTAAGACCTGGGCACACGAAGTGTCGTCAGCGGGCGATAGCGCTCGGACGTCATCCTAGTTCCAGCGTATCTTTCCCAGCCAGCTCCTGCCGAGCAGCGTGGGACCTTCGCCCGTTACCACCCAGAGTGGTAGCTTGTGCACCACTCCATCGTAGGAGACCTTTACAGTAGCACTGCTGATTACAGGAATCAGTTCTTTTGTGCAAGTTCTTAGTTTCGTGCGAACTGGAGTTAAGACTGGCCTTGAGGCCTTTTTGCACTACAATCTTTCGAAAGTCTTTTTGCCCATGATGGACTGGCTCGTGCCTGTGTCCAGCTCCATTGACACCGGGAGTCCATTTAGTTCAACATTCAGCATTATCGGGGGACCTCTGTACCATGTACCTCTGCCTCCTCGATCTGAAGCTCCGTGATCCTCCGTGGATCTGTCCTCCTCTGCAACATGGTGGTTTGCAGGTTTAACAGGCTTTGCAGCTCACCTGCACACTCGTTGGAGATGTCCCATTGTTCCACAGCCCTTGCAAAGGTACTCTTTGAATCGGCATAAATGGAAACGATGATCACCCCCGCATCGCCAACAAGGTATTAATGGCCTTGCATTCATCACCCTTGATGGTGGACTCTGAGACATCTGCGGACGTGTAGCTGCAGGTATGTGTGACCTGCCCTGTACATTACGATTCGAAAACAACATCACTTTGTTCACAGTCACTGTAGCAGCACTTGTGTGCTGAGAGATTTGCTTCATATTGTCACTGGTGGCAATGAACGCCTGGGCTATCTATATGGCCTTACTCAAGGTTGGGGTCGCTACAGTCAAAAGTTTGTGAAGTATAGTTTCGTGGCCAATGTCAAATACGGAAAAGTGTCTGAGCATGTGCTCCAAATTCGCAATGTCCTGCAAGGCGTCTTAGCTCGGCGACATAACTCGCCACTTCCTGGCCTTCAGACCTTTTGTAGGTGTAGAACCGGTACCTCGCCATCAGAACGCTTTCCTTCAGGTTCAAATGCTCTCGGACCAGTGTGCACAAATCGTCGTACGATTTCTCCATGGGTTTCGCTGGAGTGAGCAGATTCTTCATGAGGCCATACATTGGTATCCCACAGATGATGAGGAGGATCGCCTTTCGTTTGGCAGCACTTTCTTCCCCATCTAGCTCGAAGTATTGGTTGAGTCGCTCCACAAACGTTTTCCAATCATCTCCCTCCGAGAATTTCTCCAGGATGTCCACTGTTCTCTGCATCTTTGGGTTCGCTATCTGTATCTCGCCGCCAGTTTTTGTGTATGGAGAAAGAGTCAGACTGAACACTGTGAGCTCAAAGTAAAGTGTGACCGTAGTCTTTAATTGCAGGTCTCCAGAATGCCTCTCCAACCTGTGAAGCCTCTTTAAATGCCTGTGTTCCCAAGGGATTATGGGATCCCTTGGGACTCCAGGGGATGAGCCCTCTGGTGGCTCTACAGAGTAAATACAAGTATACATATATAACAGAGATAACCTCACATTTTTCCATATTATACTCCATGTGCCAAATTTTTGCCCAGTCATTTAACCTATCTATATCCATTTGCAGATTCTTTGTGTCCTCCTCACAACTTACTTTCCCACCTATCTTTGTATCATCAGCAAAGTTGGCTACAGTACCTTCATCCAAGTCATTAATATCGATTGTAAATAGTTGAGGCCCCAGCACTGATCCATGTGGCACCCAACTAGTTACAGTTTGCCAACCTGAAAATGACCCATTTATCCCAACTCTCTGTTTTGCATTAGTTAGCCAATCCTGTATCCATGCTAATGTATTACCGTCAACCTCGTGAGCTATTATCTTGTGCAGTAGCCTTTTATGTGGCACCTTATCGAATACCTTCTGGAAATCTAAAAACATCAACTGGTTCCCCTTGATCCACGCTGCTCATTACATCCTCAAAGAACTCCAGCAAATTTGTCAAATATGATTTCCCTTTCATAAAACCATGCTGACTCTGCTTGACTATTATGATTTTCTATATGTCTTGCTATTACTTCCTTAATAATGGACTCCAGCACTTTCCCACTGACAGATGTTAGGCTAACTCGTTTATCGTTGCCTGCTTTTTGTCTCCATCCTTTCTTAAATAGGGGCGTTACATTTGCGGATTTCCAATACACTGGGACCTCTCCAGAATCCAGGGAGTTTTGGTAGATTACAACCAATGCATCCACTATCTCTGCAGCTACTTCTTTTAAGACCCTAGGATGTAGGCTATCAGGTCCAGATGATTTGTCCACCTTTAGCCCCATTAATTTGCCCAGTACTTTTTCTCTAATGATGGTGATTGTTTTAAGTCCCCCCCTCCCAGTAGCCCTTTGATTATTATTAGGATGCTTTTAGTGTCTTCTACCGTGAAGACCAATACAAAATACTTGTTCAAAGTCTTTGCCATTTCCGTTTCCCATTATTAATTCCCCAGTCTCATCCTCTAAGCGACCAACGTTTACTTTAGCTACTCTCTTCCTTTTTATATACCTGTAGAAGCACTTACTATCTGTTTTTATTTTTCTTGCTGGTTTACTCTCATAAACTATCTTCTCTCTCTTTATTTTTTTGAGTCATCCTTTGCTGATTTCTAAAAATTTCCCAATCCTTTGGCCTCCCACTATTATTCGCAACATTGCATGCCTTTGTTTTCAATTCAATACCATCCTTTACTTCCTTAGTTACCCATGGATGGTTCATCCTTCTCTTAGAATCTTTCTTTCTCACTGGAATATATATTTGCTGAGTTATGAAATATCTCCTTAAATGTTTGCTGCTGCTCATCTACCATCTTACCCTTATATCTATTTTCTCAGTCCACTTTAGCCAACTCTGCCTTCATATCTTTATAATTGCCTTTAGTTAAGTTCAGGACACTAGTTTGAGACCTAGCTTTCTCACCCTCAAACTGAATTTGAAATTTTACCATGCTATGATCACTCTTCCCAAAAGGATCCTTTACTATGAGATCATTAATTAATCCAGTCTCATTAGAGATTAGAAGATCTAAAATAGTCTGCTCCCTGGTTGGTTCTACAACGTATTGTTCTAAGAAACCATCCCGAATATACACTATGAACTCTTCCTCGAGGTTACCTTTGCCAATTTGATTTGTCCAATCAATATGAAGATTAAAAACACCCATGATTATTGCTGTACCTTTGTTACAAGCCTCCATTATTTCTTGATTCACACTCTGTCCTACAATGTAGCTACTGTTAGGGGGCCTATAGGCTACTCCCACCAGTGACTTATTTCCCTTATTATTTCTTATCTCCACCCAAACTGATTCTACATCTTGATCTTCTGAGCCAATATCATTCCTCACTACTGCACTGATCTCATCCTTTATTAACAGAGCTACCCCACCTCCTTTTCCGTTCTACCTATCCTTCCGAAATGGCAAATACCCCCTAAATATTCAGGTCCCAGTCTTGGTCACCTTGCAACCACATCTCTGTAATGGCCAATCATACCCAATCATTGTTATTTGTGCCGTCAACTCATCTCTCGTTATGAAAGCTGCATGCATTCAGCTAAAGAGCTTTTAATTTTGTCTTCTTAGCATTTTTCCTACTCTGACCCCACTTGCTGATGCACTCTTATGTTTATATGTTCTGTCCCTTCCCGTCACACTCTGGTTATCATTACCCCTATCGGTACCCTGCACTATTGCCATCTCCTTTCTTTTTGACTTTTAAAATTTCCGCTCACCTGATCCAGGTCAAAGTCGCAGTCGTGTGGGGCGCTCCAGTCCGCCCCACACGACTGCGACACCCCGACACTGAAATATTCTGCACTCCCCCCAACCGGAGCCATGTGATCTCCTGGGAGAGGCAAAAACCAGATAAAAACCCAGGCAAATTTGGGGGAAAAAAATCTGGAAAAATTCCTCTTCGACCCATCCAGGCGATCAAAACTAGTCCAGGAGATCACCCTGGCTGTATTCGATTCCCTGCGGTACTTACCATCATATCTGCGCCGGCCAACAAGAGATTATTCAGTCTTATCCCAATTATCAGCTCTAGGAGAATCGGGAGGAGCCAACTGCTGCAGGGTCAAAAAGTTTTTAAAAAAATCGAAATCGAAGTGTGACGTCACAGCCAAACGGGTAAGTGATTGGCTGGTGGATTGGTGAGTATTTTTCTTTTCTTTTCTGTAGGAAACTTTTGGCATTGTTATAAGTAGGAACTGCAAGTAAATATATGTGATCTCTATTATCAAAGAAGAGCCAGTTAATTAAATCGGCTGTTTGCTGAGTAGCGGCTGGGTGTGTTTTACTAAGGTTTAGAGTTTAGTTCTACTTGATAGTTGCACGTGTAACTAGAGGGATGGCAGGGCAGCTCAGTCCTGTGGATTGCACATCCTGTGGCATGCGGGAATTCCTGGATGCTTCACGCAACCGGGACGACCACGTGTGCAGGAGGTGTCTCCAGTTGCACCAACTCGAGCTCCGTGTTTTGGAGCTTGAGCGGCAGCTGGGGTCACTGCGATGCATCCGCGAGACTGAGAGTTACGTGGATAGCACGTTTCTAGAGGCAGTCACCCCATAGCTTAAGAGTGTGCAGGAAGATAGGGTTTGGGTGACCCCTGGACTTAAAAGGAGGACTAGGCAGGTAGTGCAGGAGTCCCGAGTCTATCTCGCTCTCCAATTGGTACTCTGTTCTGAATACCGGTGAGGGCGACGGTGGCTCTGGGGACTGCAGCCAGAGCCAAGTCCACGGCACCACGGGTGGCTCAGCTGCGCAGGGCTGGGGGGGGCGGGCGGAAAAAGAATGGAAGAGCTATAGTGGTAGGGGATTCCATAGTCAGGGGAGCAGACAGGCGTTTCTGCGGCCGCAGACGTGACTCCAGGATGGTATGTTGCCTCCCTGGTGCCAGGGTCAAGGATGTCACTGAGTGGCTGCAGGGCATTCTGGGGGAAGAGGGTGAACAGCCAGAGGTCGTGGTCCATATCGGTACCAATGACATAGGTAGAAAGACGGATGAGGTCCTGCAGGCACAGTTTAGGGAACTAGGAGAGAGATTAAAAAGCAGGACCTCAAAGGTAGTAATCTCGCAGTGCCACGACTTAGTGAGTACAGGAATAGGAGGATAGAGCAGATGAATATATGGCTGGAGAGATGGTGCAGGCGGGAGGGCTTTAGTTTCCTGAGGCATTGGGACCGCTTCTGGGGAAAGTGGAACCAGTACAAGCCGGACGGGTTGCACCTCAGCAGAGTTGGGACCAATATCCTCGCCGGGGGGGTGGTTTGTTAGTGCTGTTGGGAAGGGTTTAAACGAGCTTGACGGGGATGGGAACCTGAAAATAGATTCAGTAGGGAGGAGAGTAAAGATGGAATTAGAAAGCAAAAATAAAGAAAGTGAGTTTGAAGGAGCGAGGAAACAAACAGGAAAAAAGGGTAAAAAAAAAAAAAATTTAAAGGCACTTTGTCTAAATTTATGTAGCATTTGTAACAAAATAGATGAGTTGACGGCACAAATTGAGACAAATAGGTATGATCTGATAGTCATTACAGAGACGTGGTTGCAAGGTGACCAGGACTTGGAATAAAATATTCAGGGGTATTTGACAATCCGGAAGGACAGACAGAAAGGAAAAGGAGGTGGGGTAGCTCTATTGATAATGAATGGAATCACTACAATAGTGAGAAACGATACTGGCTCCAAATGATCAGAATGTTGAAACAGTTTGGGTGGAGATAAGGAATAATAAGGGGAAAAAGTCACTGATGGGCTTAGTCTGTAGGCTCCCTAATTCTGTTGGTCGGAGCATAAACCAAGAAATAGTGGGAGCTTGTAAAAAGTTAACAGCAATATTCATGGGTGATTTTAACCTCCATATTGATTGGACAAATCAAATTGGTCAGGGTAGCCTTGAGGAGAAACATAGAAAATAGGTGCAGGAGTAGGCCATTCAGCCCTTCAATAAGATCATGGCTGATCATTCCCTCAGTACCCCTTTCTTGCTTTCTCTCCATACCCCTTGATCCTTTTAGCCGTAAGGGTCATATCTAACTCCCTCTTAAATATATCCAATGAACTCGCATCAACAACTCTCTGCGGTAGGGAATTCCACAAGTTAACAACTCTCTGAGTGAAGAAGTTTCTCCTCATCTCAGTCCTAAATGGCCTACCCCTTATCCTAAAACTGTGTCCCCTGGTTCTGGACTTCCCCATCATCGGGAACATTCTTCCCGCATTTAACCTGTCCAGTCCCGTCAGAATCTTAAGTTTCTATGAGATCCCCTCTCATCCTTCTAAACTTCAGTGTATAAAGGCCCAGTTGATCCAGTCTCTCCTCATATGACAGTCCCGCCATCTCGGGAATCAGTCTGGTGAACCTTCGCTGCACTCCCTCAATAGCAAGAACGTCCTTCCTCAGATTAGGAGACCAAATCTGAACACAATATTCCAGGTGAGGCCTCAACAAGGCCATGTATAACTGCAGTAAGACCTCCCTGCTCCTATACTCAAATCCCCTAGCTATGAAGGCCAACATACCATTTGCCTTCTTCACCGCCTACTGTACCTGCATGCCAACTTTCAATGACTGATGTACCATGACACCCAGGTCTCGTTGCACCTCCCCCTTTCCTAATCTGCCGCCATTCAGATAATATTCTGCCTTCGTGTTTTTGCCCCCAAAGTGGATAACCTCACATTTATCTACATTATACTGCATCTGCCATGCATTTGTCCACTCACCTAACCAGTCCAAGTTACCCTGCAGCCTTTTTGCGTCCTCCTCACAACTCACACCGCCACCCAGTTTAGTGTCATCTGCAAACTTGGAGATATTACACTCAATTCCTTTATTTAAATCATTAATGTATATTGTAAAGAGCTGGGGTCCCAGCACTGAGCCCTGTGGCACCCCACTAGTCACTGCCTGCCGTTTATCCCGACTCTCTGCTTCCTGTCTGCCAAACAGTTCTCTATCCACGTTATTACCCCCAATACCATGTGCTTTGATTTTGCACACCAATCTCTTGTGTGGGACCTTGTCAAAAGCCTTTTGAAAGTCCAAATACACCACATCCACTGGTTCTCCCTTAACCACTCTACTAGTTACATCCTCAAAAAATTCTAGAAGATTTGTCAAGCATGATTTCCCTTTCATAAATCCATGCTGACTTGGACCGATCCTGTCACTGCTTTCCAAATGCGCTGCTATTTCATCTTTAGTAACTGATTCCAACATTTTCCCCAGTACTGATGCCAGGCTAACCGGTCTATAATTACCCGTTTTCTCTCCCCCTCCTTTTTTAAACAGTCGTGTTACATTAGCTACCCTCCAGTCCATAGGAACCGATCCAGAGTCGATAGACTGTTGGAAAATGGAGGAGGAGCTCATAGAATGCATAAGGGACGGGCTCCTTGAGCAGTATGTAACGGAACCAACCAGGGGTTAGGCTCTCTTAGATCTGGTCTTGTGTAATGAGACAAGATTTCCGAGTAAAGGATCTCCTTGGAATGAGTGATCATAGCATGATTGAATTTCAAATTCAGATGGAGGGTGAGAAAGTTGGATCTCTAACCAACGTACTAAGTTTAAATAAAGGAGACTATGAAGGTATGAGGGCGGAGTTGGCTAAAATGGACTGGGAAAATAGATTAAAGTGTAGGAGGTTGATGAACAGTGGTGTACATTTAAAGAGATATTTCATAACTCTCAAGAAAAATATATTCCAGTGAGGAGGAAAGGGTGTTAGAGAAAAGATAGCCATCCTTAGAAAAAAATAGGTGAAGGAGTAGGCCATTCGGCCCTTCTAACCTGCACCGCAGGCAACTAAAGAAATAAAGGACGGTATCCAATTAAAAACAAGGGCATAAAAAGTGGCCAAAACTAGGGGAGGACAGAAGATTGGGAAGCTTTTTAAAGCCAGCAAAGAATGACTAAAAAAATGATTAAGAAAGGGAAGATAGACTATGAAAGTAAACTAGCCACAAAATATAAAAACAGATAGCAAGAGTTTCTATAGGTATATAAAAAGGAAAAGAGTGGCTAAAGTAAATGTTGGTCCCTTAGAGGACGAGACCAGGGAATTAGTAATGGGGAACATGGAGATGGCAGGCACTAGCAATATTCCAACAGTGGTTAGTTAAGGAGCTATAGGGGGGAGGAACTTAACACAATCACAATCACTAAGGAGGTGGTACTCAGTAAGATAATGGGACTAAAGGCAGATAAATCCCCTGGACCTAATGGCTTGCATCCTAGAGTCTTAAGAGAAGTAGCGGCAGGGATTGTGGATGCATTGGTTGTAATGCATTGGTTGTAAATTCCCTGGATTCTGGGGAGGTCCCAGCAGATTGGACAACTGCAAATGTAACGCACCTATTTAAAAAAGGAGGCAAACAAAAAGCAAGAGACTATAGACCAGTTAGCCTAACATCTGTGGTTGGGAAAATGTTGGAGTCCATTATTAAAGAAGCAGTAGCAGGAAATTTGGAAAAGCAAAATTCGGTCAGGCAGAGTCAGCATGGATTTATGAAGGGGAAGTCATGTTTGACAAATTTGCTGGAATTCTTTGAGGATGTAACGAACAGGGTGGATAAAGGGGAACCAGTGGATGTGGTGTATTTGGACTTCCAGAAGGCATTTGTCAAGGTGCCACATAAAAAGTTACTGCACAAGATAAAAGTTCACGGGGTTGGGGGTAATAAATTAGCATGGATAGAGGATTGGCTAACTAACAGAAAACAGAGAGTTGGGATAAATGGTTCATTCTCCGGTTGGCAATCAGTAACTAGTGGGGTATCGCAGAGATCAGTGCTGAGACTACAACTATTTACAATCTAGATTAATGACTTGGAAGAAGACACTGAGTGTAACGTAGCCAAGTTTGCTGACGATACAAAGAGGGGAGAAAAAGCAATGTGCGAGGACACAAAAAATCTGCAAAAGGACATAGACAGACTAAGTGAGTGGGCAAAAATTTGGCAGATGGAGTATAATGTTGGAAAGTGTGAGGTCATGCACTTTGGCAGAAAAAAATCAAAGAGCAAGTTATTATTTAAATGGAGAGAGATTGCAAAGTGCTGCTATACAGCAGGACCTGGGGGTACTTGTGCATGAAACACAGAAGGATAGTATGCAGGTACAGCAAGTGATCAGGAAGGCCAATGGAACCTTGGCCTTTATTGCAAAGGGGATGGAGTATAAAAGCAGGGAAGTCTTGCTACAGCTATACAGGGTATTGGTGAGGCCACACCTGGAATACTGTGTGCAGTTTTGGTTTCCATATTTACGAAAGGATATACTTGCTTTGGAGGCAGTTCAGAGAAGATTCACATGGTTGATTCCAGAGATGAGGGGGTTGACTTATGAGGAAACGTTGAGAAGGTTGGAATTCAGAAGAATACTCATTGAATTCAGAAGAATGAGAGGTGATCTTATCGAAACGTATATGATTATGCGAGGGCTTGACAAGGTGGATGCAGAGAGGATGTTTCCACTGATGGGGGAGACTAGAACTAGAGGGCATGATCTTAGAATAAGGGGCCGCCCATTTAAAACTGAGATGAGGAGAAATTTGTTCTCTCAGAGGGTTGTAAATCTGTCGAATTTGTTGCCTCTGAGAGCTGTGGAAGCTGGGACATTGAATAAATTGAATAAAGAAATAGACAGTTTCTTAAACGATAAGATCTTATTGAATGGCGGAGCAGGCTCGAGGGGCTGTATGGCCGATTCCTGCTCCTATTTCTTATGTTCTTATATTCATATAAGCTTCCCTTTTTTTCTTTATCCTCCCCTGTAAGTACCTAGACATCCAGGGGGCTCTAGAATTATTATTCCTACCCTTCTTCTTTAAGGGCACATGTTTGGCCTGAGACTTCCGGATCTCCTTGAATGCCTCCCACTGATTTACCCACAAATAGCTGTTTCCGGTCCACTGTGGCCAAATCACTCCTTAACTTAGCAAAATTAGCTTTTCCCCAGGTTGGGACTTTTATTCCGGGACTATCCTTGTCCTTATCCATAACTAACTTGAATCTGACTGAATTGTGGTCACTGGCACCCAAATGCTCTCCCACTAATACCCCTTCAACCTGCCCAGCTTCATTCCCCAAAACTAAATCTAAAACTGTCCCCTCTCATGTTGGACTTGTTACATGCTGACTAAAATAATTCTCTCGAATGCATTTTAAGAATTCCTTCTATACCCTTCACACTATATTTGTCCCAATCAATATTTAGATAGTTAAAATCCCCTACTATTACTACCCTATGGTTTTTGGACTTCACAGCAATTTGCCTACATATTTGCTCCTCTATCTCCCTCCCACTGTTTGGGGGTCTATAATACACGCCCAGCAGTGTGATCGCCCCTTTTTTATTTTTCAATTCGACCCATATGGCCTCATTTGATGATCCCTCTAACATTACTCCTCACCGCTGTAATAGTTTCTTTAATCAGTACCGCAACCCCCACACCCCACCCCACCCTTTTTACCACCCTCTCTATCTTGTCTAAAATCCTGAAACCAGGAATACTAATCTGCCAAACCTGCCCCTCTTTCAGCCATGTTTCTGCAATGGCTATAATGTCATACTCCCAAGTATCTACCTGTGCTCTTAGCTCATCCGCCTTATTTGCTTTACTCCTTGCATTGAAGTATATTCCATTTAGCACAGGAAGACCTCCTTGCTTACTACTTACTAAGCCTTGTTTCCTCTGTCTTACAGATTCACTTTCTAAATTCTTGCTATCCAATTTCTGCTTTATTTCCTTCCCTATTAAATTTGTTTTCAGGTTCCCATCCCCCTGCCAAGCTCATTTAAACTCTCCCCAACAGCACTAGCAAAACTCCCGGCAAGGATATTGGTCCCGGCGCTGTTGAGGTGCAACCCGTCCAATTTGTACAGATCCCATCTCCCCCAGAAGCGGTCCCAATGCCTCAAGAATTTACAGCCCTCTCTTCTACACCAACTCTCCAGCCACGTGTTCAGCCTCTATATCCTTCTATTCTTGTACTCATTAGCACGTGGCACAATAGTAACCCGGAGATTACTACCTTTGAGGTCCTACCCTTTAATTTTCTACCTAGCTCCCTGAATTCTGCCAGTAGGACCTCATCCCTCTTTTTACCTATGGCGTTGCTGCCGATGTGGACCAAGACCTCTAGCTGTTTATCCTCTCCCCCCAGTAGGCCCTGCATCCGCTCTGTGACATCCTTGACTCTGGCACCAGGGAGGCACCATACCATTCTGGAGTCACATCTACGGCCACAGAAACGCCTGTCTGTTCCCCTAACTATAGAATCCCCTATCATTAGAGCTCTTTTATTTTAATGGGCTAATCATTTACCATTACCATAGGCATCAATTATAAAGGCACTGCTTAAACTGTATTTCGCCGCTGACTATTTTGGGCAGATTAAGCAGCTGTACGCACCTTGTTAAAGTGCCATTGCACACTTCAGCTCCTTTCGGCTCTCCAACAGTACAGATGAAACCGTTTGGGTTACTGAGGCATTTAGATAGAGAAGGAAGTTCAGAGATGGAGGATGAAGATTCCCTTCATGTATTAAAAAAAAATTCTTGGAATTCACACTGGCCACTGCATATCGTTGTGTTGACACCAACATGCCCGCTATAAGCGGTGGGGACTGTACCAGTGGAAAGTGGAACTTGCAGTTATCAGACAAAAAAATGACTAGATTTTTGAGTGAAGAAACAGCGAAGAATAATTTCTAGTTTTTTCTCAATGTCCTTTAAAACCATATATTTCCATATTGCTTCTCAAAGAAAATGGAAATTACCTTCTGCTGTAAGGAAATTGGTTAGCATCATATGAGGCTTTACCTGCTGCTGGTTGCGATGCCAACGAAGTTGCATAATACAGAGTATATTGCTGCCAATGTCTCAAGTGTCAGTACTAAAACATGAGATAGAACATAAGAACATAAGAAATAGGAGCTCCCAAAATTTATCGATCTCTGTCTTGAATATACTCAACGACTGAACATCCACAGTTCTTTGGGATAGAGAATTCCAAAGATTCACAACCCTTTGCGTGAAGAAATTTCTCTTCATTTCAGTCCTAAGTGGCCTCTCCCTTATTCTGAGAATGTGATCCCGTGTTCTAGATTCCCCAGCTAGGGGATACGTTTTCGCAGCATTAACCCAGTCAAGCCCCTTAAAAATTTTATATGTTTCAATTAGATCACTTCTCATTCTTCTAAACTCTAGGGAATATAGGCCTAGTCTACTCATAGGGCAATCCTCTCATCCCAGCAACTAGTCTAGCGAACCTTTGTTGCTCTCCCTCTAAGGCAAGTATACAGGGATGACATTTTTGTGGAACAAAGCCAGTCATAAATACTGTAAACATTCACTATGGCTCAAGGTTCAGTGCTGAAGGTATCCTTCGAAAAATTTGGAAAGGTAAACCTGTAGTCAACAACTTATTCCTGCATTTGTGTATTGGTAAGAATGTCTGTCAGCTAAAAGCAATGACTGATGTTCTACACTGCAGCAGAAATTTCAAATCAGTGCTGAGCTGAATTTGATGGCACTGGGGTACAGCAAATAGTTGAATCAAAGGTCCCAATGATTGTCCATAATCTGGATGAAGATACTGATCATCATTCTGTCAGATGATACTGGAGCAACTGAGATGAAACGGGTTTGTGAATAATGTCGAAGGAGATTTTGATAGCCTGAGAGGAACACAACCCTTCGTTATATATGTAAACCTGTAAATACCTTGTTTAACCACCAGAGGGCTCACCCCTGGAGTCCCAAGGGATCCCACAATCCCTTGGGAGCACCTGTACATAAGGAGGCCTCTCAGGCTGGAGAGGCACTCTGGAGACCTGTGATAAAGGACTACCGTCACACATTACTTTGAGCTTACAGTATCTGGTCAGATTCTTTATTCAAGACATAACACTTTCTTTCTAGTCACACAAACCAATATGCACTGTTACTGTGCTGGTGAATCGTTCCTGGAATGCTACTGAGAGGGAACACTATCTGAACCAGATATGTTTTCTGACCGGAAGCTCGAGTTCTCTGGAACTTTAGGTCTCTGAGTTTGGAAAAATGGCGTTTGTACACTCTTGTCAATATGGTAAACTTTTGGTGAGCAAGATGGCCACAGTGGCTTTGAAGTGATTGTTCCATTTCTTAAAGTTGCATAATATCAAAAGACAATGCATGCAGGTAGTGTGGTTGTTAACCAGTGGGAAGAATCTATGACATGTGATATAGAAGTTGAAACCATAAATGGAAGTGCAAGGTGAGTTGATGAAAACTGATTTAACTGGTGGACTGATACTGAGGCACAAAAAATAAAAGTACGAATTGGCTAAATGACAATTTTACATTGGTCATACTAAAATCAAATTTTACTGAGTTTTCAACTAAACTGTTATGTACTTCAGGAAATTTTAACAGGATCAAGTAGTGAACTACATACTGTAAAACTGTACCATTTTACTGTGCAGAAAAGCACTGGAAATGGGGAAAAAAAACTTAGGGCTCAAAACTGACCCACCCTTTTTTTCGGCGCACACAACGGAGATGCGGCGCTTTTCTGCGTTGAAAAGTGCTCTGAAAAAAATCGGTCCCCACTTTCGCCGCTGTCCGGCCTCTCCCAGGTCTTCGCGCAGCGTGGCCAGTTGGGTCGGGGTTGGAGTCAGCGTCCCGCGCTGAAAACATTGCCGGGACGTCTGCACATGTGCGTTGGAGTATGTGCCCTCAGCCTCTCAGTGTGCGTGCTGCAGCGTGGGACCCGGTCATCATCATCATCATACCGGTTGCTGGCACGTCCCGCTCCTATCCCAGGCCGAGTGGCCTACCGCACAGGCCGACCCGCTGCCTTCCTGGGCTGAAGATGAAGGTAGGGTAGGACTTACTTACTTCTATTTTTTATTTGGATATTTTGAAAAATTATGTAAATATGTTTTGTCTCGTGAATAGTGGTGACCATTTGTCAAGCCTATTTATCTGGTGCTATTGTGAAAGAAGAACATAAGTGACGGAGGAACACAGAGAATATCTTATTTATTGAAGTAGACTTTATTTAGATAATATGGGCACAATTCTGGCCCAGTATAATCATTGCAAACAAATAATTGTTTAAATTAGCTGTGAGATTAGTGCAATTTAATTCAACTATCTTTTACTTCTTTTATTTTTGTAGTTTAAGCTTCCATGAATGTTTCTGTTGTATAGTAAATTAGATTTGCGAAGTTTGTCATATGATGTCCTGTATAGCTGTTTGATCCTATTCACATTCTTTAGTCAAGTTGTTAAGTTCTGCTGGCCTCCGCTGATTTCTTAACTCTCTGCAAAGGTTTTCACAAGTGGCCACATACGCTGGCCTAAGTTAGTTTGGAGTAACTATTAGCTGGCCAAAGTGGCCTAAATGGCCAAAACGAGCATAGATGGCTGGTAACGTCCCCTTTTGAAAATAAAACAAAACTAAAAAAAATCCTAACTAACTCATTTACACTGGTGCAAATTGAATGTGCAAAATGTGGATTTTTAAGATACGGCAGAAAAATCAAGTTGCTCCAAAAAAAAACGGAGCAACTCCTGGCCAATTTTGAGCCCTTAATTCCTTCCTATATGAATGGGTAACCGTTCTGACTGCAATTCACAATATAGGTAAACAAAATCCTAATGCCTTAGTCCAGAAAAAAGCTTTACTTACAAAGTGCAAGGCAACCCAAACATCATGGCTGTGCAAGAGTAGAAATTTCTTCATGGAATGTTCTGCTGAGGCGATTGTGCTCTTGCCCACCCCACCCTGCCCCAACCCAAAGTCTTAATTGTGTAAGGGCGTAGAACAAATAGGAATCTCTGTAATTAAACCTTCAAACAGAATAAAGGGAGCAAGAATGCGTGAACATGATTGTGTCAAGTTGACTCATCTTTGGGCTCCAGTTTCTGATTGCAATATCGGCACTAAATGTCAAGAGTTCCCAGTGACTGCTATCCAAGATACTTTCATAAACTACCTTTTTATTCTGTGCCATTTTGAGTGCTCCAAAATTAACAGCCATTTTGTTCGCTGCAATTGGAAAGAAAAAGATGGAACGACTGAACCATATAGGCAAAGGGAGCAGAAGGAAAACGATCAGCAACAACAGTAGGTTTTGGGAAGAAAGAGCAAACCAGACAGATTGTAAAAATCAAAGGCAAAAAAACTGGAATAATAATAAGGGAGCAACAGAGTTATGCAGAAGCCTCAATGAGAGCCAACGTCAAGATTTGTTTATAGTTCCCTGGTCAGCTCAGTGGAGACATGGGCTGACCGGGACAGTTTTCTGCATGTCCTACTGCTATAACACTATTTTCCATAAGTGCTCAACTTTCAGCTATGAAATGAACAAAGAACAATGGGTCCTCTTAGTAGTAAGTTCTTTCAGGCTCAGCTGAAAATAACTCCAGAATGGGTAATACTATGGCATTTTTCTTTTTAAAACAATGTTTTCATTTTTTGTGCATTTAAAATTGCTGTCAGCTGCAAGGCACTGGTTTGTTGCCACATTTACAGACTGTCCTGAAGGATTATTAAGGAAAAACATTGTCCAGTAGACCTTGCCATAATTTGGTCTGCACCGCCAAAGAATATCTTAAAAAGACTGCATGCAATCAATATAGTTGTAATGTTTTTTTCCCTAGGTGATCAGTTAAAGAGTAATATTTGCAGAGAAACAGTAAAACAAACTAAATTTGCTATTCCTTCACTTCAAAAAAAATCAGTAAACAACCAACCTCTTTTTGGGGATCTTTGTGAGCTTCCAGTGTCCTTATGATAGTGAGCTCTGCATAATTTTTGAATCTTTCCGGCTGGTGTTTTAAAATCTCTTTTAAAACTCGCAGTGCCAATGCTCTGATTGTATGCTGAAACACCAAGAAAAAAAGAAACTCAAAGCTAACAAATTTATCAATACACAAACTTTGAAGGTTTTCTGAATTTGAAGTCCCATCTAACAGCAAAAGTTTCACACCATAACTATGGTTATTTGAAGGATAGGAGACATTTGAGGGGTATGGCATTCTCCTCCGATGGGAAGGATCAAAAGAGAGGGGAAAAAAAATACAAAAATTCAACATATTAACACATCGGGCTCAATCAGCTGACACACGTTCTCATGGCACTACACACATTGATATCATGCACATGATGCATTAAAAAAATCAGCATTGAGAAAAGGAAATTTAGCCCATGAAATTCCAGTACTTTACTTATGGCAGCTTAATTGCATCTTGAATAACCCCAAAATGTTTTTGCCCATTATCTTTATTGGTTGATTATTCCAAACATTTATCACTATGAATAAAATATTCCCTGATATCGCTCTAAATTTGTTGTCCATAAATTTCCATTCTGTTTTCTGGTCCTATTCTCTTGGCATTTTGAAATACGTTGGATTTGTCTTTTTTGGTTTGTTTTATCTATATCAGCTAATATTTTATATAAATCTATGAGGTTGCCCCTGAACCATCTCCCTGCTAGAGTGCAAAATTTAAGCTTTTCTAAACTTTTCTCACAACTCATCCCTGTTAAATTTGACAATAGATTATGCCATCTTTTCTATACCATTCCTAAATTTTTTCCCTGGTGTGACCAAAACTGAACACGATATTCTAAATGTGGTTTGCAAGCGCACTGTAAGCTCTTCACACAACTAGCGTAGACTTATATTCTATTGTGCTAGCCTTCTGTTAGCGTTTTTAATTGCTTCACCACATTTTCTGGACATTGCAACATCAACTTGAGTGTCAGCTTGGCTTTATGGTAGTACTCTCACCTCCGAATCAGAAAGTCGTGCATTAAATCCACTCCCAAGACTGAAGTACACAATATAAGCTGACACTAAGGGCCCAAGTTTCCACATGATTCGCGCCTGATTTTTAGGAGCAACTGGTGGAGAACGGACTATTTTAGAAATCGCAATTCTCCACATTTTTTTTTCTGCAGTTCTAGTCAGGTAGAACAGTTCTAGTTTAGAACAGAATTTTTTCTTCAAATCAGGCGTCAGTGTCCGGCCACTGACGCCTGATTTGAAAGTTTCCACAGTGAAAATGTACTCCAAACTAAAGTAGAATGGAGCCAGTGAAGATTTTTGTAGAACTGAAAAAACCTGTTCGACACATTAAAAAATCAGGCGCAGGTTACAAATTAGGCGCCCAGAACGAGGTGGGGGGGGAGGGGGGGGAAGGGAACTCATTAAATTCGATAATAAATCCTTATTTATACTTCTACAAATATTATACAAATAAATCCAACCTGAATAAACATTTATAAGCCAAGAAAAGATTAAATAAACCATCTTCCTACCTTTGTAAAAGTGCTTCAGCCAGGGAGAATTCTGCAGCCGTTCGTGCCGCTGAGCGGGAGGGGGAGAGAGAGAGAGAGAGAGAGAGGGAGGGAGAGAGAGGGGAGGGAGAGAGAGAGAGAGGGGCGTCGGGTCAGGCAACAGGAGCGCGGGTCGGGTCAGTCGGGGGGGGGGGGAGCGGGTCTCGGGTCGGGGCGGGGGGGGGAGCAGGTGTCGGATCTCGGGTCGGGGGGAGCGGGTGTCTGGTCGGGGGGGGGAGGGGGAGCGGGTGTCGGGTCGGGGCGGGGGGGGGGGAGCGGGTGTCGGGTCGGGTCTGGTCGGCAGGGGGGGGGGGAGCGAGTGTCGGGTCTGGTCGGGCGGGGAGCAGGAGCTGGCCATGGGAGGAGCCTCATTCATGCAGCCCCAGTGAGGCCATTCGGCCAGGGCTCGGGGCTGCGTGCTTCGGGCCCCTCCCACACAGTTCAGCGCCTGGAGCTACTGCACTTGCGTGCCGACTGTAGCGCGCATGTGCAGAGGTCCCGGCACTGTTTTCAGCGCCGGGACCTGGCTCCGCCCCCCCAAAGCTCGTGCTGGCTGCGCCGAGTGCCACAGGACCTGTAAGTAGGTGGAGAATACCGAGGATTTTTTTAGGCGCCGTTTTAGGCGCGAAAAACGGGCGCCCAGCTCGGAGGGGCGCCCGTTTTTTTTCTTGTGGAAACTTGGGCCCTAAAGTGCTACATTTAGAGAGTACTGCATTGTCAGAGGTGTCGACTTTCAGACGAGACATGAAATCGAGGTCCCCATATGTTCAGGTGGCTATAAAAGATCCTACTGCACTTTTCGAAGATAGAGGATGTCTCTCAGTGTCCTGGCTAATATTTATCCCTCAATATCATCAAAACGGATTAACTGGTCATTTATCCCATTGCTGCTTGTAAGGCCAGTATACAAATTGACTGCTGGGTTTGCCTACTTTACAGTCACTGCATGTCAAAAGTACTTAGAATCATACAGCACAGAAGGAGGTTATGCTGGCTCCTTTCAAGAGCTATCCAAGTAGTGCCATTCCCCTACTCTTTCCCCATAGACATGTAAATATTTCCTTTACAAG
Organism: Pristiophorus japonicus; assembly: GCF_044704955.1. Taxonomy (NCBI): domain Eukaryota; kingdom Metazoa; phylum Chordata; class Chondrichthyes; family Pristiophoridae; genus Pristiophorus; species Pristiophorus japonicus. The sequence continues at coordinate 344,505,252 of NC_091977.1, read as the reverse complement.
TATATATCCAATTCCCTTTTGAAAGTTACTACTTAATCTGCTTCCAACACTCTTTCAAACAGTGCATTCCAGATCATAACAACTCGCTGCGTAAAAATAATTCTCATCACCCTTCTGGTTCTTTTATCAGTTACCTTAAATCTGTGTCCTCTGGTTACCAATCCTCCTGCCAGCGGAAACTGTTTGTCCTTATTTACTCTATTAAAACCTTTCTTAATTTTGAACACCCCGATTAACTCTCCACTCAACCATATCTGCTGTAAGGAAAACAATCTCAGCTTCTCTCATCTCTCCACATAACTGAAGTTCCCCATCCCTGGTACCATTCTAGTAAATCTCCTCCGTACTCTTTCTAAGGCCTTGACATCCTTCCTAAAGTGCAGTGCTCAGAATAGGACACAATACACCAGCTGAGGCCTAACCTGTGATTTCTAAAGGTTTAGCATAAATCCTTGATTTTTCACTCCATGCCTCGATTTATAAAGTCATATTCATTGAATATCAAGCAATTTAGGGCATCCTGAGGATATGAAAGTTGCTGTATAAGTTCTTTCTTTTTTTACTAATGACTACTACTGACTCACAGAGCACATAAAGGAAGATATCGGCATCTTATATGATAAGATTATTAAAGTACTTGTATAGCTAATAATAGGTCATTTCAACGAACCCAATATTAACTGGTTGAGTGCCCAAATGGAACTGTGAAGACAGAATTTGAATAAGTGAAAATTACATTTCAAAGCAAATTTAAAAAAATCTTTATTCCAAAGACTGATAATCTACCAAGGAAGTTTGGTGAAATCAAAAAACCTAAGGGGTGTTCAAAGTGCATTTGACTGCTCGACTGAGGTGAAATACTGAGGGATCAGCTTGATGGGTTGAATGGCCTTTTCTCAGCTTTGATTTATTTTCTTATGTTTGAAAGGAATCAATCTATCATTAATCTCAGATGCCTCTTGAAGTCTTTCTGTGTTCATTCAATTCCACTCAATGCCATTCATTACATTACACACAATATGCTGGCAAAGTTCTGCAATGCCTGTGTGGCATTGTACTTGAAGGGGTGAAAGAGATTTCTGGCTGTGCCTCTGCAGGAAGGTAAATGGGGAGGGAGGGCAGAGTTTATACCCCGAAGGGGCAAGAGCTCTACTTGCCAAAATAACCCCAGCATGGACGACTAAAGAGGTAAGAGACAACATAAAACTAAAGAAAAAGCAAACAAAAATGCAAAAAATAGCACAGATCCTGGCAAATGGGAAAGATACAAAGAGCAGCAAAGAGTGACAAAACAGATAAGAAGAGCTACAAAAAGAAGTATGAAAAGAAACTTGCAAGGGATATCAACATAAATTATTTTTACAATTATATTAGGAGAAAGAGGGCGGTCAGGAGCAATGTTGTCCCCTTGAAAACAGATAAAGGTGATATTGTCAATGATAATAAGGGTCAGTATTTACAGTAGAGGAAGAGGATAGCATGCTGATAATACCAAGGAAATGAATATTTAATCAGGGACTCAACAAAATTAATGCAAGCAAAATAACAGTAATGAAGAAAATAACAGCACTAAAGAATGGCAAATCCACAGGAGCAGATGGTTTCCATACCAGGGTTTTAAAGGAAGTAGGTGAGCACATTGCAGATGCCCCAACTATAATCTTCCAAAGTTCTCTCGATTCAGGAACCGTTCCTTTAGATTGGAAAATTGAGCATGTCAGTCTGTTATTTAAGAATAGTGAGAGGGAGAAACTAGAGAATTACAGATTAGTTAGCCGAACATCTCGTTGTGAAATTACTAGTGTCTATAATTAAGGATAGGATGATTGAACACCTTGATAATTTTTAGCTGATCAGAGGGAGCCAGCATGGAATTGTAAAAGGTATGATGAACCTCAATAAATTTTTTGAAGAGGTGACTAAAGTATGGACAGTGGAATGTCTATGGATGTTATTTATATAACTTCCAGAATGCATTTGATAAAGTCCCTCATAAAATACTGTTAACTAAGGTTGAAGCCTATGGAAATGAAGGCAAATTATTGACCGGTTAGGAAATTGGTTGAGCAGACAGACAGTAGGGATAATGGGCAGGTACTCAAAAAGGCAGGATGTGACTCGTGGTCTCCCACAGGGATCTGTGTTGGGGCCTCAACTATTTACCGTATTCATTAACTACTTAGATGATGAGATAGAAAGCCACATATCCAAATTTGTCGATGACACAAAGATAGGCAGCATTGTAGATGAAAGCATAAAATTACAGATATATTGATAGATTAAGTGAATGGGCAAAATTGTGGCAAATGTGGGGTCATCCATTTTGGACCAAAAAGGATAAAACAGGGTACTTTCTAAATGGTAAAAAGCTAAAAAAACAGTGGCGGTCCAAAGAGACTTGTGGGTCCAAGTACATAGATCATTAAAATGCCATGAACAGGTACAGAAGATAATTGAAAAGGCTAATGAAATGCTGGGCTTTATATCTGGAGGACTAGAATAGAATCTAGACAAGGATCTAGAGGGATAGAATAGAAGATATACTACAGCTATACACGGCCCTGGTTAGACCACACCTGGAGTACTGTGAGCAGTTCTGGGCACCACACCTTGGAAAGGATATATTGGCCTTGGAGGGAGGTTTATCAGAATGGTAACCGGACTCCAGGGGTTAAATTACGAGGAGAGATTCCCTGGAATTTAGAAGGTGAAGAGGTGATTTGATTGAGGTTTTTCAAAATTATTAAGGGGAACAGATAGGGTAGATAGAGAGAAACTATTTCCGTTTGGTTGGGGGAGTCCAGGACTAGGGGGCATAGTCTAAAAATTAGAGCCACACCTTTCAGGAGTGAAGTTAAGAAACACTTCTACACACAAAGGGTGGTAGAATTTGGAACTCTCTTCCGCAAACGGCAATTGATGCTAGATCAATTGTTAATTTAAATTGGAGATGAATAGATTTTTGTTCACCAAAAGGTATTGGGCTGGATTTTCGACTTTGCCATTTCTGGGCCAGGAAATTTAGCGCCCGATTAACGTTTGCGCTGTGCGGAGTAATTTTTGTCATCTGGGCCCTGTGCGAGGGGCGCAGTGCAAATGGAGGCGTTGTACAACTTTTGCGACGCAAAAACGGGAACCTCGCCAACTGAGGTGCGATGCCGGTACCGCTCCGAGAGAGGCCTTGGGAGGGGAACCCCCTCCCCCCCCCACCCGCCAAAAAAAGACTTACAAAAACCTTCAAAAAACATTGCCAACACCTTTACAACACAAATCTCTACAAAAAAAATTAAAACACTGGAACTTACCTTTTTTGCAGTTTATCCACCTCACCACCGCCGGCAGGGCTGGACCGCTGTGTTTTCCCTGGCGGTCATCGCAGGGTGTGTTTCAGGGCGTACGGGTTGGGTGCAAGTCAAAACTTCTGCCGGTGTCGCAAGGAGAGCCACTGCACACCCGGCGCAGCTCTCCCCGCCAGTGCTTCTAAGCACCACCGCAAAACCCGACCGGAGGATCGCGCCCGACGCAAAAGACCTCACCGCTCCATTTTTCGCTGCAGAGTGACAAAACCCGATGAAACCCGGGTCACAAACGACCTGAAAATCCAGCCCAGTAAGTGAAATGGGGCAACGGTTGGTATATAGAGTTAGGTCGCAAACCAGCCATGATCTCATTGAATTGTGGAACAGGTTCGAGGGGCTCAATGGCCTACTCCCGTTCCTGTGTGTGTGGGGCATTCTGGCCACTGAGGGTGGAATTCGTCTATATTTCAATTTGAAAAGTGCTGCTCGTATCTGGAGACAGGAGTCAGTGTTTAGTAGTGGTTTATAATATGCTGCACTAATCTTGTGAAGGAAAAACTCATTTCCCTGCATTCTCTATCTACACCCATCAAAGTCCTGGAACAGCAAGTTCACTTTCGTCAAACTTGGAGACCACATACGCAGTGGTTCCAATTTAGTGACTGAATCAATAAAGCTTGATCAAGAAGGTGTGTTTTGAGAAAGGTTTTAAAGGACAAGTGCCAGAAGCACAGGTTTAGAGACAGAATTCCAGAGTTTAAGGCTGAGGTGGCTGAAGACTATGCCACTGAAGGTTGGGTGGCGGCGGGGAGGGAGCGCATGCACAAAAGGCCAGAGTCAGAGAACCCGTTAGTGCGGGAGGGGATATCGGGTTAAGAGACTCCACTTTCATAGGAAATAAACATATTCGGAAATGGTGGCTCTACTCCGTGTTCTCTTACGGTCTCCCAAGAGGGAGGGCTTTAAATTCTTGAGGCATTGGGACCATTTCTGGGGGAGATGGGACCTGTACAAACCGGATGGGTTGCACCTCAACGGCGCCGGGACCGATATCCTCGCAGGAAGTTTTGCAAGTGCTGTTGGGGACAGTTTAAACTAGCTTGGCAGGGGATGGGAACCCGAGAACAAATTCAATAGGGAAGGAAGTAAAGCAGAAATTGGATAGCAAAATTCTAGAAAGCGAATCTGTAAGACAGAGGAAATAAGTAGTAAGCAAGGAGGTCTTCCTGTGCTAAATGGTATATACTTTAATGCAAGGAGTATAGCGAATAAAGCATATGAGCTAAGAGCACAGGTAGATACTTGGGAGTATGACATTATAGCCATCACAGAATCATGGCTGAAAGAAGGGCAGGTTTGGCAGATCAATATTCCTGGTTACAGGATTTTTAGACAAGACAGAGAGGGGGGTAAAAGGGGAGGGGGGGGGGTTGTCGCAGTATTGATTAAAGAAATTATTACAGCGGTGAGGAGGGATGATATGTTAGAGGGATCATCAAATGAGACCATATGGGTCGAATTGAAAAATAAAAAAAGGGCGATCACACTGCTGGGCATGTATTATAGACCCCCAAACAGTGGGAGGGAGCTAGAGGAGCAAATATGTAGGCAAATTGCTGTCAAGTCCAAAAACCATAGGGTAGTAATAGTAAGGGATTTTAACTATCTGAATATTGATTGGGACAAATATAGTGTGAAGGGTATGGAGGATGTGGAATTCTTGAAATGCATTCAAGAGAACATTTTTAGTCAGTATGTAGCAAGCCCAACACGAGAGGGGGCAGTCTTGGATTTAGTTTTGGGGAATGAAGCTGGGCAGGTTGAAGGGGTATTAGTGGGAGTGCCAGGGACCATAATTCAGTCAGATTCAAGTTGGTTATCGATAAGGACAAGGATAGGCCTGGAATAAAAGTTCCGAATTGGGGAAAAGCTAATTTTGCTAATTTGAGGAGTGATTTGGCCACAGTGGACCGGAAACAGCTACTTGTGGGTAAATCAGTGTCGGAACATTGGGGGGCATTCAAGGAAGAGATCCGGAAGGCTCAGGCCAAACAAGTGCCCTTAAAGAAAAAGGGTGGGAATAATAATTCTAGAGCCCCTTGGATGTCTAGGGACTTACAGGGGAGGATAAAGAAAAAAAAAGGGATGCTTATGTCATATACCAATGGCTAAATACGACAGAATCTTTAGAGGAATCTCGAAAGTTGAGGCAAAATTAAAAAGGATATTAGAAATGCTAAGAGAGAGCACAAAAAATTCTTGGCTAGTAAAATTAAGGAAAGCCCAAAGATGTACTATAAAGACATTAAGAGTAAGAGGGTAACTAAAGAAAGGGTAGGGCCTATTAGAGAACATGAGGGTAATCTTTGTGTGGAGGCGGAAGATGTTGGGAAAGTTTTTAACGAATACTTAGCATCTGTTTTCACAATTATTTTGCTTCGGTCTTCACAGTGGAAGACACAAAAACCATGCCAAAAATTGCTGGTCATGGGAATGTGGGAAGGGAGGACCTTGAAAGAATCACTATCACTAGGGAGGTAGTGCTGGACAGGCTAATGGGACTCAAGGTAGACAAGTCCCCTGGTCCTGATGACATGCATCCCAGGGTATTAAAAGAGATGGCGGAAGTTATAGCAGATGCATTCGTTATAATCTACCAAAATTCTCTGGACTCTGGGGAGGTACCAGTGGATTGGAAAGCAGCTAATGTAACGCCTCTGTTTAAAAAAGGGGGCAGACAAAAGGCAGGTAACTATAGGCCGGTTAGTTTAACATCTGTAGTGGGGAAAATGCTTGAAGCTATCAATAAGGAAGAAATAGCGGGACATCTAGATAGGAATAGTGCAATCAAGCAGACGCAACATGGATTAATGAAGGGGAAATCATGTTTAACTAATTTACTGGAATTTTTTGAGGATATAACGAGCATGGTGGATAGAGGTGTACCGATGGATGTGGTGTATTTAGATTTCCAAAAGGCATTCGATAAGGTGCCACACAAAAGGTTACTGCAGAAGATAAAGGTACGCGGAGTCAGAGGAAATGTATTAGCATGGATCGAGAATTGGCTGGCTAACAGAAAGCAGAGAGTTGGGATAAATGGGTCCTTTTCGGGTTGGAAATCGGTGGTTAGTGGTGTGCTACAGGGATTGGTGCTGGGACCACAACTGTTTACAATATACATAGATGACCTGGAAGAGGGGACAGAGTATAGTGTAAACAAATTTGCAGATGACACAAAGATTCGTGGGAAAGCGGGTTGTGTAGAGGACACAGAGAGGCTGCACAGTGATTTAGATAGGTTAAGCGAATGGGCTAAGGCTTGGCAGATGGAATACAATGTCGGAAAATGTGAGGTCATCCACTTTGGGGAAAAAAAAACAGTAAAAGGGAATATTATTTGAATGGGGAGAAATTACAACATGCTGTGGTGCTGAGGGACCTGGGGGTCCTTGTGCATGAATCCCAAAAAGTTAGTTTGCAGGTGCAGCAGGTAATCAGGAAGGCGAATGGAATGTTGGCCTTCATTGCGAGAGGGATGGAGTACAAAAGCAGGGGGGTCCTGCTGCAACTGTACAGGGTATTGGTGAGGCCGCACCTGGAGTACTGCATGCAGTTTTGGTCACCTTACTTAAGGAAGGATATACTAACCTTGGAGGGGTTACAGAGACGATTCACTAGGCTGATTCCGGAGATGAGGGGGTTAACTTATGATGATAGATTGAGTAGTTGGAGTTCAGAAGGATGAGGGGTGATCTTACAGAAACATTTAAAATAATGAAAGGGATAGGCAAGATAGAGGCAGAGAGATTGTTTCCACTGGTCGGGGAGACTAGAACTAGGGGGCACAGCCTCAAAATACGGGGGAGCCAATTTAAAACCGAGTTGAGAAGGAATTTCTTCTCCCAGAGGGTTGTGAATCTGTGGAATTCTCTGCCCAAGGAAGCAGTTGAGGCTAGCTATTTGAATGTTTTCAAATCACAGATAGATAGATGTTTAACCAATAAGGGAATTAAGGGTTATGGGGAGCGGGCGGGTAAGTGGAGCTGAGTCCACGGCCAGATCAGCCATGATCTTTTTGAATGGCGGAGCAGGCTCGAGGGGCTAGATGGCCGACTCCTGTTCCTAATTCTTATGTTCTTATGTAAAGGAAAGGGGCAACGTAGATACTGCTATCGAGGAGGAGTGTGATATTCTGGGATGAAATAAATATAATGAGAGAGGAAGTATTAAGGGGTTTAGCAGTTTTGAAAGTAGATAAGTCCCCAGGCCCGGATGAAATGCATCCCAGGCTGTTGAGCGAAGTAAAAGAGGAAATAGCAGAGGCCTTGACCATCATTTTCCAGTCCTCTTTGGATTTAGGCATGGTGCCGGAGGATTGGAGGACTGCTAATATAGTACCCTTATTAAAGCAGGGAAAAGGGATAGTCTGAGTAATTACAGGCATGTCAGCCTAACCTCAGTGGTAGGAAAATTATTGGAAAAATTCTGAAAGACAGGATAAATCTACATTTGGAAAGGCAAGGATTAATTAGGGACAGTATGCACGGATTTGTTAAGGGAAGATTGTGTTTGACTAACCTGATTGAATTTTTTGAGGAGGTGACCAAGAGGGTCGATGAGGGTAGTGTGTCCGATGTAGTATATATGGACTTTATCAAAGCTTTTGATAAGTTCCCACATGGTAGACTGGTCATGAAGGTTAAAGCCCATGGGATCCAGGGCAAAGTGGCAAGTTGGATCCAAAATTATCTTGGAGGTAAGAAACAAAGGGTAATGGTTGATGGATGTTTTTGTGACTGGAAGGATGTTTCCAGTGGGGTTCCACAGGGCTCAGTACTGGGTCCCTTGCTTTTTGTGGTATATATCAACAATTTAGATTTAAATATAGGGTGTATGATTAAGAAGTTTGCAGACGACACTAAAATTGGCTGTGTGGTTGATAATGAAGAGGAAAGTCATGGGCTGCAGGAGGATATCAATCTGCTGGTCAGGTGGGCAGAGCAGTGGCAAATGGAATTTAATTCAGAGAAGTGTGAGGAGAGCTAATAAGGAAAGGGTATACACATTAAGCGGTAGGCCACTTAATAGTGTAGATGAACAAAGGGACCTTGGAGTGCTTGTCCACAGATCCCTGAACGTAGCAGGCCAGGTGGATAAGGTGGTTAAGAAGGCATACGGAATGCTTGCCTTTATTGGCCGAGGTATAGAATATAAGAGCAGGGAGGTTATGCTTAAATTGTATAATACTTTGGTTAGGCCACAGCTGGAGTACTGCGTGCAGTTCTGGTCGCCATATTATAGGAAGGATGCGATTGCACTAGAGAGGATGCAGAGGAGACTTACTAGGATGCTGCCTGGAATGGAGAATCTTAGTTATGAGGACAGATTGATTAGGCTGGGTTTGTTCTCATTGGAACAGAGAAGGTTGAGAGGAGACTTCAATGAGGTGTACAAAATACTGAGGGGCCTGGTTATAGTGGATTGCAAGGGCCTATTTTCGTTGGTGGAGGAGTCTATTATGAGGGGGCATAGTTTCAAGGTGGTTGTTGGAAGGTTAAGAGGGTATTTGAGGGGGGGGGGGGCTTCTTTATGCAGAAGGTTGTGGGGATCTGGAACTCACTGCCTGGAAGAGTGGTGGATGCAGAAACCTTTACCACTTTTACGAGATGGTTGGATGGGTATTTAAAGTGCCGTAACCTGCAGGGTTACAGACCTAGAGCTGGTAATTGGGATTAGACTGGATAACCTTCTGTTGGCTGGTGCAGATATAATGGTAAGTACTGCAGAGAATTGAATACAGCCAAGGTGATCTCCTGGACTAGTTTCGATTGCCTGGATGGGTCGGCGAGGAATTTTCCCAGATTTTTTTTCTCCCTATATTGGCCTGGGTTTTTATCTGGTTTTTGCCTCTCCCAGGAGATCACATGGCTCCGGCTGGGGTGGAGTGTAGAATGTTTCAGTATAAGGGGTGTCACAGTTGTGTGAGGCGGACTGGTTGGGCTGGGTGCTCTTTGCCTTTCTGCCATTGTTCATAGGTTTATATGTAACCTTCAGGGCTGCTGACCGAGGGCCGTGCGGCTCTTTGTCGGCCGGTGTGGACACGATGGGCCGAAATGGCCTCCTTCTGCGCTGTAAATTTCTATGTTTCTACGACTGTTTTTCTGTCTTTTTTCACTACTTTCCATTTGAAGCTCGATTCATTTTTTGTTCTTCTGACCCACCCCCGCAATCTTTATTCGTGCCCTTTCTCAACTGCTACTTAAACAATCATCTATCCAGGCCTGATCTCTATAAAGTCAAGGAAGGAATATAACTAAATGCACTAGCACTAATAATAGCAGAACATCAGCTGCGGTAGGTTTTTCAGTTAAATAGATTGTGATGTCCAAGGGAAACATACATTTGCTAATTGAAGAGGAAAGTAAATTTATTCGGAAAACAATTAAGCTAAATGGTAAATAGCATTTAAATGAAACGCCTGAGTACAAAGAAGCACGAGTGAAACAAACCGGAAGAAACAAATAGATTTTGAAGCAAATTGGGAATTAAACTACACCATTCCAGAGTAGGCAGTGGATTAAGGCCCATGCTTCCCAATAAGGTGAGCTTTTGATCTCAACTCGAAACCAGGTATTTTCCCCATAGAGGGAAATGAGATGGGAACACTGCACACCTCAGTGACCAAGTCCAATCCTATAGGATGCTGGGACTTGCTGTTTATCCTCTAGGCCAGTAGTAATCTGGGGAAATGGGAGAAATACATGGACGCAGCATTGACACAGACACAGCATACACACAGACACACTGAAATGGCCAACTGAAATAAAAAAACAACTTAACTAACCTCTCTGTCTCCAAGTGTCTCAAGAAGCAGCAGCAAAACAGTTTTGAAATGTTCATCCCATACTCCCAATGACTCTTCTTGAATTGATTTAAGGAGTTCATACATTGCTGCTTTACGTTCTTCTATTCTCTCATTGTGATTGGAAAGTTCCTTTAGCAGCTCTGCAACCAAATCAGACTGGTCCAAAGAAGTATCTATTTACAGAAGTTACATAACTATTAATGCCTAAAATAAATAATTCTTAACAATAATTGGCATTTTGAGTACAGAAAAACTTGAGAACAATTTGTTAAAACACAAAAAGTAAGGAATGGCCAAAGATTTCCACATCCCATGATAATATAAAAACAACAGTACCATACAGACGGTGGTGGACCTTGCAATGGATTGACCAGGGAGATTATTGAAGCCGATAACATCAGCAATTTTAAGAGGGAGTGGGATAGACATTTGGTGAGATTTGGAGAGAAAATCAACTGTCTGATATTGGTTGTGAATTCTACACTGAGGCTGAGCAGATGGATGGAAATGTTTTGTCCTGGTCATGTACAGTCCTATGTTCCTTTACACCAGGGCCATAAATATAAGAGTAAATACAAGAGATCTAGAACAGAGAACAGGAAAAACTTTATTTTTCATACAAAGTATTGCAAGGCAGTGCAATACACTACTAGAGTTAGGGATTGAAGCAGAGACCAGGTCAACATTTAAAATTAGGTTAGAAATGTGATTGAAAGGTAAACAGAATAAAGGTTTATGGGATCAGGTGGGCACACGGTATTGGACTATTGCTTACATGAAGCATAAACTCCAACATGGTCTGGTTGGGCTGAATGGCTTGTTTCTGTACTGTCATTTTTCTGAAACTCTATAAGTTTTGCTGAAAATCAGGATTTAAGATGGGATTAGTCCAGATGCTGAATTAAATTGGTTTCCGGCATGAATAAAGAAAGCACCAGTGGTTGATTTTAAAGATGGTGTTTTTTTTAATAAAAGCACACTTTACATGATTAGGCATATCATAAATTATCACCCTGATGGTTTTTGCCTTCCAAAAATATTAAACCTTTGAAACGACAATTCCAGGCTGGCATCTTGCAACCATGGATTGGGACAGTAATGCTCAGCACCACAAAGGAGGAAAATACAGATTCAAATATACTATATAAATGGAAGTTCTTTGTTTCTTTCTACTCTGTTCAATTTCGAAGCACATAAATATGCTCTACTATTATTTGTAACTGTGCTGGAAGTAGATTCTTCCTGCCTGAAGAATGAGGGCTAAGGAAAATTGACACAGCACCATCCACTCTGTGGAAATCTGGGAATACCAATGGATTTAGAGAACGTCAAATGGTCCTCAACAACATCATAAACAAGTGGTTTTTAGGCATTGAACTAATCAAGAAAGACACTTCCCAGCAGATATTGATGTACGAGTGAAAGAAGGCAACACATTCTCCTCTTCCTGCTGAACCAGAAGATCACAAACTATAACAGTCAGCAAAATCACTAAGCCCTTTAAGTACACCAGGCAATGGCAGGCTGAATCAGCGTGTATGATGGAGAAGATCTATAATTATAATGAAAGCTGGAGCAGCCATTTCTGACGTGAAGGTTGAGGATGAAACCAGGATCACAGCAGCAATGTGGGATATCATATTCTTAAGAGTTACCAACAATTTGGAGAAATTACCATGGGGAATAAAGAAATGGCAGAGAAATTAAACAAATACTTTGTGTCTGCCTTCACAGAAGAAGATGCAAAAAACCGCCTGGAAGTAGTGGAGAACCAAGGGTCTAGCGAGAATGAGGAACTGAAATTTGTATTTGTAAAAAAAATAGTACTGAAGAAATTAATGGGACTGAAAGCCGATAAATCCCCTAGAACCGATGGCCTACATCCTAGGATTTTGAAAGACGTGGCTATAGAAATAGTGGATGCATTGGTTGTCATCTTCCAAAATTGCACAGATTGTAGAATGGTACCTGTTATATATATGGACTTGTATTTACTCTGTACAGCCACCAGAGGGCTCATCCCCTGGAGTCACAAGGGATCCCATAATCCCTTGGGAGCACAGGTATTTAAGGAGGCTTCACAGGTTGGAGAGGCACTCTGGAGACTTGCAATAAAAGACTAAGGTCACACTTTACTTTGAGCTCAGTGTTCAGTCTGACTCTTTCTCCATACACAACAATACCCACGAATTGGAAGGTAGTAAATGTAACCCCGCTATTTAAGAGAGGAGGGAGAGAGAAAACAGGGAACTACAGACCAATTAACCTGACATCAGAAGGAGGGAAAATTCTCGAATCTATTATTAAGGACATGCTAACAGGGCACTTGGAAAGTAAGAATAGGATTGGGCAGAGTCAACACGGATTTATCAAAGGAAAATCATGTTTTACAAATCTGGACATAAAACAGATAAGTAGGAATAAACGGGTGATTTTTGGGTTGGCAGACTGTAACTAATGGAGTACCACAAGGATCGGTACTTGGGCCTCAGCTATTCACAATCTATATCAATGATTTGGATGAGGGGACCAAAAGTAATACAGTGTCCAAAATCCAGAGTTCCAGAATCCAAAATGTTCCAGAATCCGGACCGAATGGTGGCAGGATTGTCCGGAATCCGTAAAATGTTCCGGAATCCGGACCCTGCTGACCTCGAGGTGCCGCCGTTGCCCAACCTTGGGCCTCCCCTCGCCGCCCGGCCTCAGGCCTCACCACCGCCGCTGCCCGACCTTGGGCCTCGCCACACCACCCCTCGCTGCTGCCCGACCTCAGGCCTCAACTCGCTGCCCGACCTCGGGTCTCCCGGCATCGCCACTTGCTGGACCTCGGACTTCGCCTCACCGCCCCTCGTCCGACCACCACCTCTGCGACGGGGTCCCGCCCGAACATCTCTTCGGCGGGCACTGCCTGAACATCTTGGCGACGAGGCCCCGCACGATCATTTCGCCGGCGGGGCCCCGCCCGAACATCTCTTCGGCGGCGAGGCCCCACGCGAACATCATCTCGGCGGCGTGGCCCGCCCAAACACCTCCACGGCGGCGGGGCCCGCCCAAACACCTCCACGGCGGCAGGGCCCTGCCCGATGACCTCATCGACGGGATCAGCGGCCTGAACAGCTCCTTGGCAGGCCCTGAACAGCTTCTCGGTGGGGACCCGTCCCCTTTCTGACGTTCTGAAATCCGGAAATACCCGAACCTGGCTGGGGTGTTTCCGGACTCGTGATGTCAGAAAGATGATCGAAAGTCTGGAAAAGCCCGGAATCCGGAACGGCCTCGGTCCCGAGGGTTCCAGATTCTTGACGTTGCACCTGTATAATGTGGAGATATGTGAAGTTATCCACTTTGGTAAGAAAAATAGAAAAGCAGAGCATTTTTAAATGGTGAATGATTGGGAAATGGTGGTGTTCAGAGGGATGTGGGTGTCCTTGTACACGAATCACTGAAAGTTAATATGCAGGTACAGCAAGCAATTAAGAAAGCAAATGGTACGTTGGCCTTTTTCCCACATTACAACAGTGACTACACTCCAAAAAGTACTTCATTGGCTGTAAGGCGCTTTGAGACATCCATTGGTCGTGAAAGGCGCTATATAAATGTAAGTCTTTCTTTTATTACAAGAAGATTTGAGTATGAGATAAAGATGTCTTACTGCAATTATATAGGACTCTGGTGAGACCACACCTGGAGTATTGTGTACAATTTTGGTCTCCTTATCCAAGGAAGGATATACTTGCCATAGCGGGAGTGTAACTAAGGTTAACCAGACTGATTCCTGGGATGGGGCGATTGTCCTACGAGGAGAGATTGAGTCGACTAGGCCTATATTCTCCAGAGTTTAGAAGAATGAGAGGTGATCTCATTGAAACATACAAAATTCTTACAGGGTTTGACAGGGTAGATGCAGGGAGGATGTTTCCCCTGGCTGGGGAGTCTAGAACCAGGGGTCACAGTCTCAGAATAAGGGGTCGGCCATTTAGGACTGAGATGAGGAGAAACTTCTTCTCTCAGAGGGTGGTGAATCTTTGGAATTCTCTACCCCAAAGGGCTGTGGAGGCTCAGTCATTGAATATATTCAAGACAGAGATCGCTAGATTTTTGGATATTAAGGGAATCAAGGGATATGGAGATAGTGCAGGAAAGTAGAGTTGAGGTGGAAGATCAGCCATGATCTTATTGAATGGCGGAGCAGGCTTGAGGGGTCTGTTCCTATGTCTTATGTTCTTAATTTGGCAAATCCAGCAATGAAATGGGAAGAAATGCCTCGATTAAGGATTTTCCAGCATATACTATTGCCTAACCAGGACAACCCTGTCTAATTTTCCTTCCCCATGGATGCTGAAGTATATGCTTATCAGCTGAGTGCGACTCAGTTTGGAGTGGCTAAATTGAACCTGCATCCTTCCATTTTGTGGCACTGAGCATTCGTGCTCCACAACACTGCTACATAAATGGCAAAAATGCGAAAAGCACAGGATAACAATTAAAGTAACAAAAACCACTCCTTCCTGCAACCAATCTGCACCATGAAAATCTTTTAAATAGATTAAGCTTCCAATTATACAGATAAAATAAATTATGTTGCAATGAAACTTTTGGGGAATTCCTTGGTTCCAACCATGCAGATTTTTGCAAATACCTGCACTGATTTATACAACAGTCATTATATTTTATTGAACGTTGTTTGTACTAAAGACTAACACGCAGATAATGGTAATAAGAAAACCGTAACATTAAAAAATACTTCTAAATATGCTAAAAACAAGTTAACTTTATATAATCTTTTAATTCTACAATCAGGTTGGCACAAAGGATTGTGGAATGAAAATCACTGAGGCAGGAATACAGTCTTCTAGAAAGGAGCAAGTGTAAATATCTGCCCCGTTCATTTTCCAAAAATGTAAAAACATACAACAATCTCGTTTAGGAGTTCCATGGAACACCAAGCACATTAGGAATTGCATTTACTCGTGCTGCTGTCACCTTTTAAAAACTGCATCTGCTGGCCAAAATGTTTTGTCAACGCAGTATTACCTGATTTGATGTTTGTGGTGCTAATATGTCAACATACATACATCAAATACAGGTATAGCACTTTTATACGCTGACATAATTTAAAATAGTTTATGACCTTGTGATAAGTCTGGCCAGAACTAGATTTCTGTAAATTTACAACACATCAAGTGTCCTGCTTTGCATTCATGAAGCCAAACCACTGAAATGTTCATTTACTATTCAAAATAGCCATCCCCAATGTGTCCAAGACATACATCAATCTATTCAAGCCGTAAAAACATTTCCCCTTATAACATTTCCCCTTACAAATGATTTTTACCCAAAAGTATCACACACTACATGCAATTCTCAAAGTACAGAACATTGAGATAACCAATTTATCAATGTAATCTCTCAACTCTTTCTGACAGCTGTCCCAGATTCATAGCCGTTAATAGTCATTGTCAGTAGCATACTGCAATGACAAGACATTGACCAGCAAGTCCAAAGTCTGTATCATTAACTTTCACAAGAGAAATGCATTAATCTTTTAGAAACATCACTTTGGAAAAAATGAAGGAATGGAAATGAAAAGAAACATATTCTTGAAAGGCTTTTTCGTTTGTCATTTTAAACACAAATCATTTCAGACAGGAATCAATTTGGGCTAGACTTTCCACTTTGCTGGCTATTGCCCCAAAAATGGGCGATATTCCAGCCTTGATGATGTGTCAGCCTTACTGATCGCTGGCACATCATCCATTTTTTGGTCCGCGATTTTCACTCGGCGATAGCCCAGTGATGTTAAATGGGCGAAGCGATAGGCCAGCGATGTTACGTGGGCCCAGCGATAGGCCAGCGATGTTACGTGGGCCCAGCGATAGGCCAGCGATGTTACGTGGGCCCACCGATAAGCCAGCGATGTTAAATGGGCGAAGCGATAGGCCAGCGATGTTACGTGAGCCCAGCGATAGGTCAGCGATGTGGAAGGCAAAAGCTTCCCAAGCAACGGCCTTCTGCGCATGCAATTTCTTTTTCGGTGGACAGCTTTTCCCGCGTTTCGGGAGGTCAGGGGTCATCCACACATGCGCAGAAGGCCATTTGTGGTGAGGGAAAGAGAGAGAGAGAAGGAGAGAGAAAACAGTGGAGGAAAGAGAGTGAGTGAGAAGTAAAAGAGGAATAAGAGATAAAGAAAACAGATTAGAAGTGATTTGATTTAAAAAACAGAGCACACAATAACAGAAGAGAATAGTGATATAAAAGGCAAATAGAGAAAATATAGATAAAAAGGAAAATACAATATAATGTCCTCATTGGACAGTGTGGAGGGGGGGGCTCGCAAGAGGGCAAAGCCTTTTTCTGATGAGGCGAACGAGGCCCTCTTTCAGGAGGTGCACTCCAGGTGGGTCGAGTTAACCCGGGATGGCATTGGGAAACCTCCACCCCGGGCCGACAGAAAAATATGGAGCCAGATCGCGGACGTCGTCTCCTCAGCATCCCACGAGGCGAGGGGGCCCGACCAATGCTACAAGCGTTGGAACAGCCTGGTTGCGTCAGCAAGAATACGTACTGATTTTATATTGTATTGATGAACATTGTAATTCTAATTTTAATATTAAATGTCCTGGATTGAATTATATTTTGTACACAGTGGGACACTTTTGTACATTAGCTCCTGTCATTGCCGACTTCAATAGAGATTGTATTCGAGAGAGATGTTTGTGTCAATCACTAGCTCCTATCCCCGATATTTGTTAGAACTGTGCATAAATTGTGGATAAAAACCCCATTAGCATATACAGTTAGAAAATGTTGTCTTTCCATGATCGTACCTATACCTTTTGCAGAGAAAGATATCAAATTATAGGGCACAGCAGAGGCGCACCGGAGGGGGCCCTGCTGCAATACAGCAGCTAACTCGAATCGAGAAACGTGCGGCGGCTCTGGTTGGGAACCACAGTTGAGCGGCCACCACCCATGGTGCTGCAGAGCCCTCTGATGTGTCACATGAGTAATGCATCAAGCAGTGTTAAAGTAATGTAACGTCATTTCATTATAATATACGAATGTACGCTCCTCTTAATCAATCTGTCTATCTCCAACTGATCCTGCCTCCACAGCTCTCTGTGGTACTCAATTCCACATAGATGTACTACCATATGTACTACCATATGATGCATTGTTATGCAACGTCTCTTGGTCTCATTTATTGCAGTAGTGATGCTTCTACTTCGTATGCCAGTGCAGCGCAAAAACGTGTACTCTTCCATTCCAATAAGCTCAATAAATTCTGTTTTGTAGGTCCTACAACACCGATGCGCATGGAGGCAAAAGCTGCTGAACCCTCGTTCACGTCAGTGGTCCTAACGGGTGGAGAGGAGGAGGAGGAGGAGGAAGACGATGGCTATGAACACCAGGCCAGATCATCAACCTCTGAACTGGAAGCAAATACAGAGGAGGAGGATGAACAGCTTGTCACCTGTTGGACCTGTGGCCATAACGTCGGCATCTTCGACAGAAGAAGCAGCGGGACCAAGCGGCATGCAGCTGCGACGCCAAGGTGAACATCAGTGCCCTCGCAGACCCCACGGAGGTCGCGTCAGCGAGGAGAGCACACGCCTACCCTGGCCGATTGCATGGAGGGCTTGGCTCAACTGTGCGAGGAGACCGTCGCGATAAGTCGCGACCATCTCCAGACGTTTGTGGCCTTCACGGAGGCCTACTTCAGGGTGACAGAGCAGATGCTCGTGGAGATGCATGAGCAGACTGCTGCCATCAATGTCTTGCAGCATGCATTGTTGGCAGAACACAGTGCTGCACCTGAACGTGCCATGATGCCATAGACCGCAAACGCCAGCATGCAAGCAGGTCAGGATGAAGCAATTCCTTCTGACTTGGAAGGCGATCCCCTGCTTCACCTTCCCCTCCGACACCTGCCCAACAGGCCATCATGCCACCAGCTCCCCCACCACAGCAGGAAGTCTTGCCGTTGCCAGTTACACGCCCGCGACGTCTCGGTGCCAACCGGGGACCAAATTGGGTGGGTGGGGTTAATGTACGGGGTGGCAGAGGATCTGGAGGGAAACGTGGCCGCAGCTGCTGACATCTTGTGGTTATTGTTATTGTTAATGTTTGTTATTGTTGTTGTTTTACTGTCGGGGTGTGGTTTGGGGAGGTTGGGAGGGTGGTGGAGGTTGGGTGGGTGGTTGGGTTGTTGTTGTTATAATATAAATTTTGTTTAAGTAAATTTTTTTTATTCCAATTTACAATTGTTGTGCATTTTCTTATAATAACGTGATAACGTATTAACGTAAGTTATGTAAAAACTGTTGTAAAACAATGGCCGGCCAGACCAAGCGGGGATGTAACGTAACTCAACGCAAACGCAATCGTTGTTTTGCGATAACCGTAACTGTAACTGTGATTGTCCACAATGTAAGTTTATGTAAAGCGTTCATTTATGAACTGCTCACGCAATAGTTTTGCAGCCATGTAACTCACAGGATTATTCCAGTCTTGCGGGCATGGGTTCATCGCCAGGTTGATTGTCCTCCCCGAGGTGCTCATCAGCCTCCTCCTCCTGCTCCTCGTCATCTACCTCTTTCGCCTCTAATCCTTCTTGAGGTGGACCGGCAGCCCCATCTGGCAAATGTTGTCCTCTCCTTATAGCTAGGTTATACAACATGTAACACACCACAATAAACTCAGCGACCTGGTCAGGATGGTACTGTAGGCTGCCTCCAGAGTGGTCCAGGCATCTGAAGTGCTGCTTTAGGATTCCAATTGTCTTTTCGATGATGTTGCGTGTAGCTATGTGGCTTTTGTTGTAACACTTCTCGGCTTCAGTAACAGGATTATGCAGGGGGATCATGAGCCAGCTGGCAAGGCCATATCCTTTATCCCCCAGCATCCAACCATGACCGTGTGGCTGACTGTCAAACAGGGCAGAGACAGCACTCTCATGCAGGATGTGTGCATCATGGACGCTGCCTGGAAAATTAACAGTAACTGCCATGATAATTTGGTTGTGGTCGACAACGAGCTGCACATTCAGCGAGTGAAATCCCTTTCGGTTACGAAACACCTATGGGTTCTGTAGAGGTGCTTTCAGGGCGATGTGCGTGCAGTCTATTGCTCCCTGCACCTTGGAGAAGTTTGCTATTCTCGAGAAACCCAAAGCCCTCCCGGTCTGTGCCTCCCTGGTCATAGGGAAGCTAATAAAGTCCATCCTGCGAGCGTAAAGGGCTTGAGTCACCTGTTGAATGGAGCAGTGTGTGGCGTGCTGAGAGATACCACAGATGTCGCCAGCTGAAGCCTGAAAGGAGCCCGATGCGTAGAAAGATAGTGCTGCAGTAATCTTTACCTCAACGGGCAGTGCGGTTCTGATGGTGCTGGTAGGCTGCAGATCCCCCTTGATGAGCTAACATATCTCATTGATGACCTCCTTTCGGAAGCGCCGTCTCCGAAGGCATGCGTTATCAGGCAAGTTGAGGTAAGATTGCTTTTCCCTGTAAGTTCTTTGGCTGTAAGGTTTCCTCCTACGCCCACGCGTTAAGTCTGCGACCTCTACTATTGATCCCTTCACTAAACCCTTTACTTGTGCACTTACAAGTAAAGGCAGAGAAGCTACAGCCCCCATCACTTTAATCACTATTACTATTACTTTCACTGTTGAAATAATGCCCTTTCTACTCCTAAACTTTCTACTAAAATAAATGCAAATATAATTATAATAATAAATATAAGTTTAAATTTGAGTGCATATATCTGTAAAATACCCTTAAATAACTCACTAATTATTAAGCCCTCTTGCTTTAGCAGCCTCCTCCCCGCCTCCGTCATTCAAAATGGCGTCCGTAGTGCCCAGTTCTGTGAGGAAGGCCCGGAAAAAGTAAATGTTCTCCAGCGATGTTCTCGGCGAGTGATCAGCCCGGCGATGTGCCGAAAGTTGCGTTAGGCGATGTGTGGGCGATCACCTCAGCGGTGTGAGCCGAAAGTTGGGGGGAGAATTTTCCGCTGATGTTCCAGTCTAACTTTCCACTTTTCAGTCAAAATGGGCGATAGCAGGCTGTTTTGGGCGCAATATGGGCACGAGCCCAATGATGTGAAATGGAAAGTCTAGCCCAGAGTGGGTTGACGGCTCAAGTAATTAAGAAATGCAGCCATATTTCTTCACAAAACATGCCACAACATTGAAAAACTTAATTTGACAAAACAGCATGGCAACTCAATGGGCTCAATTTTGGCTGAGCCCGTTTTTCGGCACACTTACCGGAGTTGCGCCGCTCATGTACGTTTCCAGATGCGCCGAAAAAAAATCTTGGAACTTTGGCTGCTGTCTGACCTCTTCACTGCAGTCGTGCAGCTTGGCCAGTCGTTCTGCGCTGGAAAATGTGCCGGGACGTTTGCACATGCGCAGAGGTGATTCATGATGTACGCGCATGTGCAGTAGCGCTGCGAGTCTGCAACAACAGTCCCAATTTGTCAACATACTGATGTAGGTCTGTCAGTTTGAGAGCATGGCGATGTTTTTCCTCCCTCTCGTCAGCCTTGTGCTGTTTCTCCTCACGCTGCCGCTATTTTGCCATCTCATTGGTGCTGAATTTACATCATTCCCTCTCTTCGAATCTGTGTTGCTCTTGTTATCTCTCTCTCGCTGAAACTGGGGCTCCTTTAGGTAAAATTCTCCATCTCATAAATTCTGCCTCCTTTGTTGGGCTAGGGGCGGACAGATAGAACTCCTGCTCGATCTCTTTGAAATCACCGGCAGGCAGGAGCACTAAGAGATCGATTGCACCGGGAGGCCACTCGGCCAGGGCTAGGGGTGGGCAGAAGAACTGATGGAAATCACTTGCAGGCAGAAGCACTATCAGTTCGCCTGCCCGCCCCTAACCCTGGACGAGTGGCCTCCCAATGTGTTGTCCCGCCTCTAGCCCAGGCCGAGCGGCCTCCCGCACCGGACTGCTGCCTTCCCAGGCCGAGTGCAGAAAGGTGAATTGCAGTTTGAAGATGGAGGTAGGACTTCAATTTTTTATTTCTTATAGAATTGTTAGTAGTTTTTGTTTGCAAACATTGCTAAGGGTAAGGCTTGGTTGGTTTAGGTGCAGGTCCTCTCCGCTTCCCACCCCTATCCCAGGCCGAATGGCCTCCGATGTACCTACCTGCGCCGATTTCTTTAACTGTCCGTAAGGATTTTCTTAAGTGGCCACATACACTGGCCTAAGTAGAAATGGAGTAACTATTAGCTGGCCAAAGTTGCCTAAATGGTCAGAACTGGTGTAGGTGGCTGGTAACGCCCCCTTTTGAGAAAAAAAACTAACTTTAAAAAAAACGTAACTAAGTGAGTTACGCTGGTGCAAATTGATTGGGGAAACTGGGAATTTTTAAGTTATGCCAGAAAAAGCAGGTTACTCAAAAAAAAGAGCAACTCCTGGCCAAAATTGAGCCCAAGGTTCCTAAACTGGCTCCTCAAACTCTTGATTAATTCCTTCTTTATGCACAACTAATACTCTACCATTGAATTGTTCCAATTCAGAACAGGCCAAACAGCAAAAGTATTTTCAATAAGAGTTAAAGATGACTTCCAATTGCAACACAATTTTTTTCTCTCTTCTAATGGAATTATGTAGCAATGTCACTTTAGTGTGAGATCCACACCATGGAAATGACAAGTTTTTTTGAATGCAGAATGATTAAATGATAAATCTTTTGGAAAACTAATTGGAAAGGAATTTATTTTTGTAAAAGAAGGATTTAAAAAATAAAACTGGCATTCTCACTCCAGAGGCCACAGGACGGCTGGTGCAGGGAATGAAAAGTATTGGGGTCATGCCATACTGTACGAATAGAGGGGACTTTATTCTGAATCCAACTGTGCTGTACCTAACCAGACACTACTTGATGCTGACACTGGTTGCCCAAAGGAGAACATTTTGCATTTCCCAGCATTAAACATCTCTCACCTTAAAAAAAACTCATACGTAGTACAGTCTCACAGCTTCTTAAAGGGGTGGATTCTGCAATTGTACAACTAAATTATTAAGGTAGTCAATGGAGGGAAGGTAATAGTGATGAGAATTTTTAATTATCTACTTATAAGGTGGACAAACAAGGGACAGGTAAAAGTGCTGGGAGGCCCTCTAAAGGCATTTAATGATTAATCAATTATTGCTTCTAACTTAGCATGTTTGCACTACAGGAGGTAATATATTAGATTTAGTATTTAGTAATAAGCCAGAGCTCGAGGTCGGGAAACACTTTGCAACTGTAAAATATGGAGCTATCGTGAACTTTAGGCATAATAGTATGCCGGTACAGCATTTTAAAAAGGGTCAATTTACAGAAATGAAGAGGCTTAGCTGCAAATAAGCACCCCATATGACATTTTCTCTTTTATTCTCCATTTCTGCCTTTTTTTGCTGCATGACTCACATCTCTCCTCTCTTTGGGCTTCAAAATTCTGATAGGTAGAACAATCTCATCTTTTGCTGGGAGCAAAGGAGGAGCATTCCTTTACATCCAATTTGGCTGAGGATGGGATAAAATCTTCAAAGGGGCTACCTTGCCTAGTGCAATTTCCCTCCAACCACTGTTTTTCCATTCAATTCTTGGAGGAGCAGCTTTGGGAGGTATCAAGTCCTCCAAGATACCTCCCAAAACTGCTCCACCAGGTGGTACACTAATGCAATTGCACTCAAATACACAATTACAATTCCACCGCATCAATACAGCACCACCTAATGATAAACCCGTAACACTGCAACCTAAAACATACCACAAAGTCGGGAAACACTGGGAAAGCACAGTAATTGGTTTCAACGTGACGAGAAGGAGGGAGAAGCTTGGATGCACTGCTGTTGACAGCACTTGCGCTCCTATCAGCTTTAGTTGATAAATGTATAGTTGGAGAGCTGCCACCTAAACATTGTTCAGTATTATAACCATCCTGTTTTATACCCCATATATTTTGCAGAATTATTTCTACTTAAAGCAGTTTTGCAGTATGTGTTGGTTCTAAACCCACCCCACCGCAGACAGAATTCAGAGTACAAGCAACTGTCTAACCCATCGTGGCCATGACAATACATTTCTGGCTGTAGAACTTCACTGATGAGGAGGAAGATTTGTGCAGACTAGATGTGCAGAAATGGAGTACATTAGAGAAAGAGCTCAGCCTGCCTGGACTGACCAATGCTGCTGGTTACAGGGACTGGATCCAGTCGTGGTCCCTGACTGGCTCAGGGCCCCATGCAATTGCACGGCTCTAACACCCCTCTGCTGTGAGTGCATTTTCAGAATTAAGAAGTAGTTTTAGTGGCCCCAAGTTTCCACATGATTTGCTCCTGATTTTTAGGAGCAACTGGTGTAGAACGGAGTATCTTAGAAATCAGAATTCTCGTCATTTAGTTTGCTCCAGTTCTAGTCAGCTAGAACAGTTTCACTTTGGAACAGAATTGTTTTTCAAAAGGGGGCGTGTCTGGCCACTTACACCTGTTTTCAAAGTTTCGTGAGTGAAAACTTACTCCAAACTAACTTAGAATGGAGTAAGTGAAGATTTTTGTACGCTCGAAAAAACCTTGTCTACACTTTAGAAAATCAGGCATAGGTTACAAATCAGGCGTAGGGAATGGTGGGGGGGGGTGTGTTTAAAGGGAAGTTTACAAACATTAAACACTTCAGTTTTACAAATAAAGAGCCATCATCAATAATAAATGATAAATACATCAATAAATCAACCAATAAATCAATCAAAAAAAATTAATAAGAAATATATTTTTTTAAATCAATAAATAAAACATTTTCTACTTACCGACTGCAGCACCGGGAGCCCTCCAACAGCGTGCTGGGATGCCCCCACCCCCAGTGTGTCTCTGTCAGTGTCTCTATCTCTCTGTCTGTCTGTCTGTATGTCTCTCATTCTCTGTCTGTCAGTGTCTGTGTTTCTGACAGCGAGGGGAGGGGGTAGAGGGAAAGAGGGGGGGAGCAGAGGGAGGGAAGGGGAGGGATGGTGAGAAGGGGGAGGGGGGGAGGGATGGGGAGAAGGGGATAAAGGGGAGAAGGGGGAGAAAGGAGATGGGGGGGAGAAGGAGATTGGGGGGGGGGGAAGGAGATTGGGGGGGGGGGAAGGAGATTGGGGGGGGGAAGGAGATTTGGGGGGGGAAAAGGAGATTGTGGGGGGGGGGGAAAGGAGATTGTGGGGGAGGGAAAGGAGATTGTGGGGGGGGGGAAGGAGATTGGGGGGGGGGGGGTGAAGGAGAAGGGGGAGGGAGGCTGAACGGGCCAGGCCCGAGACTTCGGGCAGGGCCCGTCCTCAGCCCCAGATTTACAGGTAGGTGGCGTTGGGTCGGGTCGTGCGGGTGGTGGGAGGGAGGTCGGGTCGGTTCGGGTCGGGGGGAGGGAGGTCAGGTCGGGGGGAGGGAGGTCAGGTCGGATCCAGTCCGGGGGCAGGGGGGAGGGGGGAGGGGAAGAGTGGGTGTCGGGTCCGGTCCGGGGGCCGGGGGGTGGGGGGAAGCGGATGTCGGGTCCAGTCCGGGGGAGCGGGTGTCGGGTCCAGGGGCGGGGGGGTGGGGAGAAGCGGGTGTCAGGTCCGGTCCGGGGGCCGGGGGGAAGCGGGTGTCGGGTCCGGTCCGGGGGCGGGTGTCGGGTCCGGTCCAGGGGCGGGGGGTGGGGAGAAGCGGGTGTTGGGTCCGGTCCGGAGGCGGGAAGCGTGAGTCGAGTCGGGTCGGGAGGAAGCAGCAGCTGGCCATGGGAGGAGCCTTATTCACGCAGCCCCAGTGAGGCCATTCGGCCAGGGCTAGGGGCTGCGTGCTTCGGGCCCCTCCCACACAGTTTCAGGCGCCTGGAGCTACTGCACTTGCGCGCCCACTGTAGCGCGCATGTGCAGAGGTCCCGGCACTGTTTTCGGCGCAGGGACCTGGCCCCGACCCCTACAGCTCCTGCTGCGCTGCGCTGAGGGCCAGAGGACCTGCAGGGAGGTGGAGAATCTGGAGGTTTTTTTTAGGCGCACTTTGTGGCGCGAAAAACAGGCGTCAAGGTCAAGGCGCGGCTCGAAACTTGGGCCCAGTATGACTAGGGATCTGATCCAATAGGCTGTAGTAAAGTCCCATCTGCATGGAGATTACAAAAGGCACTGGATTGTGCTGCATAGCTAGAAGGCCTCAATGAACTTGGGAGAAGGTGGTCTCCATTCCTTTTCTTCTAACTAACGGTAGAACTGCAGTTGTGGATTCATGCCAAATTCCTATAAGCAGTTCTGCAAAGTGTGAGAAGAACTCTTGGGAGAGTAATAAATCGCAATTTATTACACTACGATCATGTGGAGAGAAAAAAATACAAGAGGCCAGTCAGAGGACTGGAGGTCATAGAAAGGCTGGAGACAGTTACAGAGGTAAGAGGAGAGGGGTGTGAAGCAATTTGTAGATAAAGACCTAGGCAGGACAGCTTACGATGTGTCAACTACCTTGATGTTCTAGATATCAAAGTCCAATGCGTCAGCTTTATCGCCAAATGCTTAATCTGGGTCACCATAAAGGGCTTTGGTAAAAGATGTGACAACCATGTGTAATCCTGATTTATTATGCAAGCAAGAGAGAGTTGTTGTTCATATTGTTAATTCCGTGATCAGACATGGACTAAATGAACATGGTTTGCTATTTAGGTTATAGTACTGCTATTAAACACTTTTCTTTTACATTCATGAAATAAAATATTTGTCAATAGTTAAAGGATCTTTCAGAAATTTAAAAATGTAATACAGACAGAACTACGCAACAGTAAACCACCAAATAATGAGCTTCTGAACAAACTGTATTACTACCAAATAAAGATACTTAATCCTTAAATATGTCTGCTACTTACCATCAGGAAACTGTTCAGCATCATCATCAAACATGGCTTCTTTTAAGGCAGACTTATTGACAGAAGAGCTATCAGAATAGTTGTACGGATTATAATCACGTGGTCGTGAGCTACTGCGTTGTGGCATGGTGTTCAGCAGTGAAGTTTTATTGTCAAGAGCAGTTCGCCCCGAGTCAGTGGCATCACCACCTCCTTGGATATCGGCAACTCCGCCAGTGGCCTATCGAACAGAAGTGGAAAGATAAGTTCCATTAGTAAAACCATGGTTTAAGATGTTGCAGAGAAAGTATTCCTCCCCTTTTTAGTCACTGTATTTTGCTCCACAACCTATTTTTTCCCTTTCTCTCATAAAAGGAATGACTCATTTTGAATATACTTCCATTTGTAGTACCAGCTTGTTGGTACTTCGTCCAAGTGCCCTTCTAAATGTGAGAATCGAGCAAATAAGTGCTTGGCAAATCACTGAACAAAGGGCAGTGGGTTCGGTATTTGGGGCACTTCTCATAGTGCACAAGGTCCTAAATTCACCTCAGCACCAACATTTCTAAACCACTCCCTGGGCTCAGACTCAATAAAGGAGAGTTTTCAACAACAACAACAACAACAACTTGTATTTATATAGCACCCTTAACGTAACGAAATGTTCCAAGGCGCTATTATGAGACAAAAGATTTGGCAACAAGCCACATGAGGAGAACTTACGGCAGGTAACCAAAAGCTTGGTCAAAGAGGTAGGTTTTAAGGATTGCCTTAAAGGACGAAAGAGAGTTAGAGAGGCGGAGAGGTTTAGGCAGGGAATTCCAGAGCTTATGGCCTAGGCAACAGAAGGCACGGCCACCAATGGTTGAGCGATTATAATCAGGGATGCTCAAGTGAGCAGAATTAGAGGAGAGCAGATATCTCAGGGGTTTGTGGGGCTGAAGGAGATTACTGAGATAGGGAGGAACAAGGCTGTGGAGGGATTTGAAAACAAGGATGAGAATTTTGAATTCGAGGCGTTGCTTAACTGGGAGCCAATGTAGGTCAGCGAGCACAGGGGTGATGGGTGAGCGGGACTTAGTGCAAGTTAGGACACGGACAGCCAAGTTTTGGATCACCTCAAGTTTACGTCGGTTAGAATGTGGGAGGCCAGCTAGGAGTGCATTAGAATCGTCAAGTCTAAAAGTAACAAAGGCATGGATGAGAGTTTTAGCAGCGGATGAGCTGAGGCAAGGACGAAGACGGGCAATGTTACGGAGGTGGAAATAGGCGGTTTTAGTTATGCTGTGGATATGTGGTCGAAAGCTCATTTTAGGGTCAAATATGACACCAAAGTTACGAACAGTGTGGTTCCGCCTCAGACAGAAGTTGGGGAGAGGGATGGAGTCAGTGGCTAGAGAATGGAGTTTGTGTACTTTCTATCATTCTATTTTCATAGAATGATAGAAAGTACAGCACAGGAGGAGGTCATTCAGCCTATGTCATTACAGATGCTCTCTCTTGTAACCCACCATTTCCCCAGATGCATTTATGTTTATCCTTTTCAAATCCTTATAAGAACATAACAACAAATTAGGAGCAGGAGTAGGCCATTCGGCCCCTCGGGTCTGCTCCGCCATTCAATAAGATAATGGCTGATCTTCTAACTCAACTCCACTTTCCTGCACTATCCCCATATCCCTTGATTCCCTTAATATCCAAAAATCTATCAATCTCTGTCTTGAATATACTCAACGACTGAGCCTCCACAACCCTCTGGGTTAGAGAATTCCAAAGATTCACCACCCTCTGAGTGAAGAAGTTTCTCCTCATCCTCGTCCTAAATGGCCAACCCCTTATTCTAAGACCGTGATCCTTGCTTCTACTCCCCAGCCAGAGGAAACAACAGATTGGCGAATGATACTTGAGGGGTTGACTGTAGATGGGCAATGGCAGACATTTAGAGACAGCATGGATGAACTACAACAATTGTACATTCCTGTCTGGCGTAAAAATAAAAAAGGGAAGGTGGCTCAACCGTGGCTATCAAGGGAAATCAGGGATAGTATTAAAGCCAAGGAAGTGGCATACAAATTGGCCAGAAATAGCATCGAACCCGGGGACTGGGAGAAATTTAGAACTCAACAGAGGAGGACAAAGGGTTTGATTAGGGCAGGGAAAATGGAGTACGAGAAGAAGCTTGCAGGGAACATTAAGACGGATTGCAAAAGTTTCTATAGATATGTAAAGAGAAAAAGGTTAGTAAAGACAAACGTAGGTCCCCTGCAGTCAGAATTAGGGGAAGTCATAACGGGGAATAAAGAAATGGCGGACCAATTGAACAAGTACTTTGATTCGGTATTCACTAAGGAGGACACTAACAACCTTCCGGATAGAAGAGGGGTCAGAGGGTCTAGTAAGGAGGAGGAACTGAGGGAAATCCTTATTAGTCGGGAAATTGTGTTGCGGAAATTGATGGGATTGAAGGCCGATAAATCCCCAGGGCCTGATGGACTGCATCCCAGAGTACTTAAGGAGGTGGCCTTGGAAATAGCGGATGCATTGACAGTCATTTTCCAACATTCCATTGACTCTGGATCAGTTCCTATCGAGTGGAGGGTAGCCAATGTAACCCCACTTTTTAAAAAAGGAGGGAGAGAGAAAACAGGGAATTATAGACCGGTCAGCCTGACATCGGTAGTGGGTAAAATGATGGAATCAATTATTAAGGATGTCATAACAGCGCATTTGGAAAGAGGTGACATGATAGGTCCAAGTCAGCATGGATTTGTGAAAGGGAAATCATGCTTGACAAATCTTCTGGAATTTTTTGAGGATGTTTCCAGTAGAGTGGACAAGGGAGAACCAGTTGATGTGGTATATTTGGACTTTCAGAAGGCTTTCGACAAGGTCCCACACAAGAGATTAATGTGCAAAGTTAATGCACATGGGATTGGGGTAGTGTGCTGACATGGATTGAGAACTGGTTGTCAGACAGGAAGCAAAGAGTAGGAGTAAATGGGGACTTTTCAGAATGGCAGGCAATGACTAGTGGGGTACCGCAAGGTTCTGTGCTGGGGCCCCAGCTGTTTACACTGTACATTAATGATTTAGACGAGCGAATTAAATGTAGTATCTCCAAATTTGCGGATGACACTAAGTTGGGTGGCAGTGTGAGCTGCGAGGAGGATGCTATGAGGCTGCAGAGCGACTTGGATAGGTTAGGTGAGTGGGCAAATGCATGGCAGATGAAGTATAATGTGGATAAATGTGAGGTTATCCACTTTGGTGGTAAAAACAGAGAGACAGACTATTATCTGAATGGTGACAGATTAGGAAAAGGGAAGGTGCAACGAGACCTGGGTGTCATGGTACATCAGTCATTGAAGGTTGGCATGCAGGCGGTTAAGAAAGCAAATGGCATGTTGGCCTTCATAGCGAGGGGATTTGAGTACAGGGGCAGGGAGGTGTTGCTACAGTTGTACAGGGCCTTGGTGAGGCCACACCTGGAGTATTGTGTACAGTTTTGGTCTCCTAACCTGAGGAAGGACATTCTTGCTATTGAGTGCAGCGAAGGTTCACCAGACTGATTCCCGAGATGGCGGGACTGACCTATCAAGAAAGACTGGATCAACTGGGCTTGTATTCACTGGAGTTCAGAAGAATGAGAGGGGACCTCATAGAAACGTTTAAAATTCTGATGGGTTTAGACAGGTTAGATGCAGGAAGAATGTTCCCAATGTTGGGGAAGTCCAGAACCAGGGGTCACAGTCTAAGGATAAGGGGTAAGCCATTTAGGACCGAGATGAGGAGAAACTTCTTCACCCAGAGAGTGGTGAACCTGTGGAATTCTCTACCACAGGAAGTTGTTGAGGCCAATTCACTAAATATATTCAAAAAGGAGTTAGATGAAGTCCTTACTACTAGGGGGATCAAGGGGTATGGCGAGAAAGCAGGAATGGGGTACTGAAGTTGCATGTTCAGCCATGAACTCATTGAATGGCGGTGCAGGCTAGAAGGGCCGAATGGCCTACTCCTGCACCTATTTTCTATGTTTCTATCCTCCCTGCATCTACCCTGTCAAGCCCTGGAAGAATTTTGTATGTTTCAATGAGATCATCCCTCATTCTTCCAGAATCTAGAGAATATAGGCCTAGTCTACACAATCGCTCCTCATAGGACAATCGCCCTATCCCAGGAATCAGTCTGGTGAACCTTCGTTGCACTCCCTCTATAGTAAGTATTTCATTCCTTAGGTAAGGAGACCAAAACTGTACACAATACTCCAGGTGCGGTCTCACCAAGGCCCTATATAATTGCAGCAAGACTTCTTTACTCTTATACTCAAATCCTCTTGTAATAAAGGCCAACATACCATTTTGCTTTCTTAATTGCTTGCTGTACCTGCATGTTAACTTTTAGTGATTTGTATACAAGGACACCCAAGTCCCTCTGAACACCAACGTTTCCCAATCTCTCACCCTTTTGAAAAATACTCTGCTTTTCTAATTTTCCTACCAAAGTGGATAACTTCACATTTCTCCACATTATATTCCATTTGCCGTGTTCTTCCCCACTCACTTAACATGTCAATATCCCCTTGAAGCCTCTTTGTATCCTCCTCAAAACTTATATTTCCACCTAGCTTTGTATCATCAGCAAACTTGGATATATTACATTTGGTCCCCTCTTCCAAATCATTGATATATATTGTGACTAGCTGGGGCTCAAGCACCGATCCTTGTGGCACCCCACTAGTTATAGCCTGCCACCCGAAAATGACACATTTATTCCGACATTCTGTTCTCTGTCAGTTAACCAATCCTCAATCCATGCTAGTATATTAACCCCAATCCCATGAGCCCTAATTTTGTTCAATAACCTCTTGTGTGGCACCCGAACGAACGCCTTCTGAAAATCCAAATACACCACATCCACTGATTCCCTACTTATCTTTTCTACTAGTTACAACCTCAAAAAGCTCTAACAGATTTGTCAAACATGATTTCCCTTTTATAAATCCGTGTTGACTCTGCCCAATCCTATTATTATTTTCTAAGTGCCCTGTTACCACATCCTTAACAATAGATTCGAGCATTTTCCCTACTACTGATGTCAGGCTAACTGGTCTGTAGTCCCCGTTTTCTCTCTCCCTCCTTCCTTAAATAGCAAAGTTACATTGGCTCCCTTCCAATCTGCTGGAACCGTTCTAGAATCTATGGAATTTTGGAAGATGACAACCAATGTATCACTATCTCTAAAGCCACCTGTTCAAAACCCTGGGATGTCAGCCATCGGCTTTCAGTCCCATTAATTTCTCCAGTACTATTTTTTTATTAATACTAATTTCTCATTCTCGCTAGACCCTTGGTTCTATATTATTTCTGGGAAGTTTTCGTGTCATCTTCCGTGAAGATCGACACAAAGGGCCCAAGTTTCCACATGATTTGCGCCTGATTTTTAGGAGCAACTGGTGGAGAACGGACTATCTTAGAAATCGCAATTTTCCACATTTTTTTTTCTGCAGTTCTAGTCAGGTAGAACAGTTCCACTTTGGAACAGAATTTTTTCTTCAAAAGGGGGCGTGTCCGGCCACTGACGCCTGATTTGAAAGTTTCCACAGTGAAAACGTACTCCAAACTAACTTAGAATGGAGCAAGTGAAGATTTTTGTAGAACTGAAAAAACCTGTTCTGCACATTAAAAAATCAGGCGCAGGTTACAAATTAGGCGTCCAGAACGAGGTGGGGGGGGGGAGGGGGGGAGGGGGGGAGGAAGGGAAGTCATTAAATTCTACAATAAATTCTTATTTATACTTATACAAATATTATACAAATAAATCCAACCTGAATAAAAATTTATAAGCAAAGAAAAGATTAAATAAACCATCTTCCTACCTGTGTGAAAGTGCTTCAGCCAGGGAGAATGCTGCAGCAAGCCTCACAAAACGAGGCAGCCGTTCCCGAACTCGGGGTGGGGGGGGGGGAAGGAAGCCGTTCCAGACGGCCGGCGGGAGGGAGGGAGGGAGGGGACCGACCGATCGAACGCGGGGGGGGAGGGGGGAGGGAGGAAGCCGTTCCAGACGGCGGGAGGGAGGGAGGGGACCGACCGATCGAACGCGGGGGGGGAGGGGGGAGGGAGGAAGCCGTTCCAG
Organism: Pristiophorus japonicus; assembly: GCF_044704955.1. NCBI lineage: Eukaryota > Metazoa > Chordata > Chondrichthyes > Pristiophoridae > Pristiophorus > Pristiophorus japonicus. Next base: position 344,473,125 of record NC_091977.1, on the reverse strand, counting down.
ACGGCGGGAGGGAGGGAGGGGACCGACCGATCGAACGCGGGGGGGGGAGGGGGGAGGGGGGAGGGAGGAAGCCGTTCCAGACGGCGGGAGGGAGGGAACCAACCGACCGAACGCAGGGGAGGAAGCCATTCCAGACAGCGGGGAGGGACCGAACGCAGGGCGGGGTGGGCGGAGCCGTTCCGGGCGGGCGAGTGGGGGAGTGCGGGCCCGACCGACCGAACGCAGCGGGGGGGGGGCGGCGGGGGAGGAGGAAGCCGTTCCAGACGGCGGGAGTGAGGGAGGGAAGGAGACAGAAGGCTGCAGGAAGCCTCAGAAATTGAGGAGCCATTTCCCGACGGCAAAAGGGGGAGGTCGTCGGGAAACGGCTGCCTCAACTTTCTGAGGCTTCCTGCAGCCTTCTCAGTGCTGATGTGCTGATGGCAATGTGCTTTTATTAAAAAATGTTCAAAAACTAAACAGCTACAAAGAACTACAAAAATGGCTGAGTGCCAATGTTTCCTTCACACTGCGCGTGAGCGAACGCTCCAACGCGCAGCATTGCCGGCAGGAAAAAAACTAATTTAAATACTACCCGCCCCCTCCCACTTACAAAATCGGCACGAGTGTAGGCTCCGCCCCCCTGGGCGCCGCGCCAAACAGACAAGGAGCTGCAGGGCGCTCCAGAATCGCGCGTTTTTTTTCCGGCGCCGTTTTAGGCGCGATAAACGGGCGCCCAGCTCGGAGGGGTGCCCGTTTTTATCGTGTGGAAACTTGGGCCCAAAGTATTTGTTTAATTTATCTGCCATTTCTTTACTCCCCATTATAATTTCTCCTGTCTCAGCCTGTAGGAGATCCACATTTACTTTGCTAATCTTTTCCTTTTTACATAACTATAGAAGCTTTTACAGTCTGTGTTTATGTCTCTTGCTAGTTTAGTCTCATATTCTATCTTCCCTTTCTTTATCAATTTCTTGGTCCTCCTTTGCTGAATTCTAAAATCCTCCCAAACCTCAGGCATACATGCTCTTTTTGGCAACATTGTAAGCCTTTTCCTTCGATCTTATACTATCTTTAACTTTTCCTGTGGGGTTTTTGTGCCTTAAAGGAATGTATGTTTGTTGTAAATTATGTATTAATTCTTTAAATGCTAGCCATTGCTTGTCTACTGTCATACCTTTTAATATAGTTTCCCAATCTACTTTAGACAACTCTCCCCTCATATCTATGTAGTTTGCTTTGTTTAGATTTAAGACACTAGTTTCAGATTTAACTAAATCACTTTCAAACTCAATATAAAATTCTATCACATTATGGTCACTCTTCCTTAAAGGTTATTAATGAACCCTTTCTCAATGCACAATATTAGATCGAAAAATAGCCTGTTGCCTCGTTGGTTCCTGAACATACTGATATAGAAAATCATCTTGAATAGAAATGGAAGGAAGGATGCACAAAAGGCAAGAGTCATTGGTATGAACTATGTGGGTGGAGATACAAGGCTGGAAGAGGTTGCAGATAGAAGGTGGGGCAAGGCCCTCCCCTCAAGGCATCTGAAGACAATAATTTTAAATGTAATGCTCTGCAGAATACGTTACCAATTGGGTCAACGAGGGTGGTGGGATGGGCAAGCAGGATAGTTAGGGACATGGGAGTTTTGAACAATTTAAAGTTTATGGAGCGTGGAAGATGGGAGGCAGGCAACGAGGACATGTGAAGTCAACTCCAGAGATGATAAAAGTGTGATTAAGGGTTTCAACACAATGCCAGTGTGGTAAGGACAAAGGTGGCAATATTGCAGAGATGGAAGGAACTGGTTTTGGTGAAGAATACAATATGGGTTTGAAGCTCAGCTCTGAGTTGACCAGAATGCAGCCTGGTTCAGCTTTTTAATATATATATATTTTGTACTTGGTGTGGGTGATGCTGGTAAGGCTGTATTTATTGTCCATCTCTAGTTGCCCCGAACTGGTGGTGGGCTTTCTCCTTGAACCACTGCAGTTCTTATAGTGATAGTGCTAAGTCCGGAATTTCAGTATTTTAAAAAACAGCAGTGTATGTCCAAGTCAGGGTGTTGTGTAATTTGGAGGGGAACTTGGAGGTGATGGTGTGCCCATGACAGTGCTGCGAGTCTTTCTTGATGGTACAAGTCATGGGGGTGGAAGGTGGTGTTGAAGTAAGCTTTAAAAGTTGCAGTACATCTGGCAGATAGTACATACTACTGCCACGGTACATAGGTAGCGGAAGGGGCAGTTATTGAGTTCAATATTGGGGGTGACTGCTTTGTCATGGATATTATCGAGTCTCTTTAATAATGGTACATCACATTTAGGTGAGGGCTCCACATTCCACACTTGAGCCTTATAGATGGTCGAGAGGAATTGAGGGGTTAGGATACGAGCCACATTGAAAATTACCCAGCCTTTGCCCTGCTCATGTAGCCAGTGGTGATATGGCTGGTTCACTTAAGCTTCTGGTCAATTATAACCTCCAGGATGTTGGTGATGGTGGTGACCTAATGATAGTGATGCCGTGAAGGTCAGGGAGATGTGATGGGGTCTTTTCTTGACCAAGATGGCCAAGTTTGACACTTGTGATGTGACATATTATCTGCCATTTCTCAACCCAAGCCTGGATGTTGTCCAGATCCTCCTGAAAGCTTGAACAGGCTGCATCATTATGACAAAGGTAAGGTTATTGACACAGCAATTGAATGCAGAGAAAGCTGTTTGGCAATGATTTCTGGTGCTGTGATGGCTGACCTCTGACAACCACAGTCACTTTCCTGTTCATCATGTAAGAATCCAGCCACTTGATGGTTTTTCCATTGACTTCAATTTTGCTAGGGTTCTTTGGTGTCATACTTGGTTGAATGCTGCCTTGATGTCAAGAATAACTACTCATATTTCACCCTAAGCAGATGGCTGTGGAAGGAGTTAATAGCTAGGGAATAGAGTTTAAGGCAGAAACCAAAAAATTATGGGGCTGAGATACATCTTAATTAAGTATCTTTCTTAATGTGCAATGGAAAAAAATGTTCATCATTTATATGGAGCACAAAATTAAATGTTTTTGCTTGTAAGATTTTGGAGGCTTTATTTAACTTTCAACTTATCACCTTGAAAGTTGTGACCAAATTTATGATATTCCACTGGCAAAATTCTTGCCTGTGCAATGCACCTTTCGAACTATGCTCTTTAACACTTTAGTGAATCATCCATCATTGCCTTAGATATCTTAAAAGCCTTTAAAAATGTTTGGCACTATGCACTTGTAAACATGTTAGCATCATATTGCCTCCACCAAAATGATGCTCATGGCCATCTAGATACTTCTGGTTTAGTTTGGAGATTACCAACCTTACCCATACTGCGGACTAAATCTGGCTTGCTGCTCAACTGTAAATGGGCTTCCAAGCAGCTCCTGACTCAAGAAAAATTTCGTTGAAAATCCTGCCAGCAAAAACAACTGATCTACAATTCACATTATAAGTGCTGCGTGGAGAATCCAGAGTTCCGGAATCCGGACCAAATGGTGGCAGGGTCGCCCGGAATCCGTAAAATGTTCAGGAATCCGGACCCACCGATGCTGTTGACCTTGGGGGCCCCGCCGCTGCCCTTACCTCAGGGCCTCCTCGCTGACCCACCTGAACACCTCCTCCGCGATGGGGCCGGCCGGCCCCAACACCACTTCGGCGGGGCTCCGTCTGAACGCCTCCTCCACGGGGCCAGCTGGCCCGAACAGCTTCTCCTTGGCGGGCCCCGCATGAACACCTTTTCTTCGGCGGGCCCCACCCGAACACCTTTTCCTCGGTGGGGCCCACCCGAACAGCTCCTCCTCGGCGGGGCCCCGCCCGACGACCTCATCGATGGGGATGGTTGGCCTGAACAGTTCCTCGGCGGGGGAAACCCCACCTCTTTCTGACATTCTGAAATCTGGAAATACCCGAACTTGGGCTCGGGTGTTTCCAAATTCATTACGTCAGAAAGACGATCAAAAGACGGGGAAAGTCCGGAATCCGTTACAGCCTCGGTCCCGAGGGTTCCGGATTCTCGATGCTGCACCTGTATTCATGAGTAATATTCAGCAAGAGTGTCCAACCTTTTGACTTGGTAAGCCACTTAATTGCACATCATGATATATATTGCTACAGTACAATTACCAAATTTAAAGTATATATGTAAAATAATCCTTGTACAAGCCAAATTATACACTTAAAATTAAAAATTAAGTTTAGGTAGTTAAAAAAGAATTCTCCCTTCTCCAAGCTAATTTGAAAATTAACTTTTTGAATTTGCTGTTCCATTTCAGGATTGCAACGCAAGATCAAAAAAATCACCTGGGTTTTCCAGGGCGGATAATGAGGTTGTGGGCCTTGTTAGGCTCACAGACTGTAGTTTAGATAGCTCTGAAACAGAGTGCAAACTTCAGAGATTATGGGCCCAAGTTTCCACATGATTTGCGCCTGATTTTTAGGAGCAACTAGTGGAGAACGGACTATCTTAGAAATCGCAATTCTCCACATTTTTCTTTCTGCAGTTCTAGTCAGGTAGAACAGTTCTACTTTGGAACAGAATTTTTTCTTCAAAAGGGGGTGTGTCCGGCCACTGACACCTGATTTCAAAGTTTCCACAGTGAAAACGTACTCCAAACTAAAGTAGAATGGAGCCAGTGAAGATTTTTGTAGAACTGAAAAAACCTGTTCTACACATTAAAAAATCAGGCGCAGGTTACAAATTAGGTGCCCAGAACGAGGTGGGGGGGGGGGGAGGGGGGGGCGGAAGGGAACTCATTAAATTCTACAATAAATCCTTATTTATACTTCTACAAATATTATACAAATAAATCCAACCTGAATAAACATTTATAAGCCAAGAAAAGATTAAATAAACCATCTTCCTACCTGTGTGAAAGTGCTTCAGGCAGGGAGAATTCTGCAGTCGTTCATGCCGCTGAGCGGGAGGAGGAGGGGGGGGCGGGGGGAAGAAAGCCGTTCGTGCCGCTGAGCAGGAGGGGTAGAGAGAGAGGGGGAGGGAGGGAGAGAGAGAGGGGGAGGGAGAGAGAGAGGGGGAGGGAGAGAGAGAGAGAGAGAGGGGGAGGGAGAGAAGGGGGGGGGGAGGGAGAGAAGGGGGGGGAGGGAGAGAAGAGGGGGGAGGGAGAGAAGGGGGGGGAGGGAGAGAAGGGGGGGGAGGGAGAGAAGGGGGGGGAGGGAGAGAAGGGGGGGGAGGGAGAGAAGGGGCGGGGAAGGGAGGGAGAGAAGGGGGGGGAGGGAGAGAGGGGGCGGGGAAGGGAGGGGGAGGTCAGGTTGGATTGGATCCAGTCCGGGAGCGGGAGTCGGGTTGGGTCCAGTCGGGCGGGGGGGGGGGGGCGGTGCGGGGAGCGGGAACAGGAGCGCGGGTCGGGTCAGTCGGGGGGGGGGGGGGGGGAAGTGGGTGTCGGGTCGGGGCGGGGGGGGGGGGGGGAGCGGGTGTCGGGTCTGGTCGGCAGGGGGGGAGGGGAGGAGCTGGTGTCGGGTCTGGTCCGGAGGCGGGGGGGGGGAGCAGGAGCTGGCTGTGGGAGGAGCCTTATTCACACAGCCCCAGTGAGGCCATTCGGCCAGGGCTAGGGGCTGCGTGCTTCGGGCCCCTCCCACACAGTTCGGCGCCTGGAGCTACTGCACTTGCGTGCCCACTGTAGCGCGCATGTGCAGAGGTCCCGGCACTGTTTTCAGCGCAGGGACCTGGCTCCGCCCCCCCACAGCTCGTGCTGGCTGCGCCGAGGGCCAGAGGACCTACAGGTAGGTGGAGAATACCGAGGAATTTTTTAGGCGCCGTTTTAGGCGCGAAAAACGGGCGCCCAGCTCGGAGGGGCGCCCGTTTTTTTTCTTGTGGAAACTTGGGCCCTATAAAACTTGATGATGCCATGCTCTGCTGGTTACGTGAATAATGTAAGGTGAATAATGGCATTCAAAAAGGCCAATTAAGAGCTAAAGAGTATGAAATGGATTTTAATGTAGATAAATTGCAAGCCAATGTAAGAATTCATCAGCAAAAGATGGGAAATAGAATTTTAGAAGGATTCAGGATCATTCACTAACATTAATTTGTAAATGCAATTTCTAGCATAACTATACACGCACTGGAAAGCAACTCAAGAACATTTACAATAATGTCTATATATTTGGGATCGCTACTGTAAAAAGGATGCTAATACATTGAAGATTCAATGGCTATTTCATTGTGGGAAGCATTATAGTGAAATCTGATCCTATCCTCACCTGACATCCACAGATTAACAATCGTCAACAAAGGTCATTGGATAGACTTCAGAAGTGAAAACCCAGGATGATTTTCCTACTCCTAGACCTGGGACCTTCTGGCCTGTGTGCCTCAGTTATTCCTGACCTTTACAGACATTTTGGTGAGCAGGGGAGGGGGGCAGGAAGAGGGGGGAACACAACATATTTTTTACATGGTCAAAGAAATATCCTCCATCCACCCAAAGTTGGCATCAACTAACTTGAAATACATTGAATAGAAATGCATAAAATACTCACCAGGTCCCCATCATCATCTTTTTTAGCATCCCGTCTCAAAGGTTCATTCATTTCTTCTTGACTAAGAAGACTGAAGTTCTGGATTGCTTCAGTCACTCCTCGAAGAGAGCAGTATATTTCTTCTGAATTCATGTTCTCTGCATCATAGTTAAATGCACTGTTTACAGAACAAAATGTTGCACAGGAAGGAAACCAATAATGTCAGTGCCAGTCTCTGCTTTTTGCCCCAGTCCCATACCCTACTGTCACTAAAAGAACGTGTATGAATTATTTTCCGTTTTGTAACTTTTGTATAGGTCTTTCTTTTCCTGAATCCCCAGATGCTGAGCCACACACTAGCCAACTTAGAAGTGCAGTTTAAACTTGTCCAATAATTTGTACAGGGCACTGCGTGCTATTGCAAACATACATATGACACTCACTTGGAAAAGTATTACACAGACTGAGAGAAAGAAAAACATGAAAGGCACACAAGAATTGTGAATAGGTAGAGAATCATAAAAAGACTGAGCGGGTTGGGCAACATGGATAGTGATTGTTAAAGGAAACAAAATGAGGCAACATAATTTTCTAAATTTAACAACAATTTGCATTTATAATGCACTTTTAACTAGTATAATGGTTCAAGACACGTCACAGGAGGTAATCAGACAAAAATTGACACCGGGCCAGCTAAAGAGGCATTAGAACAGGTGACCAAAAGCTTGGAAGAGGTAGGTTTTGAGGAGTATCCTAAAGGGAGGTAGAGAATAGGAGAGGTTGAAAAGAAGGAAATGTTGAATGAGAGGATACTTTTTAAATTACTGGTGTAACAACGTTATATCTACAGACAGCAATAAACAAAATATGTAGAAAAAATATTTAAACAACGTAATTTTGGTTTTCCTTAAATCTGACTGCAGATTCAAACATTCTTAGCGAACACCAAAGAATTACAAATTCTCATTTTTTTTCTACTGAAGCCAATGACAAGGGTACGCTCCAAAGGTGGCTATAGTCCACCATACCTCATGCAGGTAGCCATCTTCATGTCTTCCCCTAGATAGTATAGGCAGGCCATTAGACCTATAGAGGAGAGTCAAGTTTGATCCTATCCGCACATGTTAACCACACCCACGCACATTGCAGCAGGCACACACAGCAAAATACAGGTGTTGGAACCCTTGGCTCAGTTGGTAGCACTCTCGCCTCTAAATCAGAAGGCTGTGGGTTCCAATCCCACTCCAGAAACTTGATCACAAAATCTAGGCTGGCACTTCAGTACAGTACTGAGGGAATGCTGCAGTCAGAGGTGCCAGCTTTCGGATGAGATGTTAAACCAAGGCCTCAACTGCGCTCTCAGATGGACACAAAAGATCCCGTGGCACTATTTGGAAGAAGAGCAGGTGAGTTCTCCCTAGTGCCCTGGCTAATATTAAACCCTCAATCAACACACCTAAACAGATTATCCAGTTAATCTCACATTGCTGTTTGTGAGAGTTTGTTGTGTGCAAATTGGTTGTCATGTTTTCAACTACATTGACTACACTGCAAAAGTACTTCATTGGCTGTAAAGCACTTGGAAACATCCAGAGGTATTATATAAATGCAAGTTCTTTCTTATTGTTTCTTTCTAAAGAAAATATTTCACTCATCTCCTCACAAAAAATATAACTTTATTCAGCCAGTAGAGTTGGTGGTTGGGCAATTTTTGTAGGGTACAGCAGCATAGTGATTATGCTATTGAACTATTAATCCAGAGGTCTAGAGCAAGAGGGTTCAAATCCCATCATGGCAGCTTGAGAATTTGAATTCAGTTTAAAAAACCTGGAAATAAAAATCTGCTATCAGCAAAAGTGACCATGATGCTGTCAGACTGTTGTTTAAAAATTCAACTGGTTCACTAATGCCCTTTAGAGAAGGAAACCTGCTTCCTCCTACGGTCACTCCAGGCCCACACAAACTCTTAACTGCCCTCTGAAGTTGTGTAGCAACCCATCAAGTTCTATCAAGCCACATCATTTTCTCAAAGGGCATCTCGTGATCGGTAATAAATGCTGGCCTTGCCAGCAATACCCACATCTAGAAAATGAATAAAAGAAAAAGAGCTAGATGGCTGGACCACAGACCTTTCTACAATTGACCGAAGCCAGGTTTTTCCTGTCTGCATATTGCAGCATTTTTTTCTTTTTCTGCTTACAAGAAGGGAGCATTCTTCTGAAAGTGAGGTACTTCATTACCAATCTGGTTGAAAACTGCTAAAACATATTTCAATACTAGAGGCAGCCTCAGAAACAATTTTGACAAAAGCAGAGGTTTCATCTTGTGTCAAACAGGAAAAAAATCTAATAGATGTACAGAAATTATATATGATTTTAGAAGGACAGAGTAACTACAAATGATAAATTTGGCTTTCATAGTTGTACCTTGAAAAGAGTGCCTTGAAAAGAGTTCCTTTGTCTCTGTGCCAGGAGAATGGCCAGTCACAAAACTGTCCGAACTCATTCACATTATCTATGAAAGTATCGACAAGACGCAGGCAAGCTCTTTGGTTTGCAGATTAGCTGGGATGCAGGAGGTTTGGTCTCGATGCTAATGAAATTATACATGGTCAATGCATTAATTTAGTTCAGCCTTGGTTCAGTGGCAACACTCTCACTTCTAAGTCATGTTGAGTGATTTAGGCTGACACTTCAGTGCAGCACTGAGGGACCATTGCTGTGTCAGGTGCAGTCTTTTGCATGAGACGCTGAACTAAGTTCCTGTCTACCCTCTCAGCTGCACATTTAATATCCCATCGCATTATTTGAAGATCTGGGAGTTCTCCCGGTGCCCTAGACAACATTTATCCCTCAAGCACCACCAGTAAAAATAATTACCTGATCATTTATCTCATTGCTACCTGTGGGACATTGTTGTGTGCAAAACTAGCTGCTCTATGTTCCTATATTACAACAACAACTACATTTCAAAATACTTCATCGGTTGTGAAGTACTACAGGATGGCCAAGACTGTGAAAGGCACTATATGAATTTAAGTTATTTATTCTTTCTTTCTTAATAGATATGCATGGTCTGGAGGGGATGTGAACAGCAGTACACTAAATGATTCAGCCACAGGATGCACCATTGTATCTTTGGACTCATTTAGACTCCCCTTACAGACTTTTATCAGATCTTCAGTTCAGTTGATTTAGCTTCTGGAACTGATACTTGGATCCCATGCTGTGGACAAGAATGTCACTTCATTCATCTATGAACAAGAAATCAACAAAAGACCGCTTCCGCCAAAAGTCTTACAGATTATCGGATTATACAAGATATTCTCTCAGATACTTTAACCCCTTATAGATTGACGCTCATCACTGTTTTCCAAGTATTTATATCATCAGTAATTTCCTGTCTTTCTGCTTTTGGAAAACTTCTAGTTCCTAATATTGATTTAAAAATCAATATTTAACCACCTTTCAGAGCAGACAGAAGAATGCGATGCATATTCCACATGGTTAGGGGTGTAATGCATTGTAGATAACGATTAATGGTTAGTTTTGTGGCATGCCTTCCCACTCAAAGCAGGGCTGTATGTGCAGTTTTGAGTTGAAAGGAGACTTAGCCAGCTGTGGAAATTGCTTTATTATCATGAATATTAGTTGAATGTTGGGAGAGAGCCCGAATTGTAATAGCAAACTTGGAAAGATGACTTAAAATTCCAATGTTTCTCGCTTACCCTCTAAACCAGGGATATTCACTATATTTATCATAGGCCAACTCAATTATTACAAGTCTGTGACATTGCCCTCAGCAAGGTTCAAGGTAGTCTTACTTTTCAATGCTGCTTTTTCACATTGCGCTTCCAGTCCCAATCCTGCATGAGTGTCATTATTTCTATTCACGTGCAGAAATAGCTTGATTAATGAGTGTTATTTAGAAGTATAGCCAGTTAACCCTGTTGCATTTTGTTTACTTGGCATTTTTGTAGTTAAATACAAAATTCCACGCAGGCAAGCATGCTCCATGGGAAGATGAAGGATGCAATTCTTAGCTTGACTGCTTGAAATATGTGAAATGCCCAAGGTGAAGCCATGGGTTTTGTCAGTGCCGAAAGACAGCTCAGTTTATTATCAATGCTGCAAGTATCAGAGGCTCATTCCTTCAGCATTCCCCTATAAGAGCTTTCCTAAAATGTATAAATTCAAGTGGACCACTAATGTGGGTTTTCAATACATTTATGATTTGATATTTTAATCAATTAGTGCTTGTAATTAAATCTACCGACATGAATGTGTAAATAACTGATGAGAACTTATTTCTAGAGCTGCAAAAATTCTTAGAAGTAATACCAAAATAAAAGTGTGTTAGCTCATTCATCAATAACAAGGAAGAGGCATATAAATTGGCTAGAAAAAGTAACAAACCTGAGGACTGGGAGAAATTTAGAATTCAACAGAGGAGGACTAAGGGTTTAATTAAGAGGGGGAAATTAGAGTACAAGAGGAAGCTTGCAGGGAACATAAAAACTGACTGTAAAAGCTTCTATAACTTTGTGAAGAGAAAAAGATTAGTGAAGGCAAATGTAGGTCCCTTGCAGTCAGATTCAGGTGAATTTATAATGGGGAACAAAGAAATGGCAGACCAATTGAACAAATACTCTGTTCTGTCTTCACGAAGGAAGATACGAATAACCTTCCGAATGTACTAGGGGACCGAGGGTCTAGTGAGAAGGAGGAACCAAAGGATATCCTTATTAGGCGGGAAATTGTGTTAGGGAAATTGATGGGATTGAAGGCTGATAAATCCCAGGGGTCTGATAGTCTGCATCCCAGAGTACTTAAGGAAGTGGCCCAAGAAATAGTGGATGCATTGGTGATCATTTTCCAACAGTCTATCGACTCTGGATCAGTTCCTATGGACTGGAGGGTAGCTAATGTAACACCACTTTTTAAAAAAGGTGGGAGAGAAAACGGGTAATTATAGACTGGTTAGCCTGACATCAGTAGTGGGGAAAATGTTGGAATCAATCATTAAGGATGAAATAGCAGTGCATTTGGAAAGCAGTGACAGGATCGGTCCAAGTCAGCATGGATTTGTGAAGGGGAAATCATGCTACGAATCTTCTGGAATTTTTTGAGGATGTAACTATCAGAGTGGACAAGGGAAAACCAGTGGCTGTGGTGTATTTGGACTTTCAAAAGGCTTTTGACAAGGTCCCACACAAGAGATTGGTGTGCAAAGTCAAAACGCATGGTATTGGGGGTAATGTACTGACGTGGAGAGAGAACTGGTTGGCAGACAGGAAGCAGAGAGTCGGGATAAACGGGTCCTTTTCAGAATGGCAGGCAGTGACTAGTGGAGTGCCGCAGGGCTCAGTGCTGGAACCCCAGCTCTTTACAATATACTTTAACTGCCACCCAGTTTAGTGTCATCTGCAAACTTGGAGATATTAAGTTTGCAGATGACACTAAACTGGCTGGTGGTGTGAGCTGTGAGGGGGACGCTAAGAGGCTGCAGGGTGACTTGGATAGGTTAGGTGAGTGGGCAAATGCATGGCAGATGCAGTACAATGTGGATAAATGTGAGGTTATCCATTTTGGGGGCAAAAACACGAAGGCAGATTATTATCTGAATGGCTGCAGATTAGGAAAAGGGAAGGTGCAACGAGACCTGGGTGTCATGGTTCATCAGTCATTGAAGGTTGGCATGCAGGTACAGCAGGCGGTGAAGAAGACAAATGGTATGTATGTTGGTCTTCATAGCTAGGGGATTTGAGTATAGGAGCAGGGAGGTCTTACTGCAGTTGGACAGGGCCTTAGTGAGGCCCCACCTGGAATATTGTGTTCAGTTTTGGTCTCTTAATCTGAGGAAGGATGTTTTTGCTATTGAGGGAGTGCAGCGAAGGTTCATCAGACTAATTCCAGGGATAGCTGGACTGTCATATGAGGAGAGACTGGATCAACTGGGCCTTTATTCACTGGAGTTTAGAAGGATGAGAGGGGATCTCATAGAAACGTATAAGATTCTGACAGGACTGGACAGGTTAGATGTGGGAAGAATGTTCCCGATGTTGGGGAAGTCCAGAACCAGGGGACATAGTCTTAGGATAAGGGATAGGCCATTTAGGACTGAGACGAGGAGAAACTTCTTCACTCAGAGAGTTGTTAACCTGTGGAATTCCCTGCCGCAGAGAGTTGTTGATGCCAGTTCATTGGATATATTCAAGAGGGCGTTAGATATGGCCCTTACGGCTAAGGGGATCAAGGGATATGGAGAGAAAGCAGGAAAGGGGTACTGAAGGAATGATCAGCCACGATCTTATTGAATGACGGTGCAGACTCGAAGGGCCGAATGACCTACTCCTGCACCTATTTTTGAATGTTTCTATGTTTCGAATGATGTCTCGCCTCTTAAGTTCACATTACCTTGGCGGTAGAGTATTCTGAGTTGTGTTGGTTGGTGAAGTGAGGGGACTGGTCCAACCTGCAGGTGAACGCGGTGTGCTTCGTACTATAGAACTGTTGCCAGATCCCTGCTATGTAAAAAAAAAAGTTAAATCCAATTAATATTAATCAAGCAATTTATCAATTTTATCTAAAGCAATAAATACCAATAGAACATGGCTTGATATTTCAAATAGTTATACACCTTGAAAAATGGATTTTCCAGTTCATTAGTTCATGACCTTACACCGTTTGGTAATCTCTATGGCCTACAGGTCACCATTTAGTTATTTCCAACATTATATCAAATATCATCATCCATCATCATATGCAGACCCTCGAAATCGAGGAAGACTTGCTTCCACTCTAAAAATGAGTTCTCAGGTGACTGAACAGTCCAATACAGGAATTACAGTCTCTGTCACAGGTGGAACAGTCGATGAAGGAAAGGGTGGGTGGGACGGGTTTGCCGGACACTCCTTCCGCTGCCTGCGCCTGGTTTCTGCATGCTCTCGGCGATGAGACTCGAGGTGCTCAGCGCCCTCCCGGATGCACTTCCTCCACTTAGGGCGGTCTTTGGTCAGGGATTCCCAGGTGTCAGTGGAGATGTTGCACTTTATCAAGGAGGCTTTGAGGGTGTCCTTGAAACATTTCCTCTGCCCACCTTGGGCTCGCCTACTGCGTAGGAGTTCTGAGCAGAGCGCTTGGTTTGGGAGTCTTGTGTCAGGCATGCGAACAATGTGGCCTGTGCTTCGATGCTGGCCTGGTCGAGGACGCTAACATTGGTGCGTATGTCCTCCCAGGGGATTTGCAAGATCTTGCGGAGACATCGTTGGTGGTATTTCTCCAGCGATGAGGTGTCTACTGTATATGGTCCATGTCTCTGAGCCATACAGGAGGGCGGGAATTATAACAGCTCTGTAGACCATGAGCTTGGTGGTAGATTTTAGGGCCTGATCTTTGAACACACTTTTTCTCAGGTGGACGAAGGCTGCGCTGGCGCACTGGAGGCGGTGTTGAATCTCATCGTCGATGTCTGCCCTTGTTGATAACAGGCTCCTGAGGTATGGAAAGTGGTTCATGTTTTCCAGAGCCGCGCCGTGGATCTTGATAACTGGGTGATAGTGCTGTGTGGTGGGTACAGGCTGGCGGAGGACCTTTATCTTATGAATGTTTAGTGTAAGGCCCATGCTTTCATACACCTCAGTGAAGATGTTGACTATGACTTGGAGTTCAGACTCTGAATGTGCGCAGATGCATGCGTCATCCGCATACTGTAGTTCGACGACAGAGGATGGGACAGTCTTTGATCTGGCCTGGAGGCGACGGAGGTTGAACAGGTTCCCACTGGTGCTGTAGTTTAGTTCCATTCCAGCGGGGAGCTTATTGAGTGTGAGGTGGAGCATTGCAGCGAGGGAGATTGAGAAGAGGGTTGGCACGATGACACAGCCCTACTTGACCCCAGTCCGCACATGGATTGGCTCTGTAATGGATCCATTGGTCAGAATCACGGCTTGCATGTTGTCGTGGAGCAGGCGGAGAATATATCAAATAACGCAATTCATGTATCTCACTTTCCCAGAAAATGCCATTATGCTTTATCCAAAAACAATTCATGTTCCATATTACAATTAAAATTCATTGACAATAGCTCACATGTATGGAATGAGGGTGTTTGGTCCCTCCTGTAAAATTTTACAGCACAGAAAAAGGGCTTTCAGCGCATCAAGTTTTTCTGCACGAGCAACGTGAGGGGGAAAAAAACACAAGGCGTGATGTCACAGAATAGCTTGTAACTGATTGGTTGGTAAAGGTTACATCGTTTTTCTTTTCTATTAAGGTTTGGGGCTGGTGAGTATCAGTGGTTTTTTTTGCCTGTTTGTCTTGTAGTCTTTAACTAAGGGCAGAGGGGGTATACTAAAAACTTTAGTTAATTAATCTAGTAAATAGAAGCATGGCAGGGCAGCTCAGTCCTGTGGAATGCACATCCTGTGCTATGTGGGAAGTCATGGACACTTCTCGTGGCCTGGGCGACCATGTGTGCAGGAAATGTCACCTGCTATGGCAGCTCGAGCTCCGTGTTTCAGAGCTTGAGCGGCAGTGCATTCGCAACGCTGAGAACTTCATGGATAGCACGTTTCTAGAGATGGTCACCCCGCAGCTCAAGAGTATGCAGGCAGAAAGGAAATGGGTGACCGCCAGACAGAAGAGGAGGACCAGGCAGGTAGTGCAGGAGTCCCCTGGATACATCTCGCTCTCCAACCAGTATTCTGTTCTGAGTACTGGTGGGGCCAAGTGTTCCTCTTGGGAGTGCAGCCAGAGCCAAGTCCACGGCACCACAGGTGGCTCAGCTGCACAGGGGGAGGAAGAAGAGTGGAAGAGTAATAGTGGCAGGGGATTAGATAGTTAGGGGAGCAGACAGGTGTTTCTGCGGCTGCAGACGTGACTGCAGGATGGTATGTTGCCTCCCTGGTGCCAGGTCAAGGATGTCACTGAGCTGCAGGACATTCTGAGGGGGGAGGGTGAACAGCCAAGATTGTGGTCCATTTCAGTACCAACGACATAGGTAGAAAGAGGGATGAGGTCCTGCAGGTAGATTTTAGGGAACTAGGAGAGAGATTAAAAAACAGGACCTCAAAAGGTAATAATCTCCGGATTACTCCCGGTGCCATGTGCTAGTGAGTACAGAAATAGGAGGATAGAGCAGATGAATACTTGGCTGGAGAGATGGTGCAGGAGGGAGGGCTTTAGATTTCTGAGGCATTGGGACCATTTCTAGGGGGAGGTGGGACCTGTACAAGCCGAACGGGTTGCACTTCAACAGAGCTGGGACCAATATCCTCGCGAGGGGGGATGGGAACCTGAGAGTAGATTCAGAAGGGGAGGGGGGAGCAAAGCTGGAATTGGAAAGCAAATAATTAGAAAGTGAATTTAGAAGGCAGAGGAAACAAAGGCTAGAAAATAGTCAACAAGGGAATTTGGCAGTGCTAAATGGTATATACTTCAATGCAAGGAGTCCAGGGAATAAGGCAGATGAGCTGAGAGTACAGACAGACACTTCGGAGTATAATATTATAGCTATTACTGAGACATGACTAAAAGAAGGGCAGGTATGGTAGCTCAACATTCCTGGTTACAGGGTTTTCAGACGGGATAGAGAGGGGGATAAAAAAGAATGTGGGGTGATACGTTAGAAGGATCATCAAATGAGGTCTTTTTTGTTCTTCAATTGAACCCATAAGGGGCGATCACACTACTGGGGATGTACTATAGACCTCCAAACAGTCAGAGGGAAATAGAAAAGCAAATATGCAGGCAAATTTCTGAGAAGTGCAAAAACTATAGGGCAGTAATAGTAGGGAATTTCAACTACCATAATATTAACTGGGATATAATTAGTGTGAAAGGTATAGAGGGTGCACAATTCCTAAAATATATTCAGGAGAACTTTTTTAGGCAGTATGTCACAAGCCCAACAAGGGGTTGGGCTTAAATTTTAGGGAATATAGCTGGGCAGGTGGAAGGGGCATCAGTGGGAGAGCATTTTGGTGCTAGTGATTATAATTCAGTTAGATTTAGGATAGTTATGGAAAAGGACAAAGATAGACCAGGAATAAAAGTTCTTAATTGGGGGAAAGCCAATTTTACTAAGCTAAGATGTGATTTAGCCAAAGTGGACTGGAAACAGCTACTTGAAGGTAAATCAGTGTCAGAGCAGTGGGAGGCATTCAACGAGGAGATCTTGAGGGTTCAGAGCAAGTATGTTCCCTTAAAGAAAAAGGGTGGGACTAACACATCTAGAGCCCCCTGGATGTCAAAGGGCATAGAGGGTAGGATAAAGAAAAAAAGGGAGGCTTATGACAGATACCGAGGCTCAATACTGCAGAAACTCTAGAGGAGTATAGAAACTGCAAGGGTGAAATTAATAAGGAAATTAGGAAAGCAAAGAGAGTGCATAAAAAAATCTTGGTAAGTAAAATCAAAGAAAACCCAAAGATATTTATAAATATATTAAGAGCAAGAGGATAACTAATGAAAGAGTAGGGCCTATTAGAGACCTTAATCTGTGTGTGGAGGTGGAAGACATGGGTATGGTTCGTAATGAATACTTTGCATCTGTTTTCACAAAAGAGAGGGACGATGCAGGCATTGCAGCCAGGGAGGAGGTGTGTGAAATATTAGATGAAATAAACACAGTGAGAAAGAAAGTATTAAGGGGTTTAGCAGCTTTGAAAGTGGATCAATCCCCAGGCCCGGATGAAATGTAACCCAGGCTGTAAAGAGAAGCAAAAGAGGAAATAGCAGAGACTCTGACCATTATTTTCTCTGGCTGCAGGTGTGGTGCTGGAGGACTGCTAACGTTGTACCTTTGTTTAAAAAGGGTAGAGTACTGCGTGCAGTTCTCGTCACCACATGACAGGAAAGATGTGATTGCACTAGAGAAGGTACAGAGGAGATTTACGAGGATGTTGCCATGACTCGAGAATTTTAGAGAATGAGGAAAGATTGAATAGGCTGGGTTTGTTTTCTTTGGAACAGAGGAGGCTGAGGGGAGACCTTATTGAGGTGTATAAAATTATGAGGGGCCCAGATAGAGTGGATAGGAAGGACCTGTTTCCCTTAGCAAAGGGATCAACAACCAGGGGGCACAGATTCAAAGTAATTGGGAGGGGATTTGAGGGGAAATGTATTCACCCAGAGAGTGGTAGGGGTTTGGAACTCATTGCTGGAAAGGGTGTTAAGAGGCAGAAACCCACACCACATTTAAAAAGTACTTGGATGTGCACTTGAAGTGCCGTAACCTGCAAAGCTATGGAAAGTGGGATTAGGCTGGATAGCTCTTTGTCGGCCGGCACGGACACAATAGGCTGAAATGATCTCCTTCTGTGCTGTAAATTTCTAAGATTTCTATGGTAACATAGTCTGATCTAATTCTCCTGCTTGTTCTCCAACATTCCTCATCTTTCTAATTCCCATCTGAAACTACTGAGGAACTTGGCTTCAACAACCCTTTCTGTGCAGACATTTTTTGCCCTTCTGTCCTTGAATACTTTTTGCGCTTTATTTTAGATTAATGCCCTCTTGTCTCACCAACCAATGGAAACAATAAAAAAAAGACTTGCATTTATATAGTGCCTTTCATTGTAATATCTGTAAGCTTGTAATGTTGTAGCTCCACATTGTGGATGTGGACGTATTGTGTTACTGCAACTAAAGGGAATAAACAGTCAGCTTACAATAACCAGGAAATTCTAGAGACTTCCGAAGCTGTGTGTGCTTGTGCTCTGTGAATATATCACATTCATGACCGCCGGATGACCCAAATCTTTACTAATATTGAAGATCTCTATCTGGTCACCCTTCAATCATATCAGCTTCAGTGAAACTTCTCAAGCCTCTCTTTTGCAACTGTAACCTCTCGCCCAGTAACAGTCTAGTTACGAGAAATGGTGCAGGAGGGAGGGCTTCAGCTTCCTGGGGCATTGGACCAGTTCTGGAGAAGAAGGGACTTGTACAAGATGGGCCAATGTTCTCATGGGGAGGATAACAAGTGCTGTTGGGGAGAGTTTAAAACGAATTTGGCAGTGGGAGGGGCAATAGGATAAAGCATTAGAGAGAAGATACAAGATGCACAGAGTTCAGATATAAGAGGATCAGACGGGGTGGGGGGGGGGATGGAGGTGAATGCGAGGCAGACTAAGATGGGGTTGGAGTGCATGTGTGTAAATAAACAGAGCGTGGTAAATAAGGTTGGCGAACTGCAGGCACAAGTAGCTACATGTGATTATGATATAGTGGCAATAATAAAGGCATAGCTCAAACAAGGGGAGGAATGGGCACTTAATGTTCCTGGTTACAATGCATTCAGGAAAGATAGGAGAAAAAAAGTGAGTAGCAGTATTGATCAAATATATTGTTATGGCACTAGAATGGGATAATGTGGTTGAGGGTTCAAAGACAGAATCCCTATTTGGTCAGATTTAAAGAACAATGGAGGAGCTATTATGCTGTTGAGTGCCTATTAAAGGCCATCAAATAGTGCAAAGGAGATAAGAGGAGGCAAATTGCAGAAAGATTCAAGAACTTTAGAACAGTGATAATGGGGGACTTCAATTATCCTAATATAGGCTCAGAAAATGTCAGTGAAAAGGACAAAGATAACTTTGTTGTTAGGTCAACAAAGAAGAACATAAACATAAGAACATAAGAAGTAGGTGCAGGTGTAGACCATACGGCCCCTCGAGCCTGCTCCGCCATTTAATACGATCTTGGCTGATCCGATCATGGACTTAGGTCTACTTCCCTGCCCGCTCCCCACAACCTATTATTCCCTTATCGGTTAAGAAACTGTCTATCTCTGTCTTGAATTTAGTCAATGTCCCAGCCTCCACAGCTCTCTGAGGCAGCAAATTCCACAGATCCACAACCCTCTGAAAAAAGAAATTTCTCCTCATAGAAACATAGAAGTTTACAACGCAGGAGGCAGCCTTTCGGCCCATCTCAGTTTTAAATGGGCGGCCCCTTATTTTAAGATTATGCCCCCTAGTTCTAGTCTCCCCCATCAGTGGAAACATTCTCTCTGCATCCACTTTGTCAAGCTCCCTCATAATCTTATACGTTTCGATAAGATCACCTCTCAATCTTCTGAATTCCAATGAGTAGAGGCCCAATCTACTCAACCTTTCCTCATAAGTCAACCCCCTCATCTCCAGAATCAACCTTGCGAACCTTCTCTGAACTTCCTCCAAAGCAAGTATATCCTTTCGTAAATACGGAAATCAAAACTGTACGCAGTATTCCAGGTGTGGCCTCACCAATACCCTGTATAACTGTAGCACGACTTCCCTGCTTTTATACTCCATCCCCTTTGCAGTAAAAGCCAAGATTCCATTGGAAGGCAGCAGTGCTGGATCTAGTTCTTAGGAATGAAGTGGAGCATGTTTCAGTTGGGAAGCATTTGGGGAACAGCAATCACAATATTAGGTTTAGCGTAATTATGGAAAAGGACAAGGAAAATTAAATGTGAAAATGCTCAACTGGAGGAGAGCTAATTTCAGTGAGTT
Organism: Pristiophorus japonicus; assembly: GCF_044704955.1. Taxonomy (NCBI): domain Eukaryota; kingdom Metazoa; phylum Chordata; class Chondrichthyes; family Pristiophoridae; genus Pristiophorus; species Pristiophorus japonicus. The sequence goes on along the minus strand of NC_091977.1, from coordinate 344,453,137 downwards.
AAAAAGAAATCTGGCCCAGATGAACTGGAATGATTGGCAGGTAACATAGCCTTCAAAAGGGAATTGGATAAATACATGAAGGAGAAAAAATTGTGGCAATTTGGGGAAAGGGCGGTGGAGTGGGACTAACTGGATTGATATACGAAAGAACCGGTGCAGACTCGACGGGCCGAATGTTCTCTTTCTGTACTGTACTATTCTATGAAAACAGTAAATGAGCAATGGAACCTTTAAAAAGAGGAGATAGTTTGGGTACAGAATAAACACATTCCCTCGAGGGAGGAAGGAGGGACATCCAAAGCTAGAGCTAGAAATATGACAAAAGATATAGAGATTAACATGAAACAAAAAAAGGAGGCTTATGATAAATGTCAGGTTCATAATTCAGCAGAGAGAATTTAGAGCACCAAGCTGAATACAGAACATAAAGAGGACAACTGAAAAAGGAAATAAGAGGGGCAGAGAGAATGTATAAGAATAGATTAGCGGACAACATAAAAGGGAACCAAAAAAGTATTTTATAAACATACAAATAGTAAAAGGGTAATCAAAGGAAGGGTGGGGCTGATTAGGGACCCAAAAAAGAAATGATCTTGTGGAGGTGGAGGGCATGGCTGAGGTACTAAATGAGTACTTTGCATCTGCAATCACTAAAGAGGATACTGGCAATGTCACAGTACAGAAGAAAATAGTAGAGAAATTAGACAGGATAAATATACATAAAGAGGGGGGACTTAAAAGGTTGTCAGCACTCGAAGTAGAAAAGTCACCCGGTCTGGATGGGGTGCGTCCTAGGTTGCTGAGGGAAGCAAGGATGGAACTTGAGATGGCTCTGACCACAATCTTCCAATCCTCCTTAGATATGGGAATGGTGCCAGAGGACTGGAGATTTGCAAATGCTACATCCTTGTTCAAAAAAGGGGAGAGCGATAAACCTGGAAATTACAGGCCGGTCAACCTAACGTTGATGGTGGGGAAACAAAGACAATAATCTGTGACAAAATGAATTGTCATTTGGAAAAAATATGGGCTAATAAATGAAAGACAGCATGGATTTGTTATAGACAAATTATGTTTCACTAAATTGATTGAGTTAATTTGATGATGTAACGGAAAGGATGGATGAAGGCAGTGCAGTTGATGTGTATACGGACTTTCAAAAGAAGTTTCATAAACTTGTTAGAAAAATTGAAGGGACAGTGACTGTGTGGAGATGTAATTGTCTAAGGGACATAAAGCAGAGAGTTGTTGTTTTCAAGTCTGGAGGGAAGTATGCACTGGTGTCCCCAAGGAGTCAATGTTGTGACCACTGCTCCTTTGATATATATTAATGACCTGGACTTGGGTATACAAACCATAATTTCAAAGTTTGCATATGACATGAAACTCAGAAATGTAATAAACAGTGAGAAAGGATAGTAATAGACTCCAAGGGGATATTCTAGCAGCCAGACAAAACAGTTTTCCTGCAGCATCTTTGTTTTATTGAATTGGTTTTCAAATTTGTTCCAGTAAACTATTGAGCTCAACATAAACATCTTGTAAAATTAAGATACCCACACCTCATGGCCAAATTCTTTCCAATTATGCGATCTTGGGAAGATGAGTGGATGCACAAAATAAGCATAATGACTATTGCTGTGCTTTCACAATTCATTTTTTCTGTGGGAGGAAAACTTGGAAGAGGTACAGAGTAGGTTATTCATTAAATTATGCATGAAACAGGTATTGTTTCATTACATACTTTGAATATTACATAATATTTATCAAGCCCTGTTTGTAACCCACCTTGTTGTTTTGAAACTCGAAAATGTAGTAAACAATGAGGAGAATAGTAACATACTCGAGGAGGGCATAGACAGACTGGTGAAATGGGCAGGCACGTGGCAGATGAAATTCAATGCAAAGAAGTGTGATGTGATTCATTTTGGCAGGAAAATGAGGAGAGGCAATATAAATTAAATGGTACAATTTTGAAGGAGATGCAGGAACAGAGGGACCTGGGGGTATACGTCAATGCTCCTTCTAATTTTGTTTTGCTGCCGCTGGGCCCCTTTAAGGGGCTATGCAGGACATTCAAAATACCGCGCATATGTGGTTTTTGCATTGAAAAGCCAGCAAGCCAGCTGCATGGGTTCCCTGGAGCGCAATGCGGCCGCTGAAAGCGAACCTGGAGTATTGTGTACAGTTTTGGTCTCCTAACTTGAGGAAGGACATTCTTGCTATTGAGGGAGTGCAGCGAAGGTTCACCAGACTAATTCCTGGGATGGTGGGACTGACATATCAAGAAAGATTGGATCAACTGGGCTTGTATTCACTGGAGTTCAGAAGAATGAGAGGGGACCTCATAGAAACGTTTAAAATTCTGACGGGTTTAGACAAGTTAGATGCAGGAAGAATGTTCCCAATGTTGGGGAAGTCCAGAACCAGGGGTCACAGTCTAAGGATAAGGGATAAGCCATTTAGGACTGAGATGAGGAGAAACTTCTTCACCCAGAGAGTGGTGAACCTGTGGAATTCTTGACCACAGAAAGTTGTTGAGGCCAATTCACTAAATATATTCAAAAAGGAGTTAGATGTAGTCCTTATTACTAGGGGGATCAAGGGGTATGACGAGAAAGCAGGAATGGGGTACTGAAGTTGCATGATCAGCCATGAACTCATTGAATGGCGCTGCAGGCTCGAAGGGCCGAATAGCCTACTCCTGCACCTATTTTCTATGTTTCTATGAACGCTGGTTTTCATACGCAAGTCTTTGAAGCTGGCAGGACAAGATGAGGAGGTTATTATAAAGGCAAACCGGATCATTGGCTTTATAAATAGAGGCATGGTGAACAAAAGCAAGGAAGTAATGCTAAACTTTTATAGATCACTGGTTAGGCCCCAGCTGCAGTATTGTGGACAATTCCGTGCACCACATTTTAGGAATTTAGTCAAGGCTCAGAGAGGGTGCAGAAGAAATTTGGTACCAGGGATGGAAGACTAGGGAAACTGTTTTTTCTCCTGAGAACAGAGAAGGTTAAAGGGAAAATTTGATAGATTATTAGATGAAGGATTTTGATAGAGTAACTAAGGAGAAACCATTTCCAGAGGCAGAAGGGTCGGTTGCCAGAGGATATACATTTAAGGTAATTGATAAAAGAACCAAAGGCACCATGAGGGAAAAAATGCAGCAAGTTGTTAAGATTTGGAATGCACTGCCTGAAAGTATGGTGCAATCTCGTGGTCCTTGGTTCTAATACTAAGATTTAATAATGATAGTATTCAAATAATTAAGGATCATCTGGGTGGGGGAAGGGGGGACGGCAGTGAGAGTGAAGATGCTTCATTACATAAGTAAATTTAGCAACTATTCCTAACGACTTGAATGAAACACGTTTCGCCCTGCCTTCCCCCAGTCCCATAAACAAAACATTTAAGTTTAATGCATTTTTTTAAAAACTCTGTGGCTGACTTGTCCAGATCACTTTCAAATGGCATAATAGTTGCTGCACTCTTTAGCTGTTTTGATTTTAAAAGTGAAAATACCACTGGAGTTACAGCTATATTTCCTGCCAGGAGTAAAGTATAAAGATTATATTTTCTACTGAGAGTGAAATGTAATGGTTTTAGCTTAATAACAGGATGCTATAATGCAGAAGTAACATTATAGCACTGACAAAATGAATGTATATATGTACTGAATGATTCTAGCAAACATTTCCCCCATTTGACTAAGATGTGCTGAGAAGAGGCCCTGCAGTGAGATAAGACCTCCTTTCTGACCTCTCCGAGGAAGACAGTGAAAGTAATTTCATCGAATGAGAATTTTGATGATAGCAGTAATTCTGAATGATGTGGTTTTAGGCCTGATGCAATTAGCACCTTGAAAAGCTATGCATTTTCCTGAATGGGGCCAGAGTCCTTTGCTCAGCTGTGACAAAGGACCTTCTTAATGGAAGTTTATCCACAAGATGGAAATCATAGAAAGGAGGGAAGAAAACCCATAAAGAAAGCAGCATACAAAGGGTACACCAATAGCAGATTACTATAAATGAAAATTTTTGCAAGATATGGAATTCCGATGTTAAAAGCTCACAATTAAATGTTGAATATATGAACTAATGAAAAAGAGGTATGGTATAACAAACAAAATAAATGGCAAGATTAGAAAAAAGATGAAAGAATTGTTTTAAACAATAATTAAAATAGTGGTGTGAAAATTTGAGCAAGGGTCCTTGTGGTATGTCCTTAAACTAGATGTTCCCATCGAAGAAACATCATAGGAGGGTTGGGCTGCATAGGAGATGGGAGGGTCCACCTTCTCTCCAGAAAAATAGGAAGAGTGGCCAGTGTGACTGAATACTTGTTGCTCCTAGGAATTCATTGGTAAGTCTTTCATTTTTATGAGTAACAAGAACATGTTTAAATTTGTCCTTGTTAAAAATTGGGCTTCTGCAGTCATTTTTCTTCAAGTTTGGATGAGAAAATACATTTGTTTTGTGATCTTTCCTCATCATTCAGGAAAGATTAAGCTTTAATTGCACAATCACCATCACTATCAACGTCGAATTGTAACTATCCTTTCTGAAAATAGCACAAAAGCCTTATAATAATAAACAAATGTAAATAATTCCTTTGCAGACCACAAAAGGAGGGGGCACACAACTTGTAACTTGATATCATACATGATCTTCCTCTCTATAGCTGTACTTTGAGACAATGGCCCCAATATTTATGAGGTGGCAGGGATTATGCGGGGGTGGCTGAAAAGGCTGAGAATGCATGGAGACCTGGGATATGGATGTCTTGCCGAATTCAACGATAGAACCTCATTATAATTTTTTTTTTCCATTTCACGTCCGGCAGCCAATCAATTTTATAGGTTGGCCAACTGCCGGGTAAGAAAACCCAGCAGGAGGAGACAGTAGCCAGGGACCCTTGGGGACAGTACCCAGCAATCAGGAGGAGGGAAGGCCAGAGATTAGGGCTTGGGGGTGGGGGAAGAAGCCATCACAAGAGGTGAGAAAGCTGGAGTTCAGGGCTTGGGGGTGCAGGGGTAGAGGGGAAAGAGAAGTCATCGCAGGAGAGGTGAAGGCCGGAGATCAGGGCTTGGGGCGGGTGTTTGAGAAAAGAGATCATCACAGGAGAAGGAGGGAGGCCAGAGATCGGGGCTTAGGGTGATGGGGTGGGGAAAGAGAAGTCATCGCAGGAGGGGTGAAGGTTGGAGATCGGGGCTTGGGCCGGGTGTTTGGAAGAGTTACCATTGCTGGAAGAGAGGGAGGTTAAGCCATGATGGGACGGGGAAGGGGTGGGGAAGCCCGGAGATCGGAGCTATCGGCCCATATTATTTCCAGGACAAATGTAATGTCCTGGCAGCCATTGTTGCAGTGTTGATTCTGGGACCTCGAAAAAGGCATAAAAAAATGTAGGGCACTCTTGGAATATAACTTCCCAGAATAATTTCAACTAAAATCCTCCAAATGTTGTTTCAAATTAAAATTAAATATGCTTCAGACCAACATTCAGCCCTTTGAGGGACAATGTCCCACTTGCTAGGTCATATAGCGCTGTCACCGACAGGAAGCCAGAAGCAAGCAGCCACCTCACCACCTCTACTTTCCAGCAGTGACATTACTCCACATTCAAGCATAGCTGCCAGAGAAGAGCGATTGGAAAACAGCCTAGTTTTCAGATAGTTAGAGGGCCGTATCATCAGAAGCCTGTGTTTTGAGACAGATCCAGAATATCGCTAACATTCCACAATGGATTTTCCAAATTCAGGAGCTTAGAGCAGTGAAATCAATTTCCAATTGTGCGCACATGTGATAGAGGAAGTTCCTTCCATCCCTCAGGAGACCAGTATTATACTCCTGCTGCTGTCATATTCCAAAAGTTGTGAGAATGTCACGCATCCTTGATCGGTATCATTTGAAGAAGCATACTATCCAAAAAGTAGCTGTTCAGGATAGTGATATGCCAATTTATCATCTGGACAGTGTGTCCAGGAGACTAGCTGACCACTGTGCATCTAAAGGAGACTTCCACTTGGCCATTATACCACAACACAGGAAGTCTTTTTTTTAATTCTGTGTCCTAGAGAAAAATCATGAGTATTGTTACTTAGCTTCACACCCTAGTACTTCATAAGTGCCTTTTTTGTGGTTTATATGGCTTTTCAAAATACATTTGATAAGGTACAACATAAGAGACTTATGATAAAGATAATGGCACATGGGATTAACGCGAATATGGTTAGATAGATAGAGACAGAAACAAAGGGCAGGATATGTCTTAGACAGGTACAACGTGATGAGTGATATTCCACATGTTGGAGTGCTTTTACTGTATGCATAAATGATCTTCAGGGAACGATATTGAAAAATTGTGACAAGGACTTCAAAGACTGCAGAAGGACACAGATAGGCCAGCAGGATAGATTGGTGGCAGATGCAGCTCAATGTTGAGAAATGAGAACACAGCAACAGTCATTATGCTTATTTTGTACATCCACTGGTCTTCCCATGATCGCACAATTGGAAAGATGCTCAAATCTATACACTGCAGAAATTTGGCCAGGAGGAGTATTGATCTGAATTCTGCAAGATGTTTATGTTGAGCGTAATAGTTTATAGGAAGAAAAATGAAAGCTAATTCAATAAAACAAAGCTGCTGCAGGAAAGCTGTTTTGTCTGGCTGCTGGATTATCTCAAGATATAACCAGTTCCACGAGCCATATTTGGTTACTACAGGGTAAAGATAGAATGTTTCCTGCAGCAGCTATGTTGCAACATTGTATAAACCTGATCATAAATATCTGTCCTGTGCCAAGGTCAAAAATAAGTCACATGGCAAGTCTATCTCAAATGAGATTGTTGAACTACATTAACTACCTGCTTTAATTAAATCAAAGTTAAACAAATGATCTGTATAAAACAGGCAGTTGGAAACAAATACGCTAAATTTGCAATTTAGATAATCATATGAGCTAGGCTTGTTCAAGTTTTTTTCTTGTAGTTCATGGTTATCCTAATGCTCTTGTGTTCAACTGCCCAGTAACTCATTCAGTTATCCATTATTGCAAATGCCATATCAAATACCTGGGTACTGCTGCCTAAACTACGAAGGTGGGTTTGAAGAAGTTTGGTGGCTCCATCCTGGAACGTTTTGGGTAGAGCTCCAAGTAGCATGCTGAACTCTGGAGTGTTGAGTTGAAACAGGCATATCAAAACTGCTTGAGCTGCCTAAAAGAAAAAAAACAGCGCATAAAGTGATGTCAAGAGGAAAAATTAATACCACCCATTATCATACCTACAACTTCAAAAAAATAAATGGTGCAGTGTGTCTCCAGTTTCACATATCTTTCTCACTATCACCTATTTAAATATCTTTTTGTTTGAAAAAGCAGTAATCCTTAACTGACACCAGAAGTCAAACTTTTGGTACTATGGCCATCAACAATTTTCACATTAAACTCATTTTAATGCTTTCTAGCAGAATAACACTGCCAATTTGCCATTTGCAGAAGAATCTCTATAAACTGCAAATTATTGTCCACTAAGTTGGAGATGATAAAAGCTCACCTGAATGGAGACATCTGATGGGCTAAAGATGTTGTTAAAGTTTCCTAGATCCTCAACACAGGTACAACGTCTAAAATCCGGCAATCTCAGGACCGAGACCGTGCCGGTTTTTGGATTTTGAACAAGAAAATGAATACATTCGAAATCCAGAAACCTCGGGACTGAGATCGTGCCGCTTTTCAGATTTCGGACCTCGCTGTTGGCGCTCCTCGCCGCTCGCTGACCCTCCGCTTCTCACCAACCCGCCGATCCTCGCCGACCACCGATTCCTGCCGCCCATGGCCCCCCAGTTTTTTTACTGGTTTCTTCGTCCCTCGCCGTCCGACGTTGCCATCTTGGCTGCCGCAAAAACGTCCGGTTTTCGGACAATTCCGGTTTTCGAACAGCCGGATTCTGGACATTATACTTGTATTTCCTAAACATTTGTTTCTCAATGGTGGCCGACATTTCAGTGCAGTGTTAAGGTACTGCTGCAGTCACAGATGCCGACTTTTGGATAAGCCAGTGAACCAAAGACTCATCTGCCTGTTCACAACACTATATCAAGTCCAGCAGGAAGTTCTTCGAGTGCCCTGCACAACCTTGACTGCTCAAACATCACCAAAACAAACTACCTGGTGATGTATCTAATTTAGTGTTTAGGAGACTTTGGTTTCTGCATTTGAAATTAAAACAGTGAATGCACTTGCGCACAAAGGGGTGGGGCCAGCCAGACACATGCGCAGAAGGACACAAAAATGTTTGTGCAGATAATCACTCCATATAAGGAACTGAAGAGATAAAACAAATTTGGCTTGTTCTCTGAAGAGCCACATCCATCAAATTTAAGGCTTGGGGGAGTATTATGCTTTATCTAGCCCACCATATGAACAGGGGATCCCATCACTATAGAATCTGAAAACAAATGATCAATTTCAACAGTTCTGTGAACTAAACTTTGTTCTTCCAATGTAGAGCCAACAAAATTGCCACCTTCTAAATCCCTAACTTGTGGATCCTGGGTTTGTGAAGAAACAGTGAGTATGCACATTAAAAATGTACTCACCCAAGAGATTGAAGAAAAACTCAAATTTAATATCCATCTCTTGCAATGTAACCACATCAGCCATTTATTCAGGAAGAATTCGCAAATCTCTTCCCGAATTACCTGCATTTGTCAAAGCTGGGATAGGTTGTCATGTCTCCAGATGAAATGCTCATTTATGTAATTGGACATAAGAGCATAAGAATTAGGAGCAGGAGTAGGTCACCTGTCTAAACGCAGGTTAAATGCAGGAAGAATGTTGCCAATGTTGGGGAAGCCCAATTCACTAAGTATATTCAAAAAGGAGTTAGATGTGGTCCTTACTACTAGGGGGAATCAAGGGGTATGGCGAGAAAGCAGGAATGGGGTACTGCAGTTGTATGTTCAGCCATGAACTCATTGAATGGCAGTGCAGCCTCGAATGGCCGAATGGCCTACTCTTGCACCTATTTGCTATGTTTGCTATGCTATGCTCTGCAGCCTTTCAAGTTTGTTCTGCCATTCAAGATCATGGCTTCGATCTCAACACCATTTTTTTGACCAATCCCCATATCTCTTGATTCCCTAGAGTCCAAAAATCTGTCTCAGTCTTGAATATATTCAATGACTCAGCATCCACAGCCCTTTTGTGGAGAGAATTCTACAGATTCACTACCCTCTGAGTGAAGAAATTCCTCCTCATCTCAGTCCTAAACTGCCTACCCCTTATCCTGAGTCTATGCTCTAGACTCTCTAGCCAGGGGAAACGTCTCAGCATCTACCCTGCCAATCCCCGTCAGAATCTTGTGTTTCAATGAGGTCACCTCTAATTCTTCTAAACTCCAGAGAGTATAGACTCAATCTCTCCTCATAGGACAACCCTCTCATCAATCTAGGGAACCTTTGTTGCACAATCTCCAAGGCATGTATGTCCTTTCTCAGATAAGCAGACTAAAACTGTGTACAGTATTCCAGGTGTGGTCTGATCTACTGCACTACAATTGTAGTAAGACTTTGTTACTCTTGTACTCCAACCCCCTTGTAATAAAGGCCAACATGTTATTTGTCTTCCTAATTGATTGCTGTAACCGCATGCTAACTTTGCGATTCCTGTACGAGGATACCCAAATCTTTCTGAACACCAACATTTAATAGTTTCTCACCATTTAAAAATATTCTGTTTTTTTATTCTTCCTACCAAAATGAATAACCTCACATTTCTTCACATTATACGGCATCTGCCACATTATTGCCCACTCACTTAACCTGTCTCTCCCTTTGCAGGCTCTTTGTGTGTTCTTCACACTGGACCCTGAATTAGTTTAAGATGCCCATGGTGACATTCCACCATCCCAGTGAGAGTTTGATCAGAAAGGAGGGTAAGATTTGGTCAACACCAGGGCCATATCAGCTTGGTGATGGGATGCAGAGATGATCACTAATTGCCCTCGAGAAAGTGGTGGTGAGCTGCCTTCTTGAACTGCTACAGTCCATGTGATGAAGACACTCCCACAGTGCTGTTAGGGATGAAGTACCAGGATTTTGATACAGTGACAATGGCAATATTTTTCCAAGTCAGAATGGTGTGTGACTTGGAGGGGGAAAGTGAAGATGGTCGTGTTCCCAAACACCTGCTGCCATCATCCTTCTAAGTAGTAGAGGTCATGGGTTTGGGAGGTGCTGTCAAAGAAGCCTTGGCGAGTTGCTGCAGTGCATCTTGTAGATGGTACACACTGAAGACATGATGGAGTGAATGTTTAAGATGGTGGATTGCTTTGTCCCGGATAGTGTCGAGCTTGTTGAATGTTGTTGTCCAGGTAAGTGGAGAATATTCCATCAGATTCCTGACTTGTGCCTTGTAGATGATGGAAAGGTTTTTGGAAGTCAGGAGGTGAGGTACTCGCCGCAGAATATCTAGCCTCTGACCTGCTCTTATCACCACAATATTTATGTGGCTGGTCCAGTTAAGTTTCTGGTCAATGCTGTTGAATGCCAAGGGGTGGTGGTTAGACTTTCTCTTGTTGGAGATAGTCATTGCCTGGCACTTGAGTGGTGCGAATATTATTTGCCCAAGCCTGAATGCCATCCAGGTCTTGCTGCATGCGGGCACAGACTACTTCATTATCTGAGGAATTAGGAATGGAACTGAACATAGTGGGAATGTTTGCTGATGATTGCACAATGATTGGAGGGAAGGTCATTGATAAAGCAGCTGAAAATGGTTGGGCCTAGGACACTGCCCTGAGGAACTCCTGCAGCGATGTTCTGGGGTTGAGATGATTGACCTCCAACAACTAAAACCGCTTATTTCTATCACCGTTAACATCGCCTGAATCCGCACCGCCTTAACTCATGTGCTGCCGAAGCCCTCATCCATGCCTTTGTTACCTCTGGATTTGATTATTCCAACACACTCCTGGCTGGTCTCCCACATTCTACCCGACGTAAGCTTGAGGTCATCCAAAACTCAGCCGCCCATTGCCTAACTTGCACCAAGTCCCGTTCCCCTAGCACACTGTGCTCGCTGACCAGCACTGACTCCCGGTTAAGCAATACCTCAACTTTAAAATTCTCATTCTTGTTTTCAATGCCCTCCATGGCCTCATCCCTCCCGAGCTCTGTAATCTCCTCCAGCTCCACAAACACTCTCCCCGAGATACCTGCGCTTCTCTAATTCTGGCTTCTTGAGCATCCCTGATTTTAGTCGCTCAACCGTTGGTGACTGTGCCTTCAGTTGCCAAGGCCCCAAGCTCTGGAATACCCTCCCTATAACTCTCCGCCACTCTACGTTTATTTCCTCCTTTAAGACATTCCTTAAAACCTACCTCTTTGACTGGGCTTTTGGTCATCTGCCCTAATCTCTCCTTATGTGGCTCGTTTTCCAATTTTGTTTTGTAATACTCCTGTGAAGTGCTTTGGGACATTTTACTACGCTAATGGTGCTATATAAATATAAGTTGTTGTTGCTGATAATTCAGAGTATACTATGGGTTGATAATTAGTCAGATTGGATATGTCCTGCTTTTTGTGGACAAGACATACCTGGGCAATTTTTCATATTGTTAGGTAGCTGCCAATGTTGTAACTATATTGAAACAGCTTGGCCAGCAGCGCGGCTAGTTCTGGAGCACAAATCTTCAGCACTACAGCCGGGATCTTGTCAGGACCCATAGTTTTGCTGCATCAAGTGCACTCAACCGTTTCTTGATATCACGTGGAGTATGTTGAATTGGCGGAGGACTAGCTTCTGTGATTGAAACATAGAAAATAGGTGCAGGAGTAGGCCATACGGCCCTTCAAGCCTGCACCACCATTCAATAAGATCATGGCTGATCATTCACCTCAGTACCCCTTTCCTGCTTTCTCTCCATACCCCTTGATCTCTTTAGCCGTCAGGGCCATATCTAACTCCCTCTTGAATATATCTAATGAACTGGCATCAACAACTCTCTGTGGTAGAGAATTCCACAGGTTAACAACTCTCTGAATGAAGAAGTTTCTCCTCATCTCAGTCCTAAATGGCTTACCCCTTATTCTTAGACTATGTCCCCTGGTTCTGGACTTCCCCAACATCAGGAACATTCTTCCTGCATCTAACCTGTCCAGTCCCGTCAGAATTTTATATGTTTCTATGAGATCCCCTATCATCCTTCTAAACTCCAGTGAATAAAGGCCTAGTCGATCCAGTCTCTCCTCATATGTCAGTCCAGCCATCCCGGGAATCAGTCTGGTGAACCTTCGCTGCACTCCCTCAATAACAAGAATGTCCTTCCTCAGATTAGGAGACCAAAACTGAACACAATATTCCAGGTGAGGCCTCACCAAGGTCCTGTACAACTGCAGTAAGACCTCCCTGCTCCTATACTCAAAACCCCTAGCTATGAAGGCCAACATACCATTTGCCTTCTTCACCGCCTGCTGTACCTGCATGCCAACTTTCAATGACTGATGTACCAAGACACCCAGGTCTCGTTACACCTCCCCTTTTCCTAATCTGCCGCCATTCAGATAATATTCTGCCTTCGTGTTTTTGCCCCCAAAGTGGATAACCTCACATTTATCCACATTGTACTGCATCTGCCGTGCATTTGCCCACTCACTTAACCTGTCCACGTCACCCTGCAGCCTCTTAGCATCCTCCTCACAGCTCACACCTCCACCCAATTTAGTGTCATCTGCAAACTTGGAGATATTACACTCCATTCCTTCATCTAAATCATTGATGTATATTGTAAAGAGCTGGGGTCCCAGCACTGAGCCCAGCGGCACCCCACTAGTCACTGCCTGCCATTCTGAAAAGGACCCGTTTATCCCGACTCTCTGCTTCCTGCCTGCCAACCAGTTCTCTATCCACGTCAGTACATTACCCCAATACCATGTGCTTTAATTTTGCACACCAATCTCTTGTGTGGGACCTTGTCAAAAGCCTTTTGAAAGTCCAAATACACCACATTCACTGGTTCTCCCATGTCCACTCTACTAGTTACATCCTCAAAAAATTCCAAAAGATTTGTCAAGCATGATTTCCCTTTCATAAATCCAAGATGATTGTGACTGGCAGTCATTTGCTGGGCTCCGCCATCATTGAGGATGGGGATCTTCATGAAGCCTCCTACTCCGGTTCGTTATTTAATGGAGCACCACCATTAACGACTGGATGTGGCAGGACTGCAGAACTTTGATCTGATCCGTTGGTTGCGGGATCGCTTAGCTGTGTCTATAGCTTGCTGCTTCCGCAGTTTAGCATGTATCTAGTCCTGTATTGCAGCTTCACCAGATTGGCACTTCATTTTTACGTTCGCCTGGTGCTGCTTCTGTCATTCTCTTCTACCTTTCTCATTGAACTAGGGTTGGTCCTCTGGCTTGATGGTCATGGTCGAGTGAAGGATATGCTGGGCCATGAGGTTACAGATTGTGATTGAATACAATTCTGCTATTGGACAACAACCTCTCATGGATGCCCCATTTTGAGCTGCTAGATCTGTTTTGAATCTATCCCATTTAGCACGGTGGTAGTGCCACGCAACTTGATGGAGTATGTCCTCACTGTGAAGACAGGACTTCATTTCCACTGTGCGGCGGTCACTGCTACCAATACTGTCATGGCTATCTGTGACAGGTAGATTGGTGAGAATGAGGTCAAGTAGGTTTTTCCCTCGTGTAGGTTATCTCACCACCTGCTGCAGGCCCAGTCTGGCAGCTATGTCCTTCAGGAGCGGCTAGCTCGGTCATTAGTGGTGCTACTGAGCCACTCTTGGTGATGGACATTGAAGTCCTCGACCCAGAATATGTTCTGTGCCCTTGCTACCCTCAGTGCTTCTTCCAAGTGGTGTTCAACATGGTGGAGTACTGATTAGCAATTGAGGGAGAGCTGTAGGTGGTAATCAGCAAAAGGTTTCTTGCCCACGTTTAACCTGATGCCATGAGACTTCATAGGATCCGGAATCAGAACTTATGGCTCCCAGGGCCATACCCTCCCAACTGTATACCACTGTGCTGCCACCTCTTTGGGTCTGTCCTGCCGGTCGGACACGACATGTCCAGGGATGATGATGGAGGAATCTGGGATGTTGGCTGAAAGGTATGATTCTGTGAGTATGACTATGTCAGACTGTTGCTTGACTAGTTTGTGGGACAGCTCTCCCAATTTTGGCAAATGTCCCCAGATGTTGTGAGGACTTTGCAGGGTCGACTGTTGGTGGGTCTTTGTCGAGTCCGGTGCCTAGGTCAATGCTGGGTGGTCCATTTAAAAAATTTATATACTTCTTTGTAGCAGTCTGGTACAATTGAGTGGCTTGCTAGGCCATTTCGGAGGGCAGTTAAGGGTCAAGCACATTGTTGAGAGTCTGGAGTCACATATAGGCCAGACCAGATAAGGACAGCAGATTTCCTTGCCTAAAGGGCATTAGTGAACCAGACGGATAAACTTTTCAAAACCATCAGGTCCATCATAGAAACAAGAGTAGGATATTCAGCCCCATGGACATGATCCACTATTCAATCAGACCATGGCTACTCTGTAGCTCAAATTCAGTTACCCACCATTGATCCATACCCCTCAATGCCCTTAATTTAAAAATTCTATCCATTTCGGTCTTGAGCATTTTAATTGACCCAGTATCGACTGTCTATTGATGGAAGCGAGTTCTAGATTTCCACAACCCCTTTGTGTTGAAAAACTTTCTTCTGTTTTCACTTCCGAATGGCTTAGCTCCAATTTTATGACTGTGCCCCCTTATTCTGGATTCCTGCACAAGAGGAAATAGTTTCTCTGTATAGACCCGAGTGAATCCTTTCATCATTTTAAACACCACAATTAGATCACATCTCAACTATATATTATCAACAGAATACAAGCTACGTTTTGTAACCTGTTCTCATAATTTAATCCTTCAAGCCCCAGTATCATTCTGGTGAATCTATGTTGTACCAGCTCCAAGACCAATATATCCTTCCTCAGGTGTGGTTCCCAGTTCTATATGCAGTACTCCAGATGGGATGTGACCAAGACTCTATCAAACTGAAGCATAACTTGCTTCCCATTATATTCCAGCTCCCTTGAGATAAAGGCTAACATTCAGTTAGCCTTTTTGATGACTTTTTGTGCCTGTCCATTAACTTTTAGTGGTTCTCATACATGGACACCTAAATTTCTCTGCTCCTCCAGAATTCTGAGCTTCTCACCATTAAGAAAATACTCCAGTGTCTTAAATCCAAAATGGATGGCCTCACACTTTCCGACATTGAACTCCATTTGCCACAGTTTTACTTAGTCACATAATCTGTTCCTTTTTAACTTCTTGCTCCCATCAGTACAACTTACTGTGCCTCCCAACTTAGTGTCATCTGCAAACTTGGATATACAACTCTCTATTCCTTCATCATTGATATATATGGTGAAAAGCTGAGGCCCCAGTACACATCGCTGGGGAACACCACTTGTCACATCCGCCAATAAGAGTACGTTCCCTTTATCCTTACTCTCTGTCTCTTACCTCCCAAATAATTTCCAACCTATGTTGCAAGGCTGTGTCAATTCCATGCGCTTTCATATTTGTTAATGATCTCTTGTGTGAAACCTTAGCAAATGTCTCTGGAAGTTCATATAGATAACATCCATAGGCACTCCCTTATCAACCATGTAAGTGACCTCAAAACTTCAACTAAGTTCATCACGACATGACTTACCCTTTTCAAATCCATGTCGACTCTATATGATCACTTCAAGTGCTCAGTCAGTCTGTCCCTAATGTGGCATATTCCAGTAGCTTACCCTCAACTGACGTTAGACTGATACGTCTGCATGTGACCTGGTTTCTCTTTCCCTCCCTTCTTAAATTCATCAAATTCAAATAGGGAAACCAGCAGAGGAAGAATTAGATCACAGACAGAAACTGTTTCACTGGGTCTTTGTACGATCAATAGGTAGGTATTTAAGGCTGTGGGAATGAGGTACCTCCATGTTCTTTCTACGCAGTCTCTGAGACCAGTACACGATGAGTTAAAAGTTAAAACAGCTTTCTGTTGAGCATGGGTTGTAAACTGTGCAAGGGGATTTTAAAGCAAATGCATCTCCACAGATCAGAAGGCTGACCTGCATGCATATCAGGTTGGCAATCAGGTCACTTGTGTTTATAGTAATAAAATCAATATGAATGGTAGGTTTATTACGGCAATCAGATCATTTGTGTTTATGTAAGTGCATGTTTGTTGGGTTTATTTTGTTATTCAGTTGTCATTTGTATGCAACTTTGATGTACTATGATTTATTGATGGTATGTATAAGATTTGGTATAAGATTGTAGATGAGTCTTGTGTTTTTGCAGCTGTCTCATACTGGAATGGTTTAGTACAGTATAAAACATAGGAACATAGAAAATAGCTGTAGGAGTAGGCCATTCGGCCCTTCAAGCCTGCATCACCATTCAATAAGATCATGCCTCAGTACCCCTTTCCTACTTTCTCTCCATACCCCTTGATCCCTTTCGCCGTCAGGGCCATATCTAACTCCCTCTTGAACATATCCAATGAACTGGCATCAACAACTCTCTGCGGTAGGGAATTCCACAGGTTAACAACTCTCTGAGTGATGAAGTTTCTCCTCATCTCAGTCCTAAATGGCTTACCCCTTATCCTTAGACTATGTCCCCTGGTTCTGGACTTCCCCAACATTTGGAACATTCTTCCCGCATCTAACCTGTCCAGTCCCTTCAGAATTTGATGTTTCTATGAGATCCCCTCTCATCCTTCTAAACTCCAATGAATACAGGCCCAGTTGATCCAGACTCTCCTCATATGTCAGTCCTGCCATCCCGGGAATCAGTCTGGTGAACCTTTGCTGCACTCCCTCAATAGCAAGAACGTCCTTCCTCAGTTTAGGAGACCAAAACGCAACACAATATTCCAGGTGAGGCCTCACTAATTGCCCTGTACAACTGCAGTAAGACCTCCCTGCTCCAATACTCAAATCCCCTAGCTATGAAGGCCAACATACCATTTGCCTTCTTCATCGCCTATTGTACCTGCATGCCAACTTTCAATGACTGATGTACCATATCACCCAGGTCTCGTTACACCTCCCCTTTTCCTAATCTGCCGCCATTCAGTTAATATTCTGCCTTTGTGTTTTTGCAACCAAAGTGGATAACCTCACATTTATCCACATTATACTGCATCTGCCATGCGTTTGCCCACTCACCTAACCTGTCCAAGTCACCGTGCAGCCTCTTAGCATCCTCCTCACAGCTCACACCGCCACCCAGCTTAGTGTCATCTACAAACTTGGAGATATTACACTCAATTCCTTCATCTAAATCATTTATGTATATTGTAAAGAGCTAGGGTCCCAGCACTGAGCCCTGCGGCACTCCACTAGTCACTGTCTGCCATTCTGAAAAGGACCCGTTTATCCCGACTCTCTGCATCCTGTCTGCCAACCACTTCTCTATCCACGTCAATACATTACCCCCAATACCTTGTGCTTTAATTTTTCACACCAATCTCTTGTGTGGGGCCTTGTCTCAAGCCTGCTGAAAGTCCAAATACACCATATCCACTGGTTCTCCCTTGTCCACTCTACCAGTTACATCCTCAAAAAATTCCAGAAGATTTGTCAAGCATGATTTCCATTTCATAAATCCATGCCGACTTGGACCGATCCTGTCACTGCTTTCCAAATGCGTTGTTATTTCATCTTTAACAATTGATTCCAACACTTTTCCCTCTGCTGATGTCAGTCTAGTCGGTCTATAATTCCACGTTTTCTCTCCCTCCCCCCTTTTTAAAAAGTGATGTGACATTAGCTACCCTCCAGTCCATTGGAACTGATCCAGAGTCGATAGACTGTTGGAAAATGATCACCAATGCATCCACTATTTCTGGGGCCACTTCCTTAAGTACTCTGGGATGCAGACTATCAGGCCCTGGGGATTTATCGGCCTTCAATCCCATCAATTTCCCTAACACAATTTCCCGCCTAATAAGGATTTCCTTCAGTTCCTCCTTCTCACTAGACCCTCGGTCCCCTAATAATCTTCCTTCGTGAAGGCAGAACCAAAGTATTTGTTTAACTGGTCCGCCACTTCTTTGTTTCCCATTATAAATTCACCTAAATCTGACTGCAAGGGACCTACGTTTGTCTTCACTCATCTTTTTCTCTTCACATATCTCTCGAAGCTTTGGCAGTCATTTTTGATGTTCCCAGCAAGCTTCCTCTCATACTCTATTTTCCCCCTCCTAATTAAATCCTTTGTCCTCCTCTGCTGAATTATAAAATTCTCCCCGTCCTCAGGTTTGCTGCTTTTTCTGGCCAATTTATATGCTTCTTCCTTGGATTTAACACTATCCTTAATTTCCCTTGTTAGCTACGGTTGAGCCACCTTCCCCATTTTACTTTTACTCCAGACAGGGATGTACAATTGTTGAAGTTCATCCATGTGATCTTTAAATGTTTGCCATTGCCTATCCACAGTCAACCCTTTAAGTATCACTCGCCAGTCTATTCTAGCCAATTCACGTCTCATACCATCGATGTTACCTTTCCTTAAGTTCAGGACCCTAGTCTCTGAATTAACTGTGTCACTCTCCATCTTAATAAAGAATTTTACCATATTATGGTCACTCTTCCCCAAGGGGCCTCCCACAACAAGATTGCTAATTAGTCCTTTCTCATTACACATCACCCAGTCTAGGATGGCCAGCCCTCTAGTTGGTTCCTCGACATATTGGTCTCGAAAACCATCCCTAATACACTCCAGGAAATCCTCCTCCACTGCATTGCTACCAGTTTGGTTAGCCCAATCAATATGTAGATTAAAGTCGCCCATGATAACTGCTGTACCTTTATTGCACGCATCCCTAATTTCTTGTTTGATGCTGTCCCCAACCTCACTACTACTGTTTGGTGGTCTGTACACAACTCCCACTAGTGTTTTCTGCTCTTTGTTATTCCGTAGCTCCACCCATACCGATTTATCATCCAAGCTAACGTCCTTCCTTACTATTGCGTTAATTTCTTCTTTAACCAGCAACGCCACCCCACCTCCTTTTCCTTTCTGTCTATCCTTCCTGAATGTTGAATACCCCTGGATGTTGAGTTCCCAGCCTTGGTCACCCTAGAGCCATGACTCCGTGATGCCAATTACATCATATCCGTTAACAACTATCTGCGCAGTTAATTCGTCCACCTTATTACGAATACTCCACGCATTGAGACACAGAGCCTTCAAGCTTGTCTTTTTAACACACTTTGCCCCTTTAGAATTTTGCTGTAATGTGACTCTTTTTGCCTTGGGTTTCTCTGCCCTCCACTTCTACTTTTCTTCTTTCTATCTTTTGCTTCTGCCCCCATTCTACTTCCCTCTGTCTCCCTGTTTAGGTTCCCATCCCCCTGGTCTTATTAGTTTAACCCCTCCCCAACAGCACGAGCAAACACTCCCACTAGGACATTGATTCCGGTCCTGCCCAGGTGCAGACCATCCAGTTTGTGCTGGTCCCACCTCCCCCAGAACCGGTTCCAATGTCCCAGGAATTTGAATCCCTCCCTTCTGCACCACTCCTCAAGCCACATATTCATCTGAGCTCTCCTGCGATTCCTACTCTGACTAGCATGTGGCATTGGTAGCAATCCTGAGATTACTACTTTTGAGGTCCTACTTTTTAAGTTAGCTCCTAGCTCCCTAAATTCGTCTTGTAGGATCTCATCCTGTTTTTTTTTTACCTATATCGTTGGTACCTATATGCACCACGACAACTGGCTGTTCACCCTCCCCCTTCAAAATGTCCTGCAGCCGCTCCGAGATATCCTTGACTCTTGCACCAGGGAGGCAACATACCATCCTGGAGTCTCGATTGCGGCCGCAGAAACGTCTACCTATTCCTCTTACAATAGAATCCCCTACCACTATAGCTCTCCCACACTTTTTCCTGCCCTCCTGTGCAGCAGAGCCACCCACCAGAGCCATGAACTTGGCTGCTGCTGCTCTCCCCTGATGAGTCATCCCCCTCAACAGTACCCAAAGCGGTGTATCTGTTTTGCAGGGGGATGGCCGCAGGGGACCCCTGTACTACCTTCCTTCCACTGC
Source organism: Pristiophorus japonicus (assembly GCF_044704955.1). Classification (NCBI taxonomy): domain Eukaryota; kingdom Metazoa; phylum Chordata; class Chondrichthyes; family Pristiophoridae; genus Pristiophorus; species Pristiophorus japonicus. The sequence goes on along the minus strand of NC_091977.1, from coordinate 344,432,990 downwards.
TCTTCCTATGCACTCGTACTGGTTATGGATAGTATGAGGTTTCAATAAAGTCCTGATCCTGCATTACTACAACTGAGTATGTGTGTAATCTGGCCTTTCAAGTAACAAATCGAAAAAGAAGTAGTCCAACATCTTGGTGACCCCGACGTGATTTTTTTCAAATTTCCTTGGTTGAGTTGGTGCGACGTGTTATTTTCGAATTTGTCAAGTCGAAGTTGGTCCGATGTGAGTTTTTCAAATTTTGTTAAAGTTGGAGTTGGTTCGAGGAAGTGCTTCCCACACATCAGTTTAAGAGGTGAGTATTCTCTTAGTTGTTGTGACTTAAAGGGATTTATCTTATGATATTAAGTCAAATTTAACACACAAGGGGTTTAAAAAAAGTGATTGCTGACCAGGGCTGGAGGGGTCGTGGATTAAATCTAGATGAACACATTAACGAAATGATGTTTCTCACACATTACTTCCACTTGAGGCAATGAAAGTCGATTCAGACATTCCAGTGAACTTCCTTACTCATTATTTCAGAATGGTATTTCTTACATACCACATCAGGGTAAGATCATGAAATTCATTAATCGCTTTCAGACAGTTTAATGGGCAAAGTCCCCTAGTCAGGGAGAGCTGGGGGAGGGTCAAAGGTCAAGCTGCAGGCTTCTTGTTCATCGAAGGAACACAAGGACAGATGAACCTGTAGCTACGGAATTTTTGAGAAGTTCTTTCAAGGGAGACAGGCAGGGTGCGTGCATGACTTTCTTAAGATAAAGCCAGTCAGGATGAGTGGAATTATTTTTAAACAGTGATATTTAGCCCTCAATCAAGCACAGTGTGGCATATTCTATGTTCTGTGTAACATGGAGTGTTATTGAATTAAGTTAAAGTACAGTGAAATCAATTGTAAATGTTTGTTTGCTTTTTCAATGAACAATTGTAAAATAAACGACTTTCCTGATTTGCAGTCAGCCTCATTCAAGTTAAGTGTTAGCATCAGTCTGCATTTTGGAAGATTGCAGAAGCACATTTGAGAGCATGTGTGAGATTACAGTATTCACTTCATATAACTATAACAGTTTCATTGTTAGGATCCCTATACCAGCAACATGCTGGTATTACACGCTGCAATATGTTCTCTTTATGAAAGACAGAATGAAAAGCACTCAATCAAGCACTCATTAATGAGTTTGTTTACATAAAACATATAAATGATCAGCAAGCAGTTTTCATTTTGAAAACAATCAATTGGTTCTGAAAAATAAAGCCACAACTTATTGGCTCGTCAAACATCTTAAGGGAAACTGATTCAAACTCAGATCAGACAGAGAAAAGAACAGAGAGAGAAAAAAAGAGCTCTATTCCTTAAGTCTAAAATGGGAGAGCAGTGTCCACCAGGTGTCAATCAACATTACTAAGCTGAGGGAAATACCTGCTTTAGTTAAGACCCCACTATGCAAAAGGAATGGATTGACACCTGGACCTTTGGAGGTATCTTCTCACAATATAAAAAACGTTTGAGATGTACATAATAAGCCGACCTCTGTATATCATAATTTTTGTTAGGTAAGGGTATGAAGGGATTTGGAACAAAGGCAGGTAAATGGAGTTGGGGTACATATCAGTCATTATCAAATTGAATGATGGAGCAGGCTCGAGTGGTTGAATGGCCTGATCCTGTTCCTATACTAATTAATACTTCAAAGCACAATTTTGAGTGCGAACAAACTTTTAAGATGCTGTCGTATTGAGAATAAACACTGAATTTAGATTTCAGAAATATTATAAATATAAAAAGTCTAACTCAGGCAAAAACAAAAATCCAATTTTCTACATTCAGATTGGGGAGTAATTGAAAGTATTGATTCTCAGAAGTCAGTACAGGGTCCACTTTTGTTCTCAGTATAAATAAATTATTTTCACTTGGGTAGAGGGAGCAGAATCCTGAAATGTACTGATGACACTAAAATTGGATGTTTGGCAAACAATGAGGAGGAATGTACATGACTTTAGGAGGTCACTGAGGGCTAAAAATTCCATTCGTACTGCCAACGCCCATATCTCAGCTGTATACACTGATCGAGTTTTTAGTACCACCAGAATACCGCTAAGAACCAAAGCCGATAGTTTCAGCTTTTTTCCCCCGGCGGTGGCAGTAGCGGGTACAGATCGGGCGGTAGCGGTGTTCTTAGTTGTGTAAGGCTGGCGTCCTTGACAACGGCCCTTCTATGCATGCGCATTTTTTTTCCCTCATACTTAACTTTTTCCCGTGATTCAGGGGTCAGGGGTCGCCAGCGCATGCGCAGAAGAGGAAGGGAGGGGGACAGAGAGGAGACTGCCTGCAGGTTATTTTCGAAGCTAGAACATATAAATCATTGCAACTGATTCTTTTTTTGACTTTCCATACTGGAAATTCAGTATTTATTTGTATTTAGTTATAATCAATTGAATATATTTAAAATATATAAATCTTCATCAGAAAATAATGGAGGGGGAAGGTGAGGGAATGGTGGAATGTGAAATAGGAGGGAGGAAGAGGGCCAAGCGTTTCTCCCTGGAAGCTTAAGTGGCCTTCGTCCATGAGGTGGAGGCGAGGTGGACTCAATTGACCTGGGGTCGGCGTGGGAAAACCGCCCCGGCGGTCTACCAGCGGATATGGGCCGAGATTTCGGAGGTGGCGTCCTCGGTCACACAGGACTATCATATTCATTAATTGCTGCCTGTGCAGTTAATTCATCCACCTTATTACAAATACTCCTCGCATTGAGGCACAGAGCCTTCAGGCTTGTCTTTTTAATACTCTTTGCCCCTTTAGAATTTTGCTGTAGTGTGGCCCTTTTTGATTTTTGCCTTGGGTTTCTCTGCCCTCCATTTTTACTTTTCTTCTTTCTATCTTTTGCTTCTGCTCCCATTCTACTTCCCTTTGTCTCTCTGCACCTAGGGCTTCAAATATATCAGGGACAGACATAAGAGTGCACCAGAAATTAGGAGTCAGAGTAGGGAAGAATGGCAAAAAGACAAAATTAAAGGTTCTTTATCTGAATGCACGCAGCATTCGTAACAAGTTAGATGAGTTGACAGCACAAATAGAAATAAATTAGTATGATCTGATAGCCACTACAGAAACGTGGTTGCAAGGTGACCAAGGCTGGGAATTGAATATTCAGGGGTATTTGATATTTCGGAAGGATAGGCAGAAAGGAAAAGGAGGTGGGGTAGCTCTGTTAATAAAGGATGAGATCAGTGCAGTAGTGAGAAATGATATTGGCTCAAAAGATCAAGATGTAGAATCAGTTTGGGTGGAGATAAGAAATAGGATGGGAAAGAAGTCACTGGGTAGTCTATAGGCCCCCTAACAGTAGCTACATTGTAGGACAGAGTATAAATCAAGAAATAATGGGGGCTTGTAAGAAAATACTACAATAATCATGGGCGATTTTAATCTTCACATAGATTGGACAAATCAAATTGGCAAAGGTAGCCTTGAGCAAGAGTTCATAGAGTGTATGCGGGATGGTTTCTTAGAACAATACATTGCGGAACCAACCAGGGAGCAGGCTATTTTAGATCTGGTAATGTGTCATGAGATAGGATTAATTAATGATCGCATAGTAAAGGATCCTCTAGGGAAGAACGATCATAGCATGTTAGAATTTCAAATTCAGTTTGAGAGTAAAAAATTTGAGTCTGAAACTAGTGTTCCGAACTTAAAAAGCAATTACAAAGGTGTGAAGACAGAGTTGGCAAAAGTGGACTGGGAAAATAGAAGGTAGATAAGCAGTGGCAGACATTTAAGGAGATATTTCATAATTCTTAGCAAAGATATATTCCAGTGAGAAAGAAAAACTCTACAAGAAGGACGAACCATCCATGGCTCACTAAGGAAGTTAAGGATGGTATCAAATTGAAAACAAAGGCATACAATGTTGCGAAGATTAGTGGTCGGCCAGAGGATTGGGAATTTTTTAGAAATCAGCAAAGGACAACTAAAAAAATAATAAACAGAGAGAAGACAGATTATGTGTGTAAATGAGCAAGAAATATTAAAACAGACAGTAAGAGCGTCTACAGGTATATAAAAAGGAACAGAGTAGCTAAAGTAACCAATGATACCTTAGAGGATGAGACTGGGGAATTAATAATGGGAAACAGGGAAATGGCAGAAACTTTGAACAAATATTTTGTATCGGGCTTCACAGTGGAAGACACTAAAAGAATCCCAATAATAATGGTTAATCAAGGGGCTGTAGGGAGGGAGGAACATAAAACAATCACTATAGAAAAAGTACTAGGCAAATTAATGGGATTAAAGGCAGATAAGTCCCCTGGACCAGATGGCCTGCATCCTAGGGTCTTAAAAGAAATGGCTACAGAGATATGGATGCATTGGTTGTAATCTACCAAAATTCCCTCGATTCTGGAGAGGTCCCAGCGGATTGGAAAACCGCAAATGTAACGCCCATGTACTTGTGCATGAAACACAAAAGGTTAGTATGCAGGTACAGCAAGTGATCAGGAAGGCCAATGGAATTTTGGCCTTTATTGCAAAGGGGATGGAGTTTAAAAGCAGGGAAGTCTTGCTAAAATTATGCAGGGTATTGGTGAGACCATACCTAGAATACTGTGTGCAGTTTTGGTTTTCATATTTACATAAGGATATACTTGCTTTGGAGGCAGTTCAGAGAAGGTTCACTCGGTTGATTCCGGAGATGAGGGGGTTGATTTATGAGGAAGGTTGAGGAGGTTGGGCCTCTACTCATTGGAATTCAGAAGAATGAGTGGTGATCTTATCGAAACATATAAGATTATGGGGGACTTGACAAAGTGGATGCAGAGAGGATGTTTCCACTGATTGGGGAGATTAGAACAAGGGGGCATAATCTTAGAATAAGAGGCCGCCCATTTAAAACTGAGGTGAGGAGGAATTTCTTCTCTCAGAGGGTTGTAAATCTGTGGAATTCGCTGCCTCAGGGAGCTGTGGAAGCCGGGACATTAAATAAATTTAAGCAGAGATAGACAGCTTCTTAACCGATAAAGAATTAAGGGGTTATGGGTAGAGAGCAGAGAAGTGGACCTGAGTCCATGATCGGATCAGCCATGATCGTATTAAATGGCGGAGCAGGCTCGAGGGGCCGTATGGCCGACTTCTGCTCCTATTTCTTAAGTTCTTATGTAATGGGATACCTAAGACTGCAGACACTCTAAATGTTGCCAAACTATTGACATGTACAAATTTAACATTATCTCTACTTTTCTACTCTATACCCTGTTCATAACACTAAAAATGTTTTTGGTCTCTTCAATGGCTTTATCTACCTGCTCTTGCACTTTCTAGTAATAAGAACATAAGAAATAGGAGTAAGAGTAGGTCATTTGGCCAGTCGAGCCTGCTCTGCCATTCAATAAGATCATGGCTGATCCGATCTTGGCTTCAACTCCACTTTCCTTCCTGCCTGCACCCCACCCCGCCCCCCCAATAATCCTTGACTCTCCTATAGTTCACAAATCTGTCTTATCTCCACCTTAAATATATTCAATGACCCAGCCTCCACAGCTTTCTGGGATAGAGAATTCCAAAAATTCACGACCCTCAGAGAAGAAATTCTTCCTCATCTCCATTTTAAATGGGCGACCCCTTATTCTGAAACTATGCCACCTAGTTCTAGATTCCCCCACGAGGGGAAACATCCTCTCTGAATCTACCCTACCAAGCCATCTCAGAATCTTATGTTTCAATAAGATCACTTCTCATTCTTACCTAAACTCCAATGAGTACAGGCCCAACCTGCTCAACCTTTCTTCAAAGACCTCTTCATCTCAGGAATCAACCTCATGAATCTTCTCTGAACTGCCTCCAATGCAGGTATATCCCTCCTTAATTAAGGAGACCAAAATTGTACGCAGTACTCCAGGTGTGGTCTCACCAACGTCCTGTACAGTTGTAGTAGGACTTCCCTACTTTTATACTCCACCCCCCTTGCAATAAAGGCCAACATTGCATTTGCCTTCCTAATTACTTGCTATACCCTCATGCTAACGTTTTGTGTTTCATGTACAAGGACCCCCAGATCCCTCTGTACCGCAGCATTTTGTAGACTCTCCATTTAAAAAATAATTTGCTTTTTTATTCTTCTTACCAAAGTGGATAACCTCTCAGTTTCCCACATTATACTCCATCTGCCAAATTTACTCACTTAACCTATCTATATCCCTTTGCAGATTCTTTATGTCCTCCTCACAACTTGCTTTTCCATTTATCTTTGTATCAGCAGCGAATTTGGCTACAGTACACGCGATCCCTTCATCCAAGTCATTAACATAGATTCTAAATAGTTCGGGTCCCAGGGCTGATCCGTGTGGCAACCCACTAGTTACAGTTTGCCAACCTGAAAATGACCCATTTATCCCGACTCTGTTTTCTATTCGTTAGCCAATCCTCTATCCATGCTAATATATTACCCCCAACCCCGTGAGCTATATACCTATAGAAACTCTTGCTATCTGTTTTTATATTTCGTGCTAGTTTACTTTCATAGTCTATCTTCCCTTTCTTAATCATTGTTTTAGTCATTCTTTGCTGACTTTTAAAAGCTTCCCAAATCTTCTGTCCTACCACTAGTTTTGGCCACTTTGTATGCTCTTGTTTTTAATTGGATACCGTCCTTTATTTTTTTAGTTAGCCACAGATTGCTATCTAATTATAGAAAGAACATTGAAATCAGAGAGAATTTACAGCATTGATTAACAACAGTGATGCCAAGGATGTGAAACTATAGTTATGAAGAGAGATTTGATGGGGGGAAGCAGATTAAGTCACCCTATCCTTAATTATGGACTCTAGTAATTTCCCGACAACAGATGTTGGGCTAACTGGTCTATAATTCCCTGGTTTCACCCTTTCGCCATTATTAAATAGTGAAGTGATATGCACAATTTTTAAATCTAAAGGAACACTTCCTGAACCGAGACACGTTTGGAAGATTATAGTTAGAGTATCTGCAATGTACTCATCTACTTCCTTTAAAACCCTGGGATGGAAAACATCTGCCCCTGGGGATTTGTCATTCTTTTGTGCCATTATTTTCTTCATTACTGTTATTTTACTTACATTAATTTTATTGAGTTCCTATCCCTTAATTGATATCAGCTTCCTTCAAATTTCTGGCATGCTATCCTCTTCCTCCACTGTAAATACTGATACAAAGTAATTATGCAACATGTCATTATACCATGGTGGAACAGAAAATCAGGAGTAGCAAACTATTTTGAAGTTGTTATGCTAGATATACTACTTGGGTTCAGTGTCAAAGACCACTACGCAAGAAGGCCTTGCATCCCCTACGAATCAGAGTATGGCTTTATCTGCCAGGAACCTAAGTAAATGTAACAAGATCTCAGGATTGAAGAGAAAATCGTTGCCACTCTATTCCAGCTTTCTGAAATTAGTCATGTGCTGCCACATGACCTCCCTGTCTTCAGTAAACAGATGAATAAACACCAACAGGCTGAGGATCATGATATAAATGAACAGACAAATTTAATCGAACATTAAATAGGTAAATAAACAGCATGCATTACATGAATCCATATCAATCTCTTTGGAATGTCAAAAGATCTTTTCCTATACTCTCGCAAAATAAAATTCAACTTTCAAACATGACTGCTCACTTCTTGGGCCCAAATTTCCCCATGAGTTGCACCATTTTTTTGGGTGTAACTTGATTTTTCATTGAATTTGTGAGTTAGTTAGGTTTTTTGTTAGGTCAGTTTTTTTTCAAAAGGGGGCGTTCCCAGCCACTTACACCATTTATGCCAATTTGGCCAGTAAAAAGTTGTACTAAATTAACTTAGGGCAGCGTATGTGTCCACTTCTGTCCATACAGAAAGACCTTACTTATATAATTAAGGAATCGGCGCAATTAACTAGATTTAAAGCACCAAACAAAGCACTAAAAGTAATAAGCAATTCATTAACAAAAATATAAGGAATCCTGCCCCAAAACCAAAGTAATAATCAATAAATAAAAAATAAAAAAATAGAAGGAACCCTGTACCTAAAGCACTAAGACCAAAGTATTAAGCAATCAATAAATAACAAATAAAAAAATAGAAGGAACCCTGCACCAAAAGCACCAAAATCAATCAGTAAATAATAAAAAATAGAAGTCCTACCTTAGGGAACGCAGCAGGCCGCCGATGAGGGAGCCCAGTTAGCCAGGGCTAGGATGGGGAAGGGGGAGGGGAGAGTGGAGGGGGGGGGGAGAGGAGGGGTGGGAAGAGAGGGGGGGGGAGAGGGGGGGGGAGAGGGGGGGAAGAGGGTGTGAGAGGAGGGGGGGGGCGGGGTGGAGGTGGGAGTACCCTTTTGCGAAACACGTCTAGACTGATGTCCGGCATGGCATCAAACACCCGCATGAATCCCCAGTTCATCTGGTCAAGAGTTACAACCCAGACCCCCAGAAACTGTTCAGGAGTTTTACAATCAGGTCAGAGGTGTCGCCACTGGTGGATTCAAGAACCATCACCACGGGCCCCTCCCAGACCAAAGTTCCATCTTGATTTGTAAATCTCTAATCTGTAAATCCCCTAATCCAAGGCTGAAAGGAATCAAATCATTTTTTGACATGAAGGGAAGAAAACAATCAGATGACACAGCCTGCAGAGCACACTCTGGCTGCCGATGAGGGAGCCCATTCAACCAGGGCTAGGGATGATGTGCTTCGGGCCCCTCCCACACAGCCTGCAGCGTGCGTTTGCAGAAATGGCCTGCCAGGAGCTACTGCACATGCGCGCAGACTCTAGCGCAGTGCCGGGACCTGGCTCCGCCCTCAATCCATTGGGCCACGCTGCGCCACGACCGAGGAGAGGCTGGGGAGCAGCCAGAATACGGAGGTCTTTTTTCGGCGCGCTTGGAGGCGGACAAAAGCGGCGCACCTCGAGTGAGGGTGCCAGAAAAACAGGTTAGGGAAATTCTAGCCCCTTATGTGGCAAAATGCTACTGGAGGGCCAGATCTAGCTTCGTATCTTTGCTTACTTTAAACTTCTTGAGTGACTTCCAAGGTAAAGTTAGCCTTTGATATATTATTCAACAATCTTCAAAGATATACTGAAACAAAGAGCTTGAATCAACTGTATCTCATAAGTACATTAGATCAACAGCCATTCACAAGTTATTAATTACACAGATTGCTTGTCCACACAAATACAACTGCAATTCCAGACCAAGCTCTCAAGATTGAACAAACTGAACAGAATGACAACTAAGCAGCAAGGTGTCAAGAACTAACTTTCTAAAGTGACAATTTTACATTCCAAAATGTACAGAAACCAATATTAACCCTTCACTTCTTCCTTGAAAGGAGGCTCAACCAGTTCCCATCCACACCAATGATCTTCCTCCTGGCTGAACTTATTCTTACATTGAACAAAGATGTAGCCAAGTTTGCTGATGATTGATGATACAAAGATGGGTGGGAAAGCAAGTTGTGAGGAGGACACATAAATCTGCAAAGGGAGACAGACAGGCTAAGTGAATGGGCAAACATTTGGCAGATGGAGTACAATGTGGGAAAATGTCAGGTTATCCACTTTGGCAGAAAAAATAGAAAAGCAAATTATATTTTAAATGGAGAAAAATTGCAAAGTGCTGCAGTACAGAGGGACCTGGCGGTCCTTGTGCATGAAACACAAAAAGTTAGTATGCAGGAACAGCAAGTAATCAGGAAGGCAAATGGAATGTTGGCCTTTATTGCAAGGGGGATAGAGTATAAAAGCAGAGAAGCCCTGCTACAACTGTACAGGGTATTGGTGAGGCCACACCTAGAGTACTGCATACAGTTTTGGTCTCCGTATTTAAGGAAGGATATACTTGCATTGGAGGCTGTTCAGAGAAGGTTCACTTGGTTGATTCTGGAGATGAGGGGGTTGACGTATGAAGATAGGTTGAGCCTATACTCATTGGAGTTCCGAAGAATGAGAGGTGATCTTATCGAAACATGTAAGATAATGATGGGGCTTGATAAGGTGGATGCAGAGAGGATATTTCCACTCTTTGGGGAAATTAAAACTCGGGGGCATAGTCTCAGAACAAGGGGCCGCCCATTTAAAACTGAGATGAGGAGGAATTTCTTCTCTCAGAGGGTTGTAAATCTGTGAGCTGTGGAGGCTGGGTCATAAGGCGGAGATAGACAGATTTTTGACCGATAAGGGAATAATGGGTTATAGGGAGCAGGCAGGGAAGTGGAGCCGAGTCCATGATCAGATCGGCCATGATCTTATTAATTAGTGGAGCAGGCTCGAGGAGCCAAATGGCCTACTCCTATTTCTTATTTTCTTTCACTCCACTTACTACCTCCAAATAATAGCTGTCGTGATAGGAACCCGTATCAAAGGATCCTCTGCTATGCCTGCCTTTTCGTAGGATACGTGGAACATTCTTCATTCCAATCGTACATAGATCCCCTCCCTCATCTGTTTTTCAGGTACATTGATACATTGTCACTTCCTGCTCTCGCCCTGAACTGGAAAATTTCATCAACGTTGTTTCCAATTTCCACCCATTCCTCGTCTTCACTTGGTCCCTCTAGGACTCTTCCCTTCCCATTTTCGACTTCTCGGTTTCCATTTCTGGGGATAGGCTACGATAAAGCCCACTGACTCCCACAGCTACCTTGATTATACTTCCTCCCACCCCTATCCTGTTTCTCTGTCTCTTATCACATCTGTTCTGTCGATACAACCTTAAGTATCAGCTATGGCTCAGTGGGTAGCACCCTCGCCTCTGAGTCAGGAGGTTATGGGTTGGCGTCCCACTCCAGAGACTTGAGCACAAAAATCTAGGCTGACACTCCAGTGTAATGCTGAGGGAGTGCTGCACTGTCAGAGGTGTCGTCTTTCGGATGAGACCGAGGCCCTGTCTGCTCTCTCAGGTGGATGTAAAAGATCCCATGGGACTATTTCGAAGAAGAGCAGGGGTGTTACCCCTGGTGCCATGGCCAATAGTTATCCCTCAATCAACATCACTAAAAGTAAAAAGATTATCTGGTCATTATCACATTGCTATTTGTGGGAGCTTGCTTGTGCAAAATGGCTGCCACATTTCCTACATTACAACAGTGACAACACTTCAAAATGTACTTCATTCAAAGCGCTTTGAGACATCCGGTGGTCGTGAAAGGCGCTGTACAAATGAAAGTCTTTCTTTCTTTCTACACAAGTGCTTCAGATATGTCTTCCTTTTCCCTTAACTGAGGATTCCCCTCGACCGTAGTTGCCAGGGGCCCTCGATGTGTTCGTCCTATTTCCTGCACTTCTGCCTTTACCCTCTTCACCTCACTCCCAGAACCTCGATAGGATTACCCTTGTCCTCACCTTCCATCCCATAACCCTCCACATTCAACGGCTCATTCTCCGCCATTTCTGCCACCACCAAACACATCTTCTCCTCCCCTCCCAGCATTCCAAAAGGACTGTTCTTTCCATGACATCTTGGTCCACTTTTCCATCACTCCCTCGAGCTGCTCCCCTTCGTCCGGCACCTTCCCATGCAAGCGCAGAAGATGCAACATCTGCCCTTTCACCTCCTCCCTTCCCACCGTCCAGGGCCCCAAACACTCCTTCCAGGTGAAACAGTGACTTACTTGGACTTCTTTCAATTTAGGACACTGTATTCATTGCTCACGTGCAGTCTCCTCTGCATTGGAGAAACCAAATGTAGATGGGGTGATTGCTTTGTTTAACACTTCCATTAGGTCCCCACACATGGCCCTGAGCTTCCGGTTGCTTGCCATTTTAATTCTCCGTTCCATTCTGACCTTCATAACCACTGCTCCTGTTTTTATGGACAGCAGTTGCTGGTAATGGTTCTGCTGCTGTTCCACTAGACCCAACTTTTGTTTCTTCACTTGTCCCATTACCACCCCCTTGCACCATCATCACTTTTGTCATTTAATCACTCCTGCCCTCCAACCTATCACAGGCATTTCCTTTTGTTCTTTCCTCTCCTACCCACTTTCTCCACCTCTGCACTTGCTTAAAAACTTGAGCACCTCAAACTTTTTCCAGTTCTGAAAATTAACTGTTTCTTGCTCCACAGATGCTGCATGACCTGCTGAGTATTTCCAGAATTTTCTTTTATTTCAGATTTCCAGCAACCATAGTATTTTGCTTTTGTATTAACCTGCTTGTATTGTGACCAATAAGAAATATACAAAACAGTCATAGAAAAGATGTTGCCTCTGTAATATGACGATAATGCACAAATACAAGGGTTCTAAAGGTATCTCGTTATAGTTTCCTCCATTCTCCCTCATTTCATAACAAAACCTATACAATGGACACTACTGGCTAGCTGTGTCCAATTATCAGCATCAATTTAAGATACTGTTTATTAGTGCCACCTTTAACTTCTTCCTGGTCTTCTTTCACCAAGCCCACTACAACCCGGCACACAGTTTTTGGGTAATGCATGGTAACCGGTTAGATTGCAGTATTAGATTCCCTACCTGGATTAACATCTGACCTTCATTGCTGTTTTTCTACCAATCTAGTTGAGATGTGTATTTGGATTGTAAGGAATTGCCAGACTAAACCATACCCATGTCTCTATGGTGCAGTGCAGTGTGTTATGATGTCTTAATTTAATGTTAGAATATGAATTACTGCCTATCCAGCAGCAAGATAAAATTTTTTCAATTAGTTAATATTCTAAATATCTAGTACCCTCAAAGATTACATCAGATTTATGTAATGTGAAGAAAGGGTTCAATACAGCAACTTACCCTAGACAGGTGGAAATGATGCAAAAGAAGTCCAAATGTTTTTCACCAGTTAAGTCAGAAGATAGTAAGGTAACCCTAGATTTGCATTTTGCCTCCTTTAACATACTGCTATTAATCACCTATTTTTTGATGAAAGCACACTGTATGAACTCTGGGAAGATAAATGGTAAATTCTAAGTTGGATGCTCAAGTCCGATAAATGCAAAAATATATTTTTACTGCCAATCCTAGTATGTGTCAAGCTATTTTTAAACCCGACTTAGATGAGATTTTTATAATACGAGGTGTCTGATGATCCAAATTACCATTTTCTGCTGGCTATTTCAACTGATTACAGAGAAGCATAGCTGTGTGTCATCCACTGCACCAGGGTATACAGGCAATAATTATGTTCTCTTAACCATCATGATGCTGGCTCATAAAACATATAATTATTTGTAATTATGAGAAATTTAAAAGACAACAAAGCAGATCTCAAACTTGAATGAACAGCGGACCATTAAGGATAAATTGCAATCTCAGAAACTCCCTCTACAGCTGGCAAAAAAGCCAAAGGAGATCTGAACATATAAAAAGAGTAAATCGATGCCTCAAGGGTCAAGTAATTTTAGCTAAATTATCCCCAAAGTAACTCGAAATAGAGTGTAATGGGGTGGTACTTCAATCCTGCGATATAAGACTATTAATGATACGCACATGTCGTCAACTACACAAATAAATTGCCTTTCAATGATACCCCAGTCAAAAGAAATACTATCCAGAACCATGGCTACATGTAACTCTGAAACAATGGGGCCAAGTTTCGGCCTGAGTTGCTCCTGTTTTTTTGGAGCAACTGGTTTAGAGTGGAGTATCTTAGAAATTTGAATTCTCGGCATTTAGTTTGCTCCAGTTCTAGTCAGTTAGAACAGTTTCACTTTGGAACAGAATGTTTTTTTCAAAAGGGGGCGTGTCCGGCCACTTACGCCTGTTTTCAAAGTTTCGGCAGTGAAAACTTACTTCAAACTAACTTAGAATGGAGTAAGTGAAGATTTTTGTACGTTCGAAAAAACCTTGTCTACACTTTAGAAAATCAGGCATAGGTTACAAATTAGGCGTAGGGAATGGGGGGGGGGGGGGTTTAAAGGGAAGTTTACAAACATTAAACACTTCAGTTTTAAAATAAAGAGCCATCATCAATAATAAATGATAAATACATCAATAAATCAACCAATAAATCAATCAAAAAAAATTAATAAAAAATAAAAAAAATCAATAAATAAAACATTTTCTACTTACCGACTGCAGCACCAGGAGCCCTCCAACAGCGTGCTGGGACAGCCCCCCCCCCACCCCGCCGCCAGTGTGTCTCTCAGTGTCTCTGTCTGTCTGTCTGTGTGTGTCTCTCACTCTCTGTCTGTCAGTGTCTGTGTTTCTGACAGCGAGGGGAGGGGGAGAATGGGAGGGGGAGGGAGAAGGGGGAGAAGGGGGGGGGAGAGGGGGAGAAGGGAGCGAGGAGGGAGGGTGGGGAGGAGAGAGGAGGGAGGGAGGGAAGGAGAGAGGAGGGAGGGAGGGAGAGAGGGAGGGAGGTAAGGAGGGAGAGAGAGGGGGGAGAGAGGAGGGAGGGAGGGAGAGAGAGGGGGGAGAGAGGAGGGAGGGAGGGAAGGAGAGAGGAGGGAGGGAAGGAGAGTGGAGGGAGGGAGGGAAGGAGAGAGGGAAGGAGAGAGGAGGGAGGGAGAGAGGGAAGGAGAGAGGAGGGAGGGAGGGAGGGAGGGAATGAGAGAGGGAGGGAGGGAGGGAAGGAGGGAGGGAGGAAGGGAAGGAGGGAGGGAGGGAGGGAAGGAGAGAGGGAGGGAGGGAGGGAGGGAAGGAGAGAGGGAGGGAGGGAGGGAAGGAGAGAGGAGGGAGGGAGGAGGGAAGGAGAGAGGAGGGAGGGAGGAGGGAAGGAAAGAGGAGGGAGGGAGGAGGAAAGGAGAGAGGAGGGAGGGAGAAGGGAAGGAGAGAGGAGGGAGAGAAGGAGAGAGGAGGGAGGGAAGGAGAGAGAAGGAAGGGAGAGAGGGAGGGAGAGAAGGAACGAGGAAGGGAAGGAGAGAGAGGAGGGAGGGAAGGAGAGAGGAGGGAGGGAGGGAAGGAGGGAGGGAGGGAAGGAGAGGGGAGGGAGGGAGGGAAGGAGAGGGGAGGGAGGGAGGGAAGGAGCGAGGAGGGATGGAGGGAGGGAAGGAGAGAGGAGGGAGGGAGGGAAGGAGAGAGGAGGGAGGGAGGGAAGGAGAGAGGAGGGAGGGAGGGAGGGAAGGAGAGAGGAGGGAGGGAGGGAGGGAAGGAGAGAGGAGGGAGGGAGGGAGGGAAGGAGAGAGGAGGGAGGGAGGGAGGGAGGGAGAGAGGAGGGAGGGAGAGAGAGGGGGGGGGCGGTGAGGGAGAGAAGGAGGCTGAACGGCTGGGCCCGAGACCTCGGGCTGGATTTACAGGTAGGTGGCGTCGGGTGGGGAAGAGAGAGTCGCGGAGGTCCGGGGGGGGGGGGGGGAGTCGCAGAGGTCGGGTCGGGTGGGAGGAGCCTATTCACGCAGCCCCAGTGACGCCATTCGGCCAGGGCTAGGGGCTGCGTGCTTTGGGCCCCTCGAGCTACTGCACATGCGCGCCCACTGTAGCGCGCATGTGCAGAAGTCCCGGCACTGTTTTCAGCGCAGGGACTTGGCCCCGCCTCCAACAGCTCGTGCTGCGCTATGCCCAGCTACAGAAGCCCTGCAGGGAGCCGGAGAATAGGTAAGTTTTTTTTAGGCGCAATTTCTGGGGCGAAAAACAGGCGTCCAGGTCCAGGCTGCGCTGCTTTAGGCCCGGCCCGAAACTTGGACCCAATAGTAGGGCAAGACTAAAACATATGTATGAATGTAACTTTAGCAGATTTTTGTCTTATAGCACTGAATCGTACTGATAGTACCACATTCTTAACAGTGAACAAGGATTATTCAAGGTGAAAACTTACTACTAGGGATTTTGCCTAGGTTTGATTTCCTCGGTGTTTTGTCATCTGAATACTCCTTTAAGTGACTAAACTAACTGATTTCTTCTGCAATATTTTTATCTGCTTTGACAATCATAGTAGGACACCTTAAAAATAAATAAATAATGGAGCAGTTTCTTTCAATTATTCAGTCTACTGTGACCAAGAAAATAATACAAAACCAAAATGAAATATGAGAAATCAGGCAAAACAGACACCTTTCTAACATCGGAGCTTTTTGGCTCTGTTGTCCATGTGATGATCCGTGATACTGCCAGACGTGTTTCACTCGAATTTACAAAATCTGCAGGGTCCATCTGTAGAGTCAAGGTCTCAATGTATTTCAAAATGGCAACTTTCACCTGTAATTCAGACAAAAAACAGTTGCCTTTGCTTTTCTCTTGCACATAAAGCCACAATTTATACAAAGTTAAAATCAAGAATAACTGTACTATTAGTAATCAAGATGAATTCAGAAACTATCAAAGGGAACTCAAAGGTAAAGAGTAAAACCAAGATGTCCTGGTATTTTATTTATCAGACTATTAATTATTCCCTTCCTGCTTTATCCACTTTTATAAAACCTCTGCTCTCATCAGGCAGTTTTGAATTTGCCTTCATTTGTTCATATCTTTACCCTTGCAGAAACAAATCTTGTTTAGTAGTTATATGCGGCGCAAGCTTAATTTTTTCAGTTCTGATCAATAGAACAGAAATATGCCATTCAGCCCCTCGAGCCTGTTCTGCCATTCAACAAGATCAAGGCTAATCCATACTTCAAATTCATTTACATGCCATTGATCCATATGGCTCGATACCCATACATAATAAAAATCTGCCGATTGTCAATAGGCTTTCTCAGTTGTAGAAATGAAAATCTGAAATTGTGATTGTAATCTAATCTAATCTGAATGTGCCTTCCTCTGCAAAAGATTCACGAAGACAGAAGACTGTGCTGCAAGAATTCATAATATCTTTGTGGAGGGAGAGAAAGAATGAAATAAAAACTCTGTAGCTTGACTCTTCAACTTGTGAGAGGTGCATCATTAGAGGAGTATCGAACAGTCAGTGGTTTTGATTGGTTTATAACCAGAAGTGTTTTTTAAAAAATCATTGAGAAACCAAAATGAATGGCCAAGATGTACAGTTAAAAAGAACAGAAGGAAAATCGTTAATTAGTACACCAGGGACTCTTTTTGAGCGGCTGGACATCAATCAGGATTTGGTATTCTAACTGATAATATTTGTCCTTGGCCCAAGAACTTGGAGACTAATTCCTGGGTTCCAATTTTGTTCTGATTCTGATTAATTAACTCAACACTGGCTAAGAATTGAATCTTGGTCCTTCTTCGTCTGTACAGATGAGTTATGACACAATCCATTGTAGTAACCAGAGATCCAGTGTTGTCATCAGGGAACTACAGTGCACAAGGACAGCAGCATTAACACTTGAGATTCACTTGTGTTTCCTCAATATTTGGCAATTCGAATGGGAAATTCAACACAAGTTTCTTTTAAATGTGATACATAACATTTTCCAGAATGGTTGGATGCAGGGATGCAAATTTTATGTAAAATGACTACCATGGAGGGGTTTGCAGGTTTTGTTTAATATCGATGACAACAGTAAGAACATAAGAAATAGGAGCAGGAGTAGGCCATTTGGCCCTTTGAGCCTGCTGCACCATTTAATAAAATCATGGCTGACCTGATCATGGACTCAGCTCCACTTCCCTGCCCGCTCCCTATAACCCTTTATGCTCAAAAATCTGTCTATCTCTGCCTTAAGTATATTCAATGACCCAGCCTCCACAACTCTCTGGGGCAGAGAATTCCATAAATTTACAATCCTGAGAAAAAAATCCTCCTCATTTCAGTTTTAAATGGATGGCCACTTATTCTGAGACTATGCACCTAGTTTTAGTTTCCCCTATGAGTGGAAATATACTCTCTGCATCCACCTTGTCGAGCCCCTTCATTATCTTACATGTGTCGATAAGATCATCTCTCATTCTTTGGAACTCCAATGAGTTTTGACCCAACCGACTCAACCTATCTTCATAAGTCAACCCCCTCATCTCCGGAATCAACCAAGTGAACCTTCTCTGAACAGCCTCCGATGCAAGTATATCCTCCCTTGAAAATGGAGACCAAAACTGTACGCAGTACTCCAGGTGTAGCCTCACCAATACCCTGTACAGTTGTTGCAGGGCTTCTCTGCTTTTATACTCTATCCCCCTTGCAATAAAGGCCATCATTCCATTTGCCTTCCTGATTACTTGCTGTACCTGCATACGAACTTTTTGTGTTTCATGCACAAGGACTCCCAGGTCCCTCTGTACTGCAGTACTTTGCAATTTTTCTCCATTTATATTATAATTTGCTTTTCTATTTTTTCTGCCAAAGTGGATAACCTCACATTTTCCCACATTATACTCCATCTGCCAAATTTTTGCACACTCACTTAGCCTGTTGCAGATTTTTTATGTCCTCCTCACAACTTGCTTTCCCACCCATCTTTGTAACAGCAGCAAACTCGGTCCCTTCATCCAAGTCATTAATATAGATTGTAAATAGTTGAGGTCTCAGTACCGATCCCTGCAGCACCCCACTAGTTACTGTTTGCCAACTGGAAAATGACCCATTTATCCCGACTTTCTGTTTTCTGTTAGTTAGCCAATCCTCTATCCACGCTAATATATTACCCCACAACCCCGTGAACTTTTATCTTGTGAAGTAACCTTTTATGTGGCACCTTATCAAATGCCTTCTGGAAGTCCAAATACACCACATCCACTGGTTCTCCATTATACACCCTGCTTGTTATATCCTCAAATAACTCCAGCAAATTTCTCAAACATGATTTCCCTTTCATAAAACCATGCTGACTCTGCTTGACTGAATTATGCTTTTCCAAATATCCTGCTACTACCTCCTTAATAATGGACTCCAGCATTTTCCCAATGACTGATGTTAGGCTAACTGGTCTATAGTTTCTTGCTTTCGTCTGCCTCCTTTTTTAAATAGGGGCGTTACATTTGCGGTTTTCCAATCTGCTGGGACCCCCCCAGAATCCAGGGAATTTTGGTAGATTACAACCAATGCATCCTCTATCTCTGCAGCCACTTCTTTTAAGACCCAAGGATGCAAGCCATCAGGTCCAGCGGATTTGTCAACCTTTAGTTCCATTATTTACCGAGTCATCATCGTCAGTCAGTCATAGGCAGTCCCTCGAAATCGAGGAAGACTTGCTTCCACTCCAAAAATGAGTTCTTAGGTGACTGAACAGTCCAATACGGGAATTACAGTCTCTGTCGCAGGTGGGACAGACAGTCGTTGGAGGAAAGGGTGGATGTGGAGTCTGATTTGCCGCACGGTCCTTCTGCTGTCTGCGCTTGTTTACTGCATGATCTCGGCGACGAGACTAGAGGTGCTCAGCGCCCTCCCGGATGCTCTTCCTCCACTTAGGGCGGTCTTTGGCCAGGGACTCCCAGGTATCGGTGGGGATGTTGCACTTTATCAAGAAGGCTTTGAGGGTGTCCTTGAAACGTTTCCTCAGAGAACTACTTCTTTAGTGATAGTGATTGTATTAAGTTCCTCCCTCCCTATAGCCCCTTGATTATCCCCTATTGGGATGTTTTTATTGTCTTCTACCGTGAAGACCAAGACAAAATATTTGTTCAAAGTCTCTGCCATTTTCCTGTTCCCCATTATTAATTTCCCAGTCTCATCTCGAAGGGACCATCATTTACTTTAGCCACTCTTTTCCTTTTTATGTACCTGTAGAAACTCTTACTGTCTGTTTTTATATTTCATGCTAGTTTACTTTCATAATCTATCTTTGCGCTCGTTTACTTTCATAATCTATCTTTGCGCTAGTTTACTTTCATAATCTGTGCTCTTCATTTGCTTTTGTCGTGAGAGCCACAATAAATTCATGATAATTGCAAATTTTCTTCCAAAATGGTGTGTGTGTTTACATGCAGAGCATCAAATTTGTTCACTGTGATTATTTCCGCGGTGTTCTAGTCCCTCTTTGCGTGCACTCCCATTTGGTACTGCGCACTTGATCGGTCACGCATGTGTGTTTGATCCCGTCGCAGTAGCAAACGGTGCGGCGGCCATGGCCTGCACCAGCATGCTTTCCTCACCTCTGTGCGGAGAAGGCCAGGGGAATGGATTGTCGGGGCAGGGGGGGGGGGGGGGGAAGGGAAAGAGGAGAGGGGGCTTGACAAGGTGGATGCAGAGAGGATGTTTCCACTGACAGGGGAGACTAGAACTAGGGGGCATAATCTTAGAATAAGGGGCCGCCCATTTAAAACTGAGACGAGGAGGAATTTCTTCTCTCAGAAGATCTGTAAATCTGTGGAATTCGCTGCCTCAGAGAACTGTGGAAGCCGGGACATTGAATAAATTTAAGACAGAGATAGACAACTTCTTAACCGATAAGAGATTAAGGGGTTATGGGGAGCGGGCAGGGAAGTGGACCCGAGTCCATGATCGGATTAGCCATGATCATATTTGAATGACGGAGCAGGCTCGAGGGGCTGTATGGCCTACTCCTGCTCCTATTTCTTATGTTATGAGAGGGGATCGATGGGGGGAGGAGAGAGGATCGAAGTGGCGAGGAGAGGGGATCGAAGGGAGGTGAGGAGTGGGGGATCGGGGGGGGGGGGCGGGGAGAGGGGATCAATGGGGGCGTAGATAAACTCTGCTGCACGACGTATCCTAACACGCAGTAAGTCCCTTTCACCAATCACCCCTGCGCTCGTTGACCTACATTGGCTGATGGACAACCAACAATGTTCCTGCTAAGCTACACAGCTGTCTGGAGGACCCTTGCAGGCCTGTTACTGACTTACGAATGGGAAATTTTGCGCATGCGCAAAATTTTGAATGGACCAAGCAGCCTTTTAAAGGGACCGCACCCCCCCCCAAAAAATTGGGGGGTGGGGGGGGAAACATCGTCCACTCATACTTTGATTTTAAAATTCTCATCCTCATGCTCAAATCCCTCCATGGACTCACCCCTTCCTATCTGAACTCAGCAGTTTGAAAGCTGAGTGCTCCTAACCCGGGAGGGTGAGCCCTGTTTGTTTTTTGAAAGCAGTAGTGTTAGCACTGTGAGCTAGGAGCTTGGCTATCACAATGAATGGATCAAATTACACATTACAAAGATCTTGATTACTATCCAGCAGACAGGATCAAATTACACATTCCAGACAAACTGTTGGGTGTCTCTTATCCTCCAAGGGAACCAATCTAGACACAACCAAATTTGTTAAGATTTCCCTGGCATATTCTTTGGCTCCATATATCATTCGAAGATTAAGTGGTCAGGCAGATATAATGCTTTCAGTCTTTGCTGTTCCTTAAATGCTGTGCATTGCTGTGCAAACGTTGCCTGGGGTTATTTATTAATTTGTGACACTTTAGCCACAGTCATCCAAGTATTTTAGCACAGAATCAGGCTATTTGGTCCATCAAATTTCTGCCGGTGTTGTTCTTCACAAGCCACCTAGTCTAATCCCGCTCTCCTGCTTTATGTCCCTACCCTTTAATATTCCTCTTTTTCAAATAACCATCTTATTCCCTTTTACAAAAATTTACAGACCTTGTTTCAACAATGGCTTGTGGTATAGAAATGCACATCTTTATCACCCTGCGGTGTAAAGAATTTTTTTCTAACTTCCCCATTGGTATCTTTTTATGACAAATCTTAAATCTGTGCCCTCGCATGACTGTAACCCTGCCTCATCACTGAGACACTGTAGCATGCAGCTTTTATCTTCAATTACAATGCAGTGATAAAGAGGATGCTGTGATCATCTGATCTTGAATTGGCTGTATATTTTAACCGTTACCAAACTGAGATTTGTTTCTGCACTTTATAAACTACATAACTTAAAAACAATTGATTCCCACATAACAGACCAGTGAAGGTAAACGTATGCTTTTAATGAGGAATGTTTGTGCTAAAAAATGAATGATCCAATAATTGAATTAATCGATGTAAACAGCACAGCAAAGTGCGAAGTCAGTACTGAAAATCATGAATTATTCATATAATTTGGAAGAAGCAACTTTTAATTAGTAGTAGATGTCAAAAATCACAGGTTCCAGATACACCATTTATTATTCTGTGTCAGAACTATCACAAGATATTTCATAGTGGCACAATGGACAAATGAGTATAGAGACAGGTTCATATTCTTGGGGAAGTGAAAAGGAGGAAAAAAGGGAGTCCTCTGTTTTTCGATTTGACTTCGTCAAGATCTGCAAGAGATCAAAAATTGACAGTAAAAGAAAACAAACTGAAAACCAAGAATGACATTTCCTTTATTGGAGGGTGGCGTGAGACATGTTCATTGAAGGAAAGGCAGAAAGAACTCGGAAAACTGAAAGATCCTAATCCACAAAGCAATCAAAACACATCCTAAAATTACAGTCTCTAAATCCAATGGTTTTCTATGCATTCACAACTAACCTTCAAATTTGGAGTCTGTGTCTGATCAACCGTGAATCTCATCAAAATACTGAACTGAAGGTCATTTGGGAAAGACTCTCTGCAAATTAATTTTTAAAAGTGTTGTTAGCTCATTGACATTTATTCAACTTCCTTGTACTTCCTCAGTGCTTATCCATACTTCAACATAACTTTTCCTTAAGTTATCTTGTGTTTTCTGGGGAGGTTGTTGATCTATTAAATGGCTCAGTTTGTTGCTGCATTTGGCAACAACTCAATTGCATTGGGTTTCTCCAAAAAAAGGCAGGACTTTGGCACTTCTGTGGAATTCCATAAACTTTCCAATGTGGAAATGTACCATTGTGCTGCCAGTCAAGCAGTTATGCTGATAATCATTCCACATTGTAAGTGGCATAGCGCTGGTACTGAGCTGCCATTTCAAATCAATGAAAAAGGAAACAGCTAACTCTTCCAAATCAATGAAAAAGGAAACAGCTAACTCTTCCAAATCAATGAAAAAGGAAACAGCTAACTCTTCCAAATCAATGCAAAAGGAAACAGCTAACTCCTCCCCATCAAAAATGCAGGGAACCTAACTGTTCACTATGCAATTTCTAGACAAGCTCAGATATATCACGGATGGGGAAAGCTGAAATTTTGGCAACAAGCACAGCTGAGATGTTTTCTCTTCTCTATTGTGATTTAACCCCAGCAACAAAGTGACATTTTGAATTGTCATACTAGGCATCCTCATGTTCTCCAAGTGAGACTACCAATTTTTGATGATTTCAGGCCAGTTTTGAACTGGAGGCCTGTGTTAGGTATAAACTAACACTTTGTTGAGACTGCTCAAGCCCATTTCACGGAGGACTTTCATTTGCATATCATAGAATCCTAAAAATTTACGGCACAGAAGACAGCCATTTGGCCCATCGTGGTTATGCCGACTGAAAAAGAGCTATCCAGCCTAATCCTACTTTCCAGGTCTTGCTCTATAGACCTGCAGGTTAAGGCACTTCAAGTGCATAGCCAAGTACGTTGTAATTGCAATTAGAGTTCCTGACTCTACCACCCTTTCAGGCAGTGAGTTCCAGACCCCCACCACCCTCTGGGTGGAAAAAGTACTCCTCAACTCCCCTCTAATCCTTCTACCAATTACTTTAAATCTATGGCCCCTGGTTATTAACCTCTCTTCCAAGGGAAATACACCTTAATTAAGTTTCCCCTCAGCCTCCTCTGTACCAAAGAAAACAACCCCAGCTTATCCAACCTTTCCTCAACTAAAATTCTCCAGTCCTGGCAACACCCTCGTAAAGCTCCTTTGTACCCTCTCTAGTGCAATCACATCTTTCCTGTCATGTTGTGACCAGAACTGTACACAGTACTCTAGGCAAAGGCATAAAGCTGGTTTCAGGCATGGGCATTGCATGTCCATTTTTTTGGCCTTTAACCTCCATATTGGAGGCTCAGGAAGCCATTGAGTGCACAAAAAACAGGCACCATGCGGCGGACTTTCTAGACCATTGTTGGATATCTTATTCTAGGTGAAGTGTTCTTTAAATGTTGTTCAGCCACAACAAACAAATTGTCATCCTGTATAAATACTTTCATTTAATGGTGGCAAACTCCTAATGACACTACCCCTTTTAAGCATTTTATGATGTCCATCAGATGGATCAGGTGGTGTTTTCCGCTCTGTTATATACAAGGCCCCATTATGCACTAGTCAGAAGACAAACCGGAGTAGGTATCGTTGGGATGCGTTAGCAAACACCACAGTAGAAATGACAAGTGAATGCAAACATACAGACTAATAATTTTAACACAAGCAGCACAAGATCAGGAAGAGAATCAAAGAATAGGTTGGAAAGAATCTCAAAGTAGTTGAAGTTAAACAACTCAAAAATAAGCAAGTCCAGGTCAACAGTAGATATTACTTTCCTCATATGCTGTCACTGTGGAATGTCTGGATGTACCTCACTACTGGAATCCTTCCTATACCACTTCTGAATATACCCGCACACCAAAAACTGTTCCCTGTGAAACTCCACGAGTAGTCCTCCACTCCTTGTCCACAGCTGGCTGATTTTCCATCAATTCCACAATCTTCTTGAAAAACTTAAAGCAGCTTTGCTCATCAAAATATAGCCCCTGAAAATCCAGGTAGATTAGATCTCGTGGATTGCTTCCAACAACCATGTTAGTTACATACTCAAAGAATTCTAATGGATGTGCAAGGCATGACCTGTTCCAAGTCCATGAAATATGTTGCTTATGGCCTCCATGAAAATTCTTAGATTGCCATAAAATGCTATCAGACATTTTCCCCACTACCACCAATAGGCTAAATGGTCTATAATTTTTAGGTTTGTGCCTCACTGCTTTTTGAATAACATTTGTGGTCCTCCAGTCCTCACTAAGTTCTTGTATTTATGGAACACTAAAATAAACTAATAACTAAAGCCACAACTATATTCTCCTTAACTGCCAGAGTGCATACCATTTGGTCCAAGTGCCCAATAAACATAATTCCTTGCATTTCTTCATGTTAAGACTCTGAATTTCTGCAAACTCTGTGTCAATAGGTTTGAACCATGTAACTGATCAGCTGTGAAGAGGAACACAAAAACTGCCAGCTAAATTTGCGACATGAATGTAAAGCTGCACAAAGTAGAGGGCAAAGTGTATAAAAGGGTTTCCTGCTTTAGAGTTTAATAGACAATCAGGACAAAATTCTATCCACATATATTTACTTTAAATAAGTCCAATTTTATTTAGAAACATATATGTAGAATGAAACTATGACATTTGTCACATAATGCTGACCTTGCAATATCAAGTGCTTTCTGTACCTTTGCCTGTACAGAACCAAGCAAATCAGCACCCATTTTCTTCAGTAGTTGAGTCAGTAAAACAAACAACCAGTCTTGAAGGTCTTCCTTATGGACATGAATGAAGTCAACCAGTGTTTCCAAAAACATACTGAAAACCTGAAAATATGGACATATAAAGAATCATGATCTTGCAGCAAGCTTCATACTTCCGTGACAATGTCAATGAATTCACTAGATGCCAATTTTTGCAGCCAAGCAGAAAGCTCTAGGCAAATTTGCATGTGTATTATGGAATATATAAAATTATTTATTGGATTCTTGAATTTTATTACCCTCAAATTTTCATGCAACTGCAATATCTAGAAAGCTTTACCATTTTACTTGATGCTAAGAAAATTGTTTTCCAATTTAAAAAGTCACGGTAAATCTGAAATTGTGTCTCTTATTTGCGTTGTTATATAACCACTAAGCATAGTGGCAGTGTAAGTCCAGAGTCAGGTTGGTAACCTGACTCTCGCATTGAAGCCATGCAGGTGTGAAACCACTTCCGATAGGTAGTATCACATGCAAGGGCTTTGTTTGTGCGCTCTATAACTGCAGCATGGTGCAAAACCAAGTTTAAAATGTACCCAGTCAGCTTATTGTACTTGCAGGGAATTTGTTTCCTCCAAATTTTGGGGGATCAATTTTCTTTCCCCTCCTCTGAAGACACTGACTCCATGCTGGGGCATGGTCTCACAGGCACAGGTTTCTGTGCAATGTCTCTCCCAAGTAGCCACAATTCATATATGTGTCTTGATAGTAAACTATTTGACAGCATGAGGTATCATGTTTTTTCATATCCTAGTGCCCACACACATTCATTTCCAGCAGAGGTCATCAAGTAGTGACTGGAGCAGAAAGTGTGATACTTCAGAGGTCTTCCCACTCCTTAGCCCGGTGGTGCTGAAGCTAATTATATTCCGCCACCAATCTGGTCCAAATCAACTAACTCAGCATAGACCAGGGAGTGAACTTTGGATTTTAATTGTCTGTATACATCAGCTACTCATTGACTGAGCCAGAGCATCTGGGAACTTTTTAAACTTAGTATGGTATCTTGTTAAAGTTATGAGAAAAGCAAAGCTCACACTTGCTGCCTAGTAACGTTAATAGTCAGTCACCTGGGAAGCATGCGTGTTCCTCTGTTGCTGAGCTTGGGTCTGTTCTGTGCACATCACACTACACATAGACTGGATTTTAACAACACCCCAATGGAAGGTCTGACTATAGCTTCTTGCATGGAAAAATCTGACAAATACTACCTTATATGTGGTTGTGTAATACTTCACTACATTCAGTGCATTATTTACAGTATACAAAAGCATTTATAACAGTTCTGTTACACCAGGTGATTAGTTGTGATGTTTGTAGCTAAACACAAACAATTTCTCTTACTTCTGCTCCATCATGTTCGAGTTTCGCAATTATTCATTAATTTTATTGTACAGAAATAAAACTGAACTTTCTGTTTATAAGTAACGTACTAAGCTAGCACATCTTAACAGCAAGGTGAAAATGAGAGCACACCACTGACTGTGTGGGTTTATTTTATAAATTGATGGAACAACTGCACAAATGTCTTAAGGTATCGTCGCTAGCAGAATAACAACGGTAACATCGAACCAATGCAATATTCTGTCACCGGTGATCCAAATACTAGAGTTGCACTTAAAGCAATTCGAGTTATTGATCAACAGCGTGACCTTTGAGATATAGCTTAAAAAGACACACAAATCCTGGACACTGCAGAAAGAAAAGTAAATCAAACAGAAAAAGGACAATGTTAAATATAAAGTAGTTCACACCATAAATCATGAAAATGGACCGTTAAGAAACTACAGCAGTAACAGCACTGCATGGCTTGTTTTAGAATGCATAAGTCACGGCATTAAGTTCATAGCATTAAACTTTCAGTATTTTCATGATTTCCTAAAGGACACAAGAATTCCAAATCCTTCAATTTAATGGTCCTCAATTTTTTACCATCCTTTCTAAGTGAACCACTAATACATGTCCCTGAAGGCATTGCTGATACTAAACATTTACTGAGACTGTAAGTGTCTGCCTATGACCCAACACTCAGTAGCACAGAACATTGAAAAGCCAATGTATGCTACTGCCGTGCAATTCAGTACCTATATTTAATCTACTTACATAAACTCAGTCTACCAAAAGAATAAGGTCCAGATAAAGTTTGAAGAAACTTGAACCCCAGCTCTGTCAAACACATCTGGCTGACTGCTAGTGAAATCACATTGCATGCCCAACTATTACCCACTTTATTGTTTAAAAAGGTGAGCTCTTTATTATCACCCATTCTCTATGAAGCTTAGCCAGATATTTTCAATGTGATAATGAATCCCAAATCT
Organism: Pristiophorus japonicus; assembly: GCF_044704955.1. NCBI lineage: Eukaryota > Metazoa > Chordata > Chondrichthyes > Pristiophoridae > Pristiophorus > Pristiophorus japonicus. Next base: position 344,405,538 of record NC_091977.1, on the reverse strand, counting down.
GTTAGAAAACCTTCAACAGATTGTGGTTAAAATTCATGCACAGAGGTTTTTTTTGGGGTGAGGGACAGAGGTGGAAAGAGAGGGAAAACAGCAAGATTGTTTATCTGGTAAGGTGATAGGAAAGAGGCTTTTTTTGGACACCCAACATGATAACATGCTAGGTGATCTCTTCCAATACAACACAATAATTTTGATCACAGGAGACCATGTACAAAAATGTTAAACCATAAACATGAATACAACCACCAAATTATATACTCATGATCCACATCTGAATACAAAGGCTTACTGGGAGAGATACAAGTTACAGGAGATGCTTCCATTAACAATTAAGAAATCTTCCCAACAGCCAATTTATCTTCCTTCTTTATTTCCTCTAGTTCAACATACCATAAGGAAATACATCAAGGAAATGTTCCTAACTTGGAATAAATTCTCGCAGCAAGGTATAGACAATGGTTGATAGAAGTGAGTCAAGTAGCAAACTTCCAGACATCAAAAAGGACCTTCTTTAGATTGGCACAAGGTGTAAGAAGTGGGTCTGGTGAAATGATTCCTGCCCCGATGATGCAACAGTTCAAAATGCTTTCAACATCCATTTCTTCCATTTTTATTTGGAAATAGCAGATGTTCCAAAAGACACAAATTGTTAGGTCTTAGACTTAGTTCTACAAATGAAGACCAGGAATGTTTAACGCTCATCTAATGAGTACGAGCTAAGGCTAATTAATGGTAAAATGAAATTCTGATGCCACCTTCGCGAGAAAACAAATCCTTCAAGACCACACACTTATCATGCCATATCATGTAAATCTGCTCCAACAGCAGTGCCAAGAGTGCAGTTTCTTCAAATTACAGTAAAAGGAAGGGCAATAGATTTAGCACAAGTATAATCTTTCACAAAGCAAATGAGAAGAAATTCCTGAGAAAAAACAAATCAAGCAAAAAGCAGCAGAGTACACCCTGACAAAGATAAAAATAACTGTGAATATTCGAAATTGGACATAAAAATAAAACTGTTAGAAATGAATTACAGGTAAGTTGATATCTGAAAGTGCAGGTGGTACCTTTAATTAGAATGACTGAGCTGGATTTTGAGGTGTCTGTACACCGAGCTTCAAGATTATTACATTTCAAAAGTAATTCATTATCTCATAAGCACATTGGGAGATCCTGAAGGGTACTAAATAATGCAAGCTTTCTTTCTTTGCGTCCTGTATTCTATTCCAACAATCGAGTCAATCATACTGAATCCTATGGAGCATCGTAAAAAGGCTTTGCAAATGAAAAAAAAAACTTAACGAAAGGCAACAAAGCGTGTCTTCGGTTCAAAGGGATTTATTCAAAACAACTTTTGATATTGACCAATGGATGCATGTTTAAGTTTGATTAGAATTGAGTAACCTGCAATCCAAGATGGCATCAGCAGAAATGCCACAGAATTTTAGGTTTAATTTTCCCCAAAGCTTTTTTTTGGTGTACTTTAAGAGTTACGCCCGTTTTTTGGGGGGTCCCAAGTACGGCAAAAAAAATGTTCTAAGTTTCCCCGTTTGATTTCTTCATTTTGGCGCAGCCTAACCTGTCCTTTAGATTTTGGGGCGGAGCCTTGAACCGCGCCAAAAAGATCGGGGTGCCACGGTAACCAGGGACACAATGCGGGTTGAGGCTGCTAGTGAGACATACAGCCAGCTCGCAACAGATTAAAATACATTGCAGCAACTTACCCCCATTGATTAAAGTGTCCCCCGCCTCCCAATGCCGAACCCCGCCCCTATCCCAAGCCGAAGGGCCACCCGGTCCACTCCCCCGCTCCTAGCCCTGGCTGAGCGACCTGCAGGTCCGGTCCCCCAACCAAGTGACCTGCCGGTCCGCTCCCCCAAACAAGTGTCCTGCCGGTCTGCTCCACCGCCCCTAGCCCTGGCTAAAGGACCTCCCAGTCCGCTCCCCCGCCCGCCCCTAGCCCTGAGTGCCTTGCCAGTCTGCTTCCTCTACCCGCTCCTAGCGCCTTACCGGTCTGCTTCCCCCACCCTAGCCCTGGCCGAAGGTCCTCTCGGTCCGCTCCCCCGTCCGCCTCTATCCCAGAGTGCCTTGTCGGTCTGCTTCCCCCACCCTAGCCCTGGCCGAAGGGCCTTGGCGTCCACTCCCCCGCCCCTATCTCAAGCCAAAAGGCCTCCTCCCTCCTGTCCCCGCACCTAACTATTCCTGAAAGGCTTTCCCCCACTCTCTCCCTCCTCCCCCCCCCCATCACCACCCCGCCTGCCCCCCCCCCCCACCGTCTCTCTCCCCCTGCTGCTGCTGTCTGGGCATCTGCTGCACTTACCTGCGCCGATTTCCTTAACTCTCCAGAAGGTTTTTCTGCAGAGGCCAGATACGCTGGCCTAAGAAGAACTGGAGTTACTCTCAGCTGACCAAACTTCCCTAAATGGTCAGAATTGGTGCGGGTGGCAGGCTACGCACCCTTTGGCTGAAAAAAAACGTACCTAAAAAAATCATAATTAACTGAGTTACGCTGGTGCAAGTTGATTGGGGAAACTTTAAAAAAAAACTTAGGCCAAAAAAAGCAGCCTGCTCAAAAAAAACGGCGCAAATCACTGGGGAAAATTGAGCCCTTTATTTTAGCTTTAAACAACTTAAATTTTGTAAAGTAGAAAACACGAATGACATTTATCTTTTACACATCCATGGACTGAAGGAATAGATTTTTAGTTGTTAATATCAATTAATCTACTCACTGGTGTGGAAAACAACAAATCAAGCTCTACTACCAACTAAAAAATGAAAACCTGCTCCAGAAATACTGCTTGAGAACAGGGAAGTGTTTCAGGTAATTTCCTCTCACTCTTAAAAAAGGGAATGTATAGTGACACTGTGCAGCTACTTAGTTTAATAGGGCCTCAGATAATGTCGCATCCTCCCGCAAAGTTCAAACTTGCAGGAGCTTAGTACCTCTGGGGTCTTTGTGCTTTTCTTTGCAAGGATCTGTCACAAACACCAAAAATAGCAGTTTTTGGTGATCTTGCTTGCAATTCACAGTGGCACTCTGGAATGTCTGATAAATTTCTTCAGTTGTAAAATTTTACGACATTAGTTGTATAATTGTGGTGGTATTACTCTTGGTTCCAGGGATGAGGGACTTCAGTTACATGGATAGACTGGAGAAGCTGAGGTTGTTCTCCTTAGAGCAGACAAGGTTCAGAGGAGATTTGATAGAGGTGTTAAAAATCATGAGGGGTCTAGACAGAGTAGATAAAGAGAAACTGTTCTCATTGATAGAAGGGTCGAGAACCAGAGGACACAGATTCAAGGTGATTGGTAGAAGAATGGCCTCTTTCTGTGCTGTATCCATTCTATGATTCTAAGAACCCCATGTGAACTTGCAGTGCTTGTGCATGGGGTCGTTTGTATGAAGGGGAGTGCCCATGTGTCAATTGCTGAGTTGGCCTGGCAGCTGTGTACAGATGCTGCTTGATGACATTATTGTTGATTCCTACCATCACTCTAATGATGATTGGGAGAAGGTCGACAGGACAGTCCGTGGTCTGGTTTAGATCAATCCTGATTTGCAGGGTGACCGTCCACATTAATAATTAGATGTCATTGTCATAATTGCATCGGAGTAGCTTGGCTCGGAGAGCAGTAAGCTCTAGTGCACAAGTCTTCTACAACTCAGCTGGAATGCCCTCACAACCCATGTCCAGAGCACTGAGCCGCTTTGCAATGTCATACAGATTGACCTTGGGAGGAGGACGTGCAGGATCATGCACTCTGGCTAAAGAAGCTAGCATGCATGTACCCCAATGCACGGCTCCATCCCATTTCAGGATGTTAAAGGTTCATGGAGCTTCTTCCTCCTGTCAGTTGCCATGTTGTCCACCATCTTTCTTGAAAGATACACGATCTGTTGCTGCTTCTGAGATGCCCTTCCACGCCATGCATTGCACCAGGCTTAATCTCCTGGTATGATAGTGATCCAAGAGTATGGGCCATGAGATCGAAGAGGATGAGAGGGGATAGTGCAACATGCCCAACTTGCTGGAGGTGAGGCAGAGGTGATTAAGGAGATGGTTGATAGTGAAGTAAAGAAACAAGATAATCGTGGAGCAATGGACAGTCTTAGCATAGGAGGGTGAGGCCTGATGGCGTTTAATGTGGTCCAGTCGGATACAGTGATGGATGGTTAAGTCTGTTGTGTGCCGGATACAGTTCAGAAGGCATGACAACTCAACCACATCGAGTGAGATTAGAGTCACATGTAGGCATGACCAGGTGTGGGTGGGCCGCATGAGATTTTCCAACTGGCTCCCACACTTTGAGCCTTTTGCTGTGACTGCTATCATTGTAGGCCATTTTGTTAAAGCCACAAAATCAGCCCTCTTGTGTCACATTTTGAGTTCAGTTGCAGGGCACATTGTCCAACTCCAGAGGTTTGGTGTACTCAAGTCAACTTGGTTGGTGGGCCACACCATAAGTTGTAGTGTTATGAAATAGCTTCTAAGTTTTGCAGGACTAGTTAGTTTAGAGTGGTGCTGGAACAGCACGTTGTAATTGCTTGGAATGGCGATGAATGTTTCCCGATAAGAGTTCTGAATTCCTTCAATGGTTCCATCATAAGCACCATATGAGAAAAGACTGTCTCCACTGCCTTCATGTAATATCAATGTCCATGAATCATTGATCTTTAACAGTCTGGGTACCGCTCCGGGAAAGATGGGCGTGGATTTGGGAGGCGACAACGTGTTCAAGGACTTGGAGAGGAAAGGGGGGTTGGAGTTGAGGTGGTAGTTTACAGGGACAGAGGAGTCAAGGGTTGTTTTTTTGAGGAGAGGGGTAATGACGGAAGATTTGAAGGAGACGGGACAGTACCCGAGGAGAGAGAACTGTTAACAATATCAGCTAAAAATGGAAGAGTGAATTCCTTTTCTAAATTTCAACTTGAAATATATAGGATTTTCTCAACCCTAGATGGAGATGTAGAAGGGAAATTTAATTTTTGCTTTACAATTCTACCAAAGTTGAGTTGTTTTAAGCAAAAAAAAAAATCTGCAGGAATTTTGCTGATGCCATTTTGGATGTGACAGGCTGCAAAATAAATATTGCTTCCACCTACTTCTTTGATGGAATTCAGGAAAGCCAATCAAGAGAGTGGGGCAACACCAAGGACACCTATATTCTTGGTATTGAAGCTTACGATTCCAGAGGAACGGCTATTGGTAGAGGCCTTGTCTAAGCCTCCAGAAGCCCAGTACATAGTCAGTAACTGCCCAGTGGTTTGGTTGACAGCATTTATAACTCCCTTTAGTGGTATCTCAACTTGGCCAAAAAGCAACTCCAGCAGTTGGGTCTGAGTTTGGCTGGTAGAGTAGCAATGCATAACTAATCATGTCAGTATGACAATGCTACAAGAAGTAGACCACAGTCCTTGGTCCAGGACATCCACTGCAATACAAGGTTCTCCACAAAAATCAGGGAGATTCTTTTTTCTGGATAATCCTGATAATACAAGATCTGTAATTTTGTGTGGTGAGAGAAACCTTTCCAGTGACTATATGGCAGGCGATCCTCATTTATACAGCATCCTGTAGAATAACTCTACAACCCCTTGTTTGTAATTGTCAAGACAACAGATTTCTTTATTGTACTTCACTGCATTTAGTACACCGTTCAATTGGTTACTGCTACAGAGGTTCTGATATCAGGAAGTTCCTTCAAGGTAGAATAGTGGAGATCCAACCCCTGGAATTATGTATGAAACAATTAGATGAGCGATGGGAGGATGGAATGGGTGAAATAGGATTAGGGGAATTGTCTTCCTCAACTGTAAGTATCTTGTAATAAAGCTTAATGGACCAGATACAAGCAGTTCATAATTTCAAATCATTCAACTGCATCCTGCCACATTTCCCTTGTGGTGATTCGATACAAGAATTCCAGGTCAAATATCAACATGGATTCCTTTGACAGCTGAAGAAGTCAAAATTACATTCAGACTGTTGGCTCTGCTTACAAAGGAGCAAATGTCTTAGCAGAAAGGTTCAGTTTGGCTGTCTTAAGTTTCATCTCAACAATACTTGCAAGTGCCCAAAAGGTATCGGTGACTTGCAACGTTCAGTAATTGTTAAGTTTTATCAGAAACAAAGTCAAAATGTAGTTAAAGTCAAAGTCAGAAACACTATAAACCGAGCCGAAGTGGGAACCTTTGGAATCTGGACCAATCTCCAGGACTGCTCAAGCTCAATCGAGCAAAGAAGAATGAATCTCATACCAACTAAATCCTGCTGATATCGAGGGCTCCTCCATTTAATGAGCCCTACCACATTTAGAAGGAGTTGAGAAACATCCCTATTTTTACATTCAGAAATCTTCATCTGGACGCCAGCTAAGAATGCTAAAGGCAACTACATACAATATATGAAAGCAGAAAAGCAGCAGCATCAATCCATAGAAATCTGCAGTTATTGTGGCAGTGTGAAACTGCTCATCAGCTGCCATCAAACTGGAACCAACCAGTGTTATGGCTGAAATACACTGTGACAATACCTTGGAAAGCACAATTGCTCAATTGTAACAACCAAACTTAGCTAACACTTCGGCCTGAACTTGTGGTGGACTGTTCATGCTACATTGTCCCACTTCTGTCGCTGATCAGAACAGGTGAAGCAATATGAAGAGCAGCAGAAACAATCATCATGAATGTTAGAATATTTTAAAATGGTTTAAATGGTAAGATCGAATGTGGAGAAAGGGGGAAGCTATTTGTTTGTGTGTGAACAAAATAAGCTGAGCCATTAGAATCAGACACCAAGATAAGGGGTGCAGCTGCTAATTCACCACATATCACTAAGTATGCCGATAAGGCCGTCAGAATTATGAAGGCCTGAAGGCTACAAGTAGATAAAGATTGGCCCACGCATTACAGTACAATAAACAAAGCTTGTGGGAGAGTTTGAAGCCAAAAAGATTAGGACATGGTGTAAATACCTCAAGTGTGGCGTCAGCCCATGGTAGCTGAATAGTATAAGGGTAGAACCTGCCGTCCCCGCACCTCCACCCCCGCAAAGTTAGAATGCTCTCATGGACAGTCGGAAGTCCTTTTGCTTTAACGATAACCCACTAAGGTGTCGACAAGTCTGATCAGCTTGGACTTCGTAGAGGAAACAGGTTGTAGTAATTGCTGGTTATTTAACAGGTAGAACAGTTTATGAGAAGAATACTGTTATTAGTCAATCTATATTAAAGCTTGTTGTTTAAAACCACTCGTGCCTGAATCATGCGGAGGTTATTGTTGCAGGACTAACAACCCTTTGTTACGACCATAACCATGGGAAATCCGCCAACATCTGGCATCCCTGGGTGAGCTTGAGTTAAAGGTTTAAAAAATGTGTTAATAGATTGGCCGAGAAATTCGGGGAGTATTTGATTGCCGAGTTATAAAATCAGAAGGGGATATTTTGGTTATGACCGATTTACAGACAGTAGCCAGCTCCACAGTAAAAGAAATGAGAACGTGTGTACTGGAGAGTTTATGATCTACAACCCACACATATGTGGAAAAATCATTAGGGTCGTGCATTCCCTTGATTGAGCAAACAAAAAACATACAACAGCCAGGGGCGTTGGTTAAAACATTATCCAAAGAAAAGCATTTAAAAAAAGGAAAATTGGAAAGTTGTGTTTGTGCACTGGCAAGGAAAGTAAATTATAAAACTAAAGAAATAATTAGAAGCAGATAGCAATTGCATAAAAAGTTTGTAAATGCAATTAGATCAGAAAACCAAAGAAAGAACGACCTTAGCCACATCAGATGATTATCTTTAAGCTGAAAGTACAGGTACAAGGAAATTCAGAAAATTAGTAACATGTAAAAGCCAAGCAAGAAGAGCAGAAGTATTTAAATGTGGGAAGGAAAGACATAGAGAAGTTAACCAGTATGTTAAGTGGGGTCCTCAAACAACAACTGGAGACACGACAGATCATACACACTGCCAAAAGAAAATACAGCAGCTGGAGGAAAATCTACGCAAACGAAAGGCATGTTGCATGCTTAACAGCCAACCTCATTTAGGATGAGCATGACCGATACAGGGAGCAGGAGGATCACGTCCGGAACCAGAACCTCCTGACATATACCAAACTCCCCAAATGGCGATGAGACCCATATAAATAGTAAAAAAGAACACAGCAGACATTGATGTGGGATTCTCGAACATTCCTTGGGCGCCACTGTGTGAAAGTGAGAGAATGTGTGGAAGTTTCTTGACATACAAATGTTTAACAGAGCTACAAGCTGTTTAACATCTGTAGTCTTGTCTTTGATTTTGGATGTATTTTAAGCATTTTAATTAATGTCTTTCTACAACTGTATGCTGTTTTAAGTTTGTTAATTGCTTTCTCTATGTATGTATACACCTGTATTATTTTTTAGATACTTTGGGGCTGAGTTTCATCAAGGCCTCCACCCGTCCAAATACCGGACGGTACTTTGAGCGGGATATTCATCGCCGAGGTCCCTCAAAGGTCGGCAGATGGCAAATGGACATACACCGCCAATCTGGGCGGCAGCGGGCAGGAGGTCTCATTCTCGGCTGCAGAGGCGCTTGCCGCTCAAGTGCCGCCGAGGATGGAGTCGGGCCCACGGAGGGTCAAAGACCTGAAAAAAAAACAATAGTAAAAAATTTTTTTTTAACTCTCCGAAGACCTTCAGGGGACCCCATGCAGGTAAGTAGCTGTTGAAATTTAAAAAAAAATTTTTTTTTTAAACTTACCTTTTTTCACGTTCTTCAAACTTACCATTGGGGACAGATCAGTCTCCAGCCAGCGGTCCACCCCCGTTCTACCATCGAGTCCCGCCCGCAGGAATCTGGGAGCTCGGCGGGCAGGAGCTCAGTTGCGCCACTTGGCCGTCTGCTGATGTCAACGGGCGGTTCCTGGCGCTGCTCTTCTCCCGCCCGCTCCAGGCCACCTCCAAAGTGGCACTTGGCAGATCTTCAGGAGGAATGTCGGCAGCAGTGGGCGGCGAGTGATGAATTTCAGCCTCTTGTGTTTGCTTTTGAACTGATTTAAACTGAATATTACATGGGCTGGTGATCTGGGAATATCACAGAAAATTTTGGCACCTGAGTTCATAAACCTGGAACAATATTTTTACAGTACATGAAATATGGTTGTTGAGTATGTTCATTTTAATTTAAGATTGTCACTCAGAATTGAGGGAAACTTTGTGTTTTATATTTTAAGTTAAAGACGTGGTGTGTTTTCATTTTGATTAAAGTTTACTTGTGCAACTGTGAAAAGCAGAGAGAGTTTGTTTCAACAAAAAAGATAAGATTCAGACTTCAAGAATTACAAGTTACAGTTGCTATGGTGTCCAGTAGTAGATAAATTTGAACTTTTGGGAGGACTTTGTTTAATTGTATTACAGCTAAAAATTTATATTGCTTTATGCAGTTTAAATTAAAGACTCGTGGTCTTATTTTAAATCAATTTGAATGTTCGCAAAGTAAGGTTTTCTTAATTTGGTTACTGCAAGTCTGAGAACTGCTTCTAAAAGCACCCTGGGCCAATGAGAACAGCAAAGCAGATCAACTAGCCAAGAGTTTTGAGATTGCCCTGGAGTTTTGAGATTGCCCTCCAAGTTTGCTGATGACATTAAACTGGGTGACGGTGTGAGCTGTGAGGAGGACGCTAAGAGGCTGCAGGGTGACTTGGACAGGTTAGACGAGTGGGCAAATTACTTGGCAGATGCAGTATAATGTGGATAAATGTGAGGTTATCCACTTTGGTGGCAAAAGCAAGGCGACAGAATATTATCTGAATGGCGGCAGATTAGGAAAAGGGGAGGTGCAACGAGACCTGGGTGTCATGGTTCATCAGTCATTGAAAGTGGGCATGCAGGTACAGCAGGCGGTGAAGAAGGCAAATGGTATGTTGGCCTTCATAGCGAGGGGATTTGAATACAGGAGCAGGGAGGTCTTACTGCAGTTGTACAGGACCTTAGTGAGGCCTCACCTGGAATATTGTGTTCAGTTTTGGTCTCCTAATCTGAGGAAGGACATTCTTGCTGTTTTTTTGCCTCTCCCAAGAGATCACATGGTTTCGGGTGGGGTGGAGTGTATATGTTGTGAAGCACAAGGTATCGCAATTGTGTGGGACAGGCTCAATGGACCAGATGGTCTTTACCTATCTGTCAGTGTTCATATATATATTGTGCATAGTTCAATTTTAAGTTTCTTAATTTGAGTGGATATTTTCCCCACAGTGACAGAAGGAAATCATGAATTGACAAATTAACCCCATGAGCTCTCAAGAAGAGCCGCAACGGAATCTATTTTACTTTTCTTTTAGCAAGGGGGGGCCATTGTTTTACAGACCGCATGGATGTTGATGGCGCAACAAGAGATCCAGTAGTTTTAAGAATTAAACACGTTATCTGCAGACATCGGCATCAAATGTCACAGTGTGATGATAGTTGGACTTAAGATTTTTCCTTTCAAAGGTTCGGCTTTAAATAATTCAGGGTCATTTTTTTTATCTTCCGAGAAAAGAGTGCTTGAGTGGGGGGGGGGGGGGGGGGGGGGTTGGGAGGGGAAGATATAGTAACTACATCCAAAAGTAACTGCAAGCACTTATGTCTCTAATATGAAACCATCAAGCTTGGGCATCATTTGTTTTTGAAATTGGAATTGTTGAGAGTTGCTATTTCAAACAATTGTAAAGGGAATTTTTTTAAGGAAAAGGGGAGTGCAGTCTAGGTGGTTCCTGCCCAATGCTGTGTCAAGGAAGAAAGTTTTGTGAGAATAAAATTGAACATTGGCAAGTCCTGTCCGTCCAACTGCTCTTTGGATTTGGGATAATTTTGAAATGTTAAAATGGACTCAGGTCCTCTAAAATGAACGTGTTTTAATAGACCATATGATTGTAGTTTAATCTATGTTTTCTATCTTTAATATTGTATTGGACAACTAAATTCCTCCAGGGCTCATGAATGAGATGAAATGGTAATTATGGTATAAAATTGAATGAGAGGAAGTGATTGAGGATATTAGTTAGAAACAAGAAAATTACAACCTTTTGTTGCAACTGTAACCACAGGAAATCCACTAACAATGTCCATCTGAGCGGCTAAATTTGGGAGTGAATTTCATGCAGTGTTTGATTCAAGTTGATATTTTTTCACGTAGAGGTTTTTTTAAATTCTCTGGACAAAAAACAATTCATTAGATAATTTTATATGAGAATTTTTCCAACCAAGTAAAACTGGGTGAAGCTCTCCATGGGTGAATTGAAAATGAAATGCAAAGCAGCTGGTAGAGGCCTTGCCTGAGCCTGGTTTGTGGACAAGGTTGACTGAAGTCCAATGCATAGATGGTCCGCTGTTAATGGCTTTTTATATTGCACAGAAAGGAAATATCACATGAATGTCACCCTCAATGTCAAAAACATCAGAAACATCTTCAAAAAGGACCATGCTATCATGAGGATGGTGGACGAAGAGAATTCTTTAATTAGAAAATTAATACCAAGATCATAGTCATACAATAATCAGAAACTATTAAACCCAAACTGTTATTAAAATGACCAAGTTATATACCTCTAAGAAAATTAAGTCTTGCTTTGCATTCACTCTAACGAGGGAAATTATGACTGATTGAACTGAAATATAGGGGCCGATTTTCATCAAGACCTCCGCCCGCCCAAGTGCCGCCGAGGTACCGGATGGCACTTTGGGCGGGATATTTATGGCCGAGGTCCCTCGAAGGTCGACGGGCGGCAAATGGACAATGTACGCTGCCAATCTGGGCGGCAGCGGGTGGGAGGTCTCATTCTCGGCGGCGGAGGCGCTCGCTGCCCAAGTGCCGCCGAGAATGGAGTTGGGCCTGGAGGATCGAAGACCTGAAAAAAAAATAACAGTAAAAAATAAAAAAAGTAGCTGAAGACCTTCAGGGGAACCCATCCAGGCAAGTCGCTGTTGAAAAAAAAAATTAAAATGTTCACTTACCTTTTTTTCAGGTTCTTCATACTCACCATCGGGGACAGACCAGCCTCCACGCAGCGGTCCACCCCCAGTCTGCCGCTGAGTACCGCCGAATCCCGCCTGGGAGCTCGGCGGACGGGAGTTCAGTTGCGCCACTCAGCCGTTCGCTGATGTTAGCGGGCGGTTCCCGGCAGCTCTCCCCTTCCGCCCGCTCCAGGCTACACCGAAAGTAGCACTGGGCGAATTTTCAGGAGGAATGTCGGCAGCAGTGGGCGGCAGCGGGCGGTGAGTGATGAATTTCGGCCCCATAGTATCTAAGTTGGTGAGTACCTCAGCCTGCTTAATGATACATTTAAAGCACAAATACTCGAGGCTTAAAGAAGTGAGGGGGCACAGGTACTTTCAATTGAAAATATTTACCACTGAATTCAGTAAGACTCGTGTAAATTTTACCACTTGTTTATTCAAGTGGTAAAATGGTTCTGAAACACTAGGTTTTGAAACTGACCGGGAATGCACAGTAACTTACTTCAACACTTCTCATCTGTCTATGCCATCATTTTTTTAAATGTTTTTTGTAAGCACTTTTTTGATTTCAAAGGAAACAAAAATGGTTTAAAGTATTTTGGCATCATTGATATTACTTCTTACTGTATGACGGTATTGAATACAATGGTTGAATAAATTCTAATGTTGTGAATTAATTTCTTAGTTAGGTAGCTCCCACTGATGAAAACATAACAGATTTCTACCCTGCAACAAGGCAGTGAAATAATAAATTATTGTTGAATAATTGAGTCATGTTACTTTTGCTGTACTGGTTTTATAAAGTTTGAAACTTAACACATTGCAGGAAGCACAAACAACCTGTAAGTAAGGTTAAATGTACGATTTGGTGGATCCAATCTAAAAAGTTTGTTGTTGGAAGTTCTAAAGAATCTGCATAAAAGGTAAGACTTATAATTTGTCTCAACAGGTATGGTAATGCACACAAAAAACAAACATGCTTTGGGATAGTGACTGACCCTTTTGACCTCAAGCTTCTTGCGCAATTTCATATATTCCAAGCACAAATATCCAGTCAAATAGGAAGTGTTCTATTGCTGTGCCAAGCATCATAATACAAAGACAATGCAGGTAAAGCACTCAACAAGCAATTCCAGTTCATGAATAGATCACAGTGCACACTATTTTAGAATAAAATTAACCACTGCTTCTCATGTATGCAACAATTGTTGAATTAGGTACTCAAGCTTCTCAGATGACAACAGTTGTGATCAGCAGAGTGCAAAAGGTTAATTTCTGTCATGCAAAGTTAGGCTTCCAACAAATACTGAACACACTTACTCTCTATTGAGAGTTCCAACACAAGGGTTTGCATGCAAAAAAAAGATAAACAGACTAATTAGTTGCCATCAATAAGAATACCTATGGGGAAGAAAGCATATGTAACATTTTTCTTACCACTTCAAGATATACAAGTGTGATGCAGGACCGATTCAATTTATATTGTACTGCACTCAAGACAAAAGCTTTCTTTTTGCTTGTGTTGAAATCCTTTAATGGCCTCACCCCTTCCCATCGCTAACCTCCTCCAGTTCTGCAACCTCCCCCAAAAAAACTCAATTTTCTCTGACCCCTGCCTCTAGTGTATTCCGTTCTTTTTTCGCCTCACCATTGGTGGCCATGTCTTCAGCCACCTAAACCTCCATACTGTGGAATTTTCTTCCAGAACCGTCTGCCTAACAACCCCCCTCCTGAAAGCTCACTTCTTTGACCAAGCTTTTGGTCACTCATCCTAATATATCCTTCTTTGGATCTGCACCCACTTTTTTCCTTACGTGTGAAGAGTCTTGAAATATTTCCCTATGTTAAAGATGTTATATTATTGCAATTTTTTATACTTACTCTCTTTCCTAGTCCCACCTTTACCTCACTTCAATAAATCTACCCCAACAAAGTCAAAGTCTAAATCTATATTTAAAACATGTTCACAAAAACTTAAATGGTGCAGTACATTAGAGCAACAACATGCTGTGACGTAAGCATCTATATAAGCTCCCAATTTTAACTAAGGCACTGTTAGGAAGGTCCATGTAGTGACAGAACAATTACTCTCAGTAATTGGTTGCTGAGCTGCATTGAAGAACTTTGGCCTTGATCATACCACTGGATGAAACACCAAATGGAGGCCAAGCTTCTCTTCCCACCTTTTCCCAATCCAACTGCAGAGCTGCAGTGATAGATCTGGGGACAGTTATATCCTGAACAGTCCGAGCTGAAATGGACCAGTGTTCTGGGAGCGGCATAAGGTACTATCAAGCTGGATTTAAAACACTGCTGAATTTGTTCAATCAAACGCCATTCTGTTAAACCCGTGTTCCATTGTTGACAAACAAATTCACAATAAAACAAGTCCACAAAGTGAACTATGATTACACTTGGTCATTATTATGGTAACTTTTAGCTTTTCCACATTTAGAATGGCTTGCTTTTCTCCTCAAAGTTCTCCCATGAATTAAAGACTACATTTTCCCACAATACAGTATCGATACTGACTAGTAGTAAAGCATCATTCACAAGGTCAATATACAAATTGCCCATTTGACATCGGCTGTGTTTACCCCATGAAGGAAAATTGCAATAGTTCAACCACACTGTCTGAAAAAGAACAGAGAGGAAATACTGTCTCTTTACATCTTTAGAAATCAGTTATAGCTTCTTGAAAATTACTAAGTTGATAGTTCAAGTGATGTACTATGCAAGGGACCACACAGATTCTGCAACAAACGACCATCATGCCGTTTCATTCTAATTTTGACTTACTTGTTGCTTAGCACCATTGTGATGAGAAATGCTACAGGTATTACAATTTTTACAGCTGTACTAATAATGTCACATGGTAAGATAGAATTCTGAGTGAAGCACAAGGGACAGTGTCAGCAAGACATCAGGAAATTCATGTCAGCCACGTGGCCTTCCCTTTCCATTAGGTATAAGGTACATTGGCAACTCAAGTTGCATTCAAAGAACATACTATCCAACTTGTTTCTTCATTCCTGTACACTCCATATACTGCATGAGACTGGCTCAGTAATACCTCAAAGGTAGGAAGGACTTTCAGTCTAGAACGAACATCTGCATATCCAATTGAACTGAAATGACACAGCAATGATGCTTACTAAAGCTATGGGGTTTTGCCAAGCAACAGGGCATCATATACTAAAACTTACCATTGCAACAACAGCCCATCTGGTTGTTGTAGTGACTGAGCAGCTAACTACACGAGTTTGGTACTCTACTAAGCCATATATCCCAGGAAGGTTACAAGTTCATTCCCTCATTTGGCACAAGCTAGTTAATCTGAGCCAGAATATCAATCCACCACTATAATATCCTCAATGTCCCTGTGCTAGGAAGAGGGAGAAAACAAAAATATCAATACAATTTTCTACCCAATCACTATCCAGTGATCCCTACCAGAAAACAAATGTGAATCTTGGATAATACTCTAGATGATGGCTAGCAAAGCTCACTTCTCCAACAGCCACTTGTGACGTACTGGAAGATGTTGGAATCCAGCGAACTGTGGCCTGTCTGAGTCACACTCTTTAAGAATGGAAGAGCATAAAATTGAAGAGGGGTGTGTGTGAAGAGGGATAAATAACCAACAAGTTACTACAGATCCCGTGGAACACTCCTTAACATTGCTCAGAGGTTTCCCACCCCTCCCCCCCACTCAGGTGAGAACAATGCAGAGTACATCAACCAGCCGCTTTGCCAGCTATCAACTTAACATGACATACCAAATACTGGTGGAAGCTGTAAGGTAAACCTAAGAGATCGTTCTCTTTTAGATTTCAAGCTGATGCAACAAAATTTGTATAGCTGGTTTCATTTACTGAAAATTTCAGGCTGGTCCATTCCCTTGATTTAATTCGCAGCAGTGCTCGTTTGTTTTCAATTGGAATGTAATCATATTTAGTGGATCACCATCATTAATCTTTAATCTACATAGACTGAACAAACCAAATTTGCAGTATTAATGTGGAGGACGGATTCATGGAATGTATACGATAGTTTTCTAGATCAGCATGTTGAGGAACCAAACAGGGAGCAGACTATTTTAGATCTAGTATTGTGTAATAAGAAAGAATTCATTAATAACCTTGTAGTAAATAATGGGGGCCTTAGGGAAGAGTGACCATAATATGATAGATTTTTATATTAAATTTGAAAGTGATTTAATTAAATCTGAAACTAGTTTCTTAAATCTAAACAAAGGAAACTACGTAAGTATGAGGGGCGACTTGGCGAAGGTAGATTTGGAAACTACATTAAAATGTATGATGGTAGACGAGCAATGGCTAGCATTGAAAGAATTAATACATAATTTACAACAAATATATATTCCTTTAAGGCACAAAAACTCCACAGGAAAAGTGGTCCAACCGTGGCTAACAAGAGGAGTTAAAGATAGTATTAGATCAAACGAAGAAGCTTATAATGTTGCCAAAAAGATCAGTAAGCTTGTGGATTGGAAGGATTTTAGAATTCAGCAAAGGAGGACCAGGAAATTGATTAAGAAAGGGAAAATAGAATGAGAGTAAACTTGTGAGAGACATAAAAACAGGCTGCAAAAGCTTCTATAAGTATGTAAAAAGGAAAAGATTAACGAAAATCAATGTGGGTCCCTTACAAGCTGTGACAGGAGAAAATCTAATGGGAAAGAAGGAACTGGCAGAGAAATTATAGAAATAGTGGACAACCAAGGGTCTAGCGAGAATGAGGAACTGAAAGAAATTAGTATTCGTAAAAAAAATAGTACTGGAGAAATTAATGAGACTGAAAGCTGATAAATCTCCTGGGCCTAATGGCCTACATCCTAGGGTTTTAAAAGAAGTGGCTATAGAGATAGTGGATGCATTGGTCATCATCATCCAAAATGCCATAGATTCCAGAACGGTTCCTGCGGTTTGGAAGGTAGCAAATGTAACCCCACTATTTAAGAAAGGAAGGATAGAGAAAACGAGGAACTACAGACCAGTTAGTCCAAGATCAGTAGTAGGGAAAATGCTAGAATCTATTATTAAGGATGTGGTAACAGGGCATTTAAAAAAATAATAGGATTGGGCAGAGTCAACATGGATTTATGAAGGGGAGATCATGTTTGACAAATCTGTTAAAGAGCTTTTTGCGGTTGTAATTAGTAGAATAAATACGGGGGAACCAGTGGGTATGGTGTATTTGCATTTTCAGAAGGCATTCAATAGGGTGCCAGACAAAAGAGGTTATTAAACAAAATTAGTGCTCATGGGATTGAGGGTAATATACTAGCATTGATTGAGGATTAGTTAACGGACAGAAAACAGAGAGTAGGAATAAACAGGTCATTTTCGGGTTGGCAAACTGCAATTAGTGAGGTGCTGCAAGGATTCACAATCTATCCCTCATCATCATAGGCAGTCCCTCGGAATCAAGGAAGACTTGCTTCCACTCTTAACATGAGATCTTAGGTGGCTGTACAGTCCAATGCGAGAACCATAGTCTCTGTCACAGGTGGGACAGATAGTCGTTGAGGGAAGGGGTGGGTGGGATTGGTTTGCCGCATGCTCTTTCCGCTGCCTGCGTTTGATTTCTGCATGCTCTCGGTGACAAGACTTGAGGTGCTCAGCGCCCTCCCGGATGCACTTTCTCCACTTAGGGCGGTCTTTGGCCAGGGACTCTGAGGTGTCAGTGGGGATGTTGCACTTTATCAGGGAGGCTTTGAGGGTGTCCTTGTAACATTTCCGCTGCCCACCTTTGACTCATTTGCCATGAAGGAGTTCCGAATAGAGCGCTTGCTTTGGGAGTCTCGTGTCTGGCATGCGGACTATGTGGCCTGCCCAGCAGAGCTGTTCAAGTGTGGTCAGTGCTTCAATGCTGGGGATGTTGGCCTTGTCGAGGACGCTAATGTTGGTGCGTCTGTCCTCTCGGAGGATTTGTAGGATCTTGCGGAGACATCGTTGGTGGTATTTCTCCAGCGACTTGGTGTCTACTACACATCACCATCCTCCGCCTGCTCCACGACGTGGCCCTTACCAACGAATCCATCAAAGACCCAATCCACGTCCAGATCAGGGTCAAGCAGGGCTGAGTCATCGCCCCAACCCTCTTCTCAATCTTCCTCGCTGCCATGCTCCACCTCACAGTCGACAAGCTCTCCGCTGGAGTGGAACTAAACTACAGAACCAGTGGGAACCTGTTCCACCTTCACCGTCTTCAGGCCAGGTCCAAGATCACCCCAACCTCTGTCGTGAGCTACAGTATGCGGACGACGCCTGAGACTGCGCACATACAGAGGCTGAACTCCAGGACATAGTCGACGTATTTACTGAGGCGTACGAAAGCACGGGCCTTACGCTAAACATCAGTAAGATAAAGGTCCTCCACCAGCTGTCCTCGGCGCACAGCACTGACCCCCAGTCATCAAGATCCGTGGCATGGCCCTGGACAACATGGACTACTTCCCATATCTCAGGAACCTCCTATCAACAAGAGCAGGCATCGACACAAGATCCAACACCGCCTCCAGTGTGCCTGTGCCGCCTTCGGAAAAGTGTGTTTGAAGATCAAGTCCTCAAAACTGCCACCAAGCTCATGGTCTACAGGGGCTGTAGTAATACCCACCCTCCTGTATGGCTCAGAAACATGGATCACAATCTATATCAACGATTTGAATGAGGGCACCAAATGTAATATATCCAAGTTTGCTGATGATACAAAGCTAGGTGGGAATGTAAGTTGTGAGGAGGATGCAGAGAGGCTTCAAGAAAATATAGACAGCAAGTGGGTAAGAACATGGCAAATGGAATATAATATGGAGAAATGTGAAGTTATCCACTTTGGTCGGAAAAATAGAAAAGCTGAGTAATTTTTAAGGACATGCTTATTTGTACTGCCAAAATGGCCACCATGCTCCACCCTTTGTCTATGATTGGTCCCCTTGGAGGATAAGCCACATTCTGAAGTTTCACTGGAATGTGGAACTGGAACCGCCCATGCCAAGATCTCACTGACTTTGCAAATTGTAACTCGATCCACTTTGGCTTCCTGAAGCGACAGAGGGCAGAGCTCCCCAGAAGACAGCAAGGGCCAGCCAAAGTGCCTTACCTCAGCGCAAGTGCATCCTCCCCCCTCCCCTCACCATAGATGGGGCAGTCATTGTGTATGGATTGTTAACAGGTTTATTGGATATGAAGTGAATAGTGATAGTAATGTGACTTCTGGATGTCATCCACTCTTTGTAGTGGGGTTGGAAGAACGTGATCCGTCTTCCCCCCACCCGTGTCTCTCTGACTCTCCCCCCAACCTCTCTCACTCTCTCCTAAGCCTCTCTCACTCTCACCCCCAGGACCGCTGCTCTCGGCCCAAGCCAACCGGGGGAAGAGAGTCGGAGCCTCAAGTCCTGCTTCTCGGCACCACATGCATGCAATGAGTCGGGCCGCGAAATGGGGGGGGGGGGCGCGGAACTTGACAGGGGGCAGGGCTTGCCGCTTGTCTGTCAAAAAAGTGCAGTACGGGCATGAGGTGTGGGGGGGGAGGGCTTGACAGACACAGGTCTGTCAAAAAAAATGTAGTACCAATAGTGACATCGATTTTTTAAAATGGTGAGAGATTGGGAAATGTTGGTGTTCAGAGGGACCTGGATGTCCTTGTACACGAATCACTGAAAGTTAACATGCAGATACTACAAGCAATTAAGAAAGCAAATGGTCTTTATTACAAGAGGATTTGAGTACAAGAGTAAAGATGTCTTATTGCAATTATATTGGGCCCTGGTGAGACCACACCTGGAGTATTGTGTACAGTTTTGGTCTCCTTACCCAAGGAAGAATATACTTGCCACAGAGGGCCAAGTACAAGGCATCATGGCAACATCCACGCTCCAAGCACTAGCACCTGCTCGACTTAGTCATCGTTCGAGCGAGATGTGCTCGGACGTGCGCATCATCCGCACCATGACAGGAGCTGATGACTCCTGGACGGACCACCGCCTAATCCACTCCGTCATCAGCATCAATATAGCCCCAAAGCGACGACGGCAACAGAAGCAATGCTGCAGAAAATTCAACGGCGGAGCACTCAAAGATCCAGCTAAGAGAGCCTTATACAGCCAACGCCTCACTGCCAACCTGGCGACCCTCGATGACTCCGAGACGCAGAGTGCCCACAGCGTTGGTCTGCACTCCAGGCCATCATAACCAGTGCCTGCGAAGAGACGCTCGGTCACTCAATCAGGAAACACCAGGACTTGTTTGATGAGAATGACCAACAGATCAAAGAGCTAATAAACCGCAAGCGCAGAGCATTTCTGAACTTAAATAAAGAACCCAAATCGGGAGCAGCAAAGCAGCTCTACAGACGGCTGAAGGCCGAGGTCCAACAAAAAACCCACGACCTAAAGAATAGATGGTGGGTGGAGAAAGCACAGGAGATTCAGCAGCTAGCTGACAGCCATGATGTGCGAGGATTTTTCACCTCAGTCAAGTCCACCTACGGCCCAAGCACCCAAGGCCCCACCCCACTGCTGGCCAAGAACGGGGGCCACTCATCTAGGACACCGAGGCAGTCAGGACCCGTTGGAAGGAGCACTTAGAAGATCTCCTTAATTGAGACTCTGCCTTTGACACAAGTGTCCTCAACTCCATCCCGCAACATGCTACCTGCCACCATCTCAGCAAAACCCTAGCCCTGTGCGAGGTAGAAAAGGCCATCCATCAGCTCACGAACAAGGCATCAGGAGCAGATGGAATCCCCACTGAGGCACTAAAGTATGGCAGAGAGGCACTACTGGCACACGTGCATGACCTCATCTCTCTCATCTGGAAGGAGGAGTGCATGCCTGGAGATCTGAGATTTGCCGTAATCGTGACCGTCTTTAAAAAAGGGGACAAGTCCGACTGCAGCAACGACAAAGGAATCTCCCTGTTGTCGGCCACTGGGAAAGTCATCGCGAGAATCCTCAACTGTCTTCTCCCTGTGGCTGAGGAGCGCTTCCTGGAGTCATAGTGCGGATTCCGTCCACCATAGGGTACTAAGGACATGATTTTAAGGCGCGACAACTGCAAGGAAAATGCAGGGAACAGCACCAACCCTTGTACATGGCCTTCTTTGACTTTACAAAGGCCTTTGACACTGTTAACCGCGAGGGACTATGAAGCGTCCTCCTCCGTTTCGGCTGCCCCCAAAAGTTTGTCACCATCCTCCACCAGCTCCACGACAACATGCAAGCCATGATCCTGACCAACGAATCCACCACAGACCCAATCCACGTCTGGACCGGGGTCAAGTAGGGCTGTGTCATCGCGCCAACCCTCTTCTCGACCTTCCTCGCTGCAATGCTCCACCTCACGCTCAACAAGCTCCTTGCTGGAGTGGAACTAAACTATAGAACCAGTGGGAACCTGTTCAACCTTCGTCACCTCCAGGCTAGATCTAAGACAGTCCCATCCTCTGTCGTCAAACTACAGTACGCGGACAACGCTTGCGTCTGCGCACATTCAGAGGCTGAACTCCAAGTCATAATCAAATTGTCACCGAGGCGTACGAGAGCATGGGCCTTACACTAAACATCCGTAAGACAAAGGTCCTTCACCAACATGACCCCGCCACGCAGCACTGCCCCTCGGTCATCAAAATCCGTGGACCACTTTCCATACCTCGGGAGCCTACTATCAGCAAGGGCAGACATCGAGGATGAGGTCCAACACCGCCTCCTGTGCGCCAGCGCAGCCTTCGGTCGTCTGAGGAAGAGTGTTCGAAGATCAGGCCCTCAAATCTGGTCTCCTGTATGACTCAGCGATGTGGACCAAATACAGTAGACACCTCAAATCGCTGGAGAAATACCATCAACGATGTCTCCGCAAGATCCTGCAAATCCCTTGGGAGGATAGATGCATCAACGTTAGTGTTCTCGATCAGGCTAACATCCTCAGCATCGAAGCACTGACCACACTCGACCAGCTCCGTTGGGCGGGCCATATTGTCCGCATGCCCGACACAAGACTCCCAAAGCAAGCACTCTACTCTGAACTCCTACATGGTAGGCGATCCCCAGGTGGGCAGAGGAAATGTTTCAAGGACATCCTCAAAGCCTCCTTGATAAAGTGCAACATCCCCACCAACACCTGGGAATCCCTGGCCAAAGACCGCCCTAAGTGGAGGAAGAGCATCCGGGAGGGCGCTGAGCACCTCGAGTTGTCGTCGAGAGCATGCAGAAATCAAGCGCAGGCAGCCGAAGGAGCGTGCAGCAAACCAGACTCCCCACTCACCCTTTCCTTCAACCACTGTCTGTCCCACCTGTGACAGAGACTGTAATTCCCGTATTGGGCTGTAGAGTCACCTGAGAACTCACTTTTAGAGTGGAAGCAAATCTTCCTCGATTTCGAGGGACTGCCTATGATAATGATGAAATCCCTCTCTGTCTGGCTTTCCCTGCTCATTGGGAACTTTATGAACTACATTCTGCATGAGCACAGTGCCCTTATCACCTGGCAAATGCAGCATGCTGCGAGATGCTGCATATGTCCCCTGTTGCTGCCTGGAAGGAGCCAGAGGCATAAAAAGCCATAACCACTGTAATCTTCACCTCGATGGCCGCTGCCGCTGGTGGGCTGTAGGTCTGTCTGTAGGAGCTGACATACCTCTGTCAGCACTTCCTTTTCATAAGCGTCGCCTTTGAATGCACTGTGCCTCAGAAATGTGGAAGTATGAGCGATGTTCCCTGTAAACCCGTGGGGTATAAGGCCTCCTCCCAACACGTCTGTGATCTCTTCGATTCCATTGCCCACCATGGACAAGAACCCTTCTTCCAGCTTGAAGCCGCCTGCCAATAGGAACCAGCATGATTTACTGGTGAACTAGCATTGCCCCATTGAAATCTCTTACTGACCTTGAAAGCAAAGGATTAAGTCACATGAAAGTTCTGCCTTAAATTGTAAACACACACAGCGATCTGCGCGCAACCGTGGCAGTCACTGACAACTGCGATATAAGATTCTTCAGCCTCTCTTTAAATATGCCGCCGATTGCAGCTGCTGCATCCCGGGACTGCCTGTTTTTTTCAGTCGGTTCGTTGGGCGGTTGCTAAATGAGGCGATAGGGCCGAAAGTTCCACCCGGGGCACTAGCGCAGCCTTTCACAACGATTGACATCATCATGATGGTCAAAATGGAGGGCAAGGCGGTAAGTTTTTGTGGCGCTGCAAAACCATTGGTGAAACTTCTGGCCAGGCGCTAAATCCTGGACGCCCCATTTGACGCTCAGAAACATCATTTAACCGTCCCACAGGGGTGCGAAACAAGGCGCAAAATAGTGGAAAATCCAGCCCACTGAATTTGGCATTCAGAGACAGATATTTGGCCATCGAATTAATGATTCTTAAACTCAACCTGAAGCTGTTCTCATAAACGGCAAGTGACCCATTTTAGGTAAATATATATATATAAATTTCATATTTGATCAATTTTGTATTTATTAATATTTAGTTGAAAATAATTGTTTGTAAAGCAATTTATGTTATTGTTTATTTCACAATAGTCACCATTTCAAAGAAAGCTTGGTAGTGTAGTGCAAAACTACATAAATCCAGCGAGCAGATTACTCAAAGTGAAGTAACTGCTCATCCCCAGTCTACGCAGCTCTACAAGGATAAAGTTTAGGAAAGGTACAGATTCTGGATTGCAAGGGACAAGATTCACTTACAGAAAATGCTGTTAAAAAGTTGGGAGAGGGCAGAGTTATAAAAACTCAAAATTGTAAAGAGTCAGTCTATCCTTCCTGACATGAAATATTTTGGAGACCAAAGTTATATCCTTGCAACAAATTAATGGTCTTGCACCAATACCACAGAAAGATGCCACTGTTGTCACACAATGAGCAGAAAATATTGATGCACTAACCAGGAGAGAACTCTCACGTTGCATGAGTCTGGGGGCTAATAATGTCCTTCTCTACTTCAGAACTAGTTGAAATTTCTCACAATTAGAAATTCAAGACTTTGTAAACTAATTTTAGGTTCCTTACCAAACAGTTTTAACAATGTATTCTGATGAGTCATGTGTGCACTGCTCCTCGTGTACAAGGGGAAGGGCAATTGGAAACCAACCAGTCGTATTGAATTTGAATGGGGTAAGGATGTGGAGGGTCTTGAAAGCGAGGAAAAGGATCTTGGCAGCCAATTTTCCAAGGCATAGGAAGCTAATGGAATAATCTGGGATGAGAGTGATGCATGTGCTGTATTATTTGGGGGAAGAGGACTCAGGCTGTAGAGTTCGGGATTAACTGAAGTTTGTGAAAGGTGGGGGTGGTAAGATTGAAGAAAGCACTTGGGAAATCCGTCCTCAAGGTGGTGAAAGCATGGATCAGAGTTTCAGCAAGGAAAGGGTTGAGGTAGTAACGATGAAAATAAAAGTTCTGAAGGTAGGATAGGAAGTTTAGCTCGGGTTCAAATGGAAATGTGAAGTTCCCTACTGCCAGGCACAGGCGTAGACCAACCAAGGAGCTTGATGGAATCTGAATCACAGGCACCTAAACTCCTCACATCAGAAGTCTGAGTGACAGAACTCAGAGGAAATTGTTTGTGGTGGCGAAAAGGAATTTGGGGTTTCCTTGTGCAGCCCAGATGACCCTGGAACGATGGGAAAATGTTCCCACAGAGAGGGAATGGTAGTAACAGTTTCAGGCATGACACCACCTTGGATCCATCTAACCTACCCATCCACAGAATTCCCATGCTGCATTACTATTAACTCTGAATCCCACTTGTTGACAAGAGCCTGTCTAGCTCTTTCTTGAAACCCATTTGGGTTTCTTGCCCCACCACCTGTGTCAGCAAACTAAATACTTACAAAAACTTGCCACCCTTTTCACTAAAAATTCCTGCATTTCCTATTTTCTTTTGTTGTCCTTAATTTGTAAGTATGATCCCTTGTGCTTAAATACAAATAGAGAGAAAAGCTTACTTGGCTCCAATTTGTCCAAATCTTTTATAATTTTAAGCACTTCTATCATATATTCTCATAGTCTCTTTTTAAGAGAAAAGAAGCAAAATTCAATCTTTCCTCATGTCATTTCCTTAAGCTCTGGGATCAACCGTGTAACTTCGATGGTATGAGATGTGAATTGGCTAGGATAGACTGGCGAATGATACTTAAAGGATTGACGGTGGATAGGCAATTGCAGACATTTAAAGATCACATGGATGAACTTCGACAATTGTCTGGCGTAAAATTAAAACGGGGAAAGTGGCTCAACCGTGGCTAACAAGGGAAATTAGGGATAGTGTTAAATCCAGGGAAGGGGCATATAAATTGGCCAGAAAAAGCAGCAAACCTGAGGACTGGGAGAAATTTAGAATTCAGCAGAGGGGGACAAAGGGTTTAATTAGGAGGGGGAAAATAGAGTATGAGAATAAGGTTGCAGGTAACAAAAACTGACTGCAAAAGTTTCTATAGATATGTGAAGAGAAAACGATTAGTGAAGACAAATTAGTGCAGTCAGAATCAGGTGAATTTATAATGGGGAACAAAGACATGGCGGACCAATTGAACAAATACTTTGGTTCTGTCTTCACTAAGGAAGACACAAATAACCTTCCGGAAATACTAGGGGACCGAGGGTCTAGCGAGAATGAGGAACTGAAAGAAATCCTTATTAGTCAGGAAATTGTGTTCGGGAAATTGATGGGATTGAAGGCTGATAAATCCCCAGGGCCTGATAGTCTGCATCCCAGAGTACGTAAGGAAGTGGCCCTAGAAATAGTGGATGCATTGGTGGCCATTTTCCAACAGTCTATAGACTCTGGATCAGTTCCTAAGGACTGGAGGGTAGCTAATGTAACACCACTATTTAAAAAAGGAGGGAGAGAGAAAATAGGTAATTATAGACCGGTCAACCTGACATCGGTAGTGGGGAAAATGTTGGAATCAATTATTAAAGACGTAATAGCAGCGCATTTGGAAAGCAGTGATAGGATCGGTCCAAGTCAGCATGGATTTATGCAAGGGAAATCATGCTTGACAAATCTTCTAGATTTTTTTGAGTATGTAACTAGTAGAGTAGATAAGGGAGAACCAGTGGATATGGTGTATTTGGACTTTCAAAAGGCTTTTGACAAGGTCCCACACAAGAGATTAGTGTGCAAAATTAAAGCACATGGTATTGGGGGTAATGTATTGACATAGATAGAGAACTCGTTGGCAGACAGGAAGCAAAGAGTAGGAATAAACGGATCCTTTTCAGAATGGCAGGCAGTGACTAGTGGGATGCCACAAGGTTCAGTGCTGGGACCCCAGCTATTTACAATATACATCAATGATTTAGATGAAGGAATTGAGAGTAATATCTCCAAGTTTGCAGATGACACTAAGCTGGGTGGCAGTGTGAGCTGTGAGGAGGATGCTAAGAGGCTGCAGGGTGACGTGGACAGGTTAGGTGAGTGGGCAAATGCATGGCAGATGCAGTATAATGTAGATAAATGTGAGGTTATCCACTTTGGTGGTAAAAAGGGAGGCAGAATATTATCTGAATGGTGACAGATTAGGAAAAGGGGAGGTGCAACGAGACCTGGGTGTCATGGTACATCAGTCACTGAAAGTTGGCATGCAGATGGTGAAGGCAAATGGCATGTTGGCCTTCATAGCGAGAGGATTTGAGTATAGGAGAAGGGAGGTCTTACTGCAGTTTTACAGGGCCTTGGTGAGGCCACACCTTGAATATTGTGTACAGTTTTGGTCTCCTAATCTATTGCTATTGAGGGAGTGCAGCGAAGGTTCACCAGACTGATTCCCGGGATGGCAGGACTGACATATGAAGAATGACTGGATCAACTAGGCTTATATTCACTGGAATTTAGAAGAGTGAGAGGGGATCTCATAGAAACATATAAAATTCTGACAGGATTGGACAGGTTAGATGCAGGAAGAATGTTCCCGATGTTGGGGAAGTCCAGAACCAGGGGTCACAGTCTAAGTCTAAGGGTTAAGCCTTTTAGGACCGAGATGAGGAGAAACCTTTTCACCCAGAGAATTGTGAACCTATGGAATTCTCTACCAGAGAAAGTTGTTGAGGCCCGTCCGTTAGATATATTCAAAAGGGAGTTAGATGTGGCCCTTATGGCGAAAGGGATCAAGGGGTATAGCGAGAAAGCAGGAATGGGGTATTAAAGTTGCATGATTATATTGAATGGTGGTGCAGGCTCAAAGGGCCGAATGGCCTACTCCTGCAGCTATTTTTTATGTTTCTATGTTTCTCTGTACCCCAATAACTGAATATCTTTTTTGAAATGGAGCAATCAAAACATAGAAACATAGAAAATAGGTGCAGGAGTAGGCCATTCGGCCCTTCGAGCTGCACCACCATTCAATAAGATCATGGCTGATCATTCACCTCAGTATCCCTTTCCTGCTTTCTCTCTGTACCCCTTGATCCCTTTAGCCATAAGGGCCATATCCAACTCCCTCTTGAATATATCTAACGAACTGGCATCAACAACTCTCTGTGGAAGAGAAGTCCACAGATTAACAACTCTCTGAGTGAAGAAGTTTCTCCTCATCTCGGTGCTAAATGGCTTACCCTTTATCCTTAGACTGTGACCCCTGGTTCTGGACTCCCCTAACATCGGGAACATTCTTCCTGTATCTAACCTGTCCAGTCCCGTCAGAATTTTATGTTTCTATGAGATCCCCTGCACACATTACTGCAGACATGGTCTTGCTGTAGCTAAATACAGTTTTAAAATGACCTAGCTGGATTTATAAATTATACCCCTTGGTATGCATCGTATTATTGCGTTTTTACAAATGCACTCACTGCTGCTAACGAACCCGAAGCTACCGGAAGCTGCACAGAGGCATTCTGCAAATAAATATCAGGTCCAAATTTGAAAAAAGTAACATTCCCCACAACAGAGGAGCTGATAGCGATAAATGCACTCGGCAAGAGTACAATAAAATTCTCACAATCTGACAACATTCTAACATCACCTTCCAGTCTCATAAACTCGTTAAATTGTATTGGAAGCTCTAGCAGTTCATTCTGATTAATGTATCACACCGCTGCCACTCTCTTCTCGCATTCCTTCTCCGTCCTCCCTCTCGTTTTCCGTCCCAGTCTCTTTGTCACGCGCTGCTCTCTCTATTTCTCTGGACAGTCTCCACTCTTTCTCAATGATCCTTTTCCCAGCCGATTAAATCCTAACATCCTGTGCCTGCATTTTGTTCACCAGCTGCGTGTTCAAACCACAATTTGGTACCATCTGCAAATTTCGACACTTTGGCACAATTCCTTCCTCTAAAGTTGTCCCAACACTGAACCTTGTGGCATTCCACTGGTAACTGATTGCCAACCAGATGCCTGCCCATACACTACTACTTGTTGTTCACCAACTATTTGCCAATCCATTTCATAGATTCCTATCTATCCCATGGGCTTGGACCTTTAATAGCCTTTCGGTAGTGGGACAGTGTCAACTACCTTCTTGAAATGGAGGCTCATAACATCCAATCTCTCCCCTATTTGCTACATCTGTTATCTCTTCAAAGAAACCAAATAAACTAGTCAAGCATAACCTCCCACTCCTCAAATAATTTTGACAGTCTTGGATTAGCTCGATCCTTCAATATACTTTGGAACAGTAACCCAAAAATGAAATTAAGGCGTACGGCTATATAATTTGTTGGTTTATCCCTCAACCCCTTTTTTGAATTTGCGAGTCACATTTGCTATTTTCCAATCCTCTGCGATTTGGCTCGAATCGAGTGAACTCTGGAAAAAAAAAAGTATCCGCAAGGGAACGCGCAATCACTTTTTTAATTATTCATTCTCAGTATGTGGGCATCACTGGCAAGGCCGGCATTTATTGTCCATCACTACTTGCCCAGAGAAGATGGTGGTGATCTTTCTGCTTGTAGCAGTTTAGAACAACCGAGTGCCTTGCTAGGCAATTTCAGAGGGCAGTTAAGAGTTAACCACGTTGATGTGGGACTGATGTCACACATGGGCCAGACCAGGTTTAGCAGTTTCTTCCCGAAAGAACATTCACAATTGTTTGAGTTAGTTCTTTTGGAACCTTGGATGAAAACTGTCAGAGCTAGGAGCTGGTCTTAATCTTTCATTCTGTCCCTTTTATTTTCCATCTTTAAAACTATCCCTTTGAAACTATTCCAGTTTCCTTCCAGTATCTGTTTCCATTTTACCATTTCCTGCATTCGCTCACACTCTTAAAATCATCTTGATTAAAGTCTAGCTTCTTAATTGCCATCCTTTTGTTTTCTACCTGTATGTACCCTGAATGTCAAAACATTATGGTTACTAGATCCCAAATGGTCCCTTACTTCTACTTTGCTTATTGGATTAAAACTAAATTCAATATTGCATTACCCCTTGTGGGTTCCATAGCATACTGTTTTAGAAACAAGTCCCTCACAATTTTAGTAAACGCCTGTCCTTATTGTGCACTCCGTCAATATTGAAGATTGAAATCCCTCAGGATTACTGCGGAAGACATGGCACACGTCTGTCTTATTGTCTCCCACAAAACTGCAATAGCCTCCCTTAATTATTTGTGTCCTGTTGTATATTCTTAATTTTTTTCTTTTACTATCCTTCAATTCTATTCAAACAGACTCAGTATCAGCATCCAACTCGATTGTAAGTACTTCCTCTCTAACAAATAATGCCATTCCATCTCCTGCATTAACTTATTAGCCCTTCCTAAAACACACAAAAATCTGCAAGTTAATTCCTGATCATTATTTAATATCAACCAGTTTTCAGTCACTCTTACATCATCTATTTTCTCCTGATGGACCGGCTCTTCCAGCTCACATTTTATTCCTTATACTTGTGCATCTATACAAGCATAATTCAGGTTATTCAGTAATACCAATACACCCTCTTCCCTAATTATTCTTAAACTACAGTCTGTTCTGCCTTTCCCTCTCCAATGCTACACTAGCTTAAATCCACCCGACTTCCTTATTTACCTTTTCAACAAGTGCATGAGTACCCCTCCAGTTCAGGTGAAGGCCGTGCCTCCTGAACAGCTTCCCTATGTCCCAGAACTAATCCTAATGTGGTAGGAATCTAAAACCCTCGCTCCTGCACCACCTCTCAAGTCACACATTAATGGGTTTAATCTGACCTTGTCTAACCTGTCTAACACATGGCATAGGAAGTAATCCTTTGATAACATTCCGTGAGGTCTTGCTCTTCAGCCTTGACCCCAAATCCTCATACTGCCTCCGCAGGATCTCCATACTACATTTTTCTATGCCACTGATTCCCACACGGACCACAACCTCTGGTTGTTTCCCCTCCCATTCCAAAAGTTTTTCCACCCACTCCATTATGTCGTTCACCCTGGCATTAGGGAGGCAATATGCCATTTGGGACTTAGTCATGTCGACTAAAAGGCCATCTATCCTACTAATAATTGAATTTCTGACCACTTCCACTTGTCTATTCTCCTCTCTCTCTTTGTCCCCTGGATAACCATTTGTTCTATCGTGCCATGGTATTACTTATGCTTATCCTCCCTTGTATCTCTGACGTTGCTTTCTTCAGATGTGCAGCATTGAATAAGAATTGAACAGTTTCAAATTCATAGGGATGTCCTGCTCCTCTACACCTGTCACTCCGAGTGATCACCAATTTGTCCTGATCCTGACTCTTCTCTGCCCGTAATCACTTCCTGAAACTTGCATTCCACAAACTTTTCTTCCTTCTATCTTGTGCAATGTGATCAGCTCTTGCTTGAGGTCAGCATTTTTCTGTTCGAGCAACACAACTGTCTTAACAATTCATGTTTTCATGCTCATCCTAGATATCTTGTGGATCCAGGAAGGCCCACATCATGTCACGCATATAACTGGCTTTGCACTCTCATTTGACATTTTTCTAAATATAATTCTTCTAACTTAATTTCTAAGAGTAAATAGGTTGTTTTTTTTGGTGGGTGGAAGAGAGTTGGAAGGGAAAACAATGCAATAATGCACTGTTGGGGCTTTACTATGTAAAAGCAACTGACGTAGCTGCTAGCACTTCTAGCTGTACGCAAGTTCCTGGTCTATGATTTCAAGAAGCACACTGCATGCAAATTAGTAAATCTGAGTGCTGTGCAAAAATCCCAGCATTCATCCACTTGAGAATCTGGTCATGTTAGATCTAGTGGTCGACTGTCAAGCCAGGTGCATTCTATGGGCTCAATTTTGGCCGAGCCAGTTTTTCGGCGCACGCCGGAGTTGCGGCGCTTATTTACGTTCCGAGATGCGCCGAAAAAAAATGTTGGAACTTTGGCCGCTATCTGGCCTATTCACTGCAGTCGCGCAGCGTGGCCAGTCGTTTTGCACTGGAAAATGTGCCAGGCGTCTGCACATGCACAGTGCAGTATGGTGATATCCGCGCATGAGCAGTAGCGCTGCGAGTTGGCAATCAGACATTTTTAAAGAGCTAGCTAGCGGTTTGTGTTTTTGTGCCAGAAGGAGTGCTGTGGTAGGAAAATCATTGCTGAATTCAAGAAGCAGTGCTGTGTTTGGTAAAATCAGTGCTGCATGCCAGCAGAAGTATCAGAAGGAGTGCTGTATTTGGAAAAATCACTGCTGCATGCAAAATAAGTACTGTGTGTTTGGAAAAATCACTGTGTGTCTAAGAGCATTGGAAAAGTGCTGAGTGTCTCAGAGCAGCTGCAGCAATACAGCAACATGGACCAAGGACAAATAATTTCTTGCTGGAAGAAGTGGAGACCCTAGTTAATGTCATTGAGACCAGATGGCAGGAGCTGGATACCAGCAGAAGTCACATAAAAGTGTGACCTAAAGAAATGAAGAAACGCTGGAACCAAGTTGCAGAAGATTTCTGCGCATTGGTGAACACCAAAAGATCTGGAAGCCAGTGTAAAAAGAAATGGCAGGACCTTGGTCAAATAGTTAGTGTAAATAATATTTTCATTTATTCAATACAATTGCAATTGTAAATGTGACCAGCCGTATATGTCCCACCCAGCAGAAAGACACCCTCTCTAAAAAGTTGCATTTTCATCTTTGCAGAATAAATTGGCCCACAACGAAAGGGAAAGAAATCGAACAGGAAAATGTCCACCAAATGTGCACGCACTGACACCCTTGGAAGAGAGGGTCGCTGCTTTGATGGATCCTGCCTGGAGAAAAACAATCAGTACTGCACAAGCTGGGCCCACACACGAGGGAGAGGGTAAATCCTGAAAATTCATCATGATCCTTCAAATCAACCTGCTGCCTGGCCTGCTATGTGTGATCCTACTCATACCACCCATCCTTCCCCCTCCTCTGCTGCTAACCATTTGATTGTTCTGTTATATTTTGCAGAACCTGATGCCAATCCTGAAGATCCAGAAGAAGATTCAGACGCGGACGAGCCTGAGCACGAGAACATCTTCCAAGCCAACCCTCCAGATAAACATGGAGGTGAGGGGTCAGCTGGATGAAGCTACCACTGATAGACTTAAATTCAAGCATGTGCAGTTATCGGAGTTGCCAGTCCCTTCCATGATTAGTGATTTGAGTTCTGGTGGGACATTCCATGGTTTCTCACAATCATAGGTTGCAGATCCCAGTAGTGGGATGCAGCAAGTAACGCCCAGGGTCCCACCGTCCGAGCCTGCGGCTCCCACTGGGATGCCGCAAGGCAGACCCAGGGTGAGGGGGAAGGGGAAATCGACCACGTTCTCCTGAGATGCAGGATGCAACAGATGTGGTTTAGATCATGACACTGAATGCGGAGAGCAGTGACCTTACCCGATCACTCCCGGACACCATCAGTGGGGTGAGTGATGAGGCAGCAGGACTGTGGGGAGAAGTAACAGCAATGGCACGGGAAATGGGAACGATATCAGGGAACATCAGTGAGGGAATAGTGTACATGAGGGAGGGAATGTCACAGGTAGTGGAAAGGATGACACTGGCAATGACACAGCCATGAGGGAGGGCATGTGTGAGTGAGCTGCTGCAATAAGGGAACACACCCAGACCATGCGCCCATTGACAGAATTAACTGCTACTCCCACTGCAGTCCCCACATCAGCCTCTGAAAAAACCCAAGCCGGGCCCTCCACATTAACACCTGACCCCCACCCCCCCTCCCCCCGCCACACACCCACCACCACCCATCAAGAAGTGCACATTCAACGAGATGTTAGAAGGAATAAGCTTGGTACCACCGCCTGCGGGCAGGGGTGGTGGACTGTCCAAGACCAAGCGTGGCGGGCGGTGTTAGACTGAGGGGGAGGAGAGATGGGTGCAGCCTTTCTTTGCTGCTGCTGTTGTTTTTGTTGTTGACGTTACTGTTGTAAATGTTTTCAAATTGAAAGTTTTTTTTATAAGTTATGTAAATTTACAACCTTATGGGCCCAATTTTGGCCATGACTTGCATCAATTTTTTTGGAGTAAGTTGTTTTTTCTGGCGTAAGTTAAAAAATGCCATTTTCTCCCAAAAATTTGCTCCAGAGTAAGTCAGTTAGGTACGATTTTTTTTAGGTCAGTTTTTTTTTCCCCAAAGGGGGGCGTTCCCAGACACTTACGCCAGTTTTGGCCATTTATGCCACTTTGGCCAGCAAAAGCTTACTCCAAATCGACTTAGGTCAGCATATGTGGCCAGCTCTGAAAAACCTTGCGGGCAGAGAAGAAAAAGCAGCGCACATTCGGCAGACATTATGGCAGGGATAGGGGAGGGGAGGGAAGGGAACTGCGGAGGGCCTCAACAACCAAGCACCAAACATTGCAAGGAAAAGCTCAAACAATCAAAATACGAATAAAAATGAAGTAAATCCTATCTTAATCTTTGAAGTCGGGCTGGGAAGGCAGAGGGCCGGTCTGTGCGTGAGGCCATTCGGCCTGGGATAGGGTTGGGAAGACGCGCACCGGGAGTTCAGAGCATCCAGAGAAATGCGAGCTGCTGGCCGCGATGTCACCGGGGGGTGGGGGGGGGGAGGTAGTGAGTGAGAGAGACAGAAATGCAGACCGTGGGGTGGGGGTGGGGGTTAGCCACAGACAGAGAAACGTTGGTATACAAAACACTCTCTCTCTCCCCTCTTTCCCCCCCCAAAACACTCTCCTCCCCCCTCCCCCCATAAAACACTCTTTCTTCGCCCCGCTCCCCCCCCACAAAACACTCTTTCTTCACCCCGCTCCCAAAACACTCTTTCTTCCCCCCACCCACCCCCCCCAAACACTCTTTCTTACTCCGCCCCCCCAAAACTCCCACCAAAACTCCCCCCCACCAATCAAAACTCTCAAGCACAACCATCAATGAATAAAAAATAAAACTGAAGTCCTACCTCGGCCCGGGAACTCAGCGGGCCACTTGGCTGGGGATAGGGTGCGGCGAGATCGGGGCGTCCCTTTGGCCGGGGATAGGGGCTGCGAGCATCGGGTCCTGCTCACAGTCCACAGGACACGCTGAGAGGGCAGGAGCATGCATGCAGACGTCACTGCGCATGTGCGCAGGTGTCGGCAGTGCTTTCGGCGCTGGCCTGTTGCTCCGCCTCCCACTTCAGAATGCACGTCACGCTGGGACTCCAGGGACTCGGAAGAACGGCCAGGATGGGGCGACTTGTTTCCAGCGCGCAAAGTCGCCGCACTTAAGGTAAGTACGCTGAAAAAAGGGTTGGGCAAAGTTGAGTCCTATAAGTGATCTTAAAGTTTTTAAGTGATCTTCAAGAGTCATATTAAAGTAAAGTTTGATACAAGAATAATTTTATTACATTAAAGTTAAATACATTGTAAACTTTTGAATAAAATATATTTTACATTAAAACTGAATCATGTTCTATTAACACAACACAACATTCCTGAACAGCTCCAAAAAAGAAACATGTCCATACGGAATAGATGTTGCTGAGCCCTCAGACATCAGTAAAGCTTTCACGGATGAGCTGCTGGCGCAAAGCTCGAGCAATCGTTAAGGGAGCACGATGGCCCGCCCTCCTCCGCCATCGTGCTCCGGTCTCAGGCACTTGCATGCTTTCCTCATCCTCGTCATCATCCTCATCCAACTCCTCCGGCTCGTCACCTGCATCTTCCAAATCATTATCATCAGCCACTCTCACCGCAGGCGGGTCTTCTTCCACCACCAGCTGCTGCTGCCTCATGATGGCTAAGTTATGCAGAATGCAGCACACAAGTGAACTGACCAACAATCTCAGGGGAGTATTGCAAGTAGCCACCGGAATGGTCCAGGCATCGGAAACGCTGTTTCAACATGCCAATGGTCCTCTCTATGATGCTGCACGTCGTAATGTGCGACATGTTGTATTGATGGTCAGCTTCCGTCTGGGTTACGCTTAGGGGCGTCATGAGCCAGGTGGCGAGGCCATACCTTTGGTCTCCCAGTAGCCAGCTCTATCCTTCTGGCTGCTGCTCAAACATGGCAGATATAACGCTGTCGCGTAGGATGAACACATCATGGGTGCTGCCAGGGTATCTTGCATCAACTGACATGATGCGATGCATGTTGTCACACACGAGCTGCACATTAGTGGAGTGGAAGCCTTTTCTATTCCTGAATAGCTCGGCATCCTCCACAGGTGCTCACAAGGTGATGTGGGTACAATCAATGCAGCCCTGTACCTTTGGGAAGCCAGCAATCCTTGAGAACCGCACAGCCCTGTTATGGATTGCTTGGGCGGTCATTGGGAACTTGATGAAGTCATTCCTCCGCGTATACAGTGCAGCCGTGACCTGGCGAACGGAGACATGTATTGCATGTTGAGAGATGGCGCACACATCTCCAGTTGTAGCTTGAAATTATCCGGAGGTATAGAATGAAAGTGCAGCGGTAACCTTCACTTCAACTGACTAAGCAGTCCACCTGTCGCTTCTCAGCTGTAGATCTGGTCTCAGCAACCTCTCGCACCGGCCCACTGCCTTCCTGGGCCGAGTGCAGAAAGGTGAATTGCAGTTTGAAGATGAAGGTAGGACTTCAATTTTTTATTTCTTATTGAATTGTTAGTACTTTTTGTTTGCAAACATTGCTGAGGGATAAGGCTTGGGGTTGGTTTAGTTGCAGGTCCTCTTCGCTTCCCGCCCCTATCCCAGGCTGAATGGCCTCCGATTTCTTTAACTCTCCGTAAGGGTTTTCTGAAGTGGCCACATAGGCTGGCCTAAGTAGAACTGGAGTAACTATTAGCTTGCCAAAGTTGTCTAAATGGGCAGAACTGGCGTTGGTGGCTGGTAATGCTCCCTTTTGAGAAAAAAAAATAAGCTAAAAAAATCGTAACTGAGATACGCTGGTGCAAATTGATTGGGGAAACTGGGGATTTTTAAGTTACGCCAGAAAAAGCAGGTTACTCCAAAAAAAAGGAGCAACTCCTGGCCAAAATTGAACCCAATATGCTGTTACATCCTGGGTAGCTGTAGAGATAGGAGACCTCCTGGGATCTGTTGGGCATGTGTGTGTTAAAAATGGAAGAAAACTACAGTAGTTGTTGGGCCCAATGATGCTGCTGATCGTGGGCCAGAATAATAGATTGAGGAGTGAAGATGGCGCTTGTAAGGGGGTTACTGAATAGTTTTTTTTCTGGGGCCGAAGGTGGAAGGGAAGGGTTTAGTGACAGGAAAAGAAAATGGAATTGTTGGAGATTATGACCTTGGAGATAGTGAGGCCTTGTGTGAAAGTAAAAGTTATTTCCCATCTCAAGTAAAATGCCCAAATTTCTTGACATAAAACATATGCAATGGTGACATCAGCGAAGGCCGTTCTGGTTTCATTCAGAGTCAGTAGGCTTCCTCGGTTTGATACTCAAGGTCAGAAAAGCAGGACCCTTGAAAACTAGACTTCATACAATCCCCTGTGAGCTCAAAAAAGGAGATACTGTCCAAATAAATTTTAGTGCGAAGCAAACTTCCAGGTGTGGATATATCAACCCTTTGAATAAAAATGGCCATGATGGGGATCATGACTAACGTCAGCAAACAAGCAAGTGGGTAAAATATTCATTGGAAGTATCCCCTGAATGTTCACAATCTGATATTCAATGAAAATGGCTGAAAATGGATCTCCTGCATCAACCACTGCTGAAGGAGCCGTGAAGCTTCATTCTGCTGGGGGTAGGGGATCAAAGTGCTGCTCGAGTCAATATTGATTACAACCTCATCAGGTAACAAACATTTCTTTGGTGCAAAGGATGAAAGCTCTCACTACAGCAAGACCAGAGTAGCTGCACTGTTTTAAGAAAGAATGGACTAAAATTCATCAGCACCATTATTTGTTCTTCTGCATCCACAGTGGTTAGTGCCACAGATGTTTAAGGAATGGCACACATTGGTGCTAAAAGGTTTAGCCAACAAGAACCACATTGCCAGTCTATGGTGTTTTTTTACTTCATCCAGACATCACTTTTAGTCAATGATGTGAGCGTAATGTTGGCATCAGCAACAAATTATCCCCACTGGAAAGGTGCAGTACTGCCCCACCAAACTACCTGTCCACTTCAGCTCACTTTTACAGCACATATTCTCCCAACTGCATTGGCTTTCCTCAAAGAGGGAATATTCTCACACAACTCACTTATTGTTAGGTCATATTTACACTGATTTGACAGACAGCCAAACTATGAATATCACAAAGTCAGGGAAAACGCAAAGTATGGTATTGAAAACTGAGCATACTGGGCATCTGGCTACACCTGTTTTTGACTCCAGCACCATGTAGAATAAAACAGATGAATAACAACTTAGTCAAATGAAGAGTGACTTTCTGCACTTGAGTACAGCAGCAGCTAATGTCCAGATGCCAATAGGAAAAGACAAGAAAGAAGCTGCATTTATAAAGAGCCTTTCACAACTGTAGGACATCCCAAAGCACTTTACAGCTAATTAAGTATCTTTGGAATTGTAGTTACTGTTGTAATGTAGGAATCGCGGCAGCCAAATTGCACACGGCAATGTCCCATAAACAGCAATGAGATAATGACCTCATAATCTGTTTTAGTGATGTAGGTTGAGGGATAAATATTGGCCAGGACACCAGGGAGAACTCCCCTATTCTTCTTAAAATCTTGCCATGGGATCTTTTACACCCACCCAAGAGGGCAGATGGAACCTCAGCTTAACGTCTCATCTGAAAGATGGCACCTCCAACAGTACAGCGCTCCCTCACTACTGCACTGGAGTGTCACTCTGGATTATGTGTTCAAGTCTCTGGAGTGGGACTTCAACCCACAACCTTCTGACTCAGGAGGTGAGAGTGCTACCAGGGAGCCATGGCTGACATCCAAGAAGCAACACAGCAACTTAGAGTAAGAGCCTCCACATAGAGGAAAGATTATGGGGGTAATTTCCCAATGTCAGTGTGTTCAAACTTCTTAAAGGGACTGCCCAGTTTGTCATTTTCTTTGTCAATTTGGGTTGTTCTGGCAATATATGGAGGGTACTGGAATGCTGCAATGACAAGAAATGATAGTTATAGAGTGGAATAGAATATTTGACCTATATTGAAGTGTCATCTTGATGTAAAGTAGGCGCTGATTAAAAAAATATATTTGTTGATTTAATTTGTCAATTCAGATGGATACATTGGTGTGCTGTACATAGCACCTTTAGAGGTCAACAAGATTTATATATTTAATTAATTTCCCTTCCTTAAACATCCATACTATAGAAACATGAAGAATACCATTTATTTTATTAAATGGAATTTACTACTCTGAATCCGTAGCTGGTTTAAACTAGGAAAATCAATTAAACTAGGATAAGTGCATGTCAGAAAAAGATGGGCATCCCAAATTAATTACATTAAGAGGTTCAGATAATTCTGTGTTTTGATTATAGTATTAAATGTTAAATTATCAGAAGTTCTGAAAATAGATATTACTTTGTAATTAGACTTCACCATTGATGTTGATGAATATAAAACTGTGCATTCCATCAACCATTGAACTTTGTGATCCTTAAACTCACCTTTAAATAAAACTTGCAAGGAGCGGTTGGTGGGAGGGGAATTACATTCTGCGATGTTCAGTACTCAAGTCCCGTGATTTCAGAAGTAATTCTTATGCTTGATGTGAGAAATTTAAACATGGAGAACTATATTTAAATTATAATCCAAATTGCTAGCATTAAGAAAACTCTCTAATTGTGGGAATTGAGCCTCTTGGTTGGAATTTCTCTGGGGAGGGGTGGGACGTGGGCACTGGAGGGTGGAATGATGGCAAACATTAATGGCCAAGACACTCAATGCAATTGATGAATGATAATATCTTCAATGGAGGGGTAAACAACAGTCATAAAAATCACTTCAAGCATATGAAGTAATAATTGTCAGTTTACAAAAAAAATCACACTTGTAAAAGTTACAACTCTCCTTGAAAAATAATAGAATTGGCAAAATCTACAACAGTTTGAAATTCCAAAGTATTCCACTGATATTGATGGACTAAATATTAAAACGCTTTAAGCAAAAATACCCTAGCATACCTTGCTATGAGGATCCGCAAACATCCTAGTGAAGATTTCACACAATCTTTTCAATTCAACACGACTGTTGAGAAGAGAACAATTATGGATTAGCTAAGAATACTACACAACTTGAAAACACAATATAGACTTATTAATCATTCTACCTTAATGTCCGTTGGTTTTTCAGTAAATTCTGTAAGCCCAGCAGGCCCTCTTTCCTTTCTGAAAAATTGGTGCTTGCACAGCGGTTAAGGACCTCAGCTACATCTTCAGTCTGCCGCATATATGTCGGAATGCTGCCGTTTCGAGAACTGTAGGAACGCTCAGAGCAGACGCTGGATGCATCACTATTGGCATCATCATCTGAATATATTCCATACGATTCATACCTTCTCCTTGCTGGCTTTTTCTGCAATATAACAGGATGTGTTACACAGCTTTACTTTTTCTTAATATTCGCTTTTCTACAAAGAAATAAATGCTTGAAAATTAATTTCAGTCTTCCTTTTACAGTGAGGAAGTTAAACGAAATGATCATAGTTTAATTTACCTTCAGGTGATACTAGTCACTTGAGTAATCAGCAAAATTACTCAAGTGACTTTAGTAAACCTGCAAATTGGTCTAATTTTATCAAATGATAGATCTCCTAAATGATGGGTAAGCCTTTAATACTATAGTTATCCACCACTGTCCCATGAGCTCATTTGATCTTACACTCAAGTGAAAAAAGCACATATGGGTATTGTTCTTTCAGAAATTAGAAAATCAGTTTGACTCTGTAGAACATTAAACTATTTTTAAAATTTAGAACAAGATTTTTCTAAATTTTCTATAAAATGGAATTCTATACCACTATGTTTCACCAAATTTGATCAATCCTGCAACAATAGTTATTCTCTATCTTTTGTGGTAATTTTCACAGTTGGAAGAGTAACAGGAATGTTATACCATATAACACACATTGTATTATTCTGTGACTGAAGTCGAACTGCTTTCCGCTTCAAGGTAACAAAGCCTAATTGCTATAAATACTTTGGGCCCAAATTTTCCCAGCAATTGCTCCGTTTTTTTTGGAGCAACTTGATTTTTCTGGAGTATCTTTTTAGTTGCAATTCTGGCCATTTAATTTGCGCCAGCTAGGTTTTTTTTGTTCAGTTTTTTTTTCCAAAAGGGGGCATTCCCAGCCACTTAGGCTTGTTTTAGGTGTTTGGCCAGCAAATGGTTGCTCCAAACTAACTTAGGCCAGCATATCTTGCCACTGCTGTCCGCACAGAAAAACCTTACCTAGGGTTAAGGAATTGGCGCAAGTGACTACATTTAAAGCACCACCAAGCACCAAACAAAGCACAAAAAGTAATAAGCATTCAATAAAAAATAAAAGAACTGAAGTAAATCCTACCTTCAACTAAACTCGGCAGCGACTGGCCGTGCGGGAGTCCCTTTGGCCTGGGATAGGGGAGGGAGAACATGTCTGCCGCCCCACTGACTTTCAACCCTTTTCGGGCGGGAATTTTTTCCTTTTTGCCCATTTTTCAGGCTTTTGGTCAGGCTTTAAAAACGGCAGCCTGAAACCTGCAGAGGCACGGGGCTTCGGCTCCCTCGCATGAGGGACTGCAGACGACTCCAGTTAGCCCCGAAAGGAGTTTGGAGATCGGCCGACATGCCCGAGTTCAGCCCTGGGGTCGTAGGCAGAAAGGCATTTTGTCGGCGCCGGCGGGCATCTCCAGCACAACAACACGCACACCGCTGTCCTCAAGACCAACCCGGGCAGGCTAGTACAGGCAGACGGGGGGTGGGTGCACAAGTGCGTTGGGGCCCGGGCTCGGCTCTCATCGTTCTGGAGTTCTAATTCAGAGAGAAAAAGATAGAGCGCCAGAGGGACAGGCGACATCGGAGTGAGAGAGAGATAGAAAGGCCAGAAGCAGTGGCTGGGCAGCGCGGAGTGTCGAAGGATAAAAGCAGGCAGCAACGACGGCGGCGAGACATATGGGGGTTGACTTGGGCGCACGTTCAGTGGTCGGCAAGTGTGCTAGAGCCAGGTGGGCCAGGTGTGGAAGGACACCAAGGTCGAGCGCAACACATGGCACTGCAGAGCCTCTTTGGCAAACCGCCACCCAACCAAACGAACGCAAAGCCAGCCCAGCATGGCAAGCGCCATTCGGCCTGGGATAGGGGCGGGATGCGTTCTGCAGGCTTCATCATCACAATCATGGGAAGGAGCTACTGCGCATGCGCGACCGCTCTACTGCACATGTGCGCAGCTGCTGGCGCAGGGCTGTAGCTCCGCCCACTCCATGAGGAGTGCCGCGCCAGGACCCGGGACACACAGCAGAGCGGCCAGAATCGTGAGTACGTTTTTCGGCGCCGTTTCTAGCACACAAAGTCGGTGCATCTCGAGAGAGTGCGCCGAAAAAAGGGGTTGGGGGAAATTTGGGCCCATAGATCCTGAAATCAATTAAAGGTTAACTGGCATTGCTGAAAGAACCGTGCAGATTAATTGCTCCTTATAAACCTCACGCTCCAGATCAGAAGGAAGCAGCCGGAAGATGCTCTTTGTTCACTGTTATGTTCCCTATCTGTCCAATTCTAATTTATTGTTGTTACATAAATATGACCCAATCAAACGCAAGTGTGACACTTTCATCTGACTCACTTGATGCAAAATAGATACGTTTCCAAATGATTGTACTTTATTAGTGGAAAAATGTTAGTTACTTCTTGAACAGAATGATGTAGAATGTTACTTTGCAGGCATAATGATTTGAAAAGATATGTCAACTTACAGCATTACAGAAGGAAACTACACATTTAATAAATGTAATCTGGTAATCTATGTTCAAAGTGTAAGAAAAGAGCTGCTTTGGGCAACTGAGCCTGACAGAGCAGGAAGGTCTAGGCTCTTTTCAGCATTGCAACAGTATAGCTCATAGGTGGAGTACAGGATTGATTCCAAACCTGCATGGCTGAGAATGGCAAGTTAGCAGTATAATAGAGTAAATATAAAACATCCTTACGAGGCTCCTTCCCAGCTTCAGCCCACATTGACAGTGGTCATGCGCTACATATACGTGAACCATACCTCTTGTACTTTGGGTTATTTGACCATTTTATCATGAAAGGATTGTGATATGATTCATGGTTACATTTAAGTTAAAGGTTTGATGTCCAGCTTGGAACTAATTATGTTATCTCAAGTACAGTACATATAAGAACATAAGAAATAGAAGCAGGAGTAGGCCATTTGGCCCCTCGGGCCTTCTCCGCCATTCAATAAGATCATGGCTGATCTAATCATTAACTCAGCTCCACTTCCCTGCCCGCTCCCCATAACCCTTTACTCCATTATCGCTCAAAAATCTGTCTATCACTTAAATATATTCAATGACCCAGCCTCCACAGCTCTCTGGGGCAGAGAATGCCACAGATTTACAACCCTCAGAGAAGAAATCCATCCTCATGTCAGTTTTAAATGGGTGGCCCCTTATTCTGAGACGATGTCCCCTAGTTTTAGTTTCCAGAGTGGAAATATTCTCTCTGCATCCACCTTGTCGACCCCCCCTCATTATTTTATACTTTTTGATAAGACCACCTCTCATTCTTCTGAACTCCAATGAGTATAGGCCCAACCTACTCAACCTATCTTCATAGTCAACCCCCTCATCTCCGGAATCAACCCAGTGAACCTTCTCTGAACAGCCTCCAATGCAAGTATATCCTTCCTTAAATATTTATTGAGATATTAAGTTATGCTGTTGAATTCAATTCTTGAAAAATGCAGCTGGTGCTTACAGCACAACATACAATTCTTCATTGAAAAATAGTCTTGGAAAGAAGAGTATCTCTACCTTACTCCGTATGTCTCCGAGGAGCTGATAGCAATTTTTGGAAAGAAAAATTGAGAACAGTCAGACTATGTTTTGTTAGTAGCATTTATTGTTGCAGCCACTGTTATGAAGCATGATAATGAAAGCACAACCAACAGAAGGAGAAAACAAAAAAGTAGGGATTCGAAGAGCCGAACGTACAGACATATGAAAATGATAAAGCTCACACACACCCCATTGTGAGCTTTCAACCACATATCCGCAGCATAACTAAGACTGCCTAGTTCCATCTTCGTAATATCTCCCGTCTCTGCCCTTGCCTCAGCTCATTCGCTGCTGAAGCCCTCATCCATGCCTTTGATACCTCTAGACTTGACTACTCCAAAGCACTTTTTTTTTTAAGAGGTGATCTAAAACTGAGCTGCCCATGTCCTAACCCGCACCAAGTCCTGCTCATCCAGTACCCCTGTGCTTGCTGACCTATGTTAGCTGCCAGTTAAGCAACGCCGTTTCAAAATTCTCATCCTTGTTTCCAAATCCCTCCATGGCCTTGTCCCTCTCTATCTCTAATCTCCTTCAGCACCACAACCCCCCCAAGATGTCTATGCTCCTCTAATTCTGCCCTCTTGAGCAACCCGATTATAATCGCTCAACCATTGGTGGCCGTGCCTTCTGTTATACAGGCCCGAAGCTCTGGAATTCCCTGCCTAAACCTCTCTGCCTCTCTTTCCTCCTTCAAGATGCTCCTTAAAACCTACCTCTTTGACCAAGCTTTTGGTCACCTGCCTTAATTTCTCCTTATGCGGCTCGGTGTTAAATTTTTACCTCATAATACTCCTGTGAAGCGCCTTGGGACGTTTTGTTATGTCAAAGGTGCTATATAAACACAAGTTGTTGTTATAAATTAGCTCCAGGAAACCTGAATTTGTAGAGAA
This sequence comes from Pristiophorus japonicus, assembly GCF_044704955.1. NCBI lineage: Eukaryota > Metazoa > Chordata > Chondrichthyes > Pristiophoridae > Pristiophorus > Pristiophorus japonicus. The sequence continues at coordinate 344,361,337 of NC_091977.1, read as the reverse complement.
CGTGTAAAAATGTGGCTCAAAATTATAATCTAAACCTATCCTTTTGCAGTCTTTTCATTATCAAATATGTTATCCACCACATATCATATTTCTGGTCAATGATGATAGAGGGAAAAATTATTAGGAGCCTTGTGAAATTAGGAGTCAAACATTCCTTGTTTACCAAAATGTTGCTTCTTGTAAAACTCCAATTTTCCCTCTAAAATAGAGACTTTTAAACTGTGGTCCCTGGATTCTCGGGGTTCAACAGGGAATCCCACAAGGTCCAAAAAGTCATCAAATATCTGTCCATCAACCAGGCATTCCACGTGTGGAAGCATCATGTTGGGAGACTACTGCATTCTATATTTTTCCAGCACTACAGCCCACCGAGATCTTTGCATCCCTCCAATTCTGGCCTCTTGCGCATCCATAATTTTGATCGCTCCACCATTGGCAGCCATGCCTTCAGCTGCCTACGATCTAAGCACTGGAAATCACTCCCTAAATCTCTCTACCTCCCTCTCCTCCTTTAAGATGCTCCTTAAAACCTATCTCTTTGAGCAAGCTTTTGATCACCTGTTCTAATATCTCATGTGGCTTGGTGTCAATTTCTGTTTGACAACGCTTCTGTAAATGTTTTACTACGTTAAAGGCACTATATAAATAAAATTTGTTGTTGCTGTTTGGTGACTTACCAACATATTATATATATTGCTCTGTACTAACAGAACACTTTTTCTGTAATGATTTCCCAATTTTCCCTTGGGTAGCTGAGTGCCTTTCAAAAGTTAGGACAAAAGATATTGGGGAGTATGTGAATATTTGGAGGGGATACTTGGGAATGTGTCAATACTTAAACTGGGCTCCCCCAACAGAAAAGTTTGAAAATCACTTCACTTAAGAACACAGTTTTCAGATAGGGGAGCTCTATAAAGCTTTGTTTAGCTGCTCTCCCAATGGATAAGAGATTAGCTGATCAGTAACTGAGCTATACAGACCAAGGTGGTCACATATTAATCACCAGATCTTTGCTGAGTTAGCTGTCAGCCAAGGCTGCAAGAAAGCTACAAAATTGGCAACAGAAGTACTGGGTTGGAGGGAAGGGGAAAGTAATGACTAAAAATCTTTGCTCATGGCAATTATCGTGACCCTTCCTAGAAGTCTTATTGTACAGATGGACAACCGGTGAGGACAGGTTCAAGCTTGGCTGCGAAGCATCCAACGTCAAGGATCAAAAATGAATAGCCATGAGGAGGAAGTACTGCAGGGTGATCTGTCCCCAGAACTATACCCCAACAAGGTATCAATCTTTCAAGGAAGACAGGAAAAGGAGATCTTCAAAAAATTGCTCTGCTTAAGAGTCTAGTGGACACCAGAAAACAAATCAAAAAAATGAAGAACGTGTATTTATATAGCACCTTACCATTTCATCAGAAACACTTTAAGGTGTTACACATACAATTAATTACTTTAAAGTGCAATATGACTGTTGTTATGTCGTCAAATGTGGTCACTGCTTTGCACACAGCAAAAGCCCTCAAAAAGCAATGAGACAAATACCCAGTTAACCATTTGTTTGATGGATATGGCTGAGGAAATTTTGTTCGTCAGGACATAGGAGATGAATGATGGCACCTCTAACAATTCAATACAACCTCAAGTACTGCACCGAAAGAAAAAAAATTGCATTTATATAGCGCATTTCATGATCTCAGAATGTCCCAAAGCTCTTTATAGCCATTGAAATGCTTTTGAAACATAGAAAATAGGTGCAGGAACAGGCCATTCGGCCCTTCGAGCCTGCACCACCATTCAATATGATCATGGCTGATCATGCAACTTCAGTACCCCACTGCTGCCTTCTCTCCATATCTCCTGATCCCTTTAGCCGTAAGGGCCACATCGAACTCCCTTTTGAATATATCCAACAAACTGGACTCAACAAATTTCTGTGGTAGAGAATTCCATAGGTTCACAATTCCATTGGTTAATCCTTGTCCTTAGACTGTGACTTCTGGTTCTGGACTTCCCCAACATCGGGAATATTCTTCCTACATCTAACCTGTCCAATCCCGTCAGAATTTTATATGCTTCTATGAGATCCCCTCTCATTCTTCTAAATTACAGTGAATATAAGCCTAGTCGATCCAGTCTTTCTTCACATGTCAGTCCTGCCATCCCGGGAATCAGTCTGGTGAATCTTCGCTGCACTCCCTCAATAGCAAGAATGTCCTTCCTCAGATTAGGAGACCAAAACTGCAGACGATACTCAAGGTGTGGTCTCACCAAGGCCCTGTACAACTGCAGCAAGACCTCCCTGCTCCTATACTCAAATCCTCTCACTATGAAGGCCAACATGCCATTTGCTTTCTTTACTGCCTGCTGTACCTGCATGCCTACTTTCAATGACTGATGTACCATGACACCCAGGTCTTGTTGCACCTCCCCTTTTACTAATCTGTCACCATTCAGATAATAATCTGCCTTCCTGTTTTTGCCACCAAAGTGGATAACCTCACACTTATCCACATTATACTGTATCTGCCATGCATTTGCCTACTCACCTAACCTGTCCAAGTCACCCTGCAGCCTCTTAGTATCCTCCTCACAGCTCACACTGCCACCCAGCTTAGTGTCATCTGCAAACTTGGAGAAATTACATTCAATTCCTTTGTTTAAATTATTAATATATATTGTAAATAACTGGGGTCCCAGCACTGAACCTTGTGGTACCCCACGAGTCACTGCCTGCCATTCTTAAAAGTACCCATTTATTCCTACTGTTTGCTTCCTGTCTGCCAACCAGTTCTCAATCCATGTCAATACATTACCCCCAATACCATGTGCCTTAATTTTGTACACTAATCTCTTTTGTGGGACCTTGTCAAAAGCCTTTTGAAAGTCCAAATACACCACATCCACTGGCTCTCCCGTGTCCACTCTACTAGTTACATCCTCAAAAAATTCTAGAAGATTTGTCAAGCATGATCTCCCTTTCATATATCCATGCTAACTTGGATCCTGTCACTACTTTCCAAATGCGCTGCTATTATATCTTTAATAATTGATTCCAACATTTTCCCCACTACCGATGTCAGGCTCACAGGTCTATAATTCCCTGTGTTCTCTCTCCCTCCTTTTTTAAAAAGTGGGGTTACATTAGCTACCCTCCAATCCATAGGAACTTATCCAGAGTCCATGGAATGTTGGAAAATGACCACAAATGAAGTGTAGTTACTGTTGTAATGTAGAAAACGCAGCAGCCAATGTGCACACAGCAAGGTCTCACAAACAGCAGTGTGATAATATTTTTGTGATGTTGATTGAGGGATAAATATTGGCCAGGAAACCAGGGATAACTCCCCTGCACTTCTTCGAAACAGTGCCATTTCTGACAGTGCAGCACTTCCTCAATACTGCAGTACCTAGATTTTTGTATTCAAGTCTCTGGAGTGAGACTTCAACCAACAACCTTCTGACTCAGAGCAAAGAGTGCTACCAACTGAGCCACGACTGACACGTGAGGATCAACCAGGAATTATGTGTTCATGTGCTGCCTGGGGTTGAATCCCCCCCACCCCCCCCAAACTTCTGAGTTGAAGTGATAGCAACTGAGCCAGAAAGACCTAATTTAGGCATGATTCTGAAGCAAGGTACTCTGATCACCATATCTTGCACCACTGCACACTGATAATGTAGTTTGTGGTCTACAGCTGACCATCTACTGACACAAGCGCCAGGACAATACTTGGGCTCCAGCACTGCCGGAACACGATGCCAACAAATAGTGCTGACCACGGTTTTGGGCCCGTTTGACTTGTTTTCCGACCAATCTGCAGATTCAACTCTTTCAAATGAGTTCTAATATTTTCATTTTTATATCAGAATCTTTCCTGGGTTCCTTTTCAGTTGTGCAGGTGTGTGACTTGACATTTTCTTCTTAACTGATATCTGCTAACACTGCTTTAGCCACCCACACCAAACCCTATTTGGAACAACTGGAAGCAACAACATGCACTTCTGGGGGACAAATGTCAAGCTTTAGTTGTGAGACCACAGATAACAGTGGCAGCCAGTCAGCATGTCTCTGTGGCAGAGTAGCTGTTATACTAACAGCTGTTAAAAGATGTACTGTAACTAAATATTTCAAATAACAATCTTGCGGAAACAAAGTTGGAAGTCAACAGTCACAACAAAATTAATACTGGAGGAATCCACAAAGGAAACAGTTAAAATACTGGGCAGTTAGTTTTTCCCAGTTTGCTATGATAAGCACCTGGTAACAGCTCTGCAGATGAGGAGCAAGGGAAGTAACTATTTATGGAGTGAAGCTTATACAAAACAAGCTGTTGCTAATGGGAGAAAAGAACTGAGGGAGCAAATCATGGATTTAAGTTAATACACAGCACAGGCAGGATTGGCAATTCACAAGACTGATGTTAGAAGCTCTGTAAAGAATTCTGTTCCTGTGATTTCCTCAATACAATAATTGAGCTGTTCTATAGCATGTGGAGAATAAATAATGACATAACATTTTGTATCACAAGAGTAGGCTTTTAAAAGACAATCAGAATTCAAATGATTAATCACAAATACGACCATATAAATTTGCAGTACATACCAAAGCATCGGCAACAGCTTCCTCTACATCAGATCCTGTGTTGAGAACTCGCATGGCACTCACTGATGCAGACAATCTACTGGACTGATTAAACCCATAGCGATCGGACCCTGCTATTTTATCAGCAAGAAACAAAACAAACTTTAAGCACTTAATCAATAAAATCAATATCACATTTCTGAAGAATCTTTAAGAAATGAAAATATGAAATGGGATACCAGTTAGGATCTCTGAAAAAAATGTTCAAACAGAACAAACGGTCACATGCATAATGGCTTGTGATATAAATAAATGCTGTAAGTCAAGATATAAAACAGAAAAAACTTAAAAGGTTTCTGCCTATCCTATCAGATTACACAGGACAGTGTTATATTAAATGATATTTATTCTGCAGAGAGTGCTTTAAAAAAAATGCTGTGCAAGGTGACCATCAGTAACCTCTGCAAAAACTACATTTTTACCTTTTGTTTTCTCAGATTTTAGTTTCATTATAATTATTTTCAATACATGTGGGGTGACTCCCATCTCTGCCCAATGTGAATACTCTATTAGAGGAACAGAGACCTAGGGTGCAGATACATAGAACTTGACAGGTAGAAGTGCACACAGAAAAGGCCATTAAAAAGGCAATAGGACTTTGGGTTTTATACACACAGGGCAGTGACTATTAAAGCAAGTGAGTTCTGTTGAATATGTACAAGACATTGGTTTTGAAAGGTAAATAATGAAAGATTGTTTCCATTAGATGGATTCATAATAAGGGGCATAAACTGAAGACTATTAAAAGAACAAAGAGGGAAGTTAGAAGAGATGTTTTCACATAATCTGTTATCAGAATGGAATATTTTACAACACATGGTGATTGAGGCAGAAGAAACTGCAACAGCATTTAAAAAGAATTGGATAAGAAAAAAAGATCTGGGGAAATTTAATTACAGTTGATAGCTTTAGTTGATAAGTGTGATGGGCCAGAATGATCTCCCTCTGTGCTGTAATTTCTATGTGATAGGCTAGAATGAATTCCTTCTGTGCTGTAATGTCTATGGCCCCAAGTTTCCACATGATTTGCTCCTGATTTTTAGGAGCAACTGGTGGAGAACGGAGTATCTTAGAAATCGCAATTCTCCACATTTAAGTTTTCTGCAGTTCTAGTCAGGTAGAACAGTTTCACTTTTGAACAGAATTTTTCTTTCAAAAGGGGGCGTGTCCGGCCACTGACGCCTGATTTGAAAGTTTCCACAGTGAAAACGTACTCCAAACTAACTTAGAATGGAGCAAGTGAAGATTTTTGTAGGCTTGAAAAAACCTTGTCTACACATTAAAAAATCAGGCGCAGGTTACAAATTAGGCGTCGGGAACGAGGTGGGGGGGGGAGGGGGGGGGAAGGGAAGTCATTAAATTCTACAATAAATCATAGTTATACTTACACAAATATTATACAAATAAATCCAACCTGAATAAAAATTTATAAGCAAAGAAAAGATTAAATAAACCATGTTCCTACTTGTGTGAAAGTGCTTCAGGCAGGCCTTTCAGGCAGCGGTTTGCCGTCGGGCCTGACGGACGGCAGGGGGAGGGAGGGAGAAAGCTGCAAGAAGCCTCAGTGCTTGAGGCAGCCGTTTGCCGTCGGGCCCGACGGACGGCAGGGGGAGAAAGCTGCAAGAAGCCTCAGTGCTGATCATGGAAGGGCAATGTGGTTTTATTAAAAAATGTTAAAAATTGAACAGCTACAAGGAATTTGAATAGTCTCAAACAAGTGCATATGTCCTGTTTATCACAGTCTATCTTTAATTACAGAATACACTCCCTCACCCTCACACACAGAAATATCAAGAAAATTAAAATGCAAGCCTTTGCAAGGGTTCAATAAACAAATTTTCACTTTTTCTGCAGCACTTTTTAAAATGGCCGAGTGCCAATGTTTACTTCAGACTACGCATGCGCGAACGCTCCAACGCGCACGCGCAGGGTTGCCGGCACGAAAAAAACTCATTTAAATTGTACCCACCCCCTCCTACTTACAAAATCAGCGTGAGTGGTAGGCTCCGCCCCCTGTGCGCTGCGCCAAGCAGACATCGAGCTGCAAAGCGCTCGAGAATAGTGCGTTTTTTTTCAGGCGCCGTTTTCGGTGCGAAAAACGGGGGCCCAGCTCGGAGGGGCGCCTGTTTTGCCGCGTGTGGAAACTTGGGGCCTATGATTCTAAGTGCAAGGTTGTGTAAAGAAAGAGAGAGAGATAGAGCGAAAGAAATAAAGAGAGATACAAGATGAAGAGATAAACACGAGATGAAGAAATAGATACAAGATTAAAAAAATAAACGGTGATGGACAGATCATACTTGAAAGAAAGTTAGATTTGTTACATTTCTGAGTTTTTTTTAAACACACAAGACTACAAGAATCTCTGCAGCAATGTGTACACTTAAATAACACTGCAACCAAAGTGTGATCTTCAAAAATATAATTACCAGTTTGGTGAAAAAATAAGGATGACAAAAATGTTCTTTGTGGATACATGCCAACCAAAAAAAGTCAAACTGAAACATTTGCAGACAATGCTGGCATGCTGTTACCCAATTTTTCACCTGAAGCTGAGTATGTGTCTGCAGTGTAGAGAGCACCAGTTGATCTGGAGTGATGTCTGGAGGCTGCAAGCATAGGATGACACAAACCCTGTCTATTACCATGGCAAGCCCTGCATTACAGGCAAATATTAATTGGAATGCAAAGCTTTGGCCACTTGGATAAAAATAGCACAGGGGGTCAAAATGTTGCTAGCATTTGTTCTAAAATTAAATAAAGAGATTACATGCAATTATAGTTTCATGTCATCTTGAAAACCAAGAGTCAGCACAACTGGAACTACATCACTTTCTTAATTTGCTCTCAAGTGCAACACTGAAAATCCTGCTCTCCTCCCACTTACAGGAAAGCAGGTTTATCTAGTGCGTGATTGAGTCATACAGGCCAGACCTAATCCCCAGTAAATGGTGATCTTAGCTGGGATAGTGCTGGGACAGATCGGAGAGCGGGACAACATAAGAACATAAGAAATAGGAGCAGAGTAGGCCATACGGTCCCTCGAGCCTGCTCCACCATTTAATACGATCGTGGCTGATCTGATCATGGACTCGGGTCCACTTCCCTGCCCGCTCTCCATAATCCCTTAACGTTTAAGAAACTGTCTATTTCTGTCTTAAATTTATTCAATGACCCAGCTTCCAAAGCTGTCTGAGGCAGCAAATTCCACAGATCCACAGCCCTCAGAAGAAATTTTTCTTCATCTCAGTTTTAAATGGGCGACCCCTTATTCTAAGATTATGCCCTCTAGTTCTCGTCTCCCCTATCAGTGGAAATATTCTCTCTACATCCACCCTATCAAGCCCCCTCATAATCTTATATGTTTCGATAAGATCACCTCTCATTCTTCTGAATTCCAATGAGTAGAAGCCCAACCTACTCAACCTTTTCTCATAAGTCAATCCCCTCATCTCCAGAATCAACCTTGTGAACCTTCTCTGAACTGCCTCCAAAGCAAGTATATCCTTTCGTAAATATGGAAACTAAAACTGCACGCAGTATTCCAGGTGTGGCCTCACCAATACCCTGTATAACTGTAGCAAGACTACGCTGCTTTTATATTCCATCCCCTTTGCAATAAAGGTCAAGATACCATTGGCCTTGCAGATTACTTGCTGTACCTGCATACTAACCTTTTGTGTTTCATGCACAAGTGCCCCCAGGTCCCGCTGTACTGCAGCAGTTTGCAATCTTTCTCCATTTAAATAATAACTTGCTCTTTCATTTTTTTCTGCCAAGGTACATGATCTCACACTTTCCAACATTATACTCCATCTGCCAAATTTTTGCCCACTCACTTAGCCTGTCTATGTCCTTTTGCAGATTTTTTTGTGTCCTCCTCACCCATTGCTTTTCTTCCCATCTTTATATCGTCAGCAAACTTGGCTACGTTACACTCGGGCCCTTCCTTCAAGTCGTTAATATAGATTGTAAATAGTTGGGGTCCCAGCACTGATCCCTGTGGCACCCCACTTGTTATTGATTGCCAACCCGAGAATGAACCATTTATCCCAACTCTCTGTTTTCTGTTTGTTAGCCAATCCTCTATCCATGCTAATATATTACCCCCAACCCCGTGAACTTTTATCTTGTGCAGTAACCTTTTATGTGGCATCTTGTCAAATGCCTTCTGGAATTCCAAATACATCACATCCACTGGTTCCCCTTTATCCATCCTGTTTGTTACATCCTCAAAGAATTCTAGCAAATTTGTCAAATATGACTTCCCCTTCATAAACATATGCTGACTCTGCCTGACTGAAGTTTGCTTTCCCAAATGTCCTACTACTGCTTCTTTAATAATGGACTCCAACATCTTCCCAACCACAGATATTAGGTTAATTGGTCTATACTTTCCTGCTTTTTGTCTGCCTCCTTTTTTAAATAGGGGCCAGAGTTTTTGCTCAATTGCTATCAACAGCCTCCTGCAGCAAATGCATCCATTTGGATGCTTGGTGAGGACAAGAATGAGCTTGTCTATGACAGCTGCTATGCGCAGTTAACCTGCCGACACTCCCAAAGGCTCACACATGAATAATAGCAACTTGGGTGAGGTAATGGAGGGTGACTGTCACCCACAAAATCTAAGCCCAGCAGGTAATTGATGTCTTCAGAGGAGGAGAGAAAACTGCTGAATAAACCAGTACGGGCACTAATTACAAATTTAGGGCAGATACATATTGACCAATAATGAGAAAATTGCTGCACAGTTGTCATAATTTTAAATTGCAGCATCTTCTGCAGCAATATCATGATGCATTGCTTTGAATATTGGTATTTACATGGTTTGTATTTTTACTAAAATTCAAAGTACCTTTTGAACATATATAAGTACCACCAATAACTTACTGTCAAGTAAGCTGTTTTTATGATGGTGTCATTGCATTAAAACATAGAAAATAGGTGCAGGAGTAGGCCATTCGGCCCTTCGAGCCTGCACCGCCATTCAATAAGATCATGGCTGATCATTCCCTCAGTACCCCTTTCCTGCTTTCTCTCCATACCCCTTGATCCCCTTAGCCGTAAAGACCATATCTAACTCCCTCTTGAATTTTTCCAATGAACTGGCATCAACAACTCTCTGCGGCAGGGAATTCCACAGGTTAACAACTCTCTGAGTGAAGAAGTTTCTCCTCATCTCAGTCCTGAATGGCCTACCCCTTATCCTAAGACTATGTCCCCTGGTTCTGGACTTCCCCAACATTGGGAACATTCTTCCCGCATCTAACCTGTCCAGTCCCGTCAGAATCTTAAACGTTTCTATCAGATCCCCTCATCCTTCTAGACTCCAGTGAATAAAGGCTCAGTTGATCCAGTCTCTCCTCATATGACAGTCGATCCATCCCTGGAATCTGTCTGGTGAACCTTCGCTGCACTCCCTCAACAGCAAGAACGTCCTTCCTCAGATTAGGAGACCAAAACTGAACACACTATTCCAGGTGAGGCCTCACCAAGGCCCTGTACAGCTGCAGCAAGACCTCTCTGCTCCTATACTCAAATCCCCTAGCTATGAAGACCAACATGCCATTTGCTTTCTTCACTGCCTGTTGCACCTGCATGCCAACTTTCAATGACTGATGTACCATGACACCTAGGTCTCGTTGCACCTTCCCTTTTCCTAATCTGCCGCCATCCAGATTATATTCTGCCTTCGTGTTTTTGCCCCCAAAATGGATAACCTCACATTTATCCACATTGTACTGCATCTGCCATGCATTTGCCCACTCACCTAACCTGTCCAAGTCAACCTGCAGCCTCTTAACGTCCTCCTCACAGCTCACACTGCCACCCAGTTTAGTGTCATCCGCAAACTTGGAGATATTACACTCAATTCCTTCATCTAAATCGTTAATGTATATTGTAAAGAGCTGGAGTCCCAGCACTGAGCCCTGCGGCACTCTACTAGTCACTGCCTCCCATTCCAAAAAGGACCCGTTTATCCCGACTCTCTGCTTCCTGTCTGCCAACCAGTTCTCTATCCACGTCAGTACATTACCCCCAATACTATGCGCTTTGATTTTGCACACCAATCTCTTGTGTGGGACCTTGTCAAAAGCCATTTGAAAGTCCAAATACACCACATCCACTGGTTCTCCCTTGTCCACTCTGCTAGTTACATCCTCAAAAAATTCCACAAGATTCGTCAAGCATGATTTCCCTTTCATAAATCCATGCTGACTTGGTCCGATCCTGTCACTGCTTTCCAAATGCGCTGCTATTTCATCCTTAATGATTGATTCCAACATTTTCCCCACCACTGATGTCAGGCTAACCGGTCTATAATTAGCCGTTTTCTCTCTCCCTCCTTTTCTAAAAAGCGGTGTTTCATTAGCTACCCTCCAGTCCATTGGAACTGATCCAGAGTCGATAGACTGTTGGAAAATGATCACCAATGCATCCACTATTTCTAGGGCCACTTCCTTAAGTACTCTGGGATGCAGACTATCAGGCCCGGGGATTTATTGGCCTTCAATCCCATCAATTTCCCTAACACAATTTCCCGCCTAATAAGGATATCCTTCAGTTCCTCCTTCTCACTAGACCTACTGTCCCCTAGTACAATCGGAAGGTTATTTGTGTCTTCCTTCTTGAAGATAGAACCGAAGTATTTGTTCAATTGGTCTGCCATTTCTTTGTTCCCCATTATAAATTCACCTGAATCCGACTGCAAGGGACCTATGTTTGTCTTCAGTAATCTTCATTAATCAGCCTAAATGTTTTACCTAAATCCGTGCTTGATTAATAAAAAGAGTGCATTAAATTAAATATTTAATGCCTAACTACTACCAACCATGTTTACCCTACTCATAAGACAAGATTTTATGTCTTAATGCATTTTATGAATATCTGTGTGTTATGCTGGAATGAGTGATCAAAGCATGGTTGAATTTCAAATTCAGATGGAGGATAAGAAAGTTGAATCTCTAACCAGCGTACTAAGCTTAAATAAAGGAGACTACAAAGGTATGAGGGCAGAGATGGCTAAAGTGGACTGGGAAAATAGATTAAAGTGTTGATGAACAGTGGTGTACATTTAAGGAGATATCTCACAACTCTCAAGAAAAATATATTCCAGTGAGGAGGAAAGGGTGTAAAAGAAAAGATAGCCATCCGTGGCTAACTAAAGAAATAAAGGACGGTATCCAATTAAAAACAAGGGCATACAAAGTGGCTACAACTAACAGGAGGTCAGAAGATTGGGAAACTTTTAAAAGCCAGCAAAGAATGACAAAAAAAATGATTAAGAAAGGGAAGATAGACTATGAAAGTAAACTAGCACGAAATATAAAAACAGATAGCAAGAGGTTCTATAGGTATATAAAAAGGAAAAGAGTGGCTAAAGTAAATGTTGGTCCCTTAGAGGATGAGACCAGGGAATTAGTAATGGGGAATATGGAGATGGCAGAAACTGTGAACAAATATTTTGTATCAGTCTTTACGGTAGAGGACACTAATAATGGGGGGGCGGGGCGGGGGGGGAAGAGAACTTAACACAATCACAATCACTAAGCAGGTGGTACTCAGTAAGATAATGGGACTAGAGGCGGATAAATCCCCTGGACCTGATGGCTTGCATCCTAGGGTCTTAAGAGAAGTAGCGGTAGGGATAGTGAATGCATTGGTTGTACTTTACCAAAATTCCCTGGATTCTGGGGAGGTCCCAGCAGATTGGAAAACTGCAAATGTAACGCCCCATTTAAAAAAGGAAGCAGTCAAAAAGCAGGAAACTATAGACCAGTTAGCCTAACATCTGTGGTTGGGAAAATGTTGGGGTCCGTTATTAAAGAAGCAGTAGCAGGACATTTGGAAAAACATAAATCAGTCAGGCAGAGTCAGCATGGATTTATGAAGGGGAAGTCACGTTTGACAAATTTGCTGGAATTCTTTGAGGATGTAACGAACAGGGTGGATAAAGGGGATCCAATGGATGTGGTGTATTTGGACTTCCAGAAGGCATTTGACAAGGTGCCACATAAAAGGTTTCTGCACAAGATAAAAGTTCACGGGGTTGGGGGTAATATATTAGCATGGATAGAGGATTGGCTAACTAACAGAAAAGAGAGAGTCGGGATAAATGGTTCATTCTCGGATTGGCAATCAGTAACTGGTGGGGTACCGCAGGGATCAGTGCTGGGACTCCAACTATTTACAAACTATATTAATGACTTGGAAGAAGGGACCGAGTGTAATGTAGCCAAGTTTGCTGATGATACAAAGATGGGGGGAAAAGGATTGTGTGAGGAGGACACAAAAAATCTGCAAAAGGACATAGACAGGCTAAGTGAGTGGGTAAAAATTTGGCAGATGGATGTTGGAAAGTGTGAGGTTATGCACTTTGGCAGAGAAAATCAAAGAGCAAGTTGTTATTTAAATGGAGAAAAATTGTGAAGTGCTGCAGTACAGCGAGACCTGGGAGTACTTGTGCATGAAACACAAAAGGTTAGTATTCAGGTACAGCAAGTGATCAGGAAAACCAATGGAATCTTGGCCTTTATTGCAAAGGGGATGGAGTGTAAAAGCAGGGAAGACTTGCTACAGTTATACAGGGTATTGTGAGGCTACACCTGGAATACTGCTTACTGTTTTGATTTCCATATTTACAAAAGGATATACTTGCTTTGGAGGCAGTTCAGAGAAGGTTCACTAGGTTGATTTCGGAGATGAGTGGGTTGACTTATGAAGATAGGTTGAGTCGGTTGGGCCTATACTCATTGGAGTTCCAAAGAATGAGAGGTGATCTTATCGACAAATGTAAGATAATAAGGGGGCTCGACAAGGTGGATGCAGAGAGTATATTTCCACTCATAGAGAAAACTAAAACGAGGGGCATAGTCTCAGAATAAGGGGCCCCCCATTTAAAACTGAGACAAGGAGGAATTTCTTCTCTCAGAGGGTTATAAATCTGTGGTATTCGTTGCCTCAGAGAGCTGTGGAAGCTGGGTCATTGAATAAATTTAAGACAGAGATAGACAGTTTCTTAACCAATAAAGGAATAAGGGGTCATAGGGAGCGGACAGGGAAGTGGACCTGAGTCCATGATCGGATCAGCCATGATCGTATTAAATGGCGGAGCAGGCTCAAGAGGCCATGTGGCCTACTCCTGCTCCTATTTCTTATGTTGTTATGTTCTCGGCTGAAGGCTCTATTAACTCCATTATTTCTACTTGTAATAAATACTTTTCTTGTTAGAAGATTTTCTTTATTTTTCTGAATTGAAAATCATTACCAACATATTACCAGATTAAGTTCAGGCCATCAATCGGGACAATTGTGGAAGATATGTTCCTCTAAGAATTTTGACCTTGTGAGGCTGAGCTGAGATATAAGTCAGAGATTATGCCAGCTGCACTCACCAGAGGAACCAAAGAAACACTTTCCAAAGTGGATCAAAAATGGTAAAAACAATTTTCAAGCGATAAAAAGTGAATTCCCCGGGGACTCAGTAGTGCACAGAGCATGCTTTCAGTTTGAAGAATGAAGCCCATCTTACCAGGTTGACCACTGCCATATTCATTCACATCAAAACAAACAATAAGATTTTTTAAAAATTCATTTTTGAGATGCGGGTGTCACTGGCAAGGCCAGCATTTTTTGCCCATCCCTAATTGCCCTCGAGAAGTTGGTGGTGAGCCATCTTCTTGAACCGCTGCAGTCCTTGTGGTAGGGAGGGAGTTGCTGGATTTTGACACAGCGACGATGAAGGAACGGCGATATATTTCAAAGTCAGGATGGTGTGTGACATGGAGGGGAAATTGGAGATGGTGGTGTTCCCATACACCTGTTTTCCTTGTCCTTCAAGGTGGTAGAGGTCGTGGGTTTGGGAGGTGTTGTCGAAGAAGCCTTGGCGAGTTGCTGCAGTGCATCTTGTAGATGGTACACACTGCAGCCATGGTGCGCCGGTGGTGGATGGGGTGCTAATCAAGCAGACTGCTTTGTCCTGGATGGTGCCGAGCTTCTTGAGTGTTGTTGGAACTGCATTCATCCAGGCAAGTATAAAGTATTCCATCACACTCCTGACTCGTGGCTTGTAGATGGCTTTGGGGAGTCAGGAGATAAGTCACTCATTGCAGAATACCCAGACTCTGACCTGCTCTAGTAGCCATGGTATTTATGTGGCTGGTTCAGTTAAGTTTCTGGTCAATGGTGACCCCCTAGGATGTTGTCGGTGGGTGATTCCACAATGGTAATGCCATTGCATGTCAAGGGGAGGTGGTTAGACTTTCTCTTGTTGGAGATGGTCATTGCCTGGCATTTGAGTGGCGCGACTGTTACTTATCAGTCGAAGCCTGAATGTTGTCCAGGTCTTGCTGCGTGCGGGCACGGACTGCTTCATTATCTGAGGAGTTGCGAATGAAACTGAACACTGGGCAATCATTAGCGAACATACCTACTTCTGATCTTATGATGGATTTAAGATTTAATTTAAGATTCTGTGAAGCTATATGCACAGTGATTAAAGTATGAACAGTTCCTTTCAGTTTTGTGCAAGGCCAAATGAATCAATGTACAAATATTGTACTACCTCGTAATACTGCTGCAGCTTTTTCAATCTGCACAGAACAGACATGAACCCAGAAACCTAGTTTTTTTCCGGTGCCTCTTCCAGTCACTGAAGCTGCAGCAAGCTATCTAACTACAAGGTAACGTATTTACTTTAACAATACCACTCTGTTTTGCTCAAATTGTTATTGAATTATTACCAGGGTGTAAGGTTTCTATAAATCTTATCAATAAAACATACAAGTTACACAAGACATGCTATAATGCAATGAAAGTGGTTAAATCCCTTCCAGTCCAGTATTCCATGCTCAATGAAACCCAACAGCTGAAGATCACATTAAATATTTCAATGATAATGAAAAGATACTGAAAGGATGGAACTATAAAAGAACAATCTCAAAGATAAACCTTAACATGATAGTGCAACAGATTGGCCCAGAATTTACTGTGAAAATAACGGTGAGGCCAACTTCGCACTGAAAATTAACTTTTACAAGTGTTGAGTCTCATTCCTTCAGCTTTTAATTGTTGGAGATTTGAAAAAATAATTCAAATACTTTTTAAAATATTTGTTATTTCTGTCTTTTCTTTCCTCTCTCAATCCTATCTTTCTTTCCCTCTCTTTATCTTTGATTCTGTACCTGATTTGACATTGAATTTATTATTCTAACTTACACTTCCTGGTTCAAACTCTGCACTGTTCATTAACGATTGGTTAAGGAGATATACGGTTGCTTTCCTTGTTCACACAGGTCCCAGATCCCCTGTAGAGGGTACTGCTCTCTAACTTGCAGTAACTTCTAGCACAAAAGCTCATGGAAAGTATATGGGCAAGGGCAAGTCTAACAAATGGCATGGGTTCTGGCCCACTGATAGCATGGTAAAATATATCAAAATAGGTATTAAGTAAAACGTGTTAATTTAAAAAAGGCATTAAGCCATTTTGTTTAGGTTTAACTCAGCTAAAGCAGATTTATGTCAGTTTTAAATCTTAACAGGTGGGTTTTAAATGCAAATAAGTTCATCAGGAATTGCATCTGATGATTCAATTTCGTTCTACATGAAAAATAACTAACATCAGTAACAATGATCAATTTAGGGTTGCTTGTACATGAAATTGAATTTGAAGCCATCTGGCAAAAATTAGCACTTAAAAAATAACCTTCTGCTGCACAAGAGCCACTGTAGTAGTAACAACTCAATGGGCTTCTATTTTTTAAAATCAACTGAAAGAGAAGGAATGGTAGTGTTCTTGTTCAACAATCGCAAGAGACTGACAAGCTCCTTGTAAATACACAAGCTTTCAATTTTTGGAGCCAGTAAAAGTCAATTCTTCGATGATTAGATTTATGCAATTAAGCAGCGGTAGAATTTCTCATTGTATTCATTTCTCCACTTTCTGCTTCATAACATTCAGCATTGAAAACTTACAGGCTGTACTTTTAAAATTGGAAAGATTTTCAGTATAGTGACCGTTAAATTAAACACGAGCATTGCAGGCTGTCATTTGTCTGACAAAAAATATGTATAAATAATGGAGGAATTCTTGGCTGGAAGACATTTAACTTGCATTTCAAAAAGCAGATACTAAATTCCCCAAAGCATACAGCAAATGCAATGGGCTCAATTTTCTCCAAAGATGTTTTTTGGCATACTTGAAGAGTTACACCCATTTTTTGGGGGCCCAAGTACACAAAAAAAAAATCATCCCAGTTTCCCCGTTTGAATTCTTCATTTTGGCGCCGCCTAGCCTGTAGTTTGGTTTTGGGGATGGAGCGCAAGATCTGTGCCAAAAAGATCGGGTTGCCACGGTAACCAGGGACACAATGCTGGCTGAGGGTGGAAAGTGAAACATAAATCCAGCTCACAGCAACCTGCACGAGCACATTACAGCAACTTACCACCATTAAATTATTAAAGTGTTAATGACAAACGTCTATCTCTCCTTCCGCCCCCCGCACCCCATGCCGATCCCCGCTCCTATCCCAGGCCGAAGGTCCTCCTGATGCCGGTCCCCACTCCTATCCCTGACCGAACGGCCTCCTCCCTCCCAGTACCCGCTCCTAACTCTGGCCGAAAGATCTCCCCGCCCCCCTCTGCTGCTGCTGTCCAGGCCCTGGAACTGCAATTGCTGCGCTGATTTATTTACTTGCGCCGATTTTCTTAACTGGCCAGGAAGTTTTTCCACAGAGGCCATTTATGCCGTCCTAAGAAAAATTGGAGTAAATCGGAGCTGGCCAAACTTGCTTAAATGACCAGTATTGGCGCGGGTGGCAGGTGGCGTTAAAAAATCTAACCTAAAAAAAATCGTAATTAACTGAGTTACGCTGACGCACAATCTTTGGGGAAACTTTGATTTTTAATTTTATGCCAAAAAAAGCGCCACGCGCCAAAAAAATGGCATAAATCACTGGGGAAAATTGAGCCCTATGAAACGATCTTGATGCATAGTCATAAAGTAGTTAAGATGATCAATGTTGCAGGTTAATCTACTGGAAGTGAATAAAAAGAGGGTGTTCTACAGTGGATACTAAATGGCAAAGGACAATGCAGCCAAACAGAACAACTAGCTGGATGGCAATGGAAGAGAAATGGGTAGCCATGCATTAATAAGGACTCCTTCTACTTACCAAGTGGAGTAAAGGATCGAACAGGACTGGTGTCCCTGCTGCTTTCTCGGCTCGCATCCCTGCTGCAGCCCTGACTCACACTTGGTCGAGGGATACGACTGCCCCGAACTATCAGGGATCAGGATGGTTATAGAGCAGCACAATTATTAAAAATAGAGATGCTGAAATATTCTTCTCGTAATCATTAAGGCTCCACTGTCAAAATTGTAGCCTCAAGATTTCAAAACTGAAGACATATGTGTAGAATGATGTTCTCTTGGGTCATTTTAAAATGTGTATGGTCTGCATTTTTCTTCAGGTGAGCAATAATGTTGCCATCAGCAGTTAATTCACCGATTCATTATGCTTATTTCATACCAACTAGTTGTAATGACCAGATTAAAATACAGAAATTGACATTCAGCTTGGGAAAATAACCAATGCCTTTGGTAAACTGATAACAAAAATCCAGAGTGGTGAAGTAAGATCAGGTTCTAAAAACCAAAAATTACTATTGCACCCTCCTTCTTACCAAAAAAGGAGCCGCTGCAAAACATGGCTGGAATATTGCCTGTTGAGGATTGGGACTCTAGGCATATCTAAGAAACAAAAAATATATATATTTTTTAAATGAGTAGTTTAGAGTTTTGACAATCTTCTAGTTGGCCTTGTCTCCTGGCATTCAATAAATGAAATCAGAACGTGGGCCAGTAATACTATTAGCTTTCTCCATTTACCCTATCATACCTTCAGTGACCATCACCAAAGTTAATGCCAATAGAAAAATCATTTGGGCAATAGCTGTTACTAAGAAATTAATTATTTTGAAACATCAAGCAGTAAACCTACTGCCCACAGGAAAGCTTGGGAACAAAATGATTTGTACAATAAGTTTGTGTCAACTTCCAGAAATCTTCCTATACATTTTCAAAGGTGACATAAAGAAAGGGCTAATCCGACTGACCTGAAGTCCGCCAATGTTATACTGCCAATTATTTCTGTTTATATTGTAGCAATATTAACCTTTAGCCTTTGCTTGTTAAGTGAGGAAGTATACGTCAATTTAGATGCGGTGACCACTGAACTGTTGAACTAAGAATGACCTTAAAGTAATGATCAGCTTAGTCACTTCAGTAAACCTAAATAAAATACATTTGAGTGTATACTTATGTATATATTTCATAGAATTTTAACAAATTAAAACAGTTAGGTAAACATCGCCGAGTGTAAATCATTCTTTTTAGAAGCATGAGATTGGTGCAAAATGTACTGAATCAAAGACAGACTTGTAATTAAAAGTTTCATTTGGTGGAATCGCAATTATATGTATACACGTTTATAAAAGGTATAAAAAGTGGGTGTTGGAACAGATGTGTAGGATTCAATAAGGTCTGATCAACCTGTATACTGAGCTTCAAACTATAAAGCATTTGAGCCCCTCAACTATACCCGAAAGGTTTTGTTGTAAGTATTGTCTTTTAAGTGTATGTTTAAGAATTATTATACATGTACTGTATACTTAATAAATCTGTGATCCCTGATATTCAATGTTTAAGAATCCTATTGATTTGAGGAGTAAATTATATATTAGAACACTTATCCTCTGTAACAATACCACCAGGTTAGGTTTATCAGCCATTATTAACAAATTACATAAAATGTTTGTGGTTATGGGAACAATGTAATCAAGGTTGCAGAAATTCAATATGCAGGTTACTATTACCTTAAAATATACCTGGCAACTTTCACCACCCCTTCCAAAAGAAATCCTCATGACCACTAAGGTAGCCTCTCAATCTGAACTTTCAGCAAATAAAAAGCTGCAATCACCATCAGTTGTGTACAAAGCTAACAGTTCTCATCCATGCGTAAGTGACAATACTCAACTTTTTCGAGTAGTTTTACCCCTGACAAAGTGCATAATTAAAACAGAGTGCCACTAAGGAATGAAAGATATAGTGAAGGAATACATAACAAACGTAGGTAAAAAACAGAATGTAAAGGATAAATTAGTTATGATTACTGCCAATAGTCCAGCTAATTTTGAACACGATTTAAAAAAAAAATAATTTGACAATTTCTGCCAGCTCGCATTCAAAATATATATTATGACTGCAATAAAGCTTTGGTATTCCCAGTTTTGTTTCAGTTGCTAATGATTTGAATTAGAAAATCATCCTTGAATGCGGGTCCTTGAATTGGTATTAATAGTCTCCGGCCCCAATGCCTATTCAGTGGAAATCAATCATGCTTTGTCCAGTGACATATTTGCAGCCACTGGACACAAATACACCTAAAACTTTAAAGATTTTGCCATGTGGTAAACAAAAAGCTTCAACCACAAAATCTAGTTTAAATCTAATTTAATTCTGATTTGTTAAATATAGCACAATGATTAGATAGTGTACTTGATTAAATGTGCTATAGATGTGTTCAACATCATAAAGTATAAAACTATTATTGCAAGCATTTAGCAGGACTTACAAACTGCAGAAAAATATATTGCTCAGCAAATTCCAAAACTAAAGATATGGACAAAACGGCACACAAATTTGGTACGGGTACAACGTCCGAACTCCGGAATCCTCGGGACCGAGTCTGTTCCGGTTTTGGGTCTTTTCTGGATTTCAGACAAGAAAATCAATAGTCTGAAATCTGGAATCCTCGACCAAATCCGTGCCGGGTTTTGAACGGCGAGGTCCAAAATCTGGCACTTATTCAGTCAAGGATTCCGGATTTCAGACTTGATTTTCTTGTCTGAAATCTGTAATCCTGATTGAATCCGTGCCGGTTTTTGGGTTTTGCCTCAAATGTCAGGTTTTCAGACAGTAATTCCGTATTCTGGACAACTCCATCAGCTATGCGCAAAATGTCCGGTTTTCGGAGTTCCAGATTTGGGATGTTGCACCTGAACTGCCTTTGGAACTGGTCCCATCACTAGATCACGACAAACTACTCGCCCTCCCACCACCCACTTCCCTTTTCGCTTATAATATGGGCCCTTTTACTGAAAACTGATATGAAAGAACTGACCAGCGTGAGACAAAATAATACAACCCACATTCATGGATAATATGCTAATGTTGAGGTGAAGTAGTTATACATTTCTGACAGGCAGATGGACGGCAATGTGGCATTTCTGATATCAACAGAAAGAGGAAAAATGCCAGCTCCCATCAGCATATATATGGAAGCTGGTAAGTATTTTTGAGGGGCAGTAAGTAGAAAAGAATTAAGAGGTGACAGAAACTTGGGGTACAGCAAAAATGACTGAACAGACACAAGAGGTAAAATTTCTTACCTAAAGTCAATCGAGATGGGCTTGCTTCTCTACTGCATCCTTGACTACGAGGTATCTTACTGCGTTTCTGCCCTGGAGCTCCTGTTGGCATGACTCGCTGAGTTCCAATGCTCACAGTTGAAAGTGCCGTGCTACTCAGTACTCTTCCAGGAGAACCAGAGCGACTAGCAGCTGAAATAAAAATATACAGAAAACATTTCACAGCTGTGCTGCTCAGATGACAAAAGGACAAAGTAACTAGAACTATGTATATTCATGTAGTTGATGAATTCAAATGTTCGTGCTTTGTTACAATACAACGGTTGTTTAACTGTTACCATGTGCACGTGATAAAGTGGCCAAAGGTAACAGCAAAACAAATGAAAATGTACATTTTAAGGATAGCTAACCTGGTTGTGCAAGTACCGTTAATGGGCAGTTGCAGCACTGCCAGTTAAGCAAAAAGTATCAAAACTGGTTACTTCACTAATTTATTAAATTGTTTTTCTGTAACTGCATACAATAATTTTCAATTATTCACTGCATTCGTCTTTATAAAGGTAAAATTGTCAGTTTGCTAAATTGTTTTAGAATGTTGGATGTCACTTTCAGAGTTAGCAACCCTTAACATTTAAATATTAAGTATGAATAAATTATAAGCACAATTTGGGTTACATAAAATAAATTAATGCAATGCACTTTAAACCTCTAGCTTAACATTAGGCTTTAAATTTAACAAACGAGATGGTCTTGAAGTAATGGCTTAACTAAAATTGACATCAATACATCTGAAGCAAGTTGCATCAGTGAAGATTATTGAAACACTTAGATTACAATTACCCAGAGGATTTCTATACCACTTCAATTTCAAAATGAAGCAAACGGATATAGATGATTAAAATAAAATAGAATGCATGCATCAATGGCGTTTATTGTAAGGTGTGTAAAATTTCTAATTCTGTAAACTTAATGGCATTATTCACTTCATGTGTCAATTTTACTTTCAATCCGCTGTGTCCCCGCCCCTCTTTGTTTTGCTCTGTCCTAAAAAGGAAATCAGTTATCTTCCAGTTTTGCAACTGGCCTAAAATGTGACAAGTGCATCTTACACTCTGTTCCCTCCTCCACCCTAAAAAATGCTGACGGACCTGCTGCTCATTTCATGCATTGTGCGTTTTCACATCAGATTTACAGTATTTGCGATTTTATTTCTTCTTTGATGTATGCACACACATACACATACAAGCACACATACACACACATTTCTAACTGCAGGAATGCATGGAAATGACAAGCATATCACAGACATCACATCTAAAATCCAGAGAATCTTACCACCATTTGGGTTGGCTGACTGCGATCCTGAACAAGTGTAAAGGTACGATTAAGGATTTTTAAGAACGTATTTTTTTTGTGTTTTGATTTTTTGGAAATCCATGACAAGGAAAGGAACAGAGTAGATTTAAATGAATGGCAAATGGGGGAAAGAGAGCTTTGGTCAGTTCACTGCAAGACAAGAGAGGTTGTGCCAAAGCAGCATGCTGAAGAACTCAAAGTCTGACTCATATATAATGCAGGTGAAATTAAAGACACACGAGCAGGTGACACTTGTTGCCAAGTATCACTGCATATTATTCTGCTGGAGTCAAAGTAACTTAACAGATAAACAAGAGCTTTTCGCCTATCCCCAGTAAAGGTGCATATAATCTTGCAGATAGCCATTTATGGACACAATACAGTAAAAGAAACCCTTAAAAAAATATTCAAGACAAGCCAATAAATAAAATCCAAAAAAGCAGTAAATACTGAGCAATGAGAATTTGTAGAACAATAATTTTAGTACATCAGGACCATGGTGATATTAAACCAACAAACATTAGTAAATGCACTTGCAACAAAAAGAAAAATTATTTAACTAGCATTTTATATGTGGGTTTTTGGGGAAGTACAGAATGAGTCAAAGGAAGGTTAAGAAGGTGAAAACAAAACAAATTTGAAAAGGTTAACTGGCCGCTTCATGTTTATATGTGTCAAACACATTTGGAATGAGTTTGGTCAGTTCTTGAACATTTAGGCCACTTCATAGTAACAGACCCGGGTCCCAAAATAAAGCAGATAGAGTCTTGACCACAGTCACTGAGAAAAGCGTAACACTTGCATTAGCAGTGCAAAGTAAATAACAAGATTGTTCTCCAGCTGCTCCACAAAGAGAGACTCTGAAGAAAATGGGCATGGAACGAAATTGAGGCAACAAACTATAACAGGGTCCCAAAATACTAATATTCACAAGCACATCAACTGCTATGTTTTTTTCTGTGTTTATGAAAAATGCACTTTTTGAATTGGCACAAATAAGGAAATAAATATGTGTCTATATATCACTTCCATTGATAGTGTACAAGTCCTGTGACAAGACAGTTTTTAAAGGAACCTCAGAGGTGGATTTTACAGGAGTATTGTACATTTGAGGTTGTAACATCTGGTAAAGTTGGCTGTAACTATGCTGACTGAATAATGCAAATAAAGTACCAGTCAAATTTCATGCAAGTGAAAGAAAATTAACTTAAATGCAGTTTTTCAAATGTATTCTGGAGTCAGAAATGGTCACTAAACTGCAAGCTTTATGGCTTAGAACCAAAAGAATTAATGCATCAAAAATCAGTATGCTTACATTGCAATACTGACATTTTGCTTCACCCCGCGCCCACCACCCTGCCCCACCCACCGCAACTCATAAAACTATGTTTGTCAAAGTGCTTTCTACATAAACTAAAGGTTGTAGCATGCAACACAAGCAAACTCCAAAAAATGATGATCTTAAAATAATTCAGAAATTAAAGTTAAAAAATAAAGTAGTAGTCAGCTGCTCAAGTAGCAAGCAAAAAATCCAAGTGTTTACTCATGGTTTAAGAAATATACAGTGCATCGTTGAGTAATGGAGATTGCAGCCATCTGAGAAATGTGTATCCCAAATACATCAGCAATTCTAAAACATATTCAAGATCATTTCAAACTCAGATTACACAACATGCAACTAAAGGTTATGAAATTTCGCTAATATTTGCCTGGTTTGAATGGATCTTTGCAGCAAAAATGGAATGGTTGCAAATTTGAACAGAAATTTGGTGAGTCATTTGAAGAACTTTCCAGAATATACTGATCAATGATTAGTGTTTGTCACAACATGGCTTTCCAACATTCATGCTAATGGATCATAAGTTTAATGTGGTGTGACAGTTATAATAGAGATAATAGTTTTCATATGGAATGACTATGAACAGACAGAACGCTGATGCTACATATCCTCCAAGTACACAATACTATGGGCAAGTGAAATTGCGACTGTAGAGGCCACAGATCAAGAGTTTGGGGGGGGTGGGGGGTGGAAGAAAGAGTATAATTTCATACTGTGCAAAATTCAAACATGATTGGAAGATCCAGCAAGGAGCAACTACGACAAGCTTGCCCTTTTACCTCCTTCCTTCCCACTATCCAGGGCCCCAAATACTTCTTCCAGGTGAAACAGCTATTTACTTGTACTTCTTTTAATTTAGTATATTGTATTCACTGCTCACGATGTGGTCTCTTCTACACTGGGGAGACCAAACGCAGATTGGGTGACCACTTTGTGGAACACCTCCATTCAGTCCATAAGCGTGACCCCGAGCCTCCGATCGCCTGTCACGTTAATTCCCCGCTCCACTCCCACTCCGACATCTCAGTCCTTGGCCTCCTATGCTGTTCCAATGAAGCTCAACGCAAGCTCGAGGAACAGCACCTCATCTTTTCTTTAGGCACTTTACAGCCTTCTGGACTCAACATCGAGTTCAACAATTTCGGACCATAACTTCTGTCTATATTTGGCTCCCTTCCCCCCCGATTTTATGTAATTTTTTTCTCTTTGTCTCTCATTCACACTCTATCTAGACTAACCTTTTTCTAACTTCTGCCATTACCATTTCAAGTCGGCCCATCATGCCTTTTGTCTCTCTAATCTCTCCTGTCTTCCACCCTATCACAGACCTTCCGTTTTGTTCTTTCTTGCCCTTCCTCTTTCAGTGCTCCTTAAGAATCTGTTCATTTCAAACATTCACCAGTTCTGACGAAGCGTCATCGACCTGAAACGTTACCTCTGTTTTTCTCTCCACAGATGCTGCCTGACCCGCTAAGAGATTTCCAGCATTTTCTGTTTTTATTTCAGATTCCAGCACCGCAGTATTTTTGTTTTGTAACAGGCTTTCCCTTGAACTTTTCATATTTATTCCCACCTTGCCCCACTTCTCAAACAACTGTTGGCTTCTATTTTTGACGACAGTTCTCTTCATTTTCTCTCTATTCTCCCTGATCCCCCTGGACTGAGCACCAATCCAAGGTAAGTGCAGCTGGCAGGAGATCGTAAAATGACAATCTTCAGTGAACTACTATGAGGTATATAAGAATAGTCCAGTCATGATTCTTTTTCTCATCTTACTTCTGCCCCCCAATCTCTCGCACTATCTTTCCTCCACCTCCAGATAATTGGTCGACAGCTGGTATCTCTGCTCAGTAAAGCAGCTGAGATCAGCAGTTCAGTGGTGTGGGATTCACCTTATGTTCCTCACTCCTCATATGTTGGTGCTCCAAAATGCTAAAACACTGATAAATACTGTAAGTATTAGAGTTGAGTTGGAAAACTGAATTTAGAAAAACCAACACAGTGGTCAAGGGATGTGGGGAAACAAGAGGGGAAAGAAGGGAGATATTGTGAGCAGGGAATTAGATGAATGTGACCTTTCAGAGCACAATATTTTATGTAGTTTCACAGGTCTTGAATAAAAATGTTTTGTCTGTGAACTGCTTGAAAAATTTATTAATTGCGCCCCCTTCCCCCACAAAAAAGTATCTCCACGCAGGGCTCAGTTGGTAAATATGCTATCCAATTAACAGATCAGGAAGATCCCGAGATTAATCATTGGTCTGGGCAGAGTTTGTTGATCTAAGCTGGGGAATACTTAGCTTAATTACCTTGTGTTTTGGGTTTGGGAGGGGAAAAAAAAAAAAGAGACCAGAAATCAGCAAAAGTTTCCGCTGCTGATAACAATCCAGCAACATTTTTAAAAATGTACGTGTGAATGGCAGTTGAAAACACCTTTGGATTCTGCTGTGATGACCCTGAACTAAACGAGCCGGCCAACATTTGCAGTTCTGTTCACAAATGCAGAATAATCACTTGGGGAAAGTACTTGGAGCTGTTGGTGCCTCTGGACGTGCACACTGGCATGAGCCAGTGTCTTTGGCAGAGACGAGAGAATGTAAAGGAGAATATCTTAAGCAGAAATTCAACATGAAACTTCTGTCTATTTAGAGCTCTTAACATAACAGTGTGAGATTTGAACAAATGGAAAGCAATTTCTTTTGTGGGGAAGGGGGCACAATTAATAAATTTTTCAAGCAGTTCACAGACAAAACGTCAAGTTTTTATTCAAGAGCTGCAAAACTACATAAAATATCGTGCTCTGAAAGGCCACATTCATCTAACTCCCTGCTCACAACATTTCCCTTCTTTCGCCTCTTGTTTCCCCACAACCCTCAACCACTATGTTGGTTTTTCTAAATTCAATTTTCCAACTCAACTCTAATAACTTAGTGGTCAAATTCATTGCATGCTGCGGTACTGTGCCAATATAGACAAGCAAACACACTAGTTCAACCTCTGAATGTGCTGACTAAATTGGCCTTGGCCAGGGTAGGGGTTGGGGAATCACCATCAGCTTCAGTGCCTCAAGCTACGAGAGTGGGGTAAAATAGCTGTTAAGAACATAAGAAATAGGAGCAGGAGTAGGCCGTTCGGCCCCTCAAGCCTGTTCTGCCATTCAATAAGATCATGGCTGATCTGATCATGGACTCAGCTCCACTTCCCTGCCCGCTCCCCATAACCCTTTACTCCCTTATCGCTCAAAAATCTGTCCATCTCCGCCTTAAATATATTCACTGACCCAGCCTCCACAGCTCTCTGGGGCAGAGAATTCCATCTATTCACAACCCTCAGAAGAAATTTTTCCTCATCGCAGTTTTAAATGAGCAGCCCCTTATTCTAAGACTATGTCCCCTAGTTTTAGTTTCTCCTATGAGTGGAAATATCCTCTCTGCATTCCACTTTGTCGAGGCCCCTCATTATCTTATAAGTTTCAATAAGATCACCTCTCATTCTTTTGAACTCCAATGCGTACAGGCCCAACCTACTCAACCTATCTTCATAAGTCAAACCCCTCATCTCCGGAATCAACCTAGTGAATCTTCTCTGAACAGCCTCCAATGCAAGTATATCCTTCCTTAAATACGGAGACCAAAACTGTACGCAGTACTCTAGGTGTGGCCTCACAATACCCTGTACAGTTGTAGCAGGACTTCTCTGCTTTTGTACTCTATCCCCCTTGCAATAAAGGCCAACATTCCATTTGCCTTTCTGATTACTTGCTGTACTGGCATACCAACTGTAATATATATATATATATAGCTCCACTACTGCGGCATTGCAGCCATTGCTGTTTACAACAATAAAGAGGGAACAAGTAACGTGACTGGCTTCCTGAAGTTATCAGCCATCTTCGAGCCTGTGTGTTTGTGAGGTTGTACCGAAAACATAACATTGGCAATGAAGGATAGGATAATCGGATAACCTTGCTGAAATTTTTGTTGGTGGATGATTTAGCCATCTGACAGAGAAACCTTGAGAGCTTCTCTGTTTTGATTAACAGCTAGAAATCCAAGTTAAATTACAAGCACACTTGGCTAAACTGCCAGAGTCTAGATGGCCACGCCATGGGAATAATAGGACGCTTGGGAGAGTTTCAACATGACCGTGAAAGTTTCGGAGCGTCTGTAGACCGGCTAGAAATGTTTTCCACCGCAAATAGTATCATCGAAGTCCCCGATGATGAAAACCGGGTGGTGTTGGAAAGAAAACGGACTATTTTCTTAACTGAAGCAGGGCCCGAGGTGTATGAAACCCTGAAAAATTTGCTTGTGCCTGTCAAGCCAAAGGACACATCACTTAAGCAGATTCAGCACTACAGTCCTGAGCCTCTGGAAATTGCTGAAAGTTATC
Source organism: Pristiophorus japonicus (assembly GCF_044704955.1). NCBI lineage: Eukaryota > Metazoa > Chordata > Chondrichthyes > Pristiophoridae > Pristiophorus > Pristiophorus japonicus. The sequence continues at coordinate 344,333,180 of NC_091977.1, read as the reverse complement.
GTTTTGGAATACGAGATCAGTTAACCAACGAAAGTATCAGTGAGTACATTGTAGCATTAAAAAAGCTATCTATTCACTGTAATTTCGGAAACTTTCAGGACCGGGCATTGCGTGACCGCTTTTGTTTGTGGGATACAAAATGATGCAATCAGAAGAAACTTATTGACAACTCCAAACTTGACTTTTGATTTAGCTTGTCAGACAGCTATGTCAATGGACATGGCCGACCAATATTCCTGAGAATTTCGTACCATTTCCAATTGTCAGACAACAGAGGTGAATCGGCAGCAGGTTGAAAGAAAAAGACAAGTGGGCCCAAGGCCTCAGCAACTGGCAATGGTAAAAGAGCACTGAAGTCGTGCTATCGGTACCTGGGACAACACATTGCGCAAAGCTGTCCATATAGTAAACCAACTTTCAAAGCTATAAGTAGATATCCCGAGAGACTACTTAGCACGGAAGAAAAACAACAGGACAAGGAAGCTTTAGAGCTACACATCATCAGGAGCATGAGGGTATCTAACAATATTCGAAAAGTGTCATCATCCACATAGATGTTGCAGGAACCAAGATACACATGGAAATCGACACTGGTACATCCGAGAGTGTAGTACCGGAATCGCTATATCTCGACAAATTGCGTGATTTCCCATTGGAGAAATCCAAGATAGAGCTGCGAGACTACTCGGGAGAGAACATTAATTTGGTAGGTCGTATCACCGTACCGGTGAAATACAAGGATCAATTTCAGAGCTTGCTTCTCTTAGTAGTGGCAGGAGACAAGCCTGCCTTACTAGGAAGAAATTGGTTGGGATCACTGAAGCTGGACTGGAGTGAGATTTTTCATGTTGAAACAAGATTTGCATCAAAGGATGATGTCATCAAGAAGTATCCGAAGGTGTTCTGTGAAACAGGCAGTCCAATCCAAAGCTTCAAGGCGAGTGTCAGGGTACAGAAGGACGCTAGACCAGTTTACTGCAAGCCACGTTCCGTACCATATGCATTTAAGGAGAAAGTTCAGCAAGAACTCAAAAGACTAGGGACTGAGAACATTATCTCTAAGATCGATGTAATTGGGCTACACCCATTGTTGTTGTACTCAAGTCCGATGGTAAGGTAAGGTTGTGTGGTGATTTTCAAGTAACTGTAATCCAGGTTCTAGAGGGTAATCTCCCCAATACATTGCCAAATGTAAAAGATTTGTGCATACCACTGGCAGTGGTCAGATCTTCTCAAAGTTGGATCTTACAAATGCCTGCTTACAATTTGAACTAGATGAGGAGTCCAAGTCATGCTTGGCTATAAATACTCATCTAGGCCTATATCAATTTAATAGGCTACCATTTGGAGTGTCTTCCACCCCTGCCATACTTCCAAGGAGTGATGAACCAGATTTTGCAAGGTATTAAAGGGGTAGTATGTTATTTAGATGACATACTAATTTCAACACCAAACAGGCAAATTCATAATAACATATTGAATGAAGTCCTCAAATGGCTAGAGAAGCACAGAGTATGAGTGACTGCTCACGTGTGAGTTATTTCAAAACTCAGTGGCGTACTTAGGGCACAGAGTAGACAAAGATGGTTTACTTCCAACCAAGGGAAAACTGGATGCAATCAGAAATGCACCCACTCCCAAGAATGTCACTGAACTTAGTTCAAAAGACCCAAAAATGATCGATTATGGGAAGTTCCTACCAAATTTGGCGACAGTGTTACATCCACTGAATGAACTATGGAAAAAACAGGTCCATTGGAAGTAGTCAGAAGAATGCGACGCAGCATTCAAGGAGTGTAAACGGCAATTGGTAGAGAGCACCATATGTTAATTCACTATGACGTATCTAAGAAGTGGCAAGGGTTAACCAGGATGACTGGAGACCAGCTCTGCTGCACGGACCTAATGCGCACACATATTGCAGTGTGGCTGGCCCGTGCTGCCGCTGGGCCCTCAGCTCTTCTGGGCCCCGTACCCTCATTTGCCACACCTCTGCCCACGATGTTCCAGGGCCCGGCGCTCCAGCTCTATTTATAGCCCCGACCTGCGGTGGTGTTCTCACACAGGTCAGGGCGGCCCACAATGTTCCAGGGCCGGGCGATTAATTAGAGGAGGGGAGGGCCTAGCTCTGTCAAGCCCGTGTGGTGGCTGGTGTGCAACGGCCACCACACGTTAAAAAAAATCCTCGCACAGGCATCTTCAACCCCTGGAGTTCAGGACTGGAATATCGGGTCCTTCATTGAAACATCTGTGAACTCTGTGGAAGCAAGTCATCCTTGTTCGAGGGACTGCCTGTGATGATGATGATCTAAGAAGATCAAGCTAGCACGTGACGCCTCTCCATATAACTTTTTGTGGTTCATGCACAAGGACCCTCAGAGGTCTCTCTGTACTGCAGCACTTTGCAATTTTTCTCCATTTAAATTATAATTTGCTTTTCTATTATTTCTGCCAAACTGGATAACCTCACATTTTCCCCCATTATACTCCATCTGCCAAATTTTTGCCCACTCACTTAGCCTGTCTATGTCCCTTTGCAGATTTTTTGTGTCCTCCTCACAATTTGCTTTCCCACGCATCTTTGTCTCATCAGCAAACTTGGCTACATTACACTCGATCCCTTCATCCAAGTCATTAATACAGATTGTAAATAGTTGAGGATCCAGCACCGATCCCTACGGCACCCACTAGTCACTGTTTGCCAACCGGAAAATGACCATTTATCCCGACTCTCTGTTTTCTGTTAGATAACCAATCCTCTATCCATGCTAATATATTACCCCCAACTCAGTGAGCTTTTATCTTGTGCAGTAACCTCTTATGTGGCACCTTATCGAATGCCTTCTGGAAATCCAAATACATCACATCCACTGGTTCCCCCTTATCCACCCTGCTCGTTACACCCTCAAAGAACTCCAGCAAATTTGTCAAACATGATTTCCCTTTTATAAAACCATGCTGACTCTGCTTGATTGAATCATGCTTTTACAAATGTCCTGCTGCCGCTTCCTTAATAATGGACTCCAGCATTTTCCCAACGACAGATTTTAGGCTAACTGGTCTATAGTTTCCTGCTTTTTGTCTGCCTCTTTTTTAAAATAGGAGCATTACATTTGCGGGTTTCCATCTGTTGGGACCGCCCCAGAATCCAGGGATTTTTGGTAGATTACAACCAATGCATCCACTATCTCTGCAGCCACTTCTTTTAAGAACCTAAGATGTAAGCTATCAGGTCCAGGGGACCTGTCCGCCTTTAGTCCCATTATTTTACCTAGTACTACTTCATTAGTGATAGTGATTGTATTAAGTTCCTCCCTACCTATAGTCCCTTGATTATCCGCTATTGGGATGTTTTTAGTGTCTTATACCATGAAGACCATTAAGAGTTAGATCCATAGCCATCAAATTATCCATCCTAAAACATACATAATGAGACACAAAGTAATTAAATAGTTGCATTTGTATAGTTCTTTATCAGAATGAAAGAGGGCTTCACGCAATGAATGACTACTTGGGAGTCCAGTGACTTATGCAGGTAAGCACAGTATGCAGGTAGCCAACTTGTGTCAGCAACATCCTACAGACAGCGATGAAGTAGGTGACCAGTTATTGGGTTTGTCAGTGGTACTGGTTGAGGGAGGATTGTCACTTAGAACATCAAGAGAACGCGAAGTTCTAGTGTGAATATTGCCACGGGATTTTTAACATTGGCCTAAACAGGCTGATGGGGCCGCAGTTTAACATCTCATACAAATGACGCTTCGGCTAAAGTTACAGACTCCATCGATACTCCCATAGTGAAGAGCAGCCTAGATTATGTAGTCAAGGACAGAACAGCATAAGGAATGGCTGTGACGCATCACCTACCAACACTTATTATTGAGGTTTACAAATGAATCACCATTTAACTGAGTTACCACTAGGCTGCCAGTGCATGTGAAACACACCTCAGCAACAGCTACCAAAAGTGATAGGGGCAAAATAAATGTTCCACTCTTAGGATCATCTCAGCATGCTTTATTCCCCAAGTAAGAAAGTGGATGGACAATCTGTTTGTAAGCCTCTACTGGTAGGTTTCTTTAGCCGATTGCTAAAATCTGCACAAGCACAGTTTGTGGTGACTTGACATATTGTTTTGCCTCTCGATTGGGAAGCAGCTTCCCTCCGCATGACCCTTCACGATTAGCAGCACAAACAAACTCAGTTAGTATATACACATGGCACATTAGAGAATCATCACACTGCATTATCCACTAAAGGGAATTTCAATACAGCAGACAAACCTCTCTAAAGAGAAGTGGTAGAGCCCAAGTATCTCCATATTATGATTATTAAAGTAGCTTTTATACTTGTATAAAAATATATATTTTATTTGAGATTATGACACAAACATAACTAATTGTAGAATACTATTTTTAGCCCATTCTTAAGAGAAACCTTTATAATTGATTCATGGACTTAGTTGTTACATGGCCTTCACTGATTGGAATATTACTTTTGTAGAGTGAGCCATGGAGTTAACATAAATCATTCAATGACCCCAAAAGCATGATCTGTACTATGTGTTAAAATGTTTCCAGGACACAAGAAAAAGACTTATAAACAGGGCACTTCCCCACATTTGCTGTCTTTTGAGATAATTATGAAATGTAAAACAAGACAAGGATGAAATGTCCAAAGGACAGAAATTGAACATCTTCCTCTTATGGTGAATTCCTGTATAAAAAGAACCAAATGCTGCTTCCCTGTTCTGACATTTGCAAAGTTCATGGTAAATCTTAAAAATTTAACAGCAACAGTTTTAATTCACATTTGCTGCTCATGGCTGTCTACTACTTTAAGGAAGGAATTTGACAAACTTATTAGAAGAACACTTAACTTAAAATCACCAGAGCATGCAAAAAAAACCAACAAAAATATCAAGAGCAAGATACCTTTGTTATCTTCAGATGATGTTAAACCTGAGGCATAGAACAGTTGTTCAAAGCTTAGTGGATCATTCAAAATTTTAAAATGGCAAGTAAAGTACTAATGCTTCCTCTCTGCATATAAGCAGAATGACAATATTTGCTGTACCCCCGATTTATAAAACTAGATGTTTTATACATTATACTGCATGACAACACACCAGATACATACGTTGGGACTGAGACACCACTTTCGTACGACTTCGCCCTCTGGAATCAGCAGCATCGCCACCACCAGTGGCAGTTCCCGAGAGTAATTGCCTATTACGAATACGACCTAGGAAAAAAAATGTATTAGTTAGAAAAGGAAAGCTATTGACAAATATGATGGGTTACTCCATGCATAGGTTAGCTTTTATTTTTAACTTTAAAAAAAAAGAAAATTCACATGAAAAGGCAAAGTGCGAAAAATAAATGGTCTGGCTATCAAACACAAATAATTGATAACAACATAGGATCCTTTAAAGTGATGGCTCCCTGAACCTAAATGGTATTGAATAGTCTAAACTCCATTGATTTTCAGCTCATTAATCCCAATGCATTTCACTTTTCACATTTTCCTGCTAAACTGGACTGAGGTCCTGCAAAACCAGGTGATTAATGAGCAGAGATCAACATAATCCCAATGCAATTCACATTGTTTGAAACTGAAGTGTGCAGGCTATATATTGCCTGGCTATACTTTTCACTATTTGCCCCGCCCAAACCGCCACGGTTGTGGTGTAGCCCTCATCTCTAAATCACACCCTGGTCCGTACCTCTACTCCTCTGGCAACTTCTCCTCCTTTGAGCATCTCACCCAGTTCCACTCATTACGCCTCTCTTTTAAAATCCTTAATCCAACACCTGGCTTCTCTTCACCACCACAAACGGTCTTAAACCACGCTCCCTTGCCTTCTTCTCCCTCGCCTCCAACAATAAATAAGAAGCTCAAGGGTTTTTATGTTAATAAGATGGAGAACATCCATTCAGCTGCCTCTGCAACTTCCCTTCCTTCCCCTCGCCGACCAGACCTAACTTCCTCTGTTTCTCCCTGCCCTAATGTTGAATTTGAATATTTCACCAGTTTCTCTCCTTTTTCTGCTCATGTCCTCTCAAAGCTCATCTTGTCAATCAGATTGACCACCTGTTCTCTCGACCCTATTCCTGACCACTCAACTTCCCTTCCTGGTTTCCATGTTAGCTGATATTGTTAACGGTTCTTTCTCCTCAGGTAATGCCCTCTCTCCTTCAAATCTGCCGTCATCAGTTCTCTCCTCAAAAAAAACAACCCTTGACCCCTCCTATCCTTGCAAACTCGCCCCATCTCCAACCTCCCTTTCCTCTCCAAAGTCCTTGAATGTGTTGTCACCTCCCAAATCCATGCCCACCGTTCCCAGAATTCCTTGCTTGATTGCCCCCAATCAGGTTTCCTCCCTTGCTGCAATACCAAATTAGTCTTACCAAGGTCACAAATGACATCCTAATTGACTGCAACAAATGTAAACTATCCCTCCCTGTCCTTCTCGGCCTATCTGCAGCCTCTGGCACGGCTGTCCACAAACTTCTGCTTCAACGCCTCTCCACGGTCGTCCAGCTGAATATTAGTGCACTCGCCTGGTTCCATTCCTATCTTTTCAGCCGCAACCATAGAATCACCTGCAATGGTTTCACTTCCCGCTCCGTCACTCTGGTGTTCGCCAAGGATCTACCCGTGGCCCCCTCCTATTTCTCACCTATATGCTGGCCCTCGGTGACATCATCTGACAACACAACAACTTGTATTTATATAGTGCCTTTAATATAGTACAACGCATAAAGGTGCTTCACATGAGTGTTATAAAGGAGGAAAGAGAGGTACAGAGTCGGAGAGTTTTAGGGAAGGAATTCTAGAGCTTGGGGCATTGGCAGCTGAAGGCATGGCCATCAATGGTGGAGTGATTAATATCAGGGATGGTCAAGAGATCAGAATTAGAGGAATGTAGATATCTCAGAGGGTTGTAGGGCTGGAGGAGGTTACACAGATAAGAGTTTCCACATGCATGCGAATGATACACAGCTCTATCTCTCCTCCACCTCTCTCGAACTCTCCACTGACTCTATACTGTCAGACTCCTTGTCTGACATCCAGCACTGGATGAGCAGAAATTTCCTCCAATTAAATATCGGGATGACCAAAGCTATTGTCTTCGGTCCACTCCACAAACTCCATTCCCTTCCCACCAATTGCATGCCACTCCCTGACACCTGTCTGAGGCTGGCCCAGTATGTTCGCAACCTTGGTGTCATCTTTGATCACGAGTTGAGCATCCGACCTCATATCCGCTTCATCACTAAGACTGCCCATTTCCACCCTTGACAGGAGAAGGTCATTCAGCCCCTCGAGCCTGTTCCGCCATTCGATGAGATCATGGCTGATCTGCGATCTAACTCCTTTGGCCCATATCCCTTAATACCTTTGGTTAACAAAAAGCCATCACTCTCCGATTTAAAATTTACAATTGATCTGGCATCAATTGCTGTTTGCGGAACAATGTTCCAAACTTCTTCCACCGTTTGTGTATAGAAGTGGTTCCTAATTTCACTCCTAAAAGGTCTGGCTCTAATTTTTAAACTATGCCACCAGTCCTAGAATCCCCAACCAGCGGAAATAGTTTCTCTCTACCTACCGTATCTGTTCCCCTTAATATCCTGAAAACTTCATCAGATCACCCCATAACCGTCTAAATTCTAGGGAAGACAACCTTAATTTGTGTAATCTCTCCTCATAACTTAACCCTTGAAGTCTGGGTATCATTCTGGTAAACCTACGCTGCACTCCCTCCAAAGCCAATATATCCTTCCTAAGGTGTAGTGCTCAGAACTGCTCACAGTACTCCAGGTGTGGTTTAACCAGGGTTTTGTACAGCTGCAGCATAACGTCTAGCCCCATGAACTCTAATCCTCGAGATATAAATGCCAGCATTCCATTAGCCTTTTTGATTATTTTCTGTACCTGTTCATGACATTTTAATGATCTTTGTACCTGAAACCTGTTTTTAGCTTTTCACCATTTAGAAAGTACCCTGTTCTATCCTTTTTAGGTCCAAAGTGGATGACCTCACATTTGCCTACATTGATATCCATTTGCCAGTTTTGTCCCTTAATCTATCATCATCACTTTGTAATTTTATGCTTTCATCTACACAGTCTACAATGCCACCTGTCTTTGTGTCATTGGCAAATCTGGATATATGACTTTCTATGCCATCATCTAAGTCGTTAATAAATATTGTGAATAGTTGAGGCCTCAACACATATCCCTGCGGGACACCATTAGTCACACCATGCCAATTAGAGTACCGACCCATTATCCCTACTCTCTGTCTCCTGCCGCTCAGCCAAGTTCCTAAACAGGTCAATAATTTGCCCTAGATTCCGTGGGCTTTTACCTTAGATAACAGTCTCTTATGTGAGACTTTATCAAATATATAACATCTGTAGACATTCCGCTGTCCACTACTTTAGTCACCTCTTCAAAAAATTCAATCAGATTCGTCAGACATGACCTACCTTTCACAAATCCATGCATGCACTTTCTGATCAATTGAACATTTTCAAGGTGTTCAGTCACCCTGTCCTTAATTTAAGACTAGCAATTTCCCCACAATAGATGTTAGGTTAACTGGTCTATAATTCCCTGGTTTCCCTCTCTCGCTATTCTTAAAAAGCTGAATGACATGCGCAATTTTTCAATCTAAAGGGACGGTTCCTGAATCTAGAGAGAAAACTTTGGAAGATTATAGTTAGGCCATCTGCAATGTGCTCACCTTCTTCCTTTAAAACTCTGGGATGGAAACCATCTGGTCATGAGGACTTGTCACTCTTGAGTGCCATTATTTTCTTTACATAGAAACATAGACCCCAAGTTTCCACATGCTTTGCTCCTGATTTTTAGGAACAACTGGTGTAGAACGGAGTATCTTAGAAATCGGAATTCTCGTCATTCAGTTTGCTCCAGTTCGAGTCAGTTGGAACAGTTTCACTTTGGAACAGAATTTATTTTTCAAAAGGGGGCGTGTCCGGCCACTTACGCCTGATTTCAAAGGTTCGTGAGTGAAAACTTACTCCAAACTAACTTAGAATGGAGTAAGTTAAGATTTCTATACGCTCGAAAAAACCTTGTCTACACTTTAGAAAATCAGGCGTAGGTTACAAATCAGGCGTAGGGAATGGTGGGGGGGGGGGGGGTGTTTAAAGGGAAGTTTACAAACATCAAACACTTCAGTTTTACAAATAAAGAGCCATCATCAATAATAAATGATAAATACATCAATAAGTCAACCAATAAATCAATCAAAAAAAATTAAGAAAAAATAATTTTTTTTAAAAATCAATAAAACATTTTCTACTTACGGACTGCAGCACCGGGAGCCCTCCAACAGCGTGCTGGGATGCCCCCCCCTCAGTGTGTCTCTGTCAGTGTCTCTATCTCTCTGTCTGTCTGTGTGTTTCTCATTCTCTGTCTGATAGTGTCTGTGTTTCTGACAGCGAGGGGAGGAGGAGGAGGGGTAGAGGGAGAGAGGGGAGGAGTACAGGGAGGGAAGGGGGAGAAGGGGAGGGATGGGGGAGAAAGGGGAGGGGGGAAGAAGGGGGAGGGATGGGGGAGAAGGGGGGAGGGGGGAGAAGGGGATAAAGGGGAGATGGGGGGAAGGGAGATGGAGGGGGAAAGGAGATGGAGGGGGAAAGGAGATGGAGGGGGAAAGGAGATGGAGGGGGAAAGGAGATGGAGGGGGAAAGGAGATGGAGGGGGAAAGGAGATGGAGGGGGAAAGGAGATGGAGGGGGAAAGGAGATGGAGGGGGAAAGGAGATGGAGGGGGAAAGGAGATGGGGGAGGGGGAAAGGAGATGGGGGAGGGGGAAAGGAGATGGGGAGGGGGAAAGGAGATGGGGGAGGGGGAAAGGAGATGGGGGAGGGGGAAAGGAGATGGGGGAGGGGGAAAGGAGATGGGGGAGGGGGAAAGGAGATGGGGGAGGGGGAAAGGAGATGGGGGAGGGGGAAAGGAGATGGGGGAGGGGGAAAGGAGATGGGGGGGGAAAGGAGATGGGGGGGGAAAGGAGATGGGGGGGAAAGGAGATGGGGGGGAAAGGAGATGGGGGGGAAAGGAGATGGGGGGAAAGGAGATGGGGGGGAAAGGAGATGGGGGGGAAAGGAGATGGGGAGGGGGAAGGAGATGGGGAGGGGGAAGGAGATGGGGAGGGGGAAGGAGATGGGGAGGGGGAAGGAGATGGGGAGGGGGAAGGAGATTGGGGGGGGAGAAGGAGATTGGGGGGGGGGAGAAGGAGATTGGGGGGGGGGAGAAGGAGATTGGGGAGGGAAGGAGGAGATTGGGGGAGAAGGAGATTGGGGGGGGGAAGAAGGAGATTGGGGGGGGGGAGAGAAGGAGATTGGGGGGGCGAAGGAGATTGGGGGGGGGAGAAGGAGATTGGGGGGGGGGTGGGGGGGGAAGGAGAAGGGTGAGGGAGGCTGAACGTGCCGGGCCGAGACTTCGGGCAGGGCCCGTCCCCAGCACCAGATTTACAGGTAGGTGGCGTTGGGTCGGGTCGGGGGGGTGGTGGGAGGGAGGTCGGTTCGGTTCGGGTCGGGGGGAGGGAGGGAGAGGGAGGTCAGGTCGGGGGGAGGGTGTCGGGTCCGGTCCGGGGTGGGGGTGGGGAGCGGGTGTCGGGTCCGGTCCGGGGGCGGGGAGCGGGTGTCGGGTCCGGGGGGGGGGAGCACGGGTGTCGAGTCGGGTGGAAGCAGGAGCTGGCCGTGGGAGGAGCCTTATTCACGCAGCCCCAGTGAGGCCATTCGGCCAGGGCTAGGGGCTGCGTGCTTCGGGCCCCTCCCACACAGTTTCGGGCGCCTGGAGCTACTGCACTTGCGTGCCCACTGTAGCGCGCATGTACAGAGGTCCCGGCACTGTTTTCAGCGCAGGGACCTGGCTCCACCCCCTACAGCCCCTGCTCCGCTGCGCCGAGGGCCAGAGGACCTGCAGGGAGGTGGAGAATACGGAGGTATTTTTTAGGCGCACTTTGTGGCGCGAAAAACGGGCATCCAGGTCGGGACTGCGCCGTTCTAGGCGCGGCTCGAAACTTGGGCCCATTGAAAATAGGTGCAGGAGCAGGCCATTCGGCCCTTCGAGCCTGCACCATCATTCAATAAGATCATGGCTGATCATTCCCTCAGTACCCCTTTCCTGCTTTCTCTCCATACCCCTTGATCCCTTTAGCCTTAAGGGCCATATCTAACTCCCTCTTGAATATATCCAATGAACTAGCATCAACAATTCTCTGCGGCAGGGAATTCCACAGGTTAACAACTCTGAGTGAAGAAGTTTCTCTCGGCTGAGTCTTAAGTGGCCTACCCCTTATCCTTAGACTGTGTCCCCTGATTCTGGACTTCCCCATCATCGGGAACAGTCTTCCCGCATCTAGCCTGTCCAGTCCCGATAGAATCTTATACGTTTCTATGAGATTCCCTCTCACCATTCTAAACTCCACTGTATAAAGGCCCAGTTGATCCAGTCTCTCCTCATATGTCAGTCCTGCCATCCCTGGAATCAGTCTGGTGAACTTTCGCTGCACTCCATCAATAGCAAGAACGTCCTTTCTCAGATTAGGAGACCAAAACTGAACACAATATTCCAGGTGAGGCCTCACCAAGGCATGTACAACTTCAGTAAGACCTCCATGATCCGATACTCAAATCCCCTAACTATGAAGATCAACATATCATTTGCCTTCTTCACCGCCTGCTGTACCTGCATGCCAACTTTCAATGACTGATGAAACATGACACCCAGTTCTCGTTGCACCTCCCCTTTTCCTAATCTGCCGCCATTGAGATAATATTTTGCCTTCGTGTTTTTGCCACCAAAGTGGATAACCTCACATTTATCTACATTATACTGCATCTGCCATGCTTTTGCCCACTCACCTAACCTGTCCAAGTCACCCTGCGGCCTCTTTGCGTCCTCCTCACGGCTCACACTGCCACCCAGTTTAGTGTCATCTGCAAACCTGGAGATATTACACTCAATTCCTCCATCTAAATCATTAATGTATATTGTAAAGAGCTGGGATCCCAGCACTGAGCCCTGCGGCACTCTACTAGTCACTGCCTGCCATTCTGAAAAGGACCCTTTTATCCTGACTCTCTGCTTCCTGTCTGCCAACCAGTTCTCTATCCATGTCAGTACATTACCCCCAATATCATGTGCTTTGATGTTGCACACCAATCTCTTGTGTGGGACGTCGTCAAAGGCCTTTTGAAAGTCCAAATACACCACATCCACTGGTTCTCCCTTGTCCACTCTGCTAGTTACATCCTCAAAAATTCCACAAGATTCGTCAAGCATGATTTCTCTTTCATAAATCCATGCTGACTTGGACCGATCCTGTCACTGCTTTCCAAATGTGCTGCTATTTCATCCTTAATAATTGATTCCAACATTTTGCCCACTACTGATGTCAGGCTAACCGGTCTATAATTACCTGTTTTCTCTCTCCCTCCTTTTTTAAAAAGTGGTGTTGCATTAGCTACCCTCCAGTCCATGGGAACTGATCCAGAGTCGATAGACTGTTGGAAAATGATCACCAATGCATCCACTATTTCTAGGGCCACTTCCTTAAGTACTCTGGGATGCAGACTATCAGGCCCCGGGGATTTATCGGCCTTCAATCCCATCAATTTCCCAAACACAATTTCCCGTCTAATAAGGATATCCTTCAGTTCTTCCTTCTCACTAGACCCTCGGTCCCCTAGTATTTCCGGAAGGTTATTTGTGTCTTCCTTCGTGAAGACAGAACCAAAATATTTGTTCAATTGGTCTGCCATTTCTTTGTTCCCCATTATAAATTAACCTGAATTCGTCTGCAAGGGACCTACGTTTGTCTTCACTAATCTTTTCCTCTTCACATATCTATAGAAGCTTTTGCAGTCAGTTTTTGTGTTCCCAGCAAGCTTCCTCTCGTACTCTATTTTCCCCCTCTTAATTAAACCCTTAGTCCTCCTCTGCTAAATTCTAAATTTCTCCCAGTCCTCAAGTTTGCTGCTTTTTCTGACCAATTTATACGCCTCTTCCTTGGATTTAGCACTATCCTTAATTTCCCTTGTTAGCCACGGTTGAGCCACCTTCCCCGTTTTATTTTTACTCCAGACAGGGATGTACAATTTTTGAAGTTCATCCATGTGATCTTTAAATGTTTGCCATTGCCTATCCACCGTTAACCCTTTAAGTATCATTTGCCAGTCTATTCTAGCCAATTCACGCCTCATACTGTCGAAGTTACCTTTCCTTATGTTCAGGACCCTAGTTTCCGAATTAACTGTGTCACTCTCCATCTTAATAAAAAATTCTACCATATTATGGTCACTCTTCCCCAAGGGGCCTCACACAACAAGATTGCCAATTAGTCCCTTCTCATTACACAACACCCAGTCTAGGATGGCCAGCTCTCTCGTCGGTTCCTCCACATATTGGTCAAGAAAACCATCCCTAATGCACTCCAGGAAATCATCCTCTACCGCATTGCTACCAGTTTGGTTAGCCCAATCAATGTGTGGATTAAAGTAGTCCATGTTAACTGCTGTACCTTTATTGAACACATCCCTTATTTCTTGTTTGATGCTGTCCCCAACCTCACTACTACTGTTTGGTGGCCTGTACACAACTCCCACTAGCGTTTTCTGCCCTTTGCTATTCCGCAGCTCCACCCATATTGATTCCACATCATCCAAGCTAATGTCCCTCCTTACTATTGCATTAATTTCCTCTTTAACCAGCAACGCCACCGCGCCTCCTTTTCCTTTCTGTCTATCCTTCCTAAATGTTGAATACCCCTGGATGTTGAGTTCCCAGCCTTGGTCACCGTGGAGCCATATCTCTGTGATGCCAATTACATCATATCCATTAACTGCTATCTGCACAGTTAATTCGTCCAGCTTATTCCGAATACTCCTCGCATTGAGGCACAGAGCCTTCAGGCTTGCCTTTTTAACACACTTTGCCCCTTTAGAATTTTGCTGTAATGTGGCCCTTTTTGTTTTTTGCCTTGGGTTTCTCTGCCCTCCACTTTTACTATTCTCCTTTCTATCTTTTGCTTCTGCCTCCATTTTATTTCCCTCTGTCTCCCTGCATAGGTTCCCATCCCCCTGCTATATTAGTTTAACTCCTCCCCAACAGCACTAGCAAACACTCCCCTGGGACATTGGTTCCGGTCCTGCCCAAGTGCAGACCGTCCCACCTCCCCCAAAACCGGTTCCAGTGTCCCAGGAATTTGAATCCCTCCCTGCTGCACCACTCCTCAAGCCACGTATTCATTTGAGCTATCCTGCGATTCCTACTCTGACTAGCACGTGGCACTGGTAGCAATCCTGAGATTACTACTTTTGAGGTCCTACTTTTTAATTTAGCTCCTAGCTCCCTAAATTCGCCTCGTAGGACTTCATCCCGTTTTTTCCTATATCGTTGGTACCTATATGCACCACAACAACTGGCTGTTCACACTCCCTTTTGAGAATGTCCTGCACCCGCTCCGAGACATCCTTGATCCTTGCACCAAGGAGGCAACATACCATCCTGGAGTCTCAGTTGCGGCTGCAGAAACACCTATCTTACAATCGAATCCCCTATCACTATAGCTCTCCCACTCTTTTTCCTGCCCTCCTGTGCAGCAGAGCCACCCACAGTGCCATGAACTTGGCTGCTGCTGCTCTCCCCTGTTGAATCATCCCCCCCAACAGTACCCAAAACGGTGCATCTGTTTTTCAGGGGGATGACCGCAGGGGATCCCTGCACTACCTTCCTTGCACTGCTCTTCCTGTTGGTCACCCATTCCCTATCTGGCTGTGTACCCTTTACCTGCGGTAAGACCAACTCACTAAACGTGCTATTCACGTCATTCTCAGCATTGCGGATGCGCCAGAGTAAATCCACCCGCAGCTCCTGTGCCACAATGCGGTCCGTCAGGAGGTGCAGGTGGATACACTTCCCGCACACGTAGTCGTCAGGGACACTAGAAGCGTCCCTGACTTCCCACATAGTACAGGAGGAGCATAACACGCTTCCGAGCTCATCTGCCATGACTTAACCCCTAGATTAACTTAATTTGGCAACAACAATGCTAAAAGTTTACTTACTGATAAAGAAAAAGAAAAAGAAAAACTACTTACCAATCACCAGCCAATCACTTACCCCCTTGGCTGTGACGTCACCTTTCGATTTCTTTCTACTTCTTTTTTGCCTCCCTGCTGCAGCTGCACTGACTAGCCTCTTGTAGGCCTCCCTGGACACCCGCTCTGCCTCCTCTCCGACGACAAACTCCCGCCGACTGATGGGCCTCTTGTAGGCCTCCCTGGACACCCGCTCTGCCTCCTCTCCGACGACAAACTCCCGCCGACTGATGGGCCTCTTGTAGGCCTCCCTGGAAACCCGCTCTGCTTCCTCTCCGACGACGAACTCCCGCCGACTGATGGGCCTCTTGTCAGCCTCCCTGGACACCCGCTCCGCCTCCTCCCTGACTGTTATTAATGTTATTTTATCTATGTTAATTTTATTGAGTCCCTGTCCCTGATTAAATATTAATTTCTTTGGGATTTCCAGCATGTTATCCTCTTCTTCTACTGTAAATACTGATACAAAGTAAATATTCAACATGTCCACCATTTCCCTATTGTCACTGACAATATCACCACTTTCAGTTTTTAAGGGGCCAAAATTGCTCCTGACCACCCTCTTTTTCCTAATGTACCTCTAAAAATTCTATGTATTGATTTTGATATCCCTTGTAAGTTTCTTTTCATACTCCCTTTTTGGAGCTCTTAATATCTGTTTTGTGACCTGTTATTTGTATCTTTTCCATTCACCAGGATCTGAGCTATTTTTTGCATTTTTGTATACCCTTTCCTTTCGTTTTATGTTGTCACTTACCTCTTTAATTGTCCATTGCTGTTTTTTTTGGCAAGTAGAGCTTTTGCCCCTCAAGGGTATATACTGGTTCTGTATCACGTAAAAATCTTATTTAAACATCTCCCACCTATCTTCTGTTGTTTTACTCATTAACATTATTTGAGCCTCTGCCTCATCCCGTTGAAGTCGGCCTTACCTAAATCTAGAATCTTAGTAGCAATGCCTGTCTCTGCTCTTGCCTCAGCTTATCTGCTGCTGAAACCCTCATCCACGCCTTAGTTACCTCTAGAATTGACTATTCCAATGCATTCCTGGCCAGCCTCCCTAGTTCTACCCTTCATAAACTTGAGATCATCCAAAACTCTGCCGTCTGTGTCCTAACTTGCACCAAGTCCCACTCACCCATCTCCTCTATACTCACTGACCTACAGTGGCTCCCAGTTAAGCAATATCTCAATTTGAAAATTCTCACTGTCGTTTTCAAATCCCTCCATGGCCTCTCCTCTCCAGATCTCTGTAATCTCCTCCAGCCCTACAATCCCCCAAGACCACTGTGCTCCGTCAATTCTGGTCTCTTGAACATCCCCAATTTTTATCACTCTACCACTGGCGGCCATGCCTTAAGCTACCTCGGTCCTAAGCTCTGGAATTCCCTTCCTAAACCTCTCTGTCTCTTTCCTCCTTTAAGATGCTCCTTAAAACCTACATCTTCGACCAAGCTTTTAGTCATCTGCCCCAACATCTTATATGACTCGGTGTCAAATTTTATTTTTGATATCGTTCCTGTAACGCGCCTTGAAACATTTTACTATGTTACAGGCGTTATATGTAAACGTAAGTTGTTGTTGAATTGCTTTGGGATTAATTAGCTACAAATTAATAGAAGGTTGGTTTGACATCATTCAGATTTAAAACTTCAGCTGTTGGTCACCAAACCTTGGTTCTAATACAGTTAAAGGTAAAGAATAAAAAGGGGGAAAAAAGTAGTCGACAAAAAATTTCCTTCCAGGTTCAGTCATTTCTGTGGCTTTGGAATTGCAGAGCAGAAAGGAGGAGACCTGATTACAGCCTATCAGGTCAAGAATAGAGGTAATCGCAACTTGATAACCAAATAAAGGAAGCATGTGAGGGGCCAAATACAACTGTTACGAATAATTTCAATTTACATGAGATAAATTGAGAGGATTATAATGGGAGTAAAAAGTCAACATATATGACTGGACAGAATTATGGAGTGCAACATGAGTCAAATCATGAAGGAAATTAGAAGGCAATGGGGCGATATTGGATCTAATTCTCTAGAACAACCATGGGATGGTGGAGGCAGTTTTAGTTGGAGAACAAATCGAACACTGATCACAATATAGTAGAATTTAAAGTCAAATTTATAATGGAGAAGGGGAGAATAACAAAGACACTCAAACTTTAAGGTGGAGGATCTTGAAGAAATAAGATGGTTACAATGGAGGCTGATTGGATAACGCGGCAAATATATTGGAGCTCTTATGAAGACCAATTAATTTAGGAACGTAGTAGGTGCTTCATTGAGGATTTCATTTTAGCAAAAGTTATTGCACAGAAGACTAGCCTGCAACATTGGAAAGCAAGGAAATGGAAGGTGGGGGTGGTGGGGTTGGAGGAGTCAATAACAAAGTGGCTTAGAACTTATTTGAATTAGGAACACAAAGTTAAGTTCATTGAGGGCGAGTAGAAGGGTATGGATGTATCCTTCTGTAGGCAAAAATCAAATGCGAGTGGGATTTGGATAGATGCTGTGATTTCATTTGGCAGATGGCAAGACCGGGGAAAAGAAAAGCAGTGCAAATACAAGAATAATGGCATAATTCTCTAGGGCACAACATGGGAGAGGAATCTGGAGTACTGGTGGATAGATGACCTTAACATCTGCATAGTATGCACCTAAGAGACCAAGATCTTGGAGAAGTTAATTAGAGGGACAAGAGAATAGATCTAAGTAATTGACACTGAGTTGCTACAAAACACTGGACAAGCCCTACGTGGTGTCCTTATACAATTCTACCCACCGTACTGCAGTAGTGGCATCCTAGTTTTTAAGAAGGGTACAGCAGAGGGCAATTTAGTTGATACCTGGTATGAGACACCTGCACTAGAAGCAGCAGCTACAGAAATTAGAAATATTTACACCTCAGAAGACAAAGCTGAGGGAAGATCTTATTGAAGTACTCAACTCTAATTCAAGAGAGCTGGATAGATGTTTGGTGAGGGAAACAAACTAAGAGAATGAGGAATCGAGTGGAGTGTGATCCTTGTTGCACTTTGACACAGGCCTGTTGTAACATAATGGTCTTATCCAGTCATAATTGAGCCTTACTTATAAAACAAGAGGATGACAGGAAGAAGGCCAAATACTGTTTAAAAACTCCCAAGGTGATAGACATTACAGTTCCAGCCTATATCCAATATGAAACAAACAAGAGAAGGCAACTGATCGAAAACTATGAATGTGAGCAAAGATATAAAATCAGAATCTGGGGAGAAATCCAATATAGGTAGTAAAGCTGTTTTATAAAGAAAAGCATATATTACAAGGGCTAAAACAGAAAACAGAAGAGCAACCATAAGAAAAAGAGAAAAAGGGTGAAATAGATGTGTGCTGGGCCACTGGACTTTCCAGAAAGGGGAGTTACACAGAGCACTTCATAATCCATCCAAACACAACTTCACTACTGTGGTCAGTAAGCTATCTGAGCACAGAGCAGTTAAAATGCACTTACGACCAATTCACAAGCAGAATAATTCAAAACAGGATCATACCTTTAAAAGTTTATCCTGAATGCAAGACTTTCTCAGAAAATGTTTTTCTAAACCTCTCAAGTTCAGGTATGTTGGTGAGCTGGGACACAGTGCCTCACTGTGGAATTGATGACAGAATTGGGCCATTTATTGCAAGATGATTGTGCTGTAAAAATGCTTGGAAATTCATAAGCTACCTTAATACTAAGAATGTCCCTCCTATCTCTCCACCTCCCCAAAAAAGTCATACTTTGTTGTAACTTCTAATTGCAACTGAGCAACTTGCTAGGCTACACTGGTGTGGGACTGGAATCACATATAGGCCAGACCAGGGAAGGGCAGCAGGTTTCCTTTCCTGAGGAACATTCATGAACCAGTTTTTTTTTAACAATTCGACAGCTTCATAGTCACTTTTCCAAGTTTTAAAAAAAACGGAATTCAAATTCTCAGTGCTTACCATCTACAGAAGTTGTTCCTAAACAGGAAAAAAGTTTCAAAGTGACAACATACATACAAGTTAATATTATGATTATGGCTTTTGACAGTAAAATTACTTGGTGAACTGACTGATTAATGCACCTTAATTTTGCTTCAGGGATTACTGCTGTATTTGAAAACTTTTATGGAAAACATGGATTAAAAAAATAAAAAGTATGAGATAACTTGGGTTTTAGAGGCTTACTGGGGAAATGCATGTAGTTAATTTTGAATTGCGCACATACGACAAATATATTATACCACATAGCAACTTGTTGGTACTGTCTCTTAATGGGATGATTTTTTGGGATACAACTGCCCATATGTTCCACATGTCACCAAGCTGACTTCCAATTAAGAGACGTGACAATTTGTGATGTTATATCTAGCATTTATACCTATAAGCATATTAAAACATGTTAGTTACAGATCTGGAACAGGATTATAAGGAAAGACAGGTAGGCAATTTCCTTACCATCTGCCTTGTCAGATGCATCATCTTTGTAACAGAGCAAGCAAAGAACAGAAAAGAGTTAGTATGTTAGATTCCATGTACAATAAATACTCACCGCAGGTGAAACATTAAATTAGGACAAAAACTTTTTGGAAACAGGATAGCTAACAATGCATAAACTAATATTTAAGAAAGCAATATGAAAGATACGAAGTATGATGCTATATGTGTGGTTTGAACCATGTACATTTCCTGCTACATGATGAAACAAAGCTCAAGACATAAAAGATTTTCCCATTCATTTGTATCATATATTGTCAGACTCACTGCTGGGGGAACCAGGAATGTTGAAGTAGTAGTGATGTACTGCTGGGTGTCACTAGTGGAAGAGTATACCAGTTGGAAACAGCAGCTAACAAATCCACAACAGTTAAGATTGAACTATACATCAGCTGTACCAAAAAATATACATATTTCTGCAGCTCGTCACTCATCCATTTGACTTCATAATTCCATAACTGCGGATTTTAATGAGAGACTTCCAGCTTTGCCTGGCCATGAGCTACTAGTAGTAAGTCTGACAATGAATGATATTGCAAGCAAATCAGGAAACCCATCGTGGGTGCACTTTCACATATTCATGCATCAGGTTATGTTTCACAAAATTAATGTAGTACAGGTACAACGTCCGAAATCTAGAATCCTTGGGACTGAGTTCATTCCGGTTTTTGGGTTTTTCAAGATTTCAGACAAGAAAATCAAGAGTCTGAAATCCGGGATCCTCGACCGAAGCCGTGCCGGGTTTTGAATGGTGAGGTCTGAAATCCGGCAAAACCCGAAACCTGGCACGGATTAGATCAAGGATTCCAGATTTCAGACTTGATTTTCTTGATTGCTTGTCTGAAATCCAAATCCTCAACTGAATACGTGCTGGATTTTGGGTTTTGCCTCAAATGTCCAGTTTCTAGACAATAATTTCGGATTCCGGACTACTCCATCAGCTATGTGCAAAATGTCCGGCTTTCGGAGTTCTGGATTCAGAACATTGCACCTGTACTTCTCTTGAAATTTAAAATGTTCTTGTTTTCTTAAATATTCTTAATTGCATTACATCTCATCATTTTGTGTAGCCACAAATTACCTTTTTAACCACCTTGGTAAAAATTTGAACAATAAAAAAGACAATGTGTCAAAGTGCACTGAAGCCCTAAAACCCTGTGTCAAAGAGTGATGCGATCTGTGATTTCCCATGTAGTGCATCATTAATCTCAGCTGTGCCAAAAGGGTGAAGTGCAGTTTCATCATAGAAAGGAAAGTGGGGAAATTGGGGGAGAGCAACCCAGGCTGCTCTCTCAAACCAAATGGGCAGCAGCAGATGTTTGTTGGCACTCTTATGTAGGGGGATGATGAGTAAACCTAGAGTAGGAAAAGGGCAAAAATATAAAAAGACAAAAATAGATTAAAAAAAAAAATCAATACACGGAACAGAAGTAGGCTATCCAGCCCTTCAATTCTGTGCTATCATTCAATGAGATCATGGCTGATCTATAGCTTAACTCTAGCCACCTGCCTTTGCTCCATATTCTTTTATACCCTTGTCTAGCAAAAAATTATCGATTTCAGATTACAAATTATTAATTGAGCTAGCATTTACTGCTTTTTGTGGGAGAGAGTTCCACACTTCTACCACCCTTTGCGTGAAGAATTGTTTCATAACTTCTCTCCAGAATGGCCTGGCTCTGATTTTAAGGTTATGACCCCATGTCCAAGACACCCCCATCAGCAGAAAAAATTTGTCTATCTACCCAATCAATTCCTTTTAAATTCCTAAAAACGTCAATCAAATCACCCATAACCTTCTATATTCTAGCCTAATACAAGCCTACTTTATGTAATCTCTCCTCATAATCTAACCCCTGAAGCCCTGGTAATATTCTGGTGAATCTCCTTCCGGGGCCAATATATCCTTTCTAACTGTATACAGTACTCCAGATGGGGTCTAACCAGGGCTTTGTATAGCTGCAGCAAAACTTCCTCCCCATTATATTCTATTCCTCTATTTATAAAGGCCAACAGTCCATCAGCCTTTTTGACTCCTGTGGAGTTGTTCCACAAGTAGTGCAGGGTCTGGAGTGTAGTTCATGATGGTCATCCCAATTCTGTTGTAGGCCAAGCACAACATCGCTGTAATACAACACAACTCAAGCAATACATCACAATTGAAATGAGAGAAAATATAAACCTTAACAACAGAAACATATTGAGCCTCAGATTGATTACAAATACATATACTATGAGAAAAATAGTTATGTCTACTACATACATTACATTACAATGTAAAAAGAAAATGGATAGAGAATAGCAGTTATTTACTGCTGACATTTCTAACCTTGCTAATCTGGATTCTTCGAGGGTACAAGTGGGGATTTATAAATAGCTGAAAATTCACAGAAACTGTCATTAAAAATTCATCTCTAGATCACCTCCCCACAGGGGGCAGTGGTTTTGAAGGGATAAGACAGGTCAAACACAGCTCTGTCTGAGCAGCTAAACATCAAAACTGTGCTCCAGACCTCCGAATATCTTTGAGCAATGCCAGAGGAGACCTATTTATATTTGTAATACTGTTTTTCTCTCTCTCTCTTCCAAAACTGGAGGAGCAGGAAAGCTTTGTTGTCTCTTCCCTTCTCAAAAGGAAATTGTTCTTATTTACATTGTAAAATCAACAGTTTTTGATTTAGCTCTCGTTTGCAGTTTTTGCTTGACATATAAATATTTTGTTCTTCCCTTATCCTTACAAAACCTTCTTTATTTTTCTCAGTTATTTGTATGGTTATAAAAAAAAATTCTTCTCCGGGAGAATTTATACTTCTTTCCCAAGGTGTTGTCATTGTAGTGCTGTGCCAGGGAGGTTTTCTCCCCCATTATAAAATCTGCAATGACCAGTAGTCTAAATGGGGAGTCATATCAGTCCGAGCTACCCAAGTACTCTGACTGCAATACAAAGCAACTGCAATATTCTCATCACCCTTGGCTTCAAATTCAGTGCCTTTCAGCGATGCAAAAAAATCTCATCCCATACAACAGTTAGCTAAGGTTGTTTTTATTTAATGTTTCAGGTGCAGTAAAAAAAAGTTATTATTTTCTATTGCTTGTGCTTCAAAGTCATTGGTTATAAATTTTCAACTTAATTGCCAAGCACTACACACGTTGTTGCAGTGCATTTTGAGTATTGTAACTCCATTGGAGAAGAATGAAAATTACAATTTCCATAATTCATGGCTCAAACACGAAATGGTTGAACAGCACCCAATGCCCAAGTGAAATTTTCAACCCTGAGAAAACCCATTCTCCAGGGTCCCACAGAGAAAGAGAGCGAGGCAGAGGGAGAAAGAGAGGTCTGTGAAGGCATTCCTTGTTCCTAATGGTTGACCGGGAGAAAAAAAAACAAGAGAACTCTCCTACAATTACATTTTTCTTTTGGGGGGGGGGGGCGGTTTCCATGGCTGTTCCGCCAAAGTTATGGCAGACGACCGGGAGAAAGCCAGCAGAAATTCACTTTCAAGTCTTTTGATTAGTTGGGTCTGTGCCGGCAATAGTTAATTTTACACAGTGTTAGTTTATACAATTTATACAAAAAATTTTGTGCTCGAATTTACCAATATTTGATCTAAACTTCATCTTACTTTGCAGCTGAATATTGAAAGTATGTTCTCTTCTTGTCCAATATCCCCAATTATTAAAATATTACCAGTATATCTGCATTCAACAAAAAATCAAAATGATCTCATCTCTAACGTTATACTTGCGAAAAGACAGCTCGATTCTTTCACCTTGTTGTTACGATAATATGCAAGTCGAGTAATTATGTTGGTTGCAGTTTGCTTTTTCTACTGCATCTATCTTCCTTTCATCAACACTGAAACCCCTATAATTAGTCCATCTTCTACTACTAAGCCAGTTTTTGATCCACATTTCCCTCCTCTAACTCTATGTTCTATTCTTAGCATCAGTCTCGTGAGTTACTTCAACATTAAATTCCAGATACAGAATATCAGATGAGTTTTACCACCTGTTAATATAATCTTTTCTTCACGCATGTCCAGGAAATACTTGAAGTATATATTATGAGCCACCCATTTCAATCCCACATCTGTCAGTATTTCTTTTTAACAAGGAACTATCTAACTCTCTTTTAAAGGAATGTATGGTCTTCGCTGCAACAACTGTTTGTGGAAGAGATTTCACACTCCAACCATCCTGTGTGAAGACATTTTTTCAAACCTGCCTTTTACTTATTTTTCTGATTATCTTAAATTTGTAGTCTCTCATTACTATCTCACCAACCTTGCATAACTCATCATAATCTTGAAGACCTCTATCAGATCACCCCTCAATTTTCTCAGCCCCAGTGAAAAAAGTCACAACTTTTCAAGTCTTATTTCATAACTTTAATTCCTCATGCTTAATAATCCAGTGAATCTAAGCTGCAACTTTTCCATTGCTTTTATATCCTTCCTATGATTGGGTACCCAAAACTGCACACAATATTAAACTGTGGCCGAGTGAACATGTTGCACAAATTTCAAAATCTTCTCGCTTTTGTATTCTATGCCTCTAGATACAAAACTAATGGTTCCGTTTGGGAGCAATAGCCGAGTGGTTGTTACTCATAATCCAGAGGCCCAGACTAATAATCCAGAGAATGCGAGTCAAAATCCACCATGGCAGTTTGAGAATCTGAATTATATCCTCTAATTCAATATTTAAACAATTTTCTCTTGATAAAGGTCCCACATGGCAGACTGGTCACAAAAATAAAAACCCATGGGATCCAGGGCAAGGTGGCAAGTTGGAGCCAAAATTGGCTCAGAGGCAAGAAGCAAAGGGTAATGATTGATGTGTGATTTTGTGACTGGAAGGCTGTATCCAGTGGGGTTCCGCAGGGCTCCGTGTTGGACCCCTTGCTTTTTGTGATACAGGTATATATCAGTGACTTGGACTTGAATACTGGGGGTATTAAGAAGTTTGCAAATGACACTAAAATAAGCTGTGAGGTTAATAATGAAGAAGAAAGCTGCGGATTGCAGCAAGATATCAATGTACTGGTTAGGTGGGCGAAACAGTGGCAAATGGAATTCAATCCAGATAAATGTGAGGTAATGCATTTGGGGAGGTCTAACAAGGCAAGGGAATACACATTAAATGGTACGACACCAAAAAATGTAGAGGAACAAAGGGCCCTTAGAGTGCAGGTCCACAGATCCCTAAAGGTAGCAAGCTAGGTAGATAAGGTGGTTAAGAAGGCAAATATTTGCCTTTATTAGTCGAGGCATGGAATACAAGCGCAAGGATGTTATGCTTGAACTTTATAAAATACTGGTTCATCATCATCATAGGCAGTCCCTCGAAATCGAGGAAGACTTGCTTCCACTCTAAAAGTGAGTTCTCGGGTGACTGTACAGTCCAATACGGGAATTACAGTCTCTGTCACAGGTGGGACAGACAGTGATTGAAGGAAGTGGTGGTTTGGGAATCTGGTTTGCCGCACGCTCCTTCTGCTGTCTGCGCTTCATTTCTGCATACACTCGGCGATGAGACTCGAGGTGCTCAACACCCTCCCGGATGCTCTTCCTCCACTTAGGGCAGTCTTTAACCAGGGATTCCCAAGTGCCGGTTGAGATGTTGCACTTTATCAAGGAGGCTTTGAGGGTGTCCTTGAAGCATTTCATCTGCCCACCTGGAGCTCGCTTGCCGTGTACGAGTTCCGAGTAGAGCGCTTGCTTTGGAAGTTTCGTGTCGGGCATGTGGACGATATGGCCTACCCAACGGAGCTGGTCGAGTGTGGTCAGTACTTCAATGCTGGGGATGTTGGCCTGAGCGAGAACTCCGACGTTGGTGCGTCTATCCTCTGTGGATTTGCAGGATCTTGCGGAGGCAGCATTGGTGGTACTTGTCCGGCGCTTTGAGGTGTCTACTGTATATGGTCCATGGGGCATCAAATTTCTCCAGGAGTTACTCAGTTTTTTTTTTGGAGCATCTAGATTTTTTTGAAGTAACTTAAAAATCGCAATTCTCCCCATTTAATCTGCTCCAGTCTAAGTGAGTTAGTTAGGTTTTTTTAAGTTTAGTTTTTTTTTCCAAAAGGGGGCGTTACGAGACACTTACACCTGTTTTGGCCATTTAAGCAAGTTTATCCAGCCCGCCATGGCTCAGCATTGAGCCTGAACATCCGTCACACCTGACCACTAGCCTGACCCCGCCCCATGTAACTCAGGAGGTGGGTCATTGTCTCCGAGGTAGCAGGGGAGTCTAGCAATGGGCCTTCGAGAGAGGAAGCTAAGATATGGAGACCGGCGGCTAGCAGGCAGCCGTGAGTCACGGATTGCGCCACGCCCCCCCCGGGGAAGGGCCTTTTACCAACGACAGCGTGGCCCCTAAACCAATGGAGATGGGCGAGTGCAGCAGCAGGGAGGGTGCAGATCCATCTTTCCCAACCAAGACCCAACCCCCAGTGATGGGGTGACTGATGGATCCCGTTAACCAATTATTAACGATCACCTAACTAATTAATGCAAAATGGATGTATTTACTAATTAGCATTTTAATTATCTTAAATTTATTTATTTAGCACTGATTATTTATACTACGATCATAGTAAATTAGTTAATAGATTTATTCACTAACTTAACACCCTCTGCTCATTAGGAAATTGGTGAGCAATTTAATTGTGCTCATTACTGTACTAATTACACAGCTATTAATTAAAGAGCTGCTGAGTGGCCTGCGCAGGACCACCAGACCGCTGCATGACCATGCGGCCCACACAGCTGAATGGGAACACTGGTGTACGGCCCTCAACAGCTCACCAAAACTTGTTAAGTGGCCAAACAGCCCAAATAATTCCCCACCCCTGTACTAGGGCCTTTTGTTCATCCATTCTTTTCAGCATCTTTCCATTAAAAATTTTATTAAAGTTTGTTTTTTTCCCCCTGTCAAGCACCCATATCCTTGACTTTGCTTTCTTATTCTTGTACTGATCTGTTCACAAATTCCTAATCATTTACTAATGCCGTCTGCTGATAACAATCAAAACACTAGGGCTTCAAGTACACAATCTAGATTGACATTATAGTGCAATACTGAGAGTGTATTGGATTGAGACAGACAATATCCTTCAGGTGGATGGTAAAGATAACAATATGACAAAAATCAGGAGACATTACTCGCACAAAATAGTTGCTATGCTTGGTGCACTCGAAAAAATCTTGTGTAGAGAATCTCGAACTGTTTTGACATACAGGGTAAATTCCATGATTTCATGCTTTCAGTGAGAAGGGACTCCACGTTGCAAAGAGGGCTACAACACTATAGCCCCAACTCTCTGGGCTAAACTCTCAACAGCTCCCCAGCAGGAATGGGGGGGAAATTAACCCTTATGCACTGTATTATTCTATGTTTTTTTCAACAGATAAGCAGTGTACTGGTGGAAACAAATAAAAGGCCTGAAGGGCCTTATAAAACAAATAAAAGACCTGAAGGGCCTTATAAAACTTTTTCTTGTTTGTTATTATGAGTTCGATGTTAAACTTACTGATTCATAATTAAGAGAAATATCTCTGCTCTTCTAATTTTCAGGTACTGTTGCCAAATTACAGTTTCTGTCAAATTTTCCCTTACCTCTGTCTAGTATTCTCGTAAAAAGAAAATCCTTGTGCTTTCACTCAGATCCCAATGCCTCACTTCCTCATTGAAAAAATATATACCCAAGCACCTAATATCTATCTTCCTTATATACTCGTCCCATCTTTGCTTCAGGATCAGTCTGGGATCTTTCTTCCTGACGACGAGTGCGAATTTAGGCCAAGTGGCTACTGTAAGTCGGCGAGTCGGGAATTTGGCGAGTCGGGAATTCGGCGAGTCGGGAATTCGGCGAGTCGGGAGGCCCTGTGAGGTCGGCGAGTCGGGAATTCGGAGGCCACAGAGGTCGGGAGTTGGGAGGCCACAGAGTCGGGAGGTTGGCAGGCCATAGAGGTCGGTGAGTTCGGGAGGCCACAGAGGTCGGTGAGGTGAGTTGGTAAATATCTCTCTTTTCTCTTTCTTTTCAATTAGATTTTAAACTAGACAAGTCTAACTAGAGGGATGGCAGTGCAGCTCAGTCCCGTGGAGTGCACATCCTGCGGCATGTGGGAAGTTCTGGACGCTTCGCGCAGCCTAGATAACCATGTGCGCAGGAGGTGTCTCCAGCTTCAACTACTCGAGCTCCGCGTTTCGGAGCTGGAGCAGTGGGTGGAGTCAATACGGTGCATCCGCGAGGCTGAGAGCTACGTGGCTAGCACGGAGGTGGTCACCCTGCAGCTTAAAGGTGTGCACTCAGAGGGGAAGTGGGTGACCACCAGACAGAGTAAGAATGCTAGGCAGGTCGTGCAGGAGTCCCCGTGAGTCCATCTCGCTTTCAAACCGATATTCACTTCTGAGTATCGGTAAGGACGATGGTGCCTCTGGGGAGTGCATCCAGAGCCAATTCTAAGGCACCACGGGTGGCTCAGTTGCACAGGAGGGAGGGACGAAGAATTAAAGAGCCCTAGTGATAGGGGAACTCTATAGTTAGGGGAATAGTCCGGCATTTCTGCGGCCGTAGACATGACTCCCGAATGGTTTGGTGCCTCCCTGGTGCCAGGATCAAGGATGTCACAGAGCAGACACAGAGCATTCTCGGGGACCAGGGGGGGGGGGTTGTGAAGGTAAACTGCTAGAGGCCGTGGTCCATATCGGGACCAACAACATAGGAAAAATGAGGGATGAGGTCCTACAGGAAAAATTTAGGGAGCTAGGAAG
Source organism: Pristiophorus japonicus (assembly GCF_044704955.1). Classification (NCBI taxonomy): domain Eukaryota; kingdom Metazoa; phylum Chordata; class Chondrichthyes; family Pristiophoridae; genus Pristiophorus; species Pristiophorus japonicus. The sequence continues at coordinate 344,304,762 of NC_091977.1, read as the reverse complement.
AAAATTAAAGGGTAGAACCTCAAAGCTAGTAATCTCCAGGACACTACTGGTGCCACATGCTAATGAGTATAAGAATAGAAGGATGAACACATGGCTGGAAAGTTGGTGTAGGAGGGAGGGCTTTTAATTCTTGAAGCATTGGGACCTGTACAAACCGGACGGGTTGCACCTCAACAGCACCAAGACCAATATCCTCGCGGGGAGTTTTTCTGGTGCTGTTAGGGAGAGTTTAAACTAGCTTGGCAGGGGGATGGGAACCTGAGAACAAATTCAAAAGGGAAGGAAGTAAAGCAGAAATTGGACAGCAAGAATCCAGAAAGAGAATCTGTAAGACAGAGGAAACAAGGCTTAGTAAGTAGTAAGCAAGGAGGTCTTCCTGTGCTGAATGGTATATACTTTAATGCAAGGAGTATAGCGAATAAGGCGGATGAGCTAAGAGCACAGGTAGATACTTGGGAGTATGACATTATAGCCATTACAGAAATATGGCTCAAAGAGGGGCTAGTTTGGCAGATCAATATTCCTGGCTACAGGATATTTAGACAACATAGAAAGGGGGGTAAAAAGGGGGGGGAGGGTCACGGTACTGATTAAAGAAACTATTACAGCAGTGAAGAGGGATGATATGTTAGAGGGGATCATCAAATGAGACCATATGGGTTGAACTGAAAAATAAAAAAGGGGCGATCACACTGCTGGGCGTGTATTATAGACCCCCAAACAGTGGGAGGGAGATAGAGGAGCAAAAATGTAGGCAAATTGCTGTGAAGTCCAAAAATCATAGGATAGTAATAGTAGGGGATTTTAACTATCCAAATAGTGATTGGGACAAATTTAGTGTGAAGTGTATAGAGGGTGTGGAATTCATGAAATGCATTCAAGAGAACTTTTTTAGTCAGTATGCAGCAAGCCCAACATGAGAAGGGGCGGTTTTGGATTTAGTTTTGGGGAATGAAGCTGGGCAGGTTGAAGGGGTATTAGTGGGAGAGCACTTGGGTGCCAGTGACCAGAATTCAGTCAGATTCAAGTTGGTTATGGACAAGGACAAGGATAGGCCTGGAATAAAAGTTCCGAATTGGGGAGAAGCTAATTTTTTTAAGTTAAGGAGTGATTTGGCCACAGTGGACTAGAAACAGCTACTTGTGGGTAAATCAGTGTCGGAACAGTGGGAGGCATTTGAGGAGGAGATCCAGAAGGCTCAAGTCAAACATGTGCCCTAAAGAAAAAGACTGGGAAAAATAATTCTAGAGCCCCCCTATGGACTTACAGGGGAGGATTAAGAAAAAAAAAAGGACATTTATGTCATATACCAATGGCTAAATACTATAGAATCTTTAGAGGCAAAATTAAAAAGGATATTAGGAATGCTAAGAAAGAGCACGAGAAATTCTTGGCCAGTAAAATTAAGGAAAACCCTAAGATGTTCTATAAATATATTAAGATAAGAGGGTAACTAAAGAAAGGGTAGAGCCGATTAGAGACCATGAGGATAATCTTTGTGTGGAAGCAGAAGATGTTGGTAGGGTTCTTAACGAATACTTTGCATCTGTTTTCACAAAGGAAAGGGGCAATGCAGATACTGCTATCGAAGAGGAGTGTGATATTCTGGGATGAAATAAATATAGTGAGAGGGGAAGTATTAAGGGGTTTAGCAGCTGTGAAAGAAAGTAGTTAAGTCCCCAGGCCCGGATGAAATGCATCCCAGGCTGTTGAGCGAAGTAAAAGAGGAAATAGCAGAGGCCTTGACCATCATTTTCCAGTCCTCTTTGGATCTGGGCATGGTGACAGAAGATTGGAGGACTGCTAATGTAGTACCCTTGTTTAAGAAGGGAGAAAGGGATAGGCCGAGTAATTACAGGCCTGTCAGCCTAATCTCAGTGGTGGGAAAATTATTGTAATAAATCCTGAAAGACAGGCTAAATCTACATTTGGAAAGGCAAGGATTAATTAGGGATGGTCAGCATGGATTTGTTAAGGGAAGATCGTGTTTGACTAACCTGATTGAATTTTTTGAGGAGGTAACCAAAAGGGTTGATGAGGGTAATGTGTACGATGTAGTATATATGGACTTTAGCAAGGCTTTTGATAAGGTCCCATATGATAGGATATCCCCAGGGCCTGATGGACTGCATCCCAGAGTACTTAAGGAGGTGGCCTTGGAAATAGCGGATGCATTGACAGTCATTTTCCAACATTCCATTGACTCTGGATCAGTTCCTATCGAGTGGAGGGAAGCCAATGTAACCCCACTTTTTAAAAAAGGAGGGAGAGAGAAAACAGGGAATTATAGACCGGTCAGCCTGACCTCAGTAGTGGGTAAAATGATGGAATCAATTATTAAGGATGTCATAGCAGCGCATTTGGAAAGAGATGACATGATAGGTCCAAGTCAGCATGGATTTGTGAAAGGGAAATCATGCTTGACAAATCTTCTGGAATTTTTTGAGGATGTTTCCAGTAGAGTGGACAAGGGAGAACCAGTTCATGTGGTATATTTGGACTTTCAGAAGGCTTTCGACAAGGTCCCACACAAGAGATTAATGTGCAAAGTTAAAGCACATGGGATTGGGGGTAGTGTGCTGACGTGGATTGAGAACTGGTTGTCAGACAGGAAGCAAAGAGGAGGAGTAAATGGGTACTTTTCAGAATGGCAGGCAGTGACTAGTGGGGTACCGCAAGGTTCTGTGCTGGGGCCCCAGCTGTTTACACTGTACATTAATGATTTAGACGAGGGGATTAAATGTAGTATCTCCAAATTTGCGGATGACACCAAGTTGGGTGGCAGTGTGAGCTGCGAGGAGGATGCTATGAGGCTGCAGAGTGACTTGGATAGGTTAGGTGAGTGGGCAAATGCATGGCAGATGAAGTATAATGTGGATAAATGTGAGGTTATCCACTTTGGTGGTAAAAACAGAGAGACAGACTATTATCTGAATGGTGATAGATTAGGAAAAGGGGAGGTGCAACGAGACCTGGGTGTCATGGTACATCAGTCATTGAAGGTTGGCATGCAGGTACAGCAGGCGGTTAAGAAAGCAAATGGCATGTTGGCCTTCATAGCGAGGGGATTTGAGTACGGGGCAGAGAGGTGTTACTACAGTTGTACAGGGCCTTGGTGAGGCCACACTTGGAGTATTGTGTACAGTTTTGGTCTCCTAACTTGAGGAAGGACATTCTTGCTATTGAGGGAGTGCAGCGAAGGTTCACCAGATTGATTCCCGGGATGGTGGGACTGATCTATCAAGAAAGACTGGATCAACTGGGCTTGTATTCACTGGAGTTCAGAAGAATGAGAGGGGACCTCATAGAAACGTTTAAAATTCTGATGGGTTTTGACAGGTTAGATGCAGGAAGAATGTTCCCAATGTTGGGAAAGTCCAGAACCAGGGGTCACAGTCTAAGGATAAGGGGTAAGCCATTTAGGACCGAGATGAGGAGAAACTTCTTCACCCAGAGAGTGGTGAACCTGTGGAATTCTCTACCACAGAAAGTTGTTGAGGCCAATTCACTAAATATATTCAAAAGGGAGTTCGATGGAGTCCTTACTACGAGGGGGATCAAGGGGTATGGCGAGAAAGCAGGAAGCGGGTACTGAAGTTGCATGTTCAGCCATGAACTCATTGAATGGCGGTGCAGGCTAGAAGGGCCGAATGGCCGACTCCTGCACCTATTTTCTATGTTTCTATGACTGGCCACGAAGGTTAAAGCCCATGGGATACAGGGCAAAGTGGCAAGGTGGATCGAAAATTGGCTTGGAGGTAGGAAGCAAAGGGTAATGATTGATGAATGTTTTTGTGACTGGAAGGATGTTTCCAGTGGGGTTCCACAGGGCTCAGTACTGGGTCCCTTGCTTTTTGTGGTATATATCAATGACTTAGATTTGTGTCCGCGCCGGCCAACCAAGAGCTACCCAGCCTAATGCAGCTCTCGATCGGTAGCCCTGCAGGTTACGGCACCTCAAGTGCACATCCAAGTATTTTTTAAAGATGGTGAGGGTTTCTGCCTCTACCACCCTTTCAGATAGTGAGTTCCAGACCCCCACCACCCTCTGCCCATACTGCAATATGTGTGCGCACTGGGTCAGTTTTGGGAGGGCTAATAAGGAAAGGGTATGCACATTAAGCGGTAGGCCACTCAATAGTGTAGATGAACAAAGGGACCTTGGAGTGCTTGTCCACAGATCCCTGAAATTAGCAGGCCAGGTGGATAAGCTGGTTAAGAAGGCATACGGAATGCTTGCCTTTATTGGCCGAGGCATAGAATATAAGAGCATGGAGGTTATGCTTAAATTGTATAATACTTTGGTTAGGCCACAGCTGGAGTACTGTGTGCAGTTCTGGTTGTCGTATTACAGGCCCAGCCTATCCAGTCTTTCCTCATGGCAAACATTCTCCAGTCCAGGCATTATCCTCGTGGATGTCCTCTGTACCCTCTCTGGTGCAATTACATCTTCCCTGTAATGTGGACCTTGCCGCGGTGAGGTCGGAGTGAAGGAGCGGCGAGATACTGTGGAGGGATATGATCGGGGCCCATGGGAGGCGTGAGTTCGGGGCCAGGGTCCCAGGGGCAGCACGGGCCAGCCCATACTGTGATATGTGCGTGCACTAGGTCCGTGCAGCAGAGCTGGTCTCCAGTCGTCTTGGGTAATCCTTGCCACTGGACTGTGTGTCCGCGCTGGCCACCACGCGTTAAAAAAATCCACGCACATGCATCTTCCACACTTGAGGATGTAGTTCGGATCCTTAATTGAAACATCTGTGAACTCATCCATTTTTGGCATGGAAGCAAGTCATCCTCATTTAGGGACCGCCTATTATGATTATAGGAAGGACATTATTGCACGAAAGAGGGTGCAGAGGAGATTTACCAGGATGCCTGGAATGGAGAATCTTAGTTATGAGGGCAGATTGGATAGGCTGGGTTTGTTCTCATTGGAACAGAGCAGGTTGAGAGGAGAATTCATTAAAGTGTACAAAATATTGAGGGGCCTGGACATAGTGGATAGTAAGGGCCTATTTCCATTGGTGGAAGGGTCTATTACGAAGGGCATTGTTTTAAGGTGGTTGGTGGAAAGTTTAGAGGGTATTTGAGGGGGGGGCTTCTTTACGCAGAGGGTTGTGGGGATCTGGAACTCGCTGCCTGGAAGAGTGGTGGATACAGAAACCCTCACCACTTTTAAGAGATGATTGGATGGGCACTTAAAGTGCCGTAACCTGCAGGGTTACAGACCCAGAGCTGGTAATTGGGATTAGACTGGATGATCTTTTGTTGGATGGCACAGATATAATGGTAAGTGCTGCAGGGAATCGAATACGGGCAGGGTGATCTCCTGGAATAGTTACGATCGTCAGGATGGGTCGGAGAGGAATTTTCCCGGATTTTTTCTCCTTTAATTGGCCTGGGTTTTTAATCTGGTTTTTGCCTCTCCCAGGAGATCACATGGCTTCGGTTGGGGTGGAATGTAGAAGGTTTCAGTATAAGGGGTGCCGCAGTTGTAGTGAGGCGGAGTGGTTGGGTGCTCTTTGCCTTTCCATCATTGTTCATGGGTTTATATGTAACCTTTAAGACTGCTGACCAAGGGCCGTGCGGCTCTTTGTCGGCCGGCGTGGACACGATGGGCCAAAATGGCCTCCTTCTGTGCTGTAAATTTCTATGTTTCTATGTAAGCCATTTGCTAGTTAAATTCATTCCAAGTTCAACTGGCTGGCCAGCTGATTGCTTACTATGTTTTATAGAATATAATGTTGACAGTGATGTCAACTTGTTAATACATAGCGACATTTTTAAACTGCAATTTGGCTTATATTTTTGAGACTATCTAGCTTATTACCAGTTTCAATGTTTAAATCCATATGCTTAAAAGTTGATTACTTGATCAAAGCACTTTACATTTTTTAAATTCCAGCAACAAATTGCATTCATACATACTTTTAAAGTAGACACTTCATGGCGGTACAAGCAAATAGAATCCTGTCTCTGAGCCCAAGGAGGAGATATTAGAATGGATAACCAGAGCTTGGTCAAAGAAGTGGGTTTTAAGGAGCGTCTTAAAGGAGGTGGAGAGACAGAAGGGTTGAGGAAGGGAAAACCAGAACATGGATGATGTGGAATCTGTATGGGTGGAGATACGGAATACCAAAGTGCAGAAAACGCTAGTGGGAGTTGTGCATAGACCACCAAACAGTAGTAATGAGGATGGGGATAGCATCAAACAAGAAATTAGGGATGAGTGCAATAAAGGTACAGCAGTTATTATGGGCAACTTTAATCTATATATTGACTGGGCTAACCAAACTGGTAGCAATGCGGCGGAGGAGGATTTCCTGGAATGTACTAGTGATGGTTTGCTAGACCAATCTGTCGAGGAACCAACTAGGGGCTGGCCATCCTAGGGTGATGTTTAATGACAAAGGACTAATTAACAAGCTTGTTGTGCGAGGCCCCTTGGGGAAGAGTGACCATAATATGGTAGAATTCTTTATTAAGATGGAGAGTGACACTTAATTCAGAAACTAGGGTCCTGAATGCAAGGAAAGGTAACTTCGATGGTATGAGGCGTGAATTGGCTAGAATAGAATGGCAAATGATACTTAAAGGGTTGACGGTGGATAGGCAATTGCAAACAGTTAAAGATCACATGGATGAACTTCAACAATTGTACATCCCTGTCTGGAGTAAAAATAAAACGGGGAAGGTGGCTCAACCATGGTTAACAAGGGAAATTAAGGATAGTGTTAAATCCAAGGAAGAGGCATATAAATTGGCCAGAAAAAGCAGCAAACCTGAGGACTGGGAGAATTTTGTCATACAGCAGAGGAGGACAAAGGGTTTAATTAGGAGGGGGAAAATAGAGTATGAGAGGATGCTTGCTGGGAACATAAAAACTGACTGCAAAAGCTTCTATAGATATGTGAAGAGAAAAAGATTAGTGAAAACAAACGGAGGTGCCTTGCAGTCAGATTCAGGTGAATTTATAATGGGGAACAAAGAAATGGCGGACCAGTTAAACAAATACTTTGGTTTTGTTTTCACGAAGGAAGACACAAATAACCTTCCGGAAATACTAGGGGACCGAGGGTCGAGTGAGAAGGAGGAACTGAAGGATATCCTTATTAGGCGGGAAATTGTGTTAGGGAAATTGATGGGATTGGAGGCCGATAAAACCCTGGGGCCTGATAGTCTGCATCCTAGAGTACTTAAGGAAGTGGCCATAGAAATAGTGGATGCATTGGCGATCATTTTCCAACAGTCTATCGACTCTGGATCAGTTCCTATGGACTGGAGGGTAGCTAATGTAACACCACTGTTTAAAAAAGGAGAGAGAGAGAAAACGGGTAATTATAGACCGGTTAGCCTAACATCGGTAGTGGGGAAATTGTTGGAATCAATTATTAAAGATGAAATAGCAGCGCATTTGGAAAGCAGTGACAGGATCTGTCCAAGTCAGCATGGATTTATGAAAGGGAAATCATGCTTGACAAATCTTCTGGAATTTTTTGAGGATGTAACTAGCAGAGTGGACAAGGGAGAACTAGTGGATGTGGTGTATTTGGACTTTCAAAAGGCTTTTGACAAGATCCCACACAAGAGATTGGTGTGCAAAATCAAAGCACATGGTATTGGGGGTAATGTACTGACATGGATAGAGAACTGGTCAGCAGACAGGAAGCAGAGAGTCGGGATAAATGGGTCCTTTTCAGAATAGGAGGCAGTGACTGGTAGTGCCGCAGGGCTCAGTGCTGGGACCCTAGCTCTTTACAATATACATTAATGATTTAGATGAAGGAATTGAATGTAATATCTCCATGTTTGCAGATGACAGGGTGGCGGTGTGAGCTGTGAGGAGGATGCTAAGAGGCTGCAGGGTGACTTGGACAGGTTAGGTGAGTGGACAAATGCATGGCAGATGCAGTATAATGTGGATAAACGTGAGGTTATCCACTTTGGGGGCAAAAACACGAAGGCAGAATATTATCTGAATTGCGCCAGATTAGGAAAGGGGGAGGTGCAACGAGACCTGGGTGTCATGGTTCATCAGTCATTGAAAAGTGGCATGCAGGTATAGTAGGCGGTGAAGGTGGCAAATGGTGTGTTGGCCTTCATAGCTAGGGGATTTGAGTATAGGATCAGGGAGGTCTTACTGCAGTTGTGCAGGGCCTTGGTGAGGCCTCACCTGGAATATTGGGCTGTTCAGTTTTGCTCTCCTAATCTGAGGAAAGACGTTCTTGCGATTGAGGGAGTGGAGCGAAAGTTCACCAGACTGATTCCCGGAATGACAGGACTGACATACGAGAGACTGGATCAACTGGGCCTTTATACACTGGAGTTTAGAAGGATGAGGGGGGATCTCATAGAAACTTACAAGATTCTGACGGGACTGGACAAGTTAGATGCGGGAAGAATGTTCCCGATGATGGGGAAGTCCAGAACCAGGGGACACAGTCTTCGGATAAGGGGTAGGCCATTTAGGACTGAGATGAGGAGAAACTTCTTCACTCAGAGGGTTGTTAACCTATGGAATTCCCTACTGCAGAGAGTTATTGATGCCAGTTCATTGGATATATTCAAGAGGGAGTTAGATATGGCCCTTACGGCTAAAGGGATCAAGGGGTATGGAGAGAAAGCAGGAAAGTGGTACTGAGGGAATGATCAGCCATGATCTTATTGAATGGTGGTGCAGGCTCGAAGGGCCGAATGGCCTACTCCTGCACCTATTTTCTATGTTTTTATGGCCCCAAGTTTCCACACGCGGCAAAACAGGCACCCCTCCGAGCTGGGCGCCCGTTTTTCGTGCCGAAAACGGCGCCTGAAAAAAAACGCGCTATTCTCGAGCGCTGTGCAGCTCGATTTCTGCTTGGCGCGGTGCCCAGGGGGCGGAGCCTACCACTCGCGCCGATTTTGTAAGTCGGAGGGGGCGGGTACCATTTAAATGAGTTTTTTTCGTGCCGGCAACTCTGCGCGTGCGCGTTGGAGCGTTCGCGCACGCGCAGTGTGAAGGAAACATTGGCACTCGGCCATTTTAAAAAGTGTTGCAGAAAAAGTGAAAATTTGATATTATTGAACCCTTGCAAAGGCTTGTATTTTAATTTTCTTGATAATTCTGTGTGTGAGGGTGAGGGAGTGCATTCTATAATTAAAGATAGACTGTGATAAACGGGACACATGCACTTGTTTGAGACTATTCAAATTCTTTGTAGCTGTTCAATGTTTAACATTTTTTAATAAAACCACATTGTCTTTCCATGATCAGCACTGAGGCTTCTTGCAGCTTTCTCCCCCTGCCGTCCATCGGGCCCTTCGGGAACGGCTGCCTCAAGTTCTGAGGCTTCCTGCAGCCTTCTCCCTTCCTCCCCCCCCGCTGCCGTCGGTCGGGCCCGTCGGGAACGGATGCCTGAACTTCTGCGGCTTCCTGCAGCATTCTTACTTCCCCCCCCACCCCCTGCCGTCGGGAACGGCTGCCTCAACTTCTGAGGCTTCCTGCAGCCTTCTCACTGCCTCCCCCACCCTGCCGTCGGACGGGCCCGTCGGGAACAGCTGCCTGAACTTCTGAGGCTTCCTGCAGCCTTCTCACTGCCTCCCCCCCGCTGCCGTCGGGAACGGCTGCCTCAACTTCTGAGGCTTCCTGCAGCCTTCTCACTGCCTCCCCCCCCTGCCGTCGGGAAACCACTGCCTGAACTTCTGAGGCTTCCTGCAGCCTTCTCACTGCCTCCCCGCCCCTGCCGTCGGGAAACCGCTGCCTGAAAGGCCTGCCTGAAGCACTTTCACACAGGTAGGAACATGGTTTATTTAATCTTTTCTTTGCTTATAAATTTTTATTCAGGTTGGATTTATTTGTATAATATTTGTATAAGTATAACTAAGGATTTATTGTAGAATGTAATGACTTCCCTTCCCCCCCCTCCCCCGACCTCGTTCCGGACGCCTAATTTGTAACCTGCGCCTGATTTTTTAATGTGTAGACAAGGTTTTTTCAAGCCTACAAAAATCTTCACTTGTTAGTTTGGAGTACATTTTCACTGTGGAAACTTTCAAATCAGGCATTAGTGACCGGACACGCCCCCTTTTGAAAAAAAAAAATTCTGTTCAAAAGTGAAACTGTTCTACCTGACTAGAACTGCAGAAAACTTAAATGTGGAGAATTCCGATTTCTAAGATACTCCGTTCTCCACCAGTTGCTCCTAAAAATCAGGAGCAAATCATGTGGAAACTTGGGACCTATGTTTTCTATGCAGCCGAGCCACCTGAAGGCATTGCCAACTATGGCGGGGGAGAATGCAGAAGAAGCTGGAGTCAGTGGAACACTGGTCCAGGCAAAAAAGGGAGGGGGTGGGGGAGGACGAGATTCTGTGGGGGCTACGAAGATTACTTAAGACAGAAATGGGAGAGGGACCAGGAGCCAATATAAGTCAGCAAGGAGAGGGGCAATTGGCTAATGAAAGTTGGTGCGGGATTCAGATACAGATTCCAGAATTTTAGATGAGCCTGAAATTTAGAGGGTAGAGGATGGGGAGGCTAGCCAGAAGCGCATTCGAAAAGTCGAGTCTGGAGATGACAAAGACCTGGATGAGATTTCATTTACAGATGGGCTGAGCGAAGGGAGGAATCAGGAGTCGGTGGTCTTTGTAATGAAGAGTATATGGTGTTGTTAATCCAGCTTGGTGTCAAACAGGCTGACAAGCTTGCAAACAATCTGGTTCAGTCTGAAATATATGTTATCGAGGGGGATGGAATTGGCACTGATATGTTGCTTGTGACAGTGACTGAATCATAGAATCAGAAGGAGAGCATTCGACCCATTTTGCCTGTGTTGGCTCAAAAAGAGCTATCCAGCCTAATCCCACAATCCAGGCCTTGGTCCGTAGCATTGTAGGTTATGGTACTTCCAAGACCATATCTACGTAGTTTTTAAATGTGATAAGTATTTATGCCTCTACCACCCTTTCAGGCAGTGAGTTCCAGACCCTCAACCCCACTCTAGGCAATAAAGGTTCTCCTGAACTCCCTCTAATCATTCTGCCAATTACTTTAAATCTATGCCCCCTGGTTATTGACCTCTTTGCTCGGGGAAATAGGTCCATCCTATCCACCCTATTCTAGGCCCCTCATAATTTTATGCACCGCAATGAAGTCTCCTCTCAGCCTCCTCTGTTCCAAAGGAAACAACACCAGCCTATCCAATCTTTCCTCACAGCTAAATTCTCCAGTCCAGGCAACATCCTCGTAAATCTCCTCTGTACCGTCTTTAGTGCAATCACATCTTTCCTGTAATGTGGTGACCAGAACTGTACGTAGTACTCTAGCTGTGGCCTAATTGGTGTTTTATACAGTTCAAGCATAACCTCCCTGCTCTTATATTCTATGCCTCAGCTAATAAAGGAAAGTATCCTGTATGCTGCCTTAACCACCTTATCTACCTGTCCTTCAGTGCTCTGTGGACATGCATTCCAAGGTCGCTCCGTTTCTCAACGCTTCTCAATATCCTACCCAAATGCATTACCTCACACTTCTCCGGATTAAATTCCATTTGCCACTTCTCTGCCCACCTGACCAGTCCATTGATATCTTCCTGCAGTCTACAACTATCTTCCTCACTATCAACCACACGGCCAATTTTTGTATCATCTGCAAACTTCTGAATCATGCCCCCTACATTGAAGTCTAAATCATTGATGTATACCACAAAAAGCAAGGGACTGAGTACTGAGCTCTGCGGAACCCCACTGGAAACAATATTCCAGTCACAAAAACATCAGTTGAACATTACCCTTTGCGTCCGGCCACTGAGCCAATTTTGGATCTATCTTGCCACTTTCCCTTGGATCCCATGGGCTCTTACTTTTCTGACCAGTCTGCCATGTGAGAGCTTGTCAGAAGCCTTGCTAAAATCCATGTAGACGACAAACGCACTACGCTCATCAACCCTCGTTACTTCCTCAAAAAATTCAATCAAGTTAGTCTGACACAGACTTCCCTTAACAAATCCATGCTGACTGTCCTTGATTAATCCGTGCCTTTCTAAATTTTTTCAACAATTTGCCCACCATCGAGGTTAGGCTGACTGGCCTGTAATTACTCGGTCTATGCCTTTCTCCCTTTTTAAACAACAGTACAACGTTAGCAGTCCTCCAGTCCTCTGGCACCACAGCTGTAGCCAGAGAGGATAGAAAAATGATGGTCAGAGCCTCCGCGATTTCCTCCCTTGCTTCTCTTAACAGCCTGGGATACATTTCATCTGAGCCGGGCGATTAAACTACTTCCAAAGATGCTAAACCACTTAATACTTCCTCTGTTGTTTATCTCATCGAATATTTCAGACTCCTCCTCCTTAACTACAATGTCTACATTGCCTCTCACTTTTGTGAAAACAGACACAAAGTATTCATTAAAAGCCATGCCCATGTCTTCTGCCTCCATACACAAGCTTCCTTTTTGGTCTCTAATAGACCCAACACTTTCTTTAATCATCCTCTTACTCATTATGTATTTATAAAACATCTTTCTGTTTTCCTTGATTTTACTTGCCAATATTTTTTCATGCCCTCTCTTTGCTTTCCCAATTTCCTTTTTAATTTCTCCTTGCACTTTCTATACTCCTCTGGGCTTTCTGCAGTATTTAGCTCTTGGTATCTGACATAAGCTTTCCTTTTTTAGATTATCCTAACCTATACTCCCCTTGACATCCAGGGGGCTCTAGATTTGCGAGTCCCACCCTTTTTCTTTGTGGGAACATGTTTGCTCTGAGCTCTCACTATCTTCTCTTTAATGCCTCCCACTGCTATGGCATGGATTTACCTTCAAGTACAGGGTAGCTATTTCCAGTCCACTTTTGCTAACTCACACCTGTTCTTAATAAAATTGGCCTTTCCCCAATCGAGAACTTTTACTCCTGATCTATCTTTGTCCTTTTCCATAACTATGCTAAATTTAAATCTAACTGAATTGTGATCACAACTGCCAAAATGTTCTCCCACAGATACTCCTTCCACCTGCCCAGCTTTATTCCCTAAAACTAAGTCCAGAACCCTCCCCCTCTCTGGTTGTGCTTGCTACTTATTGGCTAAAAAAGTTCTCCTGAATACATTTAAAGAATTCTGCGTCCTCTATACCTTTTATACTGATTCTATCACAGTTAATGTTAGGGTAGATGAAATCCCCAACTATTACTGCCCTTTTGTTTTTGCACTTCTCTGAATTTGCCTGAATATTTGCTCTTCTATCTCCCTCTGTCTATTTGGGGGTCAATAGTACACTCCCAGCAGTGTAATAGCCCCTATTTGTTCTCCAGTTCAACCTATACCCTTCAGCCAATGTCCCAGATTTCTCCATTACCATCCCTGGGTGTGTCCTGTCCCACTGGCAGGACAGACCCACCCAAGGTGGCGGCACAGTAGTATACAGTCGCGAGGAAGTGGTCCTGGGCATCATCATCATTGACTCCAAACCCCATAAAGTCAAACACAGGTAAGGAAACCTCCTGCTGATCACTACCTACCTCCCTGCCTCAGCTGATAAATCAGTACTCCTCCATGTTGAACAATAATTGGAAGAAGCACTGAGGGTAGCAAGGGCAAAGAATGTACTCTGGGTGGGGGACTTCAATGTCCATCACCAAGAGTGGCTCGGCAGCACCACTACTGACCGAGCTGGCTGAGTCCTGAAGGACATAACTGCCAGACTGGGCCTGCGGCAGGTGGTGACAGAACCAACACGAAGGGAAAACCTGCTCGACTTTGTCCTCACCAATCTACCTGTCACGGATGCATCTGTCCATGACAACATTGGTAGTAGTGATCACCGCACAGTCCTTGTGCAGACGAAGTCCCATCTTCACACTGAAGACACCCTCCATCGTGTCGTGTGGCACTCCCACTGTGCTAAATGGGATAGATTCAGAACAGATCGAGCAGTTCAAAACTGGACATCCATGAGGCGGGTGTGGGCCATCAGCAGCAGCAGAATTGTATTCCACTAGAGTATGTAATCTCATGGCCCGGCATATCCCTCACTCTACCGTTACCATCAAGCCAGGGGACCAATCCTGGTTCAATGAGGAATGCAGAAGAGCATGCCAGGAGCAGGACCAGGCGTACCTAAAAATGAGATGCCAACCTGGGAAAGCTGCAAAACAGGACTTGCATGCATGCTGAACAGCAGAAAAAGCATGCTATAGACAGAGCTAAGCAATCAAAAGATCGGATAAAAGCTCTGCAGTTCTTCCAAATCCAGTCATGAATGGTGGTGGACAATTAAACATCTAACGGGAGGAGGAGGCTCCATGAATATCCCCATCCTCAATGATGGCGGAGCCCAGCACACAAGTGCAAAATACAAGGCTGAAGGGTTTGCAACCATCTTTAGCCAGAAGTGCCGAGGGAATGATCCATATCGGCCTCCTCCTGAGGTGGTCCTCACCATCACAGAAGCCAGTCTTCAGCCAATTCGATTCACTCCATTGAATATCAAGAAACGGCTGAGCGCACAGGATACAGCAAAGGCTATGGGACCCGACAACATCCCGTCTATAGTGCTGAAGACTTGTGCTCCAGATCTAGTCGCACCTCCAGCCAAGCTGTTCCAGTACACTGGCATCTACCTGACAATGTGGAAAACTACCCAGTTATGTCCTGTCCATAAAAAGCAGGAAAAATCCAATCCGGCCAATTACCGCCCCATGAGTCCACGCTCAATCATCAGCAAAGTGATGGAGGGTGTCGTCGACAGTGCGATCAAGCGGCACTTACTCACCAATAATCTGATCACCGAAGGTCAGTTTGGGTTCCGCCAGGACCACTTAGCTCCAGACCTCATTACAGCCGTGGTCCAAACATGGACAAAAGAGCTCAATTCCAGAGGTGAGGTGAGAGTGATTGCCCTTGACATTAAGGCAGCATTTGACCCAGTGTGGCATGAAGGAGCCCTTGCAAAATTGAAGTCAATGGGAATCAGAAGGAAAACTCTCCACTAGCTAGAGTCACACCCAGCACAAAGAAAGATGGTTGTGGTTGTTGGAGGTAAATCATCTCAGCCCCAGTTCATCGCTGCAGGAGTTCCTCAGGGCAGTGTCCTAGGCCCAACTATCTCCAGCTCCTTCATCAATGACTTTCCCTCCATTATAAGGTCAGAAGTGGAGATGTTCGCTGATGACGACAGTGCTCAGTTCCATTCGCAACTCCTCAGTCCATGCCCACATGCAACAAGACCTGGATGACATTCAGGCTTGGGCTGATAAGTGGCAATTAACCTTCGTACCACACAAGTGCTAGGCAATGACCATCTCCAACAAATGAGAGTCAAACCACCACCTCCCCATGATATTCAATGGCATTACCATCACTAAATCCCCCACCATCAACATCCTGGGGGGTCACCATTTAACAGAAGCTGAACTGAACCAGTCACAAAAATGCAACAAGAGCAGGTCTGAGGCTGGGTATTCTGTAGCAAGTGTCTCACTTCCCGGCTCTCCAAAGCCCTTCCACCATCTACAAAGCACAAGTCAGGAGTATGATGGAATATTCTCCACTTGCCTGGATGAGTGCAGCTCCAATACACTCAAGAAGCTCGACACTATCCAGGACAAAGCAGCCCACTTGATTGGCATCCCATCCATCACCTTCAACATTCATTCCCTCCATGATCAGTGCACCGTGGCCGTAGTGTGTACCATCTCCAAGATGCACTGCAGCAATTCACCAAGGCTTCATCGGCAGCACCTCCCAAACTCGCGATCTCTACCACCTAGAAGGACAAGGGCAGTAGGCGCATAGGAACACCATCACCTGTAAGTTCCCCTCCAAGTTACACACCATCCTGACTTGGAAATATATCGGCATCCCTTCATTGTCGCTGGGTCAAAATCTTGGAACTCCCTTCCTAACAGAACCGAGAGAGTACCTTCACCACAAGGACTGCAGCTGTTCCAGAAAGTGGCTCACCACCATCTTCTTAAGGGCAATTAGAGATGGGCCATATCCCACACCCCAGAATGAATTTTTTTAAAAATGGTCTCATTTGATGATCCTTCTAACATATCATCCCTGTTAGAGATCTTGGTCACGAAATTGATGCACTCACCGCCCACTGCCGCCGGCATTCCTCCTCGGGTTCTGCCCAGTGTCAGTTTCAATCTGGTCTGGAGCAGGCGGGAGGGGAGAGCCGCCGGGAACTGCCCGCTGACAGCTGAGTGGCGTAACTGGACTCCCGTCCGCCGAGATGCCAGATTGGTACGGGCGGGAGTCGGCAGCAGAATGGGGTTGGACCGCTGCAAGGAGGCTAGTCTGTCCCCGATGGTAGGTATGAAGAGCTGAAACAAAAGGTGAGTAAACATTTTTTTATTTTTTTCTTTACAGGGACTGACCTGTATGGGGTCTCCTGAAGGTGTTCCGATGTTTTTTTTCAATTGCTTTTTCTCTGCAGGTTTTCGACCCTCCGAGGGCCCGACTCCATCCTCGGTGGCACTTTGGTGGCAAGCGCCTTTGCCACCGAAATTGGGAGCTCCCGCTGGCTGCCACTCAGATTGGAGGCATAAGTCCCTCATTTGCCGCCCGTCGCCCTTTGATGAAAACCCCGCCCAAAGTACCGTCAGGTACCTCGGCGGCCATCAGCGTTTTGGGCAGCACTTGGGTGGACGGCAGCCTTCACCAAATTCAGGCCCCATGAATCCGAAGAAATTGCAAATTATAAAAGAAAAAATGATTTTATAAAAGAAAAACTTGTGCCAGCTCAGCAGACACAGAGAACTAAGACAGAAAAACAGGCATGCATGGCACAGCTATGACGATAAGGGATTTAGCATGGAGCCTTAAAGATAAACAAGCTGTCTCTTGAAAGGACAATAAGACATTCAGACAGAGATTAGGAAGAAAATGGCCTCATTTGTGCCCTTTCCCCATGACATTTGAATGGGTAAAAGACAGGCAGACTGAGGAGAGAGTTTCCTCAAGGTGGATCTCATGCGGGCTTCGGCCTAACACCTTGGTCAAGCTCAAACCACTGAGGTGAACCCCCATGCTGGTTTCAGCCCAACACCTCCGCCAGCTCAGGATCTGTTCAGACAGAGACCATCGCTCTGTCTTAATGTCCATCCGCTCCATTCTAGGGCAGTTGTATGTCCACTATATCTACCTTAATCAGGTGTTGCATCTGATTATGCTTATAACTGCTGCTCTTTAATAAAATGCCTTACAACTCCTAAGACCCTTTGGGTAATCTATGTGTGACCTGTAATCCAAATCTTACATCCCTTCTCACAGCTGTTGTTTCTTTTACCAGTATTGCATGACCCCCACTTGATTTTTATCCCCCTCTCTATCTCGTCTGAAAACCTTGTAACCAAGAATGTTGAGCTGCCATTCCTGCCCTTCTTTCAGCCATTTTGCAGTAACAGCTATATCATATCATACTTCCACATGTCTGTCTGTGCCCTCAGATCATCTGCCTTATTCACTGGACTCCTTGCATTGAAGTTTATACCATTTAGCACTGCCAAACTCAATTGTTGTCTATTTTCTCACTTTTGTTTCCTCTACCTTCCAAACTCAATTAGTTTACTGCCTTCCATTTCCAGGTTTGCAGCTCTCCCTTTTGATTCTATGCTCAGGTTCCCATCCCTCTGCCAAGGCAATTTAAAATTTCGCCAACAGCACGAGCAAACCTCCCTGCAAGGGTATTGATTCTAGCCCTATTGAGGTGCAACCCGCCCGTCCCAACTCCCCGTGAACCAATGTCCCAGGAATCTAATGCCCCCCCTCCTGCACCACCTCTCCAGCCATGCAATCATCTGCTCTATCTTCCTATTGCTGTACTCACTAGCGCATGGCACCAGGAGTAATCCGGAGATTACTACCTTTGAGGTCCTGCTTATTAATTTTTTGTAACTCCCTAAAATCAACCTGCAGGACCTCAGCCCTCTTGGTACCAATATGGACCACGACCTCTGGCTTTTCACCTTCCCCCACTCAGAATGTCCTGCAGCCGCTCAGTGACATCCTTGGCCCTGGCATCAGGGAGGCAACATATCATCTTGGAGTCATGTCTGTGGCCACAGAAATGCCTGTCTTTTCCCCTAACTATTGAATCTCCTATCACTATTGCTTTTTTGCACTTCTTCCTCCCCCACCCATACACCTGAGCCACCCATGGTGCCATGGACTTGGTTCTGTCTGTACTCCCCAGAGGAACCATTGCCTTCACCAGTACGCCGAACAGGAGACCGAGATGTATTCAGGGGACTCCTGCACTACCTGCCTGCTCCTCCTTGTCTGTCTAGCAGTCACCCATTCCCTCTGCCTGTTAACTCTTAAGCTGTGTGATGACCACCTCCTGAAACGTGCTATCCACGAAGCGCTCAGCCTTGCAGATGCACTGGAGTGACACCAGCCGCTGCTCAAGCTCCGAAACCCAGAGCTCGGGTCAGCTGACGACACTTCCTGCACATGTGGTTGTCCAGGACACAAGAAGTATCCTGGATTTCCCACATGGCACAGGACTGGAGATAACATTTAGCTGGAGAAAATTGCAGCTCATCCAAGACTGGATGCCAAACCGTGCGACAGCACAGGGACAGTGGAAAGGTCAAGAGATGCGGTGGAGAAATACAATTTGGTGTAATCAGTGTACTGTGAAAGCTGATCCCAAGTCAGCTGATGTCATTGTCTAGGGTATAATATGTGCATTAGGAAGAGGAGGAGCCAAGGAGAGACTCACAAGCTAACGGTACAAGAGTGGGAAGAGAAGCCATTGTTACAGATGCTCTGTCCACAACTGACCAGGTTAAAGTAGAACCAAGCAAAGGTAGTCCTACCAATATTGAAAAAAATTATCTATATTTTGTTCTCAGGATCTGGATGATGCTGGCAAGGTCGCATTTTTTGCCCATTCCTAGTTATCCAGAGGTGGTGGTGGCAAGTCTTCTCTTTAAATGGGTGCAGTCCTGCAATGGTGTTAGGCAAGGAATTATAGCTAACTGACCCAACAATAATGAAGAAAAGGTGATAGATGTCCAAGTTATGATGATGTGAAACTTGGAGGGGATTGCGCTCTCACGATACTACTGCTTGTCCTTCTTGTTGCAGGAGGGAAGTGCTGCCAATCTAACCTTGGTGAGTTGCTACAGTGCATCCTGAAGATCGTTCATTCTGCAACTACAATGCAGTGATGCAGGGAGCATGTATTCCAGTGGCAGGGGTACCAATCAAGTGAACTGCTATATCTTAGATGGTGTTGAACTTCTTTAATGTTCTTGCAGCTGCACCCATACAGACAAGTACACTATTACACTCTTAACGTGAGCCTTAAATATGGTGGAGAAGCTTTAACGGAGGTGAGCCACTCATCAGAGTACTCAGCCTCTATGCTGATCTTGTAGCCACAGTGTTAATATGTGAATCCCAGTTCAGGGTCTGGTAAATGGTGATCCGCTCCACCCCCCAAGGATGTTGATGGTGGGGCTCTTGGCGATGGTGGTGCCATTGAAGATCAGACCGAGTTGGATGGTCTTTTTCTCGTTCAAGACAGTCATCACCTGGCACTTGCATGGTGCAAATGTCACCTACCACATATCAGCTCAAGCCTGGATGGTATCCAGGTTCTGATGTTAGTTAGAATGGCATACTTCATTATCAACATTGTAAATGGAGCTCAACATTCTGGAATCATCAGTGAATCGCCCTGCTGGAGAACCAAGAGGCACTGGAGGATGGCGTGGTGAAGTGTCGAAAGCTGCATAGAGGTTAAATAGGACGATGAGGAATGATGCACCATGGTCACTGTTGGGTTGATTGGGGCTGTTTTAGTGCTGAGAGAGTCAGAAACCTGATTGGAGTGCTTCAAATAGGGAGATGTGGGAGAGATGGGCCGAAAATTGGTAGGCAATATATTCAAGGACTTGCGAGGAAGAGCAGGTTGGAGATGAAGCAGTAGTTTGTCGGAAGAAAGGAGTGGAGGAGAGATTTTTGAGGAGGGGTTGGTGATGCCGGATTGGGAAGAGAGGTGAAAATCCCTCGATAGGTAACCATTAACAGTTAAGAAGGGCAGTTTAGTGGTCAGGACTTTCGTACAAATGGGATTGAGGGAGCAGGAGTTCGGCCTTTTGGATGAGATGAGCTCACAGAAGACTTGGGGGCAGGAAACGAAAATGGGACAGAAACTAGAGAAATCAGCCCAGTGCGAGATGCAGGAGGGAATGGGGAGAAATGCTAACAATTCTGAAGGTTGCATAAAGTACACAGTTAGTAGCATGTTTGCCTCAATCGAGTCAAAAGGTTGTGGGTTCAAGTCCCACAGCAGGATTTCAGCACATATCTAGGTTGCCACTTCGGTGGAATACTGAGGCAGTGCTGCATCGTTGGATATGCTGACTTTTAGATGAGACATTAAACTGAAGCCCTGTCTGGATGTACAAGATCCCATTGCACTATTCGAAGAGCAGGGAGTTCACCTGGTATCCTGGCCAACATTCACACTTCAAATTTTCATCAATAAAATGAACCCTGAAACATTCTCAGCAGTAACATTATACTGTATTAGAATGAAGTTCCATGTCACAATTAAAAGGCAAATCATAAATAATCAGCTAGCTACATTGTAGACCAGATTCTATTGTGTAATTATTTTTCCCACTTTCACATAAATAAATTAATTGATGATTTTAATATTACTACTAGCATCAAGATGTAAAAAAAATCCAATGTTTGACAAAGATAACAATACACAATTTTAAACACTTTTAGCCTTATGACAACGATTCATCGATTAGCAGCAAAGGGAGATAAAAAAAGCTTTGGTGAAAAACCTGAACTAATCAATCTTACCGAGTGAAGAATAGGCTCCTGCAGGGATATTAGATGCAGTTAAACGGCTCGCTCCAGAGCGCACAGTGGAATGGCGTGATTTTGCAGATGCAGCAGCATTCACATCTATGTCACTTCTAGAGCGCTGCAAACCACCAGGGGTAGCTGCAGACTTTGCACTTGGGCCTGAAAGAAAGGAAAGGAAAAGATTATGAAATTTAACAGGTGTTAGTAAAAATAACAAAGTTCAAGTGCAATAATGGTTCTGAGTCATCAAAAGAAGTAGCCAGCATCATGAAGTTGAACAAACAAAATATTACCACGATTTTAAGAAATACAATACAGGTATCAAATAGAAATAGAACAAAACAATGGATTGACCTCAGCTATAATTACATACTCGTATCACAAGGAAACATCTATCTGCCCATTTCAAAAAGTTCAATTATAACAGAAACTGAATAAACGATCCATATTGCGTAACAGACTGTAAGGAATAATTACACAGGTTTGACCTCCAAAATCCGAAGTTCCAGAATCCAGAATGTTCCGGAATCTGGGCACCGGGCCAATCTGTGGTGGGGGTCATCCGGAAACCAGAAAATGTTCTGATATCCGGACTCCCCCCCCGCCTCGGCGAACCGACCGCCCCGGCCCGACTTCGCCTGCCCCGCCTCCCTCTCCTTCACCTCGGCTGCCCGACCCCACCTATCTCGCGCCAGATAAGGAACTCCTCCACGGTGGCGGGGCCCCACCCAAGCATTTCCTCGCGGCAGGGCTCCATCCGAACATTCCCTCAGCGGTGGGGCTCCGCCCGATCAGGTCCTCGGTGGTGGGGCCCCGCCCGATCAGGTCCTCGGTGGTGGGGCCCCGCCCGATCAGGTCCTCGGTGGCGGGGCTCCGCCCGATCAGGTCCTCGGTGGTGGGGCCCCGCCCGATCAGGTCCTCGGTGGTGGGGCCCCGCCCGATCAGGTCCTCGGTGGTGGGGCCCCGCCCGATCAGGTCCTCGGTGGCGGGGCTCCGCCCGATCAGGTCCTCGGTGGCGGGGCTCCGCCCGATCAGGTCCTCGGTGGTGGGGCCCCGCCCGATCAGGTCCTCTGTGGTGGGGCCCCACCCGATCAGGTCCTCGGTGGTGGGGCTCCACCCGATCAGGTCCTCGGTGGTGGGGCTCCACCCGATCAGGTCCTCGGTGGTGGGGCTCCACCCGATCAGGTCCTCGGCGGTGGGGCCCCGTCCTATCAGGTCCTCGGCGGTGGGGCCCACCCGATCAGGTCCTCGGCGGTGGGGCCCACCCGAACGCTTCCTCGGGGGCTTGGCCTCACCCGACGCCCTCATCGACGGGGCCGTCGACCCAAACATCTCCCCCGGTGAGCACCGCCCCCCGCCCCCCACTTCCCGACGTTCGGAAATACGGAAATACCTGAACCTGGGCTTGGGTGTTTCCGGATTCGTGACGTTAGAAAGACGGTGCGAAGTCCAGAAAAACACGAAAACCGGCTCGGCCTCGGTCCCGAGATTGCCGAATTCGGGAGGTCGAACTTGTATTTAAGATCCCAAAGTTTGATTTCCAGACTGTGCTCAGTCAACTGATCTCAACCAGAAGAAAAGCTTGGAACTTTGGAGGTCCAAAGAGTTTTAGGGTCCATGTACAGAGATCACTAAAATGTAGTAGTTAGGTTCAAAAAATAATCAAAAAAGCTAATGGAATGTTAACCTTTATAACTAGACAGCATAGGTGCAGGAGCAGGCCATTCGGCCCTTTGAGCCTGCACCACCATTCAATATGATCATAGCTGATCATACAACTTCAGTACCCCACTCCTGCCTTCTCTCCATACCCCCTGATCTCTTTAGCCGCAAGGGCCACATCTAACTCCCTTTTGAATACATAACGAACAGGACTCAACAACTTTCTGTGGTAAATAACTCCATAGGTTCACAATTCTCTGTGTGAAAAAGTTTCTCCTCATCTCGGTCCTATATGACTTACCCCTTATCCTTAGACTGTGACCCCTGGTTCTGGACTTCCCCAACATCGGGAACATTCTTCCTGCATCTAATCTGTCCAATCCTGTCAAAATTCTATATGCCTCAATGAGATCCCCTCTCATTCTTCTAAATTCCAGTGAATATAAGCCGAGTCGATCCAGTCTTTCTTCATATGTCAGTCCTGCCATCCCGGGAATCAATCTGGTGAAACTTCATTGCACTCCCTCAATAGCAAGTATGTTCTTCCTCAGATAAAGGAGAGGAACCTTTGCTATAGCTGTACAAATCCTTGGTTCGGCCCCATCTGGAGTACTGTGTACAGTTCTGGTCACCGCACCTTAGAAAGGAAACATTGGCCTTGGAAGGTGTTATATATGTGGACTTGTATTTACTCTGTACAGCCACCAGAGGACTCATTTCCCGGAGTACCAAGGGATCCCATAATCCCTTGGGAGCACAGGTATTTAAGAAAGCTTCACAAGTTGGAGAGGCACTCTGGAGACCTGCAATAAAAGACTACGGTCACACGTTACTTTGGGCTCACAGTATTCAGTCTGACTCTTTCTCCATACACAACAGAAGGAGTGCAGTGCAGATTCACCAGAATATTGCCAGGGCTCCAAGGGTCAGATTAAGAGGGTAGATTACATAAACTAGGCTTGTATCCCTTGGAATATAGAAGGTTAAGGGGTGATTTGATTCAGGTTTTTAGGATTTTGAAAGGAATTGATAGGGAAGATAGAGAGAAACTCTTTCTGCTCATGGGGGAATCTAGGACAAGGGGACATGACCTTAAAATTAGAGTCAAGCCATTCAGGAGAGAAGTTAGGAAACACTTCTTCATGCAAATTGTGGTAGAAGTATGGAACTCTCTCCTACATAAAACAGTAGATGCTAGCTCAATTAATAATTTTAAATCTGAGATTGGTAGATTTTTGCTAGACAAGGGTATAAAAGGGTTTGCATGGAGTCAAGCTACAGATTAATCATGATCTCATTGAATGGCGGAACAGGCTCGAGGGCCGAATAGCCTACACCTGTTCCGATGTTCCCAGTACATTATTGTAGCCAGCAATTTGCTTTTGGACTGGGGCAGCAAGTGACTTTGGAAAATGCCCATTTTAAGTGGTCCAAGAATGCCAAACAAGCCTGAAAGCATGCCTTCTGAACCAGAGTACACCTTTGCTGGCAAAATCATTGGCCAAATACATTATTTCTCTTTGACTCTCAGTCTACAGGCTCATGGTTCATTTTCTGTACAACGGATTTCCCATTCTGAGAAATAACCAGAAGTAAACAGTCTATGCAAGATTTTGCAAAGACTCTGTACACTGGTAATGTTAACATTAGATGTTTACAACTTGTCCATGCTGATCTAGAAATTTGTAACCATGATCCACCAGGATGTGGTCATGACAAATCCTGTGCAAACTTCCTGACACAGAATTGTGGAGAAAGGTCTATTCCAGGTTATGGGGCCCTACGAACAATTATATTAAGACTTTGGGCAATTCTCACATGAAAACATGTCTGTATTTGGAGCTTTGGCCCAACAATTTCCCCTTGGGCAATATGTCACAATCGTTCTCCTTTGAAGGAGTTTTATTTCCAATTATCTATATGAGAACAAGGCTTCAGGTCCATTATTAGTGAAGTAAATAAGTATTAAAAGTAATAAAGTGCTGCTGATCTCTTGGTACTGAGATGCTGCTAAGTCACAGCATCATCTGAAGTCTAACTGTTTAGGGGCAGTATTTTCTTGGCAGCAATTAATGCCAGTGTGAGTTCAGCAACCAGTATGGCTGGGATATGTATGCTTACTGTGCTAGTCTTTCCAAGGAGGCCATTTCACCCATCATGTCTATGCTGGTGCTTTTCTGGAGAAAGCTTTATCTGAGTAATGCGGGAAATGCAATGCAGCTGTTCCTTTAGTGTTTAATGGAGGACAGACACACCAACGTTAGTGTCCTCAACCAGGCCAACATACCCAGTATTGAAGCACTGACCACACTTGATCAGCTCTGCTGGGCAGGCCATATTGCAAGCACTCTTCTCGGAAAACCTTTATGGCAAGCGAGCCCCAGGTGGGCAGAGGAAACTTTACAAGGACACCCTCAAAGCCTCCCTGATAAAGTGCAACATTCTCACCGACATCTGGGAGTCCCTGGCCAAAGACTGCCATAAGTGGAGGAATTGCATCCGGGAGGGCTTTGAGCTTCTCGAGTCTCATCATCGAGAGCATGCAGAAATCAAGCGCAGGCAGCGGAAAGAGCGTGCGGCAAACCAGTCCCACCCACCCTTCCCCTCAATGACTATCTGTCCCACCTGTGACAGGGACTGTGGTTCTCATATTGGACTGTTCAGCCATCTAAGGACTCATTTTTAGAGTGGAAGCAAGTCTTCCTCGATTCGGAGGGACTGCCTATGATGATGATGACGTACCTAAGTCAAATGACAAGTCACAGGATCATGTTTTTATCATATGCATTTTACACAAGGATCATAAGCCTCAGTAACTGTGACACTTATGACCTTGAATGCTCATCATCAAAACTATGCATGTTGACAGAATTTTGGTGTCAGGTCATAGAAACATAGAAAATAGGTGCAGGAGTAGGCCATTCGGCCCTTCGAGCCTGCACTACCATTCAAGAAGATCATGGCTGATCATTCACCTCCGTACCCCTTTCCTGCTTTCTCTCCATACCCCTTAATCCTTTTAGCCATAAGGGCCATATCTAACTCCCTCTTGAATATATCCAACGAACTGGCATCAACAACTCTCTGCAGTAGAGAATTCCACAGGTTAACAACTCTGAGTGAAGAAGTTTCTCCTCATCTAAATGGCTTACCCCTTATCCTTAGACTGCATCCCCTGGTTCTGGACTTCCCCAACATCGGGAACGTTCTTCCTGGATCTAACCTGTCCAGTCCCGTCAGAATTTTATATGTTTCTATGAGATCCCCTCTCATCCTTCTAAACTCCAATGAATACAGGCCCAGTCGATCCAGTCTCTCCTCATATGTCAGTCCTGCCATCTCGGGAATCAGTCTGGTGAACCTGCGCTCCACTCCCTCAATAGCAAGAACATCCTTCCTCAGATTAGGAGACAAAACTGAACACAATATTTCAGGTGAGGCCTCACCAAGGCCATGTACAACTGCAGTAAGACCTCCCTGCTCCTATACTCAAATCCCCTAGCTATGAAGGTCAACATACCATTTACCTTCTTCACCGCCTGCTGTACCTGCATGCCAACTTTCAATGACTGATGTACCATGACACCCAGGTCTCGTTGCACCTCCCCTTTTCCTAATCTGCCGCCATTCAGATAATATTCTGCCTTCATGTTTTTGCCACCAAAGTGAATAACCTCACATTTATCCACATTATACTGCATCTATCATGCATTTGCCCACTCACCTAACCTGTCCAAGTCACCCTGCAGCCTCTTAGCATCCTCCTCACAGCCACCCAGCTTAGTGTCATCTGCAAACTTGGAGATATTACACTCAATTCCTTCATCTAAATCATTGATGTATATTGTAAGTAGCTGGGGTCCCAGCACTGAGCCCTGCGGCACCACACAAGTCACTGCCTCCCATTCCGAAAAGGAACCGTTTATCCCGATTCTCTGCTTCTGTCTGCCAACGAGTTCTCTATCCACATCAGTACATTACCCCCAATACCATGTGCTTTAATTTTGCACACCAATCTCTTGTGTGAGACCTGTCAAAATTATTTTGTAAGTCCAAATACACCACATCCACTAGTTATCCCTTGTCCACTCTACTAGTTACATCCTCAAAAAATTCCAAAAGATTTGTCAAGTATGATTTCCCTTTCATAAATCCATACTGACTTGGACCGATCCTGTCACTGCTTTCCAAATGCGCTGCTATTTCATCTTTAATAATTGATTCCAACATTTTCTCCACTACTGATGTCAGGCTAACCGGTCTATAATTACCTGTTTTCTCTCTCCCTCCTTTTTTTAAAAAGTGGTGTTACATTAGCTACCCTCCAGGCCATAGGAACTGATCCAGAGTAGATAGACTGTTGGAAAATGATCACCAATGCATCCACTATTTCTAGGGCCACTTCCTTAAGTACTCTGGGATGCAGACTATCAGGCCCTGGAGATTTATCGGCCTTCAATCCCATCAATTTCCCTAACACAATTTCCTGACTAATAACGATTTCCTTCAGTTCCTTCTTCTCACTAGACCCTCGGTCCCCTAGTATTTCCAGAAGGTTATGTGTCTCCCTTCGTGAAGACAGAACCAAAGTATTTGTTCAACTGGTCTGCCATTTCTTTGTTCCCCATTATAAACTCACCTGATTCTGACTGCAAGGAACCTACGTTTGTCTTCACTAATCTTTTTCTCTTCACCTATCTATAGAAGCTTTTGCGGTCAGTTTTTATGTTCCCAGCAAGCTTCCTCTCATACTCTATTGTCCCCCTCCTGATTAAACCCTTTGTCCAGGTGTTGAAACCTGCTACTGTAATGACAATAAATTATACAACCTATGAATGGTCAATGACAAGTAATGGGCAGCAGTCAAGGAACCTGGTCACCTCCAGTAGAGCCAACAAGCTTCAGATGGATGAACATCTGGAAAATGGTAGTAGGACCCTTGATGGAGGAAATGCCATTAAAAGACATGAGCTAATGCTTGAATGGCATCCACCACCTGCAAATTGTGGCGCAGCTGCAACATATAATTGTCAATGGAAAAGCAATCAGGGGCAGTGCCTTATAATGCGATGTGGAGGATAGTCACAGGAGGTCTGATGATGATCAACAGTATTGAAAGATTTTGGCAGATATTTGTGCAGACACGGTGACTCAAATATGGAGGCAGGCAGTTTACTTTAATGCATGTAATGGACTAGTGCCGAAGGGGATAGTGTACAATCTCAGCCCAGCTGCGAAACACATTGTACTAATGCCTTAAGCCCTTTGTATGCTACTCCATTTAAGGAACAAAATAATATGCATTTAGACAGCTCATTTCATGTCCTCAAGATGTTCCAAAGCACTTCACTGTCTATGAATTAATTTTGAAGTGTGTTGGAATAGTCAAGTCTAGAGGTAACAAAGAGAGGTAGAGAGGTTTAGGAAGGGAATTCCAGAGCTTAGGCAAACATAGCAGCCATTTTGTGTACAGCAAGGTCCCAGAAACAACAATAAATTGAACACCAGTTAATCAGTTTTTGGTGCTGTTGGTTGAGGGATAAATGTTTGCCAGGACGCCAAGAGAATTCCCCATTAACTTCTTCAAATAGAGCCACGGGTTCCTTTATGTTTACCTATACAGGGGCCTTGGTTTAATATCTCATCCAAAAGATGACACATCCAACGACCCCTCAGTACTGCACTGTGTTTTCGAATGATGTCGCCGAGGGGCAGCATGTAGATGAGAAATTGGAGGGGGCCAAAGATAGATCGTTGGGGGACACCAGAGGTAACGTTGCGAGAGTGGGAAGAGATGCTTTTGCAGGTGATTCTCTGGCTACGATTAGATCGATAAGTATAGAACCAGGTGAGTGTCGACCCACTCAGCTTTGGGTGGGTCGACACTCACCTGGTTCTATACTTATCTATCTAATCGTAGCCAGAGAATCACCTGCAAAAGCATCTCTTCCCACTCTCACAACGGTACCTCTGGTGTCCCCCAACGATCTATCTTTGGTCCCCTCCAATTTCTCATCTACATGCTGCCCCTCGGCGACATCATTCGAAAAAACAGTGTCAGTTTCCACATGTAAACTGAAGACACCAAGCTCTACCTCACCACCACCTCTCTTGACCTCTCCATTGTCTCTAAACTGTCAGACTGCTTGTCCAACATCCAGAACTAGATGAGCAGAAATTACCTCCAACTAAATGTTGAGAAGACCTGAGCCATTGCCTTTGGTCCCTGCCACAAACTCCATTCCCTAGCCACCGACTCCGTCCCTCTCCCTGGCAACTGTCTGCGGCTGAATCAGACTGTTCACAACCTTGGTGTCATATTCAACTCCGAACTTGGGTAAGGACCACATCTCCGCGGCATCATCAAGACCGCCTATTTCCACCTCGGGAACATTGCCTGACTGTGCCCCGCCTCAGTTCATCTGCTGCTGAGATCCTCATCCATGCCTTTGTTACCTCTAGACTTGACTATTCCAACACACTCCTGGTCGACCTCCCATGTTCTACCCTGCGTAAACCTGAGCTCGTCCAAAACTCTGCTGCCTGTGTCCTAACTCGCACTAAGTCCCGTTCACCCATCATCCTTATGCTCGCTGACCTACATTGACTCCTGGCTAAGTAA
Organism: Pristiophorus japonicus; assembly: GCF_044704955.1. Taxonomy (NCBI): domain Eukaryota; kingdom Metazoa; phylum Chordata; class Chondrichthyes; family Pristiophoridae; genus Pristiophorus; species Pristiophorus japonicus. The sequence continues at coordinate 344,275,662 of NC_091977.1, read as the reverse complement.
CGCCTTGATTTTAAAATTCTCACCGTTGTTTTCAAATCCCTTTATGGCCTCACCTCTCCCCATCTTTGTAATCTCCTCCAGCCCCACAACCCTCCGACTTATCGGTGCTCCTTTAATTCTGGCCTCTTGAACATCCCCGATTTTAATTGCTCCACCACCGGAGGGCTTGCTTTCAACCGCCAAGACCCTAAGCTGTGGAATTCCCTCCCTAAACCTCTCCGCCTCTCTTTCCTCCTAAAAGACACTCCTTAAAATCTACCGACCATCTGCCCTAACATCTCCTTATGAGGCTCTGTGTCAAATGTTGTTTTATAATGCTCCCGTGAAGTGCCTTGGGACATGTTACTGTGTCAAAGGCGCTTTATAAATACAAGTTGTTGTTGATTTGTCAGCCTAAATTATGTGATCAGCTCTTGAAGTGGGGTTTAAACCAACCATCTTCAAACTCAGGTATCTCTGAGTCTTGATTTTTGCCTGTTTTATTTGCTCTATATGGCCATCTATGGGCGTGGTTCTCAAACTTTTTTGGTTGAAGGACCCCTTTTCAAATCGATTAGTAATCACAGACCCCAAAAGATCCCTTTCAAAATCGATTAGTAATCATGGACCCCCCCCCCCCAATCGGAATTATACTCATATGAAAGTGCTGCGTGTAAAGTGTTTTAACAATGCTCTTAAGAAAACAGGTATTAACTTACAGATATCAGTGAAATGGGTGTACCTGTTTCTCACACCAATTCTGGATACTCTGCAGCAGCAGATGGCCACTATTAGCCACTTAGCGCTGGACAATTTTTAAAGCTATCAGCAAGCTGACCAAGGTGAGTGAGAGCATGAGCACCCATGCACATGTTGGGATGCAGCTGAAAACATGATTCATCGCCAAGCTGTCCCCCTGGCATGTTCTGTAACAGTTGCACTATGGGATTGTTCATGTTTGCGTGAACACGTTCAGGTGTGTGTTTGAAGGGCCTTGCAGGTGCTCTGATCATGTGTTGGGAGGATGGCACAAGAAATCGGCTCGACCGGTAGGGAGCGCTTGTTGCGAACTGAGTAAGAGCTGTGGGTCTGTGTAAGGGGGCAGGGCCAGCCGCTGAGAATAATTTACAAGAACTGAATCAGTGTTGGTTTTATACAGAGGAGCAGGCTTGAAATGACCTGATTCTATGATCAAAGGGGCACCTTGCGCACACAAAATATTTCAGGTCATAAATCCCCGGCATGCCCTCATCGCTATCTCAACTCAGCAGCCTGGCCTCAAATCGAATAACTTCAGACAGAGGTTAAATGAGCCGGCAAATCTCGGAGGAAAAGGCGACCCAGCACAGTATGAGTAACCCGGGGGGGGGGGGGGGGGGGGCGGTAAAACCCCCCTTAATCCCAGTACACAGGCTGACTGAATGACAGAACACTCCCAGAATAAGTGGAGAACAACTGCCTCTTCATACCCTATATGCACTGGCAATGTACACCTTTTCCAGTTCAAGTTTCCATTTCTCATCACGGTCTTTATTGCATCAAGGACAGCAACTCGAGAACCCTGATTTTGTGGTAGGGCCTGGGGCAGGAGAAGAGCTGGCCTCTGGGAAGGCCCGGCCCACTGGCCATCCTGTGACCACCCCCCCCCCCATCCCCGGCAGCTCGGCTGAGCTCGTCGCAGGCTCTTGTCACCATCCCCTGGTCCCAACTTGCAGTTCCAAGCAGCGGCAGCGGCTCCTCGTCCACAGTCTCAACAACAAGGTGCGCAGTGTGGGACTTACCTAATCCCAGAGCTTAAGGAAAACCATAGCTCCAGCAGTGCGGGGGGGTACTGGGCAGGGAGGCAGAGAGTGGACAGGCGGCAGACCCCGTGCAAAGTCTCTGTGGACCCCAGAGATCCACGGACCCTAATTTAAGATACACTGATCTATGGTGACCTATTGCTGGTGTGCAACCTAAAAAGCACAGATAGTTTTTCTTTTGTATGCTTGCATTGAAGAGGACCACCTAGTGTATATTGAAAATCAGGAAATGGCAGACTTACTAAATCCTTAATTTGCATCGGTCTTCACAGTTGAGGATGAGAAAAGTAAAAATAAATCAAACAGAGGAACTTATAGATTTAATAAATTAAAAAAAAGGTGATGGAGAATAATGAGACAAAAGATAGCCAAACCTCCAAGATCCAATGGTTTCCACCTCAGAGTATGACAAGCGGAAATTGTAGATGCTCTCGTCATGATCTTCCAAAAATCTCTCTATTCAAGAATTGTCCCCTTGGATTGGAAAATTGTCAATGTCACGCCATTATTTAAGAAGGGTAGTAGAGATAAATTAGGAAATTATAGACCTATTCAGTCGAACGCCTGTTGTGGGGAAGTTACAAGAATCTATTATTAAGGACAGAGTGACTGAGCAATTAGACAAATATTAACTATTAAAGAGATGCAGCATGGATTTGTAAAGGGCAAGTCATGTGAATTTTTTTTGAGTATGTAACTAACGTGGTAGATAAGGGACTGTTAACAAAAATGAGCGAGCATGGAATTGGAGGCATCCTATTGACATGGGTAGGGAATTGGTAAGGAGGTAGGAGACAGAGAGTAGGGATAAAGGGTATGTATTCAAATTGACAGGATGTGACTACTGGTGTCTTCCAAGGATCTGTACTGGGGCTTCAGCTTGTCACTATATTTATAAGTGACTTGGATCAAGGAATAGACAGCCGTATATCTAAGTTTACTGACGACACTAAATTAGGTGGCATTGTAAATAGAAGAGATGAGAGCAGAAAGTTGCAAAGGGGCATCGATAGATTAAGTGACTGGGAAAAACTGTGGCAGATGCAGTTCAATGTGGGAAAGTGTGAGGTCATCCCCTTTGGATCTAAGAAGGACAGATTAGAATATTTTTGAAATGGTGAGAAGCTTGGAATTGTGAAGGAGCATAGAGAATTAGGGGTCCACCGACAAAAATCACTAAAATTTAGTGGACAAGCACAAAAAATAATTTAAAATACGAATGGAATATTGCCCTTTATCTCAAGAGGGCTGAAATACAAAGGGGTGGAAGCTATACTACAATTGTATAAAGCTCTGGGTAGACCCCATTTCATGGAAATCATATAATCATAGAAATTTATGGCCCATCGTGACAGCACCAGCCGTAAAGGAGCTATCTAGCCTAATCCTATTTTACAGCTCTTGGTCCATAGCCTTGTAAGTTACTGCACTTCAAATGCACATCCAAATACTTTTTCATTGCGGTGAGGGTTTTGGCCTCTACCATCCTTTCAGGCACTGAGTTCCAGACCCCCACCATCCTCTGGGTGAAAACTTTTCTCAACAATCCTTCTACCAATTACTTTAAAACTATGCCTCCTGGTTATAGACCTCACTGCTAAGGAAAATAGGTCCTTCATATCCTCTCTATCTAGGTCATCATCATTTTATACACCTCAATTAAATCTCTCCTCAGCCTCCTCTACTCCAACGAAAACAACCACAGCCTATCCAATCCTTCCGTACATCTAAAATTCGCCATCCCTGGCAAGTATCTGGAATGGTAGCATGGTGGTTAGGTTACGGGACTAGTAATCCAGAGGCCTAGACTAATAATCCGGAGACCAGAGTTCAAATTTAAATTCAGTTAAATTTAAAAATAAAATCTAGTCTTCATCAGTAATGGTGACTATGAAACTACCAGATTGTTGTCATAAAAACACATCTGATTCACTAATGTCCTTTAGAGAAGAAAATCTGCCGCCCTTACCCGGTCTGGACTATTGTGACTCCAGACCCACAACAATGTAGTTGAGATGGTCCAGCGAGCCACTCAGTTGAAACAAACTGCTGCAGAAAATAAAAATAAAAACAGACGGACCACCCGGCATCGACCTAGACACTGACTTCAGACATGACAATGGCACATCCATCCCAGTCGACCCTGCATAGTCCTCCTCACTAACATCTGGGGACTTGTGTCAAAATTGGGAAAGCTGTCCTACAGACTAGTCAAGCAACAGCCGGACATAGTTATACTCACAGAATCATACCTTTCAGACAATGTCCCAGACTCCTCCATCACCATCCCTGGGAATGTCCTGTCCTACTGGCAGGACACCCCTCGAGAGGTGGAGGCACACTGGTATACAATCAGGAGAGAGTGGCCCTGGGAGTCCTCAACATTGACTGTGGACCCCATGAAGTCTCATGGCTTTAGGTCAAACATGGACAAGGAAACCTCCTACTGATTACCACCTACTGCCCTCAGCTGATGAATCACTACTCCTCCATGTTGAACACCACTTGGAAGGGTAGCAAGGGTACAGAATGTATTCTGGGTGAGGGACTTCAACATCCCTGCATCCAATCTGCGATGTGAGAGATAAGATGTAGGATACACATGAACAAAAACACGAAGGTGAGTGTTAAACAACGTACACTGTCCAACATTTCATAGTTTTAGTTCTGAATTTTTAAATATAAAACTAACCTCTTGATGTACCTCCGCTTGCAACTGACCATTTAGCAGGAAAGGCACGGCTGGAAAGAAACCAAAACAGCTTACATCAACCCAGGCAGGGAAAATAAATGACCACAGATTTGTATGCTATATGTCCCATTTATCTCATAATACATTATTCTATTAAATACTTTCAAAAAAGAAACTTAAAACATTCCCATTATGTAACCAACATCTTAATGGGGCCTCCATCTTTGACATATTATCAATATATAGTTTTCCATCACTGACCCTTGGCTTCCATCACCCTCTGCTGACAATTACTTTCACTGAATTGTGGTGGTTGCTGGATTATCACAGAAGCTGAATAAGTTGAATTCCATTTTTATTACCGGAGATTCCAGAATTTCTACTGATGTTTAAGGGATTGAATTTGGTAACACCGTTCATTTCTCCATGAAAATCTCAAACTGGTGCCCTTCAATGTTCTGACAAACGTTGGGGGTCTCAGGGTCTAACAGTACTTTGATGGATGGGGTCCTAGAGTTCCAAGAACAGTAGAGTGCAAGGTTCTAGGATTACTGGGAGAAGCATCCTAGGGTCTTAAAAGAAGTGGCTACAGAGATACTGAATGCATTGGTGGTAATCTACCAAAATTCCCTGGATTCTGGGGAACTGTAACGCCACTATTTAAAAAAGGAGGCAGACAGAAAGCTGAAACTATCGACCAGTTAGCCTAACATATGTCGTTGGGAAAATGCTGGAGTCCATCATTAAGGAAGCAATAGCAGGACATTTGGAAAGCATGATTCAATCAAACAGAGTCAACATGGTTTTATGAAAGGGAAATCACGTTTGACAAATTTGCTGGAGTTCTTTGAGGATGTAACAAGTAGGGTGGATAAAGGGGAACCAGTGGATGTGGTGTATTTGGATTTCCAGAAGGCATTCGATAAGGTGCCACATAAAAGGTCACTACACAAGATAAAAGTTCACGGGGTTGGGGGTAAGATATTAGCATGGATAGAGGATGGGCTAACTAACAGAAAACAGGAAGTCGGGATAAATGGGTCATTTTCTTGTTGGCAAACAGTAACTAGTGGGGTGTCGCAGAGATTGGTGCTGGGGACTCAACTATTTACAATCTATATTAATGATTTGGATGAAGGGACCGAGTGTAATGTAGCCAAGTTTGCTAATGATACAAAGATGGGTGGGAAAGCAAATTGTGAGAACACAAAAAATCTGCAAAGGGATATAGACAGGCTAAGTGAGTAGGCAAACATTTGGCAGATGGAGTATAATGTGGGGTTATTTAATTTGGCAGTAAAAATAAAAAAGCAAATTATAATTTAAATGGAGAAAAATTGCAAAGTGCTGCAGTACAGAGGGACCTGGGGGTCCTTGTGCGTGAAACACAAAATGTTAGTATGCAGGTACAGCAAGTGATCAGGAAGGCAAATGGAATGTTGTCCTTTATTGCAAGGGGGATGGAGTATAAAAGCAGAGAAGTCCTGCTACAACTGTAAATGGTATTGGTGAGGCCACACCTGGAGTACTGCATACAGTTTTGATCTCTGTATTTAAGGAAGGATATACTTGCATTGGAGGCTGTTTCAGAGAAGGTTCACTAGGTTAATTCCGGAGAAGAGGGGGTTGACTTATGAGGATAGGTTGGGCCTATAACACATGGAGTTCAGAAGAATGAGAGGTTATCTTATCGAAACATATAAGATAATGAGGGGGCTCGACAAGGTGGATGCAGAGAGGATATTTCCACTCATAGGGTAAACTAAAACTAGGGAACATAGTCTCAGAATAAGGGGCTGCCCATTTAAAACTGAGATGAGGAGGAATTTATTTTCTGAGGGTTGTAAATCTGTGGAATTCTCTGCCTCAGAGAACTGTGCAGGCTGGGTCATTGAATATATTTAAGGCAGAGATAGACAGATTTGTGAGCGATAAGGGAATAAAGGGTTATGGGGAGCGGGCAGGGAAGTGGAGCTGAATCCATGATCAGATCAGCCATGATCTTATTAAATGGCGGAACATGCTCGAGGGGCCAAATGGCCTACCCCTGCTCCTATTTCTTATGTTCTTATGATCTTGAGGCCAGGAAGGTGGGGGGGGATGGTATTGGGGAGGAATGCCTCAGGTGAGGGAGCACAGGATCTAAAAGGTTTAGTAACACCAAGAGGGGCCATATAATCTGCGACTTGGTTGTCTTGGAGTCCAGGAAGATTGAGAAGGGACAGTGTCTGGTAGTGCTGGGGGTTTGTAGGATTTGACAAAATTGAGAAGAACAGGATCTAAATTCTAACAGCCTAGTGGGAGAGGGGGGTGGGGAGAAGAGTAGGATATCAGGAACAAAAGTGCTGTTGGTTATTTTTGAACCAATAGTGCCATCATTACCTCCCCATCAGCCTCTTCTCTGAACCATCCACATCTCCTTTAACATCAACAACACCCCTGTACGCACTACCAACCAGTTTGTTGCTTTTTTTTTTACTGCTTTAAAGCATTTAACCATAAAGTTTCAGCTTTTTTAAATTAATGGACAGAAAAATCAGACAAAAATGGACACGGAGCCGAAGAGAATAGGTGACTAAAAAAAAGAGGTAGGCTTTAAAGAGGAAAGAAAGGTGGGGGGAGTGTGCAGTGTCACCTTCTGCATTGCAGGTGAATAGTGTCCTAATTTCCAGACTGGTCGATGACATGCACGGCACCCTTCTATGTACTTCCAGTCCAATTATGTTACTTCCGCTCAAGAGAACGTTCCAGGGTCTAACTCTCCAGTCTGTGGGATCTCTACTGTTCTTTACCTTCGTATAAGCCCTTTCTATCTCTCACTTTCCTTGTTATCCAAGGTTGTTTAATTACACAAGTAGAGCTCTTGCCTTTAGCGGTATGTACAAGTCTTGTATTCTATCACTGTTCATCTGTAAATAGATCTGCCCAGTCTACTGGCGTTAATTTCAGCCTTTCCTAAATCTAAAACCTTGGTTTGTGACTCACCCTTCTTCCTCTCAAGCCTAATACTGAATTCTATCATATTATGGTCACTGTTAGCTAGGCGTTAAGATTATTGATTAGTTCAGGTTCATTACTCATTACTAAATCTAAGATGGCTTCTTCTCTTGTCCATCGACATCTCCCAGTCCACCATGTTAATAGCTGCCTCAAAAGAGAAGTTGTGGATTTGAAGTAAAACATGTAATTAAGATATTAACACAGACAGTTCAATGATTAAATTGAATAATTATTGTGGAATGTGGAGTTTTTTTATTTTGGTTAAAACCTGATTTTGGGCATAAATTCTAATTACCGATGAAAAGTGGCCGAGGAAAATTTTTTATAAGAGCATTTTGAATGATTTAATTGGTTCATTAGCAATGACAGGCAACAATTTACATTAAGAACATTAATCAGAAGTGATTACATGGGGAATTTTGATTTTAAATGTTATCGAAGTGCAACAAAAATCCTAACAGTTAAAGAAGCTTTTCAGAATCTTCAAAAATTGGGACCACCGAAAGTAAAAAAAAACTGAGACCTCAAAATTATTTTGAAGAGTCAGGGAATTAGAAATTGCCCTCCGCCCCAAATGTAGCGGATAATTCAAATTAAATGAATATTCTCCGCCCGCATCCATGGGGCGGAGAATAGAGCGAAATTGTCCTCTTTTTCTCTTTTAATTTTTTGCGGCGGTGTTTGGGGTGAAAGTGCGTTGGGAGTGGGGCAGTGGGCGGGTGGTGTCATCAGCGTGACGCTAATGATGTCAGCACGATGCGAAAGTGCTGCATCGTGCTGATGCGTAGCAACGTCCCTCTCCTTCAGTTAACTGGGAGGCCCGCTGCAAACTCTGCAGCCACTTTAGTAGCACCCACTAGGCCACCAGGGAGGGTTTCGGCCGGGCCAGCTGTCCGGCACCCGTGGCCGCCATTGTCAGGCCTATTTCATTCGGCCGGCAATTAAAATAAAATGGCGGCTACAGCAGTATGCCCTCCCCTTTAAGGGGGGGGATGTGACACCCAACCACTAGCAGTTTCCTGCCGGGAAAGCTGTTGGGGGCACCGAGCGTCTCCGCTCCGCTCCTGCGGGGCAAATTCCCTCGTGAGGTGGAAAGGGGTTAGCGTGTGCCCGACGGTGCGAGAACACGGGGCGCAGCAGAAACCCCAGCCTGGTGGCAATTTTGAATGGGTCGGACCATCTGTTTGTCCCAGGCCGGAAAGGCCTTGAAGAGCGGGTTAATTTCAGCCCCAGGGCCTCTTGGGTTTAAAAAAAGAGCCTACTCACTGAAGGAAAACAGTACCTTTCAAAAGTAAGAAAATCGCAACCTTTAGTGACCAAAAAAGCTAAAATGCAGCCTTTTAAAAAAATCTGGGCCTCCTCAAATTACTATAATCAAGTCAGTATCAAATTGGTGTCAGAATAATTGTGAAAAAAGGAACATCTTAAAAACAGGTGCATCTCGTGTGTCTTAAATACAGGGCTTCCATCATATATAGAAAAATTCCAACCTCTGTAAAACAACAAAATCTTGTCCGGCAGTGTGGAAAAATCAAAGCCAGAGTATTTGTCAAAAAAATTTGGGGCTTCTTCAAATGTGAATTTTCTGACCCTTTTGATTCTTTTAAAACTCGGGCCTCAACAATCATTGAGAAGTATCCTCCACCAACCCTCGCCCCTGAGGCATTTTATCTAACCTCTCTTCTCCCCCAGTATCTCAACACCTCCATCCTCACTTTTCCAAACACCACCATCCCACTAAGGAACATCTACCTCGCCACACATGTACCTATCCTGTCCTCCCCAAATGTGGTATTTTTCCTAACACCGCCCCCCCTCACAAGCAGTTTTCCAACCCCTTCCCCAATGAAACAGTTTAGCCTCATCATCTCTTCACTCCCTCTAGGCCTCTTGTCCCTCCATCCATCCTCCTCCACTCCTCTGATCCAATTATCCACGCCCTATAGATTTGTGTGATTTGAAAACAGCACTTCATCTTGAACACTCAGTGTAATTTTAAGGGACGAACTATTTGTACTGCACTTTTTTTTGACAGACAGGCAACAAGTCCTGCCCCGTGTACTGCACTATTAAGCCCCGCCCCATCAAGTTCCACCCCCCTCCCCTCCTCCTGGCCGAACCATTCCATCCACGTGGTGCCAGCAGGACCTGAGGCTCCGACTCTCTTTCTCAATCCCCACCCCCGCCGCCCGGCCGGCCTGTGCCCGATGGCAGCGGGCTGCTGCTCCTCCGGCCGACCGGGCCCCAAGCCTCCCGTGAGCCGCGAGTTCCCGCTGGTCCCCCGACCAAGCAGCCCCAAGCCTGGAGATAATTCCCCTGTTTCTGGGAGTTCCCCGAGCTCCCCGCTGGGCCGCCAAGCACAAAGCTCCCCGCTGGACCTGGTTGGAGAGAGAGAGACTGACTGTTTGGGGGGAGAGGAGGGGGGGGGGCGGGAGGACAGAGTGTGGTTGGGGAGGAGAGGCTGGGGAGGGGGCGCGGAGGGGGGAGAGTGAGAGGCTTGGGGGGAGGGGGGAGGGGGATCAGAGGGAAGACAGGGAATTCAGGAAATACAGATCATGTTCATCCAACCCTCTACAAGGGACATCGTTGAAGTGGATGATATCCAGAAGTCACGACACTGTCACTATTCACTTCATACCCAATAAACCTGTTAACAATCCATACACAATTCCCCATCTATTGGGGGGGGGGGGGGGGGGGTGGGGAGGATGCACTTGCGCTTGGGTAAGGCACTTCGGCTGGGGGAGGCATGCACTTGGACTCCCTTCATCCATCGGCGACGTCCGGGCCTCCCTTCACCCATCGGTGACGTCCTGGACTCCCTTCTTCCAATGACGACCTGGACTCCCTTCTTCCAATGATGATCTGGCCTCCCTTCTTCCAATGACGACCTGGACTCCCTTCTTCCAATGATGACCTGGACTCCCTTCTTCCAATGACGACCTGGCCTCCCTTCTTTCAACGACGACCTGGCCTCCCTTCCTCCAGCAATGGCTGTGGTCACCCTGACCTCTCCTCCTTCCACAAAATGGGCCTCTAATTTTCCCAGTGCCTGCCCCCAGTCAGGCCTCGGATCTCTTACCATCTCACCGAAGGGTGCTGTTCAGCGCCGAACTTACGGCCCACATCTCGCCATAGGCAATTAGGCTCATACAGCAGTTCCTGGTCTCCGTCGTCTTGGACCCCCTTGCCACTGGACCTAGACCTTGCTCAGCTAAGCCCGTGTGACAGCCGGTGTGCAACGGCCAAAGAACTCACGCACAAGCATCTTCCACCCTTCAATATGAAGTTTGGGACTTGGAACGTCAGGACCCTCATGGACAACTCCAACAGTGACAGGCCGGAACGCCGTACTGCCATAGATGCCCGGGAATTTAGATGCTTCGATGTCAACATCACCACCCTAAGCGACACACGGCGGGCAGGGGAAGGCCAGCTCAAGGAACAAGGTGGAGGTTACACTTTCTTCTGGAAAGGCAAACCAGAGGAAGAACGGCGCCTCCATAGAGTAGGTTTCGCTATCAAGAACGAGCTGGTCGACCGCCTCAAAGACTCCCCCTGCGGGATTAGCGAACGTCTCATGACTCTCCGACTCACTCTATCCCGGAACCAGTGCACCACAGTCATCAGTGTGTATGCCCCAACACTCGATGCAACAGATGAGATCAAAGAGGGTTTTTACTCCAGCCTCGAAAAATCCCTGTCCCGCGTCCCTACGGACAACAAACTGATCCTCCTTGATGACTTCAACACCAGGGTCGGCAAAGACACAGAGCTCTGGGGAGTTATGTTCGCAGAGAGGGGGTAGGGAAAACCAACTCCAGTGGTACCCTGCTCCTGACAAAATGCCAAGAACACGACCATGTCATCACTAACACCTTGTTCCGCCAGAGGGACAAATACAAGGCATCGTGGCAACACCCTTGCTCCAAACACTGGCACCTGCTCGACTATGTCATCGTTCGAGCCAGGATTGCAAGGATGTGCGCAACACCTGCGCCATGACAGGAGCTGATGACTGCAGGACGGACCACTGCCTAATCCGCTCCATCATCAACATCAATATAGCCCCAAAGCGGCGACGGCAGCAGAAGCAGTGCCACAAATAAAATCAATGCCGGGGCACTCAAAGACCCAGTTAAGAGAGCCCGATACAGCCAGCGCCTCATTGCTAAACTGACGACACTTGATGACCCTGAGACACAGAATACCCACAGTGCTTGGTCTGCCCTCCAGGCCACCATAACCAGTGCCTGCGAAGAGACGCTCGGTCACTCAACCTGGAAACACCAGGACTGATTTGATGAGAATAACCAGAAGATCCAAGAGCTAATAAATCGCAAGCGTAGGGCATTTCTGAACCTAAAACAACCCAACTCAGGAGCAGCAAAGCGGCATTACAGACGGCTTAAGGCCGAGGTCCAACAAAAAACCCGCAACCTGAAGAATAGATGGTGGGTGGAGAAAGCACAGGAGATACAGCAGCCGGCCGACAGCCACGATATGCGAGGATTCTTCACCGCAGTCAAGGCTACCTACGGCCCAAGCACTCAAGGCCCCACCCCGCTGCTGGCCAGGAATGGGGAGACACTCATCAAGGACACTGAGGCAGTCAGGACCCGCTGGAAGGAGCACTTCGAAGATCTCCTTAACCGAGACACTGCCTTTGACTCGAGTGTCCTCGACTCCATCCGGCAGCATGCTACCCGCCACCACCTCAGCAAAACCACAGCCCTGCACGAGGTAGAAAAGGCCATCCGCCAGCTCAAGAACAATAAGGCAACGGGAGCAGATGGAATCCCCGCTTAGCCACTAAAGTATGACGGAGAGGCACTCTTGGCACAAATGTATGACCTCATCTCTCTCATCGGGAAGGAGGAGAGCATGCCGGGAGATCTGAGATATGCAGTAATCGTGACCATCTTTAAAAAAGGGGACAAGTCCGACTGCGGCAACTACAGAGGAATCTCCCTGTTATCAGCCACTAGGAAAGTCGTCACGAGAATCCTCCACAACCGTCTTCTCCCTGTGGCTGAGGAGCTCCTCCCGGAGTCACAGTGCGGATTTTGTCCACTACGGGGTACAACAGATATGATCTTTACGGCGCGACAGCTGCAAGAAAAATTCAGGGAACAGCACCAACCCTTGTACATGGCCTTCTTTGACCTTACAAAGGCTTTTGACACTGTTAACCGCGAGGGACTATGGAGCGTCCTCCTCCGTTTTGGCTGCTCCCAAAAGTTTGTCACCATCCTCCGCCTGCTCCACGACGACATGTAAGCCGTGATCCTGACCAACGGATCCATCATAGACCCGATCCACATCCGGACTGGGGTCAAGCAGGGCTGCATCATCGCGCCAACCCTCTTCTCGACCTTCCTCGCTGCAATGCTCTACCTCACTCAACAAGCTCCCCGCTGGAGTAGAACTAAACTACAGAACCAGAGGGAACCTGTTCAACCTTCGTCGTCTCCAGGCCAGATACAAGACAGTCCCCAACCTCTGTTGCCGAACTACAGTACGCGGACGACGCTTGCGTCTGCGCACATTCAGAGACTAAACTCCAAGTCATAGTCAACATCTTCACTGAGGTGTTCGAAAGTATGGGCCTTACGCTAAACATCCGTAATACAAAGGTCCTCCACCAACCTGACTCTGTCACACAGCACTGCCCCCTAGTCATCAAGATCCAAGGCGCGGCCCTGGACAACATGGACCACTTTCCATACCTCGGGAGCCTATTATCAGCAAGGGCAGACATTGATGATGAGGTTTAACACCACCTCCAATGCGCTAGCGCAGCCTTCGGCCGCCTGAGGAAGAGAGTGTTCGAAGACCAGACACTCAAATCTGTCACCAAGCTCATGGTCTACAGGGCTGTTGTGATATCCAACGTTAGTGTCCTCGATCAGGCCAACATCCCCAGCATCGAAGCACTGGCCACACTCGAACAGCTCCGTTGGGCGGGCCACATCATTCACATGCCTGACATAAGACTCCTAAAGCAAACGCTCTACTCGGAACTCCTACACGGCAAGCGAGCTCCAGGTGGACAGAGGAAACGTTTCAAGGACACCCTCAAAGCCTCCTTGATAAAATGCAACATCCCCACCGACACCTGGAAGTCCCTGGTCAAAGACCGCCCTAAGTGGAGGAAGAGCATCCAGGAGGGCGTTGAACACTTAAGAGTCTCAACGCCAAGAGCATGCAGAAAACAAGCGCAGGCAGCTGAAGGAGCGTGCAGCAAACCAATCCCACCCACCCTTTCCTTCAATGACTGTCCGCCCCACCTGTGACAGGGACTATAATTCCCGTATTGGACTGTTCAGTCAACTAAGAACTCACTTTTATCGAGTGGAAGCAATTCTTATTCGATTTCGAGGGACTGCCTATGATGATGATGCACTTGGACTGGGGTAGGCACTTTGGCTGGGGGAGTCATACACTTGGACTGGGGTAAGGCACCGGCTGGGGGAGGCATGTACTTGGACTGGGGTACGAGATTTTGGTTGGTCCTTGCTGTCTTCTGTGGAGCTCTGTCGCTTCAGGAAGTCAAAGTGGATCACGTTACAATTTGCAAAGTCAGTGAGACCTTGAGATGGGCGGTTCCAGTTACACATTCCTGTGAAACTTCAGGGTGTGGCTTATCCTCCAAGGGGACCAATCAGAAATAAGGGTGGAGGCTGTTGGCCATTTTTGCAGTACAAATAAACATGTCCTAATTTTAACCGAAAATAAAATTATTTTAACAATTTTGTTCTGCTTTATTTTTCCACATCCTGCTCCCATCCCTGCCCCGCCTCCCGCAACCTGTCCTCATTTTGTATCTGGTTTTATATTTTTGAACTTAAACTTAACATTTTTCTCCCTAATATATATCCTATCCCTCTTGAACTTTTGCCCTCTGATCCCCCCCAGGTTAAATCCTTTATCTTCTTCCATTAGACTTTCGTGGAGGATGTATTTTCAGGCTATCAAAAGCCCAGGCTTGGAAGATCAACCTTGGACATATTTTTACACATCGAATTCAAAAAGGGCAACATGAATGTGCATACTCCCAGCCTCCAGAACCCCCAAATTCCTGACCAAGCAAATTTATCCGTAGTCAAAAGGTTAATATGTAGTCCTGATAAAAATTACATTTCCCAAGTGTAAAATTTAGAACTTGGAGGCAGATATTCACCAATGACAATCACAATGGAAACAGAAGGTAATGATCCAACAACAGTGACTTAACTGCATTTTTGAAGTTACAAGCAAGGAGTTAAAATGGGCAGAATAATCCTTGCATTATATCAGTTCACTGTTTCCACTGAACAACCTCAATTTACAATGAGTCTTTAAAGGAGCTGTGCGCCTTCATTAATGACAGAACTTCCGAAGTGATTTTTGAAAATAATTTTTGTTTCGATCAAGGTCACAGTCCTTCAACACTTCCGGGCCTCTGTTTAAAATGCAAGCTGAGCCAGTAGGCAACATAGTTCCCACTGACCACACTTTCCAGGCAATGCAACACACAGTGACAAACTCTCCACATGCCCAATTTGTGACCTTTACTCGTAATGTTTAGAAAACTTAATCTGTTGGAAGAAAACGTTGAGTCAATTTATTATGAAAGGATTCTGGACTATGCAGCAATTTATTTTCAGGAAAATAATTTCAAAAATAATCTTTTCATACTTAAGGCTCTCTTGTGAGCTGGAAGAGGATCGGTCCGAGTGAGGGAGAGATGCAGCACTCGTGGAACTCTTCAGGTGAGCCTGAAAACCTTTTTGATAGGAAGGCTCCAGGGAGTTGTACAATGCATCAGCTTCTGCAGGAAAATGGTTTTGAAGACTCCAATAAGTTCTATTCAAAAAAATTAAACATCACAAGTTTCAGTATTTGAAAGGAACATTAGGTGCTCATCTGTAAACAATATTATAGATAGCCTCTACTTAACTAATTTCTGGGGGAAAAAATTCAAGTAAAATGTGAAAAAAGCCACATAGCAACAGAAAAGTAATTAAACAATTAGACTCAAATCTCTTACTGTCCCAGCCAATGATTTTTGTAACAAAAACACATAGGCTCTGATGTTATTCAATTACCTCAGTGTATTTAATGTTGAATAAATAAAAATAGTTACAATTTCTAATTTTAACTATAATTAAAAACTGGAATTCACTGAAAAAACACTTGTTCTCAAGATGCTGACTCTTGTTTAAGTGTGGTTACACAGACAACAGCAGCCCTCTGGTACTTCACTGAAGTTGCTATTCTACAAGGTGACTGTCGGCAAGCTGTTTGCTTATGATGGGGAAACACAGCTGAGCCCAACTTTGTTCTCAGAGCAGCCACATTAGTACATTTCAAGCAAGAGACACTGGACAATGACCAGGCACAGGAATCCTTGCTGAATTTTCCCCTCCGAAGCTCAAGACTGAGGCTAGTTGTAGTTTCCTAACTACTGCCCTGGCTGAAATGAACTACCTCAGTATAAATCAGCAAACAAAGCTGGGACCTTCTGTTCTATATGACTTATAACTATATCAATTCATGTTTATAGCACAGGACAAGCTAAACAGAACTGCCTAAAGCAATATGGGGGTAATAGTATTGCAGCAGCTTGTATCATCACATTTAATGTGTTGAATGGGCAGAATTGCAGTTTATTAAATAGAATAATACTTCACAAAAAAAAAGTGTTTCTCTAGTTGAAGATCAACAATGTGGATTATAATTATAGTTCCATTTTATATATATATTTTCTCTGTGCATTACATATCTAGAGTATCTACAAACGGTTACTTTTTAATTCAGTAAACGGCTCAGTGTTAATCTGGAGCAGATTTACTGTATTATTTAAAAAATTAGCTCTGTAGTTCCATACTTTCTAGCTTCCTGTCTGACTTCTGCATCAGCGTCCGAAATGCCCTTCTTGATGGTCTCCACCAGAACAGTCACATGTCTAAGCAAAATATAGAATGATGCATCTGTTACGATCTTCACCAAAACATTGTAATCATTTAAATGCCTATGTATCAATACATAGAATGAAATCCAACTATATTGATTGTGATGGCCAAATGATGTACGAACACAACGTACTTCCTAATTATAGCAATTGTTTCTTTCTCTCAATCCCTGACGTGCCACATTATCCTCCATGCTGTAGGTGTCGAGCAGAGGCAGCAAGGGGGAAAACAACTAGACAGTACATAAGCATAGGCACCCATACCTTCTAGTGCCTCATCAAAGAGTAGCACGGACACAGACATGGGGGTAGGTTGTCTTGGACTGAGAGGGCCTGCAGAACAGGATGTGATATGGGGACCTAAAGTGAAGGCATGCCCAAAAAAACCACCCACTTGTGAGACAGATGTTAATCTTTTCAGACAAGTAGTTTTCTAACATAGGCTGTAATCTGAACTTTGGGTTCATTGCGCACGTTTACTCTAGATTAGTTGATTTCTTGAGTGTTTTTTTTAAAGTAACTTCCCATCAAAGTGTAAATTGATGCTTGCTTACTAAAAATACAAAGTGAAATATTTACAATACTGAGCTTTCATCTTTCAATTTTTCCAAATATATATTTTTCCTTTGCGCTTTAAGCAACTGATGGAAGTAGTGGTCACCAGTTTGGGAATTCACTTTTGAGGTACATTTTTACTTTATATGCTATTACAAAGTATACAGATATGAAATATATTTACTGTTGTATACAAAATATTCAATTAAAATTAATTACATAAAATAACCACAACCTTGACATCTGTTTAAGTGCGTCTGCAAATGGTAGAACATCACCAACAAACAAGCCCTACAAATCCTATATAGTTTTACTCTCAATTTGAGGTGCAAAAATAATCCAATTTCAAATTTGCATACAATATTTAGCACACCAGTTGTCTCTATGACTCAGCATTTCTGTCACGCTTTATCATAAATCACTACAGATTTACAAATAAAAGATGCAATGAGCTTTTAAAAATCATCAAATGATTAACAAGTATCATTAGATATTATTATTCCCATCCTGATTGTAGACTTCTTTCTCCTCAAACAGATTTTATTTCTTTTGAATTTCTACTTCATGTCCTTACCTTTCGAGGGAATGTGTTTGCCATTCCTGCAGCAACAAATCTAAAAACTCATAACAGCGTCTGCAAATAATAATATGGAAAAGTCAGTCTTGTACAAATGAAATTATCAATACTTTTGAAATTGAGCTCTCTTGCTTGGCATCTGGAATTTTAAGTTAACAAGAAATATTTCTGTGAACAGTTTAGATAATGTGAACAGTTTAGATAATGTAAACAGGTTATTTTTGCTCACTTAGGTTACTGTGCACTGCATAAACATACATAGTGAACAGCAAAAGTTATCGGGGTTTCTGCAACTCAAACTGGGGCAGCAAAGCTGCTCCAAGTAATGTGGGATTACAGAGTGAGTTTTTAATGTCATTGCTAGCCACTGCAGCCTAAGTTCAACAGTAGTTTGCTCTAGTCTGGCAAAATTATTAAAGGAATGGATCACATACTAACAAGGTTAAAAATAATGAAACATACAGGGTCTCAGATATAATACTTTTCATACTATTAATTCACCATTTTACTTAAAATACAAGTAAATTTGTTCTTCTTTCCTGGCCAAATATCACTTGGCAGTTTTGAGAGTAGTTTTTTTCCATGATTAGCTTTTTTCTTCCTTCACTTGTCACTTCCCACCATGGTTCATCCTAAACCTGTCATTGGTGTTGTAGTGCTCAAGGAAATTTTCACCCACTGTGAAGGCTTTAGTAACCCACACCTGAACAGTCAAATCCACAAGCCACACTGGGACTGCACCATGGTTCTGGCATGGCTGGCTCATTAGATATTAGTCATTAAGACAGGAATCAAAGCAGCATCAAAGCACCTCAAGCATGCCTTCTGGCCCATTGCAAAGACCTATCCCCTTCAGCAACACAAAAAGCAGCTTTACAAACTAAACCATTAACTCAGTAATCTTATTTAATGGCTTAAAGTGTACAAAATGCTGAAAAAGATATACAAAATCATACTTCAGTTATTTGTAATTTTTTTGGTTCACCATTGAAACACTCGTACTCTTCCACAGAAATTTGATATAATTTCTTCATAGGAGCCAAGAACACCCCAATCCTTGACTACCTGATTGCTGTAGTGCAATCCGTGTATTGCTGGCCCACAGGAGTAGGGCAAAAATGACTGCAACTACAATGATTCACCTCTCTGTCTCTCATGCATTCACACGTGCACACACACAAATAGTAGTTGGATCCCAGCTGAGGAAACCTGAGCAGCTTCCTGAATAAAAGACCAAGTTCAATACAGTGACCAAATGTCTGGTATAAGAACATAAGAATTAGTCTGTGTTTCCAGTCTACTTTAGCCAACGCTGCCCTCATCCCACTGTAGTCCCCTTTGTTTAAACGTAGTATGCTCATTTGAGACACTACTTCCTCACCCTCAATCTGTATTACAAATTCAACCATATTGTGATCACTCATTCCGAGAGGATCTTTTACTAGGAGATTGTTTATTATTCCTGTCTTATTACACAGGACCAGATCTAAGATAGCTAGCTCCCTTGTAGATTCTGTAACATACTGTTCTAAGAAACAATCCCGTATTCATTCTATGAATTCCTCCGCAAGGCTACCCCCTGCGATTTGATTTGACCAATCGATATGTAGGTTAAAATCCCCCATGATTACTGCCATTCCTTTTTCACATGCCTCCATTATTTCCTTGATTATTGTCTGCCCCATCGTGAAGTTATTATTTGGGGGCCTATAAACTATGCCCACCAGTGACTTTTTCCCCTTATTATCTCTAATCTCCACCCACAATGATTCAACATTCTGTTCATTAGAGCCAATATCGTCTCTCACAACTGCCCTGATATCATCCTTTAACAACAGAGCTACCCCACCTCCTTTCCCTTCTTGTCTATCTTTCCGAATTGTCAGATACCCCTATATGTTTAATTCCCAGTCTTGGCCACCCTGCAACCACGTTTTAGTAATGGCCACCAAATCATACCCATTTGTAATGATTTGTGCCGTCAACTCATTTACTTTGTTTCGAATGCTGCGTGCGTTTAGGTAAAGTGTTTTAATACTAGTTTTTAAACCATGATTTTTAGTGTTGACCCCTCCTGCAGCCCCTTTATATTCATACATATACAACAACAACAACTTGTATTTATATAGCACCTTTAATGTAGTGAAACATCCCAAGGCACTTCACAGGAATATTACGAGACAAAAAATTTGACACCAAGCGCTTAAGTAGAAATTAGCGCAGGTGACCAAAAGCTTGGTCAAATAGGTAGGGTCGAAGGAGCGTCTTGAAGGAAGAAAGAGAGGTAAGCGAGGCGGAGAGGTTTAGGCAGGGAGTTCCAGAGCTTGGGGCCTAGGCAACAGAAGCCACAGTCACCAATGGGGGTTGAGTGATTATAATCAGGGATGCTCAAGAGGGCAGCATTCGAGGAGTGCAGACATCTCGGGGGGGCGGGGGGGTTGTGGAACTAAAGGAGTTAGAGAGATAGGGAGGGGCGAGGCCAAGGAGGGATTTGAAAATAAGGATGAGCATTTTGAAATCGAGGCATTGCTTAACTGGAAGCCAACGTAGGTCAGCGAGCACAGTGAGCGGGACTTGGTGCGAGTTAGGACTTGGGCAGCCAAGTTTTAGATCATGTCTAGTTTACGTAGGGATAGGAAGGGCCTTGTTTACAAGTAAACGGACATTCCGGAGGGAGATGCAGAGAGGGTCGGTGATGGCTGCCCCACTGCCTGCGTCCACAGGGTCAGCGCTGGCAGCAGGGGGGGGGGGGAGAGGAGTTGGACGGGGAGAAGATTGACAAGATTAGCCCCCAGTGGGCACGCTGGGCGGGAAAGTCGGTGAGAGAGTAGGATGGGACAGTTGGGGTTGCTGCTTGTAAGGAAGCAGCGACAAGTGCCTTGATGGGCCCATCGTAGGATGTCGAGAGAGGCACAGAGGGAAGCTGTCAGCTTATCTAGAAGGGAGTCAAGCCTGCGACGGCAGCAGGAGAGTAGGGAGGCCAAAAAATAATGAAGGAAAGGGGTAGGGATTTGGGAGGGCGAAGTAGCGGAGAGAGAGATGAAAGGAGGCATGATGACAGGAGAGAACCGTCAGGGAGGGATAAAGAGAAAAGGAAAGTGGAAAAGTATTGAATGGCTCGGGTCCAGAGCGGCCGCCAAAGTGCACACACAGGGACAGGGGTAAAGCTCAGGTTACATCGGCCTGTTTAAATGTAGAACATACAATATTCGATGGGTAGGAAAAGACCAGCTGGTCCATCAAGCCTGCCCCACATCTCATGCTGGGTGGAGCATTTCAAGTAGACACTTCCTATCTAACCCCTGCGCCGCTCACAGCCATGTAATCACCGGAGAAAGGCACAAAACCAGAGAAAAAATACAAGTTTCGAATGGATCAAAAAATTGCTACACCCAGTAAATGGAAAGTGATACTGTTACAAATTTCTGCTCTGCACCAAGTCTCTCGGGTGCAGTGTCCTCGGTCACTTCTTTAAGACCCACCCCCCAGCATCCTCTACAATCTGGAGAATAAATTTACCACCACTATCTCGTTACACCATATTGTCATTTGCAGTGGGAGGCAGAACAATGAACCCCTCATGGTATGAACTGGATACTATGATTTTGCACATGCGTTTCTCCTGTATTTCAGAGGGTGAACTGATGAGCATTCTCGTGAAACAAGGCCAACTGTAAACCAACAAATTCTTATTTTACATGAAAATCTTATTTTAAATGACTAAAATACAATTTTCACAACAGGTTTTATTAATTTCGCATTGCCCCTCAATGTCAAAAATAATGAATAAAGCAAACTCTGTCCTTGATATGGGCTGACCTTACTTTACAAGAATTGTTGACTGGCTCTGACTTAGAAAGTGAGACAACTGTGCCTCTCATTGGGGTCAAGTTTCGGCCTGAGTTGCTCCTATTTTTTTGGAGCAACTAGTTTAGAATGGAGTATCTTAGAAATTGCAATTCTCGGCCTTTAGTTTGCTCCAGTTCTAGTGAGTTAGAACAGTTTTATTTTAGAACAGATTTTTTTTCAAAAGGGGGCGTGTCCGGCCAATTATTTTCAGATACTCCTTTAAAGTTGCTCCAGTTCTAGTGAGTTAGAACAGTTTTATTTTAGAACAGATTTTTTTTCAAAAGGGGGCGTGTCCGGCCAATTACACCTGTTTTGCAAGTCTAGCAAAAACTTACTCGAAACTAACTTAGAATGGAGTAAGTGTAGATTTTTGTCCGCTCAGAAAAACGTTGCCTACACAGAGAAGATGGGGGGGGAAGAAGAGAGGAAGATGGGGGGGAGAAGAAAGGAAGATGGGGGGGAGAAGAAAGGAAGATGGGGGGGAAGAAGAGAGGAAGATGGGGGGAAGAAGAGAGGAAGATGGGGGGAAGAAGAGAGGCAAGATGGGGGGAAGAAGAGAGGAAGATGGGGGGAGAAGAAAGGAAGATGGGGGGAGAAGAAAGGAAGATGGGGGGAAGAAGAGAGGAAGATGGGGGGAAGAAGAGAGGAAGATGGGGGGAGAAGAGAGGAAGATGGGGGGAGGAGAGAGGAAGACGGGGGGAGGAGAGAAGAGGGAAGATGGGGGGAGAAGAGAGGAAGATGGGGGGAGAAGAGAGGAAGATGGGGGGGAGGAGAGAGGAAGACGGGGGGAGGAGAGAAGAGAGGAAGATGGGGGGAGAAGAGAGGAAGATGGGGAGGAGGAGAGAGGAAGACGGGGGGAGGAGAGAAGAGAGAAGATGGGGGGAGAAAGGAAGATGGGGGAGAAAGGAAGATGGGGGGAGGAGAAGATAGGAAGATGGGAAGGGAGAAGAGAGGAAGATGGGTAGAAGAGAGGAAGATGGGGGGAAGAAGAGAGGAAGATGGGGGGAGAAGAGAAGGAAGATGGGGGGGAGAAAGGAAGATGGGGGGGGAAGAAAGGAAGATGGGGGGGAGAAGAAAGGAAGATGGGGGGAAGAAGAGAGGAAGATGGGGGGAAGAAGAGAGGAAGATGGGGGGAAGAAGAGAGCAAGATGGGGGGAAGAAGAGAGGAAGATGGGGGAGGAAGAAAGGAAGATGGGGGGAGAAGAAAGGAAGATGGGGGGGAAGAAGAGAGGAAGAGTGGGGGGGGAAGAGAGAAGATGGGGGGAAGAAGAGAGGAAGATGGGGGGAAGAAGAGAGGGAAGATGGGGGGAAGAAGAGAGCAAGATGGGGGGAAGAAGAGAGCAAGATGGGGGGAAGAAGAGAGCAAGATGGGGGGAAGAAGAGAGCAAGATGGGGGGGAAGAGAGGCAAGATGGGGGGAGAAGAGAGGAAGATGGGGGGAGAAGAGAGGAAGATGGGGAAAGAGAAGGGAAGGAGAGAGGAAGATGGGGGGAGAAGAGAGGAAGATGGGGGGAGAAAGGAAGATGGGGGGAGAAAGGAAGATGGGGGGAGAGAAGATAGGAAGATGGGAAGGGAGAAGAGAGGAAGATGGGTAGAAGAGAGGAAGATGGGGGGGAGAAGAGAGGAAGATGGGGGGAGGAGAGAGGAAGATGGGGGGAGGAGAGAGGAAGATGGGGGGAGGAGAGAGGAAGATGGGGATGGAGAAGAGAGGAAGATGGGGGGAGGAGAGAGGAAGATGGGGGAGGAGAGAGGAAGATGGGGGGGAGAGAGGAAGATGGGGGGAGGAGAGAGGAAGATGGGGAAGAAGAGAGGAAGATGGGGGGAAGAAGAGAGGAAGATGGGGGGAGAAAGAAGAGAGGAAGATGGGGGAGGAGAGAGGAAAATGGGGGGAGGAGAGAGGAAGATGGGGGGGAGAAGAGAAGGAAGAGGGAGGAGAGAGGAAGATGGGGGAGGAGAGAGGAAGATGGGGGGAGAAGAGAGGAAGATGGGGGAGGAGAGAGGAAGATGGGGGGAGGAGAGGAAGATGGGGGAGGAGAGAGGAAGATGGGGGGAGGAGAGAGGAAGATGGGGGGAGGAGAGAGGAAGATGGGGGGAGGAGAGGAAGATGGGGGAGGAGAGAGGAAGATGGGGGAGGAGAGAGGAAGATGGGGGGAGGGAGAGAAGATGGGGGAGGAGAGAGGAAGATGGGGGGAGGAGAGAGGAAGATGGGGAGGAGAAGGAGGAAGATGGGGGGAGGAGAGAGGAAGATGGGGGAGGAGAGAGGAAGATGGGGGGAGGAGAGAGGAAGATGGGGGGGAGAAGAGAGGAAGATGGGGAGGAGAAGAGAGGAAGATGGGGGAGGAGAGAGGAAGATGGGGGGAGGAGAGAGGAAGATGGGGGGAGGAGAGAGGAAGATGGGGAGGAGAAGAGAGGAAGATGGGGGGAGGAGAGAGGAAGATGGGGGGGAAGAAGAGAGGAAGATGGGGGGGAGAAGAGAGGCAGATGGGGGGGAGAAGGAGGAAGATGGGGGGGAAGAAGAAAGAAGAGGAGAGCGGAAGATGGGGGGGGGGAGAGGGGGAAGAGAGAAGACAACCAAGAAGAAGCCGGACCCCGCCGAGGACTTCGGGCGGGGTCCGCACACAGCCGGTGCCGGGCTGCTGCCGTCACCTCTGACTCTTCGGGCGGGGTCCGCCCCAGCGAGATGCGGGCGGGCCCCGCTGACGGCAATGACGCCGCCGACTGCCAGGAGTTCTTTGGGCGGGGCCCGCCCCCAGGCAAGAGGCCGGGCGGGCAGGCCCCGCCGCTGAGGTAAGATGTGCAGGCCACTCGCCCTGGGATAGGGGCAACGTCCCTTTGGCCTGGGATAGGATCGTCGCCCCGGAGACAGGACGCCGGCAGCTACGCTGGCACTGTTTTCGGCGCAGAGCTGTAGCTCCGCCCCCAGCAGCTACTGCTGCGCAGCGCCGAGGTGGAATTGGGCCGACAGCTATCTGAGAATCGCGAGGTAAGTATTCGGCGCAATTTTGTTCTAAAAATTAGGCGGGCCTCTCCGAAGTGCGCCATTCTAACGGGCGGCCGAAACTCGACCCCAAGATTCCAGACACAAACCTACTGCAGACTGCCTACCACCCCCATCTCTTCCCCCGCCACAGAGAGGAGGCTAACAACTTAAACTTTGTACTACCACCAGAACTCTGTGTTGAGGATCGACTCAGCACAAACTACAAAACACAACAACCATTTTGAAAAAGGATCCTTTCCCTCCATGATGTGGAAGCAAAGGCACCAGTTTTGCCTGTTTAGCTAAGATTTCTGCTCTCCTCAATGGATGCAAGCCATTCTATTACTAGGGCTGTAAATATCTCTCTGGGGTGGCAAAGAAGCTTCATGATGGAAACTAACCTGGTAGACATGATACAAACTAGCCTGCGACAAAAAATACAATTTGGAGATGGCTGATATCCCAACTAGTATGCCCAAAAAATCATTCTGGATAACTTGTGCATTTCTGGGAGTTAACCACTTACGAAGTGAATTTAACTTAATAGCAACATCATAATATAAATTAATCTGAAAATATCTTCTTGGCCGAAAAGTAAATCTCTTGACACATGACAAGCATTAACATCTTGTGCTCCCAAATAGACTGATGGCAATCTCTTAATTAACCAAACCATTCAATATTCATTTTCACTTGCAAGGTCCTCATATACAATTTGATCATAGTATAGCCATAGTATAAGAGAAATGGTATACCAACCTCAATTATGCACTCAAACAGGATTGAAACCTGCTCTCCTGAACTAGAATAGGCATTTAAAATAAAAAAAACAAATTCACAGAATGCACTGCGTGATAATCAACATTCTGATTTAATCAAATCTGACTAAATTGCTTTCCATTCACTATTCATTATCCACTTGTAACATTTAAATTAATTTCAGGATAATAGAACATTGAGTAAAGATAACTAGAATTATACCAGCAATGAAAGGTTATGTAACAAAGTGGAAAATGTTCAGTTTCGAAGTAATGACATTTGAAAGCTTGCTGAAAACAAATATTATAAAAATAGCCACTCTCCCAGTTTGTCTTAGCCTTGTTCAGCTCTATAATCTACAAGAACATAAAATTTTGTCTGGAAACAAACGATTGAAGTAAATGCTTTTAATTTCTTACCTCCTCACAGCCACTGACTTTGAGGTACAATTGCTTGTTATTAAGGGAATCAACCTTGGAACATGTGTGTGCTGCATGAACGAAAATAAGTTAGTATCCTTTGTAATCAAATTAAGTTATACCAACAAGATCTATACATATGTAACATGCAAAGAAGTTGTTTTTTTATTGGATGAGAAAGACTGAAGTAGCACTATGCATACATCATCAAGGGCCTGAAAAACAACCATGTGCACATGTAAGGGCTCATGACCTTATTCCTCAAGAAAATTTGACACTTCCTAAGGAAAGTTCCCTATATCACTGGAGTAAATTAAACCATGGCTTGTTAAAATGTGATTTGGTCCATCAACCCAGTTCCTTCCACGGACATTCTGAATATCCAACTCACCACGTCCTGAAGAAAATTTCTGCAAAGACTCTCTCTACCTGCATTCTATCTTCAAATGAGTCAGGGCTAGTCATAGTGCACAAAGCTGAAGTCTATTTATATACGCAGCATATCTTACACTCCCAGGTCCCAAGTTGACTCCAGGTGGCTCTCTATCTTGCAACAAAGGCATTGGTGAGGGAGTGGGGCTGCAACCACAGCCAAGGTGTGGGTGCTCTCTGACCAACACTGAAAGATGTCATGATTTTTTGGGACAGTGGATGGGCTGTAAGGCAGCTAACTGCCAGATTGTCCACTTGTACAGGTCAAATGAATAAGTTTACAAAAGGCATGTAAGGGTATAAAAAACGGTCACTAGAATGGAGATACTGAAGGTAGTGAATTGATCCAGATTAAGAGGGCTCATCAGTATTAGGAGATTTTGAGGAATCTGTCTTACGGTATAGATTGTAATATTGACCGGTTATGTATAACCCGCTTATGTGTGTAAAGCACATAAGCGGGTTAGTAAGAAGGGAATAGCAAAGCCTGATGGGTGATGAACCATCCGTGGTGTGAACTTTAGTATAGATTTACATAAGCAAATCCACCAAGGACAAGAGTCTGGAACATAGACTGTAAACAATATGTGACTCTCATGAAAAACTGTATTAGACTAGTTCGGGACTCTCGGGAAGAAGTAAGGAAGCCAGTATTTTGGAACAAGAGTTACTTCACATGTCATAGGGACTATGGCAAAGTTCACATCACTGAACAGCATGATTGACATGTGATGAAAGATGGACAGGTGGGAACGAACCACTCAGAGCTAGTCTGATAAGAGTCAACAAATCAATGCAACTTCGCTGATCGCAGTAGACCAATCGCTGATTTTGTCGGAGGGTAGCACCCCTCGAAAAACTGTATAATTGTAACTGAACCTCTTGTACTTTGAAGGTTCCACATTTGAATTTTCCCTTGCATTTGCTCGAAATAAACTAGTTGTACCGAAGGTTTTGTTTGACCGATTCCGTGGTTGTTATACGGGCGGTGGTATCGATTCCTTATATCAGGGAGTCCAGCTTTGAGAGAGGTCTTCATTTAATCCCTACAAAGCACAATAATATGCCTCTGCCATGGGCTCATGAGATTGGGCTAATATATTAGCATGGATTGAGGATTGGTTAACGGACAGAAAAAAAGTAGGAATAAACGAGTAATTTTTGGGTTGACAGGTTCAAACTAGTGGGGTGCCACAAGGGCTCAGCTATTTACAATCTATCTCAATAACTTAGATGAGAGGACCGAGTGTAATGTATCCAAGTTTGCTGACGATACAAAGCTAGATGAGAAAGTAAGCTGTGAGGAGGAGGCAAAGAGGCTGCAAAGGGATATAGACAGGTTAAGTGAGTGGGCAAGAAGTTGGTAAATGTAGTATATTGTGGGGAAATGTGAAATTATCCACTTATAGAAAAGCAGAATATTTTTTAAAAGGTGAGAGACTCGTAAATGTTGGAATTCAGAGGGATTTGGGTATCCATGTACACAAAACATAGAAAGTTAATATGCAGGTACAGCAAGCAATTAGGAAGACGAAAAGTGTGTTTAAAATGGGTTTGAAGTATAAGATTATGGAAGTCTTGTTGCAATTATATAGGGCTTTGGTGAGACCATACCTGAAGTATTTTGCACAGTTTTGGTCTCCTTACCTAAGGAAGGATATACTTGCCTTAGAGGGAGTCATAGGACCTAAGATATGCAGGCAATGCTGCTGATCTGCCTGAACTCCATTAGCACTTTTGAACATTATGTGCCACAAACCTATCTGATAAAAGCAAGGTGTTGTACTGGACACAATTGGGATTTTTCTCAATTGAACATGCATTCCACACATTCCAGCAGAATTACCATCTAGTCGAATGCTGGCTCTGCAAAAATCAATGAGCCAGTCATCCAGATGTGTAGTCTCTGCTGCCTAAAAAAAGCTGTTCATAGCAATAGGCACTTGGTAAAACCCTGGCACCCAAGGCTGGTTTAACAACAGTGTCTTGTACTGATGGTGCATTCTGCCAATATTCCAATTGACTTCACTTATCTACATGAGGACGTAAGACTCGTTTAGCTTAGTATTGCTCACTAACAGTGCAAATGACCTCAGTAATTCCTCCTTGGTTATGGAGAATGGATTACATAAGATATACGACACAGAAACATGCCTTTCGGCCCAACCAATCCATGCCAGCATTTATGCTCCACTCAAGCCTCCTCGCGTCTTTCCTCATCTAAATCTATCAGCATAACCCTCTATTCCCTTCCCCTCATATGCTTGTCTAGTCTCCCCTTAAATGCATCCAAACTATTCGCTTCAACCACTCCCTGTGGTAACGAGTTCCACATGCTAAGCACTCTTTGGTTAAAGAGGTTTTTTCTGAATTCCCTCTTGGATTTCTTGGTGACTATCTTAGATTGATGGCCCCTAGTTATGCTCTTTCCTACAAGTGGAAACATTCTCTCTGTATCCACTCTATCAAAACCTTTGATAATTTTAAAGATCTCTATTTGGTCACCCCTTAGTCTTTTTTCAAGAGAAAAGAGACCCAGCTTGTTCATCCTTTCCTGATATGTATTCCTTCGCATTTCTGTTATCATCCTTGTAAATCTTCTCTGCACCCTCTCCAGTGCCTCTATCTCCTTTTTATAATATGGCGACCAGAACTGTAAGCAGTACAGTGTGGTCTAACCAAGGTTTGATACAGGTTTAGCATAACTTCCCTACTTTTCAATTCAATACCTCTAGAAATAAAACCCGAGTGCTTGGTTTGCTTTTTTTTATGGCCTTGCTAACCCGTGTCACAACTTTTAGTGATTTGTGTATTTGTACGCCGAGATCCCTTTGTTCCTCTACCCTACTTCGACTCGCACCTCCCAAGTAATAAGTGACCTCCCTATTCTTCCTACCAAAATGTAATACCTCACATTTATCTGTGTTGAACTTCATTTGCCAATTATATGCCCATTCTGTAAACTTATTAATGTCCTCCTGTAATTTGTTGCAGTCCTCATTAGTATTGACTATCCCCCCCAATTTGGTGTCATCCGCAAATTTAGAAATTGTGTTTTTGATTCGAAAGTCTAAATCATTAATATAAATTGTGAACAGTGGTCCCAGCAGTGATCCTTGTGGAACACCGTTACTTGTCCCCTGACTCCGCATTTTCTGACCTTGTTCATCAGTCGATTATGGGGTACCTTATCGAAGGCCTTTTGAAAATCTAGATAAATTACATCTACTGCATTATCATTGTCTACTCTCTCTGTTATCTCTTCAAAAAATTCAATGAAGTTGGTCAAGCAAGACTTTCCCTTTTGAAATCCATGCTCACTATTCAGTATTATATTTTTTATAAAGGGTTATGGGGAGCGGGCAGGAAAGTGGAACTGAGTCCATGATCAGATCAGCCATGATCTTATTAAATGGCGGAACAGGCTCGAGGGGTCAAATGGCCTACTCCTGCTCCTATTTCTTGTGTTTTGGTTTCTAGATGTTCTTCTATTTTCTCCTTTAGTATGGATTCCATTATTTTTCCTACCACCAATGTGAAGCTGACCGGTCTATAATTCCCTGGACATGCTCCATCCCCCTTCCCAAATATAGGTATTATGTTAGCTATCCGCCAGTCCTTTGGCACGACAACTTTTTTCTAATGAACTATTAACTATGTGAAGTAATGCCTCTACTATTTCGTCCCTAGATTCTTTTAAAATGTGTGGATGGAATCGATCCAACCAGGGGTTTTATCTTCTCTGAGTTTGATTAGTTTATTTAATATATCCCCTCTTTTCACTTTAAATGTACTTATCTCATTACTAATCTCATCATCCACTGTCATGTTCACCCATTCTATCTCCCTGGTAAATACAGAAGCAAAACAATTAATTTAATATTTCTGCCATCTCTCTGTTGTTACCTGTGGTATTATCCGAACAAATAAGAATTTAAAAAAAGCTAAGTAAACACAAGTTGAAAGAGAATATATACACGATGTACTCACACGGATGATGCACCTAATTGTTGCTACTCCAGATGTTGCCATCACTTTTGCACAGTTTGGAACGAGGTTAAATAACGTAGGCACAATGGCTTCGGCACTATGATCAAATTTGTTGCCTAGGACGGTTGACAGGTGCCTGTGTAATAAAATTTCAACAAATGAACTTGAGAAAAAAACAATATATTTTCCTGTTAAATTTGTAGCTGTACCAAAGGAATAAAGATTGAACTTGTACAGTTAAAATGTACAAAAGTAACCCAATTTTTGGCTGTACTGTACAACTGAATTCTTTCTTATTGTTACCTAAAAAAGTGTCCCTTCTTGGGAAATTAGCATTTTAATCACAATGGCTTAGAAATTGGATATGACCCAAAAACGGGCGTTGTCATGGCCCAGCGCTATTTGGCTGTGCCCTTTCAAAGCGGTCCAGGCAGCACATAAAATTCGTGTAGCATGCTCATTTACATGATTGTAGTTCTGATCTCAGCGCTAAACGCGATGCTGATTGGATTACTGCTCAACAGGTGGGCTAATATCCGGTGGAGTCTAATGGCCAGTAATGTTTGGCTTAGTCTTTCTCCACTACTTAAAGGGGAGGTGCTTCGATGCAGCAGCACCTCACTGTCATTGCAGTTGGGAGCTGGATTTCCATTTGGAACACATGACTCAGCACCAGCAAAGAGAATGAGCAAGAAGGTTCTCCGACGTGGCTCTGGAGGTATTGGTACTGGTCGTGGAGAGGAGGCGGGTTGTCCTCTTTCCGCAGGGTGGCAGGAAGCCATCACCACTTACTTCGAGAAGGCTGTGGCAAGAGATAGCTGGGTACATCACAGCCAACAGTGTTGCACCAAGGACAGTGCCATAAAAAGTTTAATTGACTACACACGGCAGTTCAAGGTTCGAAGGCTTCAACAAATGCCATATCCCACCATCTGGAGGCCTGGACTAATAATCCGGAGACGAGAGTTCAAATCCCACCTTGGCAGCTGTGGAATTTTTCAGTTAAATTAAAAAATAAAATCTGTAATAAAAAGCTCGTGTCACTAATGGTGACCATGAGACAACCGGATTGTCGTAAAAACCCAACTCGTTCACTAATGTCCTTTATGGAAGGAAATCTGCTGCACTTACCTGGTCTTGACTATATGTGACTCCAGACCCACAGCACTGTGATTGACTTTTAACTGTCCTCTGAAATGGCCTAGCAAGCCACTCAGTTGTAACAAACCACTACAGAAAACAATAATAATAAAACCTGACGGACTATCCGGCATCGACCTCGGCACCAGCTTCATGCACAACAACGGCACACCCAGCCCAGTCGACCCTGCAAAGTCCTCCTCACTAACAGCTGGAGACGTGCCAAAATTGGGAGAGCTATCCCACAGACTAGTCAAGCAACTGCCTGACATAGTCATAATCACAGAATCATACCTTTCAGACAATGTCCCAGACTCCTCCATCACCATCCTTGGGTATGCCCTGTCACACCAGCAGGACAGACCCACCCGAGGTGGCGGCACAGTGATTATACAGTCGGGACGGAGTGGCCCCGGGGGTTCTCAACATTGACTCTGGTCCCAATGAAGTCTCATGGCTTCAGGACAGCATGGGCAAGGAAACCTCCTACTGATTACCATGTACCGCTCTCCCTCAGCTGATGAATCAGTACTCCTCCATGTTGAAGCACTGAGGGTAGCAATGGTACAGAACGTACTCTGGGTGGGGGAGTTCAATGTCCATCACAAAGTGTGGCTCGATAGTACCACTACTGACCGAGTCCTGAAGGACATATCTGCCAGACTAAGCCTGCAGCACAATACGAAAGAAAAACCCACTTGACCTCGTCCTCACCAATCCAACTGTCGCAGATGCATCTGTTCATGACAGCATTGGTAGCAGTGATCACTGCAGAGTCATTGTGGAGACAAAGTCCCCTCTTCACTGAGGACACCCTCCATCATATTGTGTGGCACTATCACGGTACCAAATGGGATTGATTCAGAACAGATCTAGCAGCTCAAAACTGGGCATCCATGAGGCGCTGTGGGCCATCAGCAGCAGCAGAATTGTATTCCACCACAATCTGTAACCTCATGGCCCGACATATCCTTCACTCTACCATTACCATCAAGGCAGGGGACCAACCAGAAGTCCCGAGTGGATGATCCATATCGGCCTCCTCCCGAGGTCCCCCACCATCATTGAAGCCAGTCTTCAGCCAATTCGATTCAATCCATGTGATATGAAGAAGAGGCTGAGCACACTGGATACAGCAAAGGCTATGGGCCCCGATAACATCCCACTGCAGTGCTGAATACTTGTGCTCCAGAACTAGCCGTGCCTCTAGCCAAGCTGTTCCAGTACAGCTGCAACACTGGCATCTTCCCAACAATGAGGAAAACTGCCCAAGTATGTCCTGTCCACAAAAAGCAGGACAAATCCAATCCGGCCAATTACCGCCCCATCAGTCTACTCTCAATCACCATCAGTGATGGAAGGTGTCGTCGACAGTGCTACCAAGCGGCATTTACTCACCAATAACCTGCTCACTGACGCTCAGTTTGGGCTCGGTCAGAACCACTCGGCTCCCAACTTCTTTTCAGCTTTGGTCCAAACATGGGCAAAAGAGCTGAATTCCAGAGGTAAAAGCAACATTTGACCGGGTGTGGCATGAAGGAGTTCTTGTAAAATTGAAGTCAATGGGAATCAGGGGAAAACTCTCCTCTTGCTGGAGCCATACCTAGCACAAAGGAAGATGGATGTGGTTGTTGGAAGTCAATCATCCCAACCCCAGGACATCGCTGCAGAAGTTCCTCAGGGCAGTGTCCCAGGCCCAACCACCTTCAGCTGCTTCATCAATGACCTTCCCACCATCATAAGGTCAGAAGTGGGGATGTTCACTGATGATTGCAGTGTTCAGTTCCATTCACAACTCCTCAGAAAATGAAGCAGTACATGCCCGCATGCAGCAAGACCTGGACGACGTTCAGTCTTGTGCTGGTAAGTGGCAAGTAACATTCGCGCCACACAAGTGCCAGTCAATGACCATCTCCAACAAGCGAGAATCTAGCTACTTCACCCTTGATATTCAACAGCATTACCATCGCCGAATCCCCCACCATCTATATCCTGGGGGTCACCAATGACCAGAAACTTAACTGAACCAGCCACAAAAATACTGTGGCAACAAAAGCATGTCAGAGGCTGGGTATTCTGCGTCAAGTGTCTCACCTCTTGACTCTCCAAAGCCTTTCCACCATCTGCAAGGCACAAGTCAGGAGTGTGATGGAATACTCTCCACTTGCCTGAATGAGTGCAACTCCAACACTCAAGAAGCTCGACACCATCCATGACAAAGCAGCTCGCTTGATTCGCAACACATCCACCCCCTTCAACATTCACTCCCTCCACCACCGGCTGCAGTGTGTACCATCTACAAGATGCACAGCAGCAACTCGCTAAGGCTTCTTAGGCAGCACCTCTCAAACCCACGACCTCTACCACCTAGAAGGACAAGGCCACAGGCGCATGGGAGCACCATCACGTGAAGTTCCCCTCAAAGTGACACACATCCTGACTTGGAACTATATCGCCATTCCTTCATCATTGCTGGGTCAAAATCCTGGATCTCCCTCCCTAACATTACTGTGGGAGTTCCCTCACCACAAGGACTGCAATGGTTCAAGGCAGCCGCTCACCACCACCTTCTCAAGGGCAATTAGGGGTAGGAAATAAATGCTGGCCTTGCCAGTGATGGCCACATCCCGGAACGAATAAGAAAAAAAATCTGCACAAGCCTCATACACTGCTAAATGCATCACAACCCATTCACTCACCTTCCAATAATATCTATCTTTCACCACAGACGTCACAATCACAGCTTCATTTCACTCTCACAACCTTACCATCACTGCAACACTCACACTGCATCTCACACACTGACAGCTATTCAACTATGGCAGGCACATCACCCAAACACATTGCACCACACTCACTGACACACCTCCCTTTCTCTTGCAGGCCAAAATGGCTCACAACCAGCGGAAACGGCAGATGGGAGGCAGCCAAGCCATTTTACAGGCCTTGACCCAACTGGGGGGAGAGAGTACTCGCTATATTTGAGGGGAAGTCACTGAGGCTGTGGCAACGGGCAAAGTTAAAGCTCTTGGGGACAATAACGGTGCGCTCATTCCATCCCACATCCCACTCGCATCCCACTTGCCCCTCATCCCACAATCTCTTCTTACTTACAGGCTGTCAGCAGTGTATGACACAGTATGGAAGCAAAAACTGCTTTTCAAGCTCTCCTCCATTTTATCCTGCAGAACAACGATCCATCTTCTCAACTCCATGCTTAGCAACCGACGCTTCAGTGTGTACTCTGGCACCCAGAAAAGTAAATATAGGACATTGAACAACGGACTCCCACAGGATTCTGTCCTGGCACCCATGTTATTCAATGTTTACACCAGTGACCTGCCCAAAACAGAGTCCCGCAAGTTTGTATATGCTGATGACATTGCTTGGCCATGCAAAACATGAATCTGTCCATCA
Source organism: Pristiophorus japonicus (assembly GCF_044704955.1). Classification (NCBI taxonomy): domain Eukaryota; kingdom Metazoa; phylum Chordata; class Chondrichthyes; family Pristiophoridae; genus Pristiophorus; species Pristiophorus japonicus. The sequence continues at coordinate 344,241,116 of NC_091977.1, read as the reverse complement.
CCAAAGAGACTCTGACCAGTGATTTACAAAGGATGGAGATGCACTTCCGCCGATGGCTAAATCCGCAAAAGATCTTCACCACGACATTCCACCTCAACACCCATCAAGCAAATCAAGCTTTGAAAGTCTCCTTTTGCGGCGCAGAGGTAAACTATGCCAAAAAACCCTCATATTTAGGAGTCACATTTGGTCGCACTCCGCCATATGGACAACATCTCCAGAACCTTGGGAAGAAACTAAAGAGTATGGTCAACTTGATCCAGTAACTCGCCGGATCCACATGGGGAGCAAACGGCCAAACCTTCTATACGGCAACACTCGCCCTGATGTGCTCTATAGTGGAGTACAGGTCTCCGGCATGGCTATCAAGTCTGCATGTCAAATTCTTTGATGTCCAGCTAAATTTAACTATGAGAAAAATCATCGGTACGCTTTTATCGACACCAACACTTTGGCTGCCCGTGCTTGCAAACATCCCACCACCATACCTACGCCGTGAATATGCAGTCTCCAGGGAATACAACCACTACACCAGCAAAGACATGCCCATCCAGGCCGACTTGAACAACCAACCACCAACCCGTCTCAAATCTAGATCTAGATGGCCATTTTGGATTGTCGCCGAAGCCCTTCAGTGATCTCCCTTCAGCCTTGGTGACAGATGGCGAAATGCTTGGAAGAACTGCGACTTAGGGAATTAATTCTCTATAGAGGACCCCACAGTACAACATGAAGGATCAAACATTCCTCGCAAACATTGGACAACCATCAACCGCCTCAGAACTCTTCATGGTAGATGTTGCCACCTTCTCCATAGATGGAAGATTAAAGCATCCCCATCATGCGACCATGGAATTCCTAATCAGACCCTGGAGCACATCTGAGCACTGCCCTCAGAGGAAATTTGCATTAGCCTACACTGTTACATCGGAAGTTTTGGCCTGAATATCCAACTTAGATATTGACATTTGATTTGCTTTGCTACTACCATACGAAAGACGACGACTTACAGGCTGCTGATGGTGTATACATGGATATCTTGCTTCCCCCCCCATCCCGCCCCCCTCTCCTCATCATAACCTGACTCTTGTGCCTTTCTGCTTTAGATGGCCTGTTCTCAAAGTAATGGAGGAGAGTGAAGATGAAGGCAGGGGCACACCGTCACTGCATCTGACACTCGCAGACACCAGCTCGAAAACTGGCTGTGCATATTATCGGGGTAATTTAGATGCGGGACCTGTAGTTGGAGAGACACTGGGCACGAGTGGGTTGTAGCCAGGGGGAAAGTGTGGCTCAGGGCCAGCTCCCCAGAGGGCGAGCTGGTGTGAGAGTTCTGCTGCATAAGACACAGATGATGACATCGATGTGGCGGCCTTCAGAAGAAGGGTGATGGACATACACACTGAAATGCTAGGTGCAATGGCAAGTCTACCAGAGAGTCCCTTGGTAATGTTAAGGAGCATGGAGAAGTCCAGCTCCAACATTGGATGGGGCTTTGCGCAAAGCTTGGAATCCAGGATTTCTAAGCTGGAAATGATAGACAACTCCAGGGAAGACCTTGTGGACCCAGCCATGATGTTAAGTGTGATAGCCTCCACTGCAGCACAGGTGGAAACGATCCAATGTCTCAGTGCTGCAGTGGAAACGCAGATAGCTCTCCTTCAGGTTCAGCTTGCTGCCATGCACAATCGGACTGCTCTCCAACAGTCTCAACATGCTGCCACCCAAGCTCAGACTGCTGCCATCATTGCTGGGTTTACCAGTGTCGAACGGCGCATGCAGGGTGTTACAGCAGCCCACCAATCTGTCCTCCAGCAGATTGCTAGGAATGCTGAGGCACCATCCCGGGGGAAGCTGAAGTAAGTTTGTTGCATGGGAAACCTGCTGCCCTGTTTCAGGATGACAGCATTTCTATTCCCACCACTGCCACTCCGCCATTGTCCTTGCCGCTGCCCGTCTGCCAGCCAGGTCAGACTGATGTAGCCCATGCCAAGATGGTGCAGTCTACAGCCGGGCCTTCCAGGTCCACAGCTGGTTGAGGTCGGCTTGCAAGGCCATCTGTAGTCTCCCACAAGGAAACCCAGCAGCCTTTCACCAGCCATGCTGCAGCCATTTGGGGAGCACTGTATAGGAGCACCAGGATAGGAAAGGACACACGAAGGACCGGCACCTAGGGCTTGCATAAGAGTGATCAGTTGATATTATAATGTAAATTGAGCAATTATAAATGTATTAATTTTGTTTGCAATGTTTGTTTTGTGGTGGCTCTCATTTCAGCTTTGTGCCCAGGAGGATGTTGTGACATTTGGTGACAGAGGGATGGTATAATGGGGATGTGGAGAGCAATGGGGATCTGGGGTTTTATTCAATTGATTTGGAGTCTGATGAGGCGCTCACAGACAGCCCGTGCAGAAGGGGGATTTGCTGACTGTCCTTCGTCCGCTTCAACGTCCTCCTGCTTTCCCTTGTCCTCGTCCTGAGGTGGTCCCACAATCCCTACCGGCAAGGGCTATATCCTCCTGATGCCTAAGTTGTGAAGAATGCAACAGACCACTACGAAATGAGACACCCACTCCACCGAGTACTGGAGAGCTCCTCCCGAGCAGTCAAGGCATTGGAATAGTTGATTCAGTAGCTGGATCATTTGCTCAATGATGTTCCTGGTGGCAGCATGGCTCCCATTATATGAGTGCTGGGCACGAGTGTTGGGGTTGCAGAGGGGAGTCATCAGCCAAGTGCAGAGTGGATAGCTCGTCTCCGAGCAGCTACCCCCGGGTTTGAAGTGATGGCTGGAAGATTTCTGGCACACTGGACTGGCACAGGATGAAGGCAGCATGACTGCTGCCAGGATAGCAGGCATTGATCATCAGGATACACTGGGTGTGGTCGCACAACAACTGCACATTAAGTGAGTGGGAGCCTTTGCAATTACAGAATATCTCAGGATTGTTATATGGTGTCCACAAAGGCACGTAGGTGCAGTTGATGCTGTCCTGCACCATAGGGAAGCTCACTATCCTGACAAAGCCACATGAACGCTCCTTCTGCTTCTCTCTGCGCAGAGAGAAGACAATGTAGTCCCCTCTCCTGGTGTAGAGAGCCCCTGTGGCCGACTGGAGGCTGTGATGGATTTTAGCTATATCTCCTGCTGCAGACTGGAAGAACCCACTGGCGAAGAAATTGAGGGCCTTGGTGACCTTGAGGGCAAATTGCCCTGCTCTGAGGCTGCAGGTCTGGTTGCAGGAGGTGTTAAGAGTTCTGTGACCAGCTCCTTGCTGAAGCGGAGCCTCCTGATACACTGCTCCTTGCTTTAGTGGATACAAGAGAAGTGCCCTTTGAAGACCCTAGGGTGGGTAAGGCCTCCTGTTGAGAGCCCTCCTTCTCTTCCCTCTGTGAGCATCTTCTCGTATTCGCTGCCTACGCTCCCTCTCTGAAAATACTCAAGCACGAAGGGGACTGCAAGTAGAGTCCCTATGACTGTGAGCAAGTGTGAGCAGAAGCTTTTAAATAAGAATAAAAGCGTTCCCCACTTGCACCAACACTCCTGTCAACTTAAGAACATGAAACAAATTTTTAAAACTGCTAGAGTTGCAGAAAGTTACTCAGAGCTAGTTAAACTGAACAAACATGTCACCTGCAAGTTGTTGCTGGTGATCCCTTCAAATAATGCTGCTGGAGGCTCCTTCGCGTGTGTGAACGCTTGGTCAGCTGGTAATTAACACAGGCCACTAAGTTGAGCGGAAAACTCGAAAATGGCAGATCAGACGTCAGATGAGCATTGCACACTCACTGGTGTCACGATCTGCATATCCCAAGCGAGCACTGGCATCAGCAGTGCTGGTGCCCAGGTGAAAATGGTGGCCGCCTTGGGACCCGCCAGCAGCGAAAAGAAGTGAGGCAGCCACCATTTTGTTTTTGCTGAAACAGGCCTTAACGGCCAGCACAAACACCTCCAATTTCTAGGCCAATGTTTCTTAATAGCAATTCATAGACACACAAAACCTAAAATCATAGATGCAACTATCTTCTTTTCAGAAAGTGCAATTTTGACAATATTATACAAATTAAAATTGGACAATGGACAATTTCCCCTATCATGGACTCTATGTTACCCATTTAAATTCTCAAAGAAGAGTTCTACTTAAATACTCCATGATCCCAAAGTTAAGTGAACAAAACTCAAGAATATTCATCCATCTTTACCATTCAATCTTAGGCTGCTGACACTCATCAACATCATGGAACAGAGGGATGGATGGGCACATCTGTAGATCCTTTGGTAGATGGGTTTTGACAAATCCCATGAATTACCTGTCTGCCCAAAATAGTACAATTATTTACACTCATTCATAGGCAGTCCCTCGGAATCGAGGAAGACTTGCTTTCACTCCTGGAGTGAGTTCTTTGGTGGCTGAACAGTCCAATACGAGAGCCACAGACTCTGTCACAGTTGGGACAGATAGTCGTTGAGGGAAGGGATGGAAGGGACTGGTTTGCCGCACGCTCTTTCCGCTGCCTGCGCTTGATTTCTGCATGCTCTCGGCGTTGAGACTCGAGGTGCTCAGCACCCTCTCGGATGCACTTCCTCCACTTAGGATGTTCTTGGGCCAGGGACTCCCAGGTGTCAGTGGGGATGTCGCACTTTATCAGGGAAGCTTTGAGGGTGTCCTTGTAGCGTTTCCGCTGCCCACCTTTGGCTCGTTTGCCGTGAAGGAGCTCAGAGTAGAGCACTTGCTTTGGGAGTCTCGTGTCTGGTGTGCGAACTATGTGGCCTGCCCAGCGGAGCTGATCGAGTGTGGTCAGTGCTTCAATGCTGGGGATGTTAGCCTGAATGGAATGAGGACGCTGATGTTGGTGCACTTATCCTCCCAGGGGATTTGTAGGATCTTGCGCAGACATCATTGGTGATATTTCTCCAGCAACTTGAGGTGTCTACTGTACATGGTCCATGTCTCTGAGCCATACAAGAGGGCAGGTATTACTACAGCCCTGTAGACCATGAGCTTGGTGGCAGTTTTGAGGGCCTGGTCTTCAAACATTCTTTTCCTCAGGCAGCCGAAAGCTGCATTGGCGCACTGGAGGCGGTGTTGGATTTCGTCGTCGATGCCTGCTTTTGTTGATAGGAGGCTCCCGAGATCTGGGAAGTGGTCCACGGTGTCCAGGGCCGCGCCGTGGATCTTGACGACTGGGGGGCAGTGCTGTGCGGTGAGGACAGGCTGGTGGAGGACCTTTGTCTTACGGATGTTTAGAGTAAGGCCCATGCTTTCGTTCGCCTCAGTAAATACGTTGACTATGTACACGAACATCTATCTGTCAATCCTTAACCCATCTGCTGAATTGGTCAGGACATTTTTGAATCCTGGTCATCTCCCTTATATTTCTCTTGTACCTTGTTATAATCAGTAAACTTTATAATACCACTCTACTCAAAGTAATTTGTGGAGTAACTGAAGGAGCCCACTCTGTGACAGATCTATTTACGGTGTTTCATTTTAAAATTCAACTATTTAATTTTACATAAATTCCATAAGTTTTAACCGACTTTAAAAATTACAACTTCACATTGGGCCAGAATTTGCTATAGCTGGGCATCCATTGGGTCTGCCATTAGTTAGACTTGCCCTTGCACCCTTCAGCTCAAAAGAAATTTTGCCCACTAAGTTGCTGAAAGTGCGAGCTGATAATGGTGCAGCGAGGGAAACAAGGATTGGGAAATTGACATGGGAAGGATTGGGAAGGAGGGTGAATTAAACGTTGTGAATTCAACCTTAAATCAGGTAAAGAAAGAGAATTAGCGACTTAAAGAAAGATTGGACACGCGAGAGAAAAAAAGAAACAGAAAGCTAAAGTACGAATTTTTTTGTTGATATTTTTAAAAATTCAAAACTTGAAGGAATGAGACTCCATACTTGTAATAGTTAATTTTCGGTGCCAGAGAGGTTGACTGGCAGTCACTAGCATTTATTATGTTATTGAAAGGGTACTTATGCTTGCAATGATTAGACTTGACTTGAGTTTAATGGGCAAATACAGCAAGTTCCTGGAAAATAAATGGGAAGGCAACAGGTGAGATGCCACTTTTGCAAAGCTAATGACGGAGCGGCACAACTCAGACAGCAACTTGTGGGTATTCACATTTAACAGAGCATCTGTTAATCACCTGAAGTTTCTGTACCGTTTACCCATAAATTATGGCAAGCGCCATTAGCCTTGCCATTATTTTGACAGTCCTCTCAGACACAGAAAATTGGTGCTCTTCAGGTCCCAATTGACAGAGGTCATTATGGAAACATTTGTGTTTGTTTACTCCAGGTTGCTAAAAAAAACTCAACAGGATAGACTAGTGAGCATGTTCCTGGAATAATTTTATATACAGTACATTCAATTCCATAATGGAATTTCACAGTAGCACATTCTTGCTGTAACAATTCAGAGATATTTTAAAATATATTAAACAGGTCAAAGTATACTTCCAACAATACTTACGCGACAGTAATGCAAGCTTCCCTGACAACCTGTGACCGGAGATCTTTAGCTGACAATTTAAAAGCGCCTTCCAATAATCTTAAATGCTGAAAAAAACAGTCATATTCTACAGCTCCAGCAATCAGTAGTGACCGAATCTTCTTCAGCTAGAAGGAAAAAGGAAAAGTCTTCAATCAACTGTGCACTGGGTCTCCCCTAATTGCTCAATGGCTTTAGCAGTAAGTACTTAAGCTGAACAGAACAGATCAGGAAGATAATCAATTTGATCCTTTGTCTGGCTGAGTTAGCTGATTACAGTTGGTATTGTGGTAGGGATGCTACGGTTGGCCTCTGCATCCTTGGGTTAGGTTGGGGACAGAAAGATAATATGGGTCCCCATTCCTGATCAATATCCAGCAAACCCTGCTGGAAATACTCATGCATGTACATCAAGTAAGGCTATCATCACAATCAACTATGGTGGCCACAACAACCAAATAGCTTGTCAACACTTGCTGTTCAGATTCATAAACGAATAATGCCCCCTCAGGTAAGATATTGGAGGTAATTTGCACAATGGCCCTTATGGAACCATACCCCCAGCAAGGAGACAACACCTGAGGAAGAGAGAGGACATATAAAAATGGTGCAAGAAAACTGGAGGAGGGAGGAACCTTATCCATCAGCTGGGTCAAATTTTCAGTAGTTTCCAAGATAACTAAAAACATTCTCCAAGTGCAAGAACAAATTACTCTGGATTTATTTTATGTGGGCCGTACACTACTGCATTTACCAATCGAAAAATATGTAGTGCTAACATTTATCCACAAGAGGCTGCTAACCCATTTCAGAACATTTAAGACTGCACATTATGTACAAACCTCAATAGGAATATCTCATTTAAGGTAATAATGCATTAGCTTCAGAAAAGCAAAATTAATTTCTGAATGGAGGGAAAAAGCAGACTGAATAGCTCCATTTACATTTCCCTAATAGCTCAGGATTGACCGATTCAGAACACAAAGATCCAATCCTCAGTCTGAGGTGAGTCAGCTGATCTCATGCAAGAGGTGAGGGGGAGAGAAGGAAGCACAAAATGAGAGAGGGAGGAGAGAGAAGGAAGCAAGTAACTTGAATCGGATCATTTTGGACAAAACTCAGAAGAGGCTACAGAGGTGAAAGGACAGTGGCCCATTGCATCACCCAGTTCCCACATCAATGCACTTTTAAAAAAAATGATAGATAAAATTACAGCTCGGTGAAGTTGAGTTTACAGGACACAATTTATTCGATTAACGGTGAATTATAAGCATCATCATTAACATAGGCAGTCCCTCAAAATCGAGCAAGACTTGTTTCCACTCGAAAAGTGAGTTCTCAGGTGGCTGTACAGTCCAATGTAGGAATTACAATCTCTGTAAGAGGTGGGGCAGACAGTGGTTGAAGGAAGGGGTGGGTGGGGAGCCTGGTTTGCCGCACGCTCATTCCACTGTCTGTGCTTGGTTTCTGCATGCTCTCGGCGACGAGACGTGAGGTGCTCAGCGCCCTCCCGGATGCTCTTCTTCCACTTTGGGTGGTTTTGGGCCAGGGATTTCCAGGTACTGGTAGGGATGTTACACTTTATCAAGGAGGCTTTGAGGGTGTCCTTGAAATGTTTTCTCTGCCCACCTGGGGCTGGCTTGCCGTGTAGGAGTTCCGAGTATAGCACTTGCTTAGGGAGTCTCGTGTCGGGCATGTGGACGAAATGGCCCGCCCAATGGAGCTGGTCGAGTGTGGTTAGCGCTTCGATTCAGGGGATGTTGGCCTGAGTGAGAACACCGACGATGGTGCATCTTATCCTCCCAGTGGGATTGTAGGATCTTGCGGAGGCAGAGCTGGTGGTACTTTTCCAGCGCTTTGACGTATCTGCTGTATATAGTCCAAGTCTCTGAGCCATACAGCAGGTCAGGTATCACAACTGCCCTGCAGACCATAAGCTTGGTGCCAGATTTGAGATCCGGGTCTTCAAACACTCTCTTCCTCAGGTGACTGAAGGCTGCACTGGCACAATGGAAGTGGTGTTGGACCTCGTCCTCAATGTCTACCCTTGCTGATAGTAGGCTCCCGAGGTATGGAAAATAGTCCACGTGGTCCAAGGCCGTTCCGTGGATTTTGATGACCGGGGGGCAGTTCTGTGTGGCGGGGTGAGGTTGGAGGAAGCCCTTTGTTTTGCGGATGTTTAGTGTACACCTCGGTGAAGGTGTTGATGATGGCTTGGAGTTCGGCCTCAGTGTGCGCAGACGCAAGTGTCATCTGTGTACTGTAGTTCGATGACAGAGGATGGGATGACCTGGGATCGAGCCTGGAGGTGACCTAGGTTGAACAGGTTCCCATTGATTCTATAGTTTAGTTCCAGCGGGGAGATTGTTGATAGTGAGATAGAGCATTGCAACAAGGTAGATCAAGAAGAGCGCTAGTGCGATGACGCTGTCCTGCTTGACCCCGGTCCGGACGTGGATTGGGTCTGTGGTGGAGCCATTGGTCAGGATCACGGCTTGCATGAATTATAAGCAATCTCAAGACCACCAACATGAATAGCATGGAAAAAAAAAGTCACCTTGATGCAGTGGGTTATGATCTTAAGTTGAGTTTAACACTATCAGAAGGATGTGCTGAATTTCATCTTGGCCTTTCAACTGAGTGTGCAGGAAAAAAAACATTTCTGCATATCAGCACAAAAATCCTCCTGCACAAAACTTACAGCATTGGCTCGCTGATCCCAGTCATGTTTATCATCCGACAGTATTTCTCGTATTTTGTTCAGCGTTTCTTCAAGTTCTCTGTTGGAGAAAATCTGAAAGACAAAAGAGATATAACTTAGGAGACCATTTCAACACGTACACCATCTTTACAAAAGACATTTGCCTCACAAAAAAGTACATTAACTTGCACCAAAACAATTGGCAACAATCACACAGCCGACCATGTCAAAACTATTACTTCAATATTTTTTGAAGAGATCACTAATCATTAAGGCCTATTTAAATTTCCTTCTTTGATTTTCAAAAGACTTTTGGCATGCAGTCCTCCTGAAGAGGGCTAAAATTTGGACTGTATCCTAGATGTGTACAACAACTATAAAATATATGCAAGACTAGACGAGAGCTTGAACCTAACTTGTGAAAAAAGAGCGAGACAGGCCAGAATTACATGGAAACAGGCCAGTTGTAGTGATGTTTATCTTCCACACAAGCATTGTCCCTTTTCATCATCACCCAGTCAGGAAATAGTTATCCCTTTTATTTTTCAACCAAAATGCATCAGTGACATTGAATTTCATCTGCCACTTTTTTGACCCTTCCACTACTTTTCAAAATTCCCTTCCAGCTTCCTCTGGATCAATCAATTCTGCCCTATTCTTTGTTGTAGAATTTCACGTATTTGGATACATTTTTATATAAAGACAGTGGAGCAATTGACAACATATGGACCACTTGAATGTGCTCACTGAAAACAGAATTTACATTTAATTCACTCTGGAACATTGCCCTAGGAACACTTTGAAGGGAGAGGACTTGTTACTAAGATGCAAATCTTCCTATAGATTTTGTGAAGATGGGCTACTTGCATTATTTTGAAATTAGTTAATTATGGCAAAGGTGCTTGAAATCAGGAACGAACAGATGACAGTATTGCATTTATTAGACTTTCAGCATAAAGCCTTTTCTTTGACCAGGTCTGCACCATGGAACAATATTTCAAAGTATCTCAAAGGGGTTTGACTGACAGCTCCATGCCTAGATAGTGGCATATATTTTCAAGCAACCTTCTCCCCAATACTTCAGTTATTCTGAGTTCATCAAATTAGAGACAAGTACCTAAAGACTTAGTGTTTGTGGATGAAACCTATGTAAAAACATTTTTAGTGATTGACTAGCCCAGGTTTAATATTGCTAATATTTAAAGCGCTGCGCCTTTTGTTTCTATTATATTCCAAGATGTAGAAGTTAGAAATTATGGGCCCAACATTGGCCATGACTTGCATCAATTTTTTTGGAATAAGTTGTTTTTTCTGGTGTAAGTTAGAAAGTGCCATTTTCCCCCTAAAATTTGCTCGAGTAAGTCAGTTCGGCATGATTTTTTCTTTTTAAGGTCAGTTTTTTTCCCCAAAAGGGGCATTCCCAGACACTTACACCAGTTTTGGCCATTTATGCCACTTTGGCCAGCAAAAACGTAATTCCAAATCCACTTAGGTCAGAATATGTGGTGAGCTCTGAAAAACCTTACAGGCAGTTAAGAAAAAGCAGCGCACATTCAGCAGACATTAGGGCAGGGATAGGGAAGGGAAGGGAACTAGAGAGGACCTCAACAACCAAGCAGCAAACATTAAGGAAAAGCTCAAACCAATAAAAAAGGAAGTAAATCCTACCTTATCTTTAAAGTCTGCCCGGGAAAGGCAGCGGGCCGGCTGTGTGGGAGGCCATTCGGCCTGGGATAGGGGAGGGAAGACGCACGGGAGAAGTGCGAGCTTGTGGACCTGAGAAGTTGCAGCTGCTGGATCTGCGCGTTTCATCGGGGGTGGGGGGGTAGAGAGCCCGCCGAGCGACCAGAGAAGCCACTGGAGCTGCGCATTTCATCGGGGGTGGCGATGCTCTTCAAAAATGGCAGAGTGGCAAGTTTTCTCTCTCTACTGCGCATGTGTGCACATCGGGGCCTGCACCACTGCGAATGCGCGAAGGTGCCGGTCACTGTTTTCGGCGTGGGCGTTTGGCTCCGCCCCCCATTTCACCATTGACGCCACGCCAGGACTCCGGGGACTGTACACAGCGGCCAGGAGTTTTTCCCGCCGCCGTTTCCAGCACGCAAAGTCAGTGCGCCGACAAAACTGCTTGGGGAAAATCTAGCCCTATGCAACCAAGTGAAATTTGCTGCTTTGACTTAATAATGTTGTATAATCTCTAATCTTAAACCTTAATCTTATGGTCTGAGAGAGTCATTACTATTCTGTCATTTGCAGACGAAGAGAACAGGAGTGCAGTTAGGTCCATTGCAGGAAGCTGCATGAAGGGTTTCTCAACCGTTGGGAAATCCTACATTATAAGATGTTGTGCATATAACGTCATACTCCACTTCACAGGGAGTGAGGGTTCACTGAGAGGAATTGTTTGTTGTGCTGAGCATGAAAGTAAAATCTGAGTGAAGTCTAGAAATTTAGCAGTTGGTCTGTTACAAGCTAACTCATGTAGATCCTTTCACCACATTGAAGGCATATAATCCATTGTGTAGCTGATGAGGAAACTCAGATTTGACACGAAAGCTGCTGGAAAACATTACCTGGAAGTCAGGTTTGTCAGCAGGCTCTCATATAGTAGGGTTCAATGACAACCACGATTGGATTACAGAAAGGTAAGCAGATGCTGAAGCACTGAATCTCCAATTTCTGTTTGATGGGGTATGGATAGGGCCATGTTGTGGTCAGAAGGATGGTGGTAACAATGCACTCAAATTTTATGTTGAATTGTGCTGCACACCATCATCATCCCGGGATGGCGGGACTGACATATCAAGAAAGACCGGATCAACTGGGCTTGTATTCACTGGAGTTCAGAAGAATGAGAGGGAATCTCATAGAAACGTTTAAAATTCTGACGGGTTTAGACAGGTTAGATGCAGGAAGAATGTTCCCAATGTTGGGGAAGTCCAGAACCAGGGGTCACAGTCTAGGGATAAGGGGTAAGCCATTTAGGACCGAGATGAGGAGAAACTTCTTCACCCAGAGAGTGGTGAACCTGTGGAATTCTCTACCACAGAAAGTTGTTGAGGCCAATTCACTAAATATATTCAAAAAGGAGTTAGATGTAGTCCTTACTACTAGGGGGATCATAGAAACATAGAAAATCGGTGCAGGAGCAGGCCATTCAGCCCTTCGAGCCTGCACCGCCATTCAATGAGTTCATGGCTGAACATGCAACTTCAGTACCCCATCCCTGCTTTCTCGCCATACCCCTTGATCCCCCTAGTAGAACGTGACAAGAGCTGTGGTCACTCCTGGGACTCCTCAACTACTTCGGTAATTTCCTACCCGGGTTAAGCACCTTGCTAGAACCCCTACATGTGCTACTGCGCAAGGGAGATGACTGGGTATGGGGGAAATCACAAGAGGCTGTTTTTGAGAAAGCCAGAAATCTGTTACGTTCCAACAAACTGCTTGTTCTGTACAACCCATGTAAACGATTAGTACTAGCTTGCGATGCGTCGTCATAAGGGGTCGGGTGTGTATTACAACAGGCTAACGAATCAGGAACATTGCAACCGGTCGCTTATACCTCCAGGAGTCTGTCCAAGACCGAAAAGGCTTACAGCATATGATTGAAAAAGCTCTGGCGTGCGTTTACGGGGTGAAAAAAATGCACCATTCTGTTTGGTCTCAAGTTTGAGCTAGAAACTGACCATAAGCTGCTCATATCGCTATTCTCAGAGAGCAAAGGGATTAACACCAATGCCTCTGCCCGCATCCAAAGATGGGCACTCACGCTGTCGGCATACAACTATGTAATCTGCCACAGACCAGACACAGAGAACTGTGCTGATGCTCTCAGTCGGCTACCATTGCCCACCACCGGGGTGGAAATGGCACAGCCTGCAGACTTGCTCTTGGTGATGGATGCATTCGAAAATGAAAAGTCACCTGTTACAGCCTGCAAGATCAGGACCTGGACCTGTCAGGATCCTTTACTGTCCTTTGTAAAAAAAAACTATGTCCTCCATGGGAGCTGGTCCAGCATCCAGGTGGAGATGCAGGAAGAGATCAAGCCGTTCCAGAGGCGCAAAGACGAGATGTCTTTACAGTTGGACTATCTTTTGTGGGGTAATCGCGTGGTCTTGCCTAAGAAAGGCAGGGAAACGTTCATACGCGACCTACACAGTACCCATCCAGCCATAGTAATGATGATAGCCATAGCCTGATCCCATGTGTGGTGACCCGGCATCGACTCAGATTTGGAGTCATGCATGCGCCAATGCAACACTTGCTCTCAACTGAGCAATGCACCCAGAGAGGCATTGCTAAGTTTGTGGTCATGGCCCTTCAAACCGTGGTCTAGGATCCTCGTTGACTTTGCGGGCCCATTTCTAGACTAAATGTTCTTGGTTGTTGTGGATGCATATTCAAAATGGATTGAATGTGTAATTATGTCTGAAAGCACATCCACTGCCACCATCGAAAGCCTACGAGCCATGTTTACCACACACGGCCTGCCTGATGTCCTTGTCAGCGACAATGGGCCGTGTTTCACCAGAGCTGAATTCAAGAAATTCATGACCCGCAATGGGATCAAGCATGTCACATCTGCCCCGTTCAAGCCCACATCCAACGGCCAGGCAGAACGGGCAATTCAGACCATCAAGCAAAGCTTCAAACGTGTGTCGGGAGGCTCCCTGCAGACCCGCCTGTCCCGAGTGCTGCTCAGCTACCGCACCAGACCCCACTCACTCACCGGGGTTCCCCCAGCCGAGATGCTCATGATAAGGGCGCTCAAAACAAAGCTCTCTCTTGTCCACCCTGATCTCCATGATCACATCGAGGGCAGGTGGCGTCAACAAAGCACGTACTACGATCATGCAAATTTGCCACGCGATATTGAAGTCAATGACCCTGTGTTTGTACTCAACTATGGACATGGCCCCAAATGGCTTGCTGGCACTGTCATAGCCAAAGAAGGGAGTAGGGTATTTCAGGTCAAACTGGCCAATAGACTAACGTGCAGAAAGCATTTGGAAACAGCCACGAGCAACCTGAAGAGGACACCACCAACTTCGACCCTCCAACACACACACAAAGTGGCAACCTACATCACGGTTGACCACAAAGCTGAACTCACCATCCCTAGCAGCCCAGCTGCCCAGCGAAGAATCAACCAACTCACCCACACCTGCATTTGTACCGAGACGATCGACAAGGGAGCGAAAAGCCCCAGATCGTTTCACCCTGTAAATAAGTGTACTATTGACTTTGGGAGGGAGTGATGTTATGTATCTAACCCTTGGCAACCTGTACCAGAGGGCCTACTTGTTGGACTCCCAAGGGATCCCAGCATTCCTTGGGAGCACTGTATATAAGCAGGCCTCCCATGCTGTCCAAAAACTCTGGAGTTTAATTAAAGGAGCTAAGGTCACACTTACTCATTGGATACAGTACTCAGTTGTATCACTTTATTATGAGCGTAATATTCGCCTTCATAAATCCATGCTGACTCTGCCTGACCGAATTTTGCTTTTCCAAATGTCCTGCTACTGCTTCTTTAATAATGGACTCCAACATCTTCCCAACCACAGATGTTAGCTAACTGGTCTATTGTTTCCTGCTTTTTGTCTGCCTCCTTTTTTAAATAGGGGCATTACATTTGCAGTTTTCCAATCTACTGGGACCTCCCCAGAATCCAGGGAATTTTGGTAAATTACAATCAATGCATCCACTATCCCTGCTGCTACTTCTCCTAAAACCCTAGGATGCAAGCCATCAGGTCCAGGGGATTTATCTGCCTTTAGTCCCATTATCTTACTGAGTACCACCTCCTTTGTGATTGTGATTGTGTTAAGTTCCTCCCCCGCTATAGCCCCTAGACTATCCACTGTCAGAATATTGTTAGTGTCCTCTACTGTAAAGACTGTTACAAAATATTTGTTAAGCGTTTCTGCCATCTCCATGTTCTGCATTACTAATTCCCCGGTCTCGTCCTCTAAGGGACCAACATTTACTTTAGCCACCCTTTTCCTTTTTATATACCTATAGAAACTCTTGCTATCTGTTTTTATATTTTGCGCTAATTTTCTTTCATAGTCTATCTTCCTTTTCTTAATCATTTTTGCTGGCTTTTAAAAGCTTCCCAGTCTTCTGTCCTCCCACTGGTTTTGGCCACTTTGTATGCCCTTGTTTTTGATTGAATACCGTCCTTTATTTCTTTAGTTAGTCACGGAGTCTCTTACACTCTTTCCTCCTCATTGGAACATATTTTTCCTGAGAGTTGTGAAATATCTCCTTAAAATGTACGCCACTGTTCATCAACCATCCTACCCTTTAATCTATTTTCCCAGTCCACTTTACCCAACTCTGCCCTCATACCTTCATAGTCTCCTTTATTTAAGCTTAGTACGCTGGTTAGAGATCCAACTTTCTCACCCTCCATCTGAATTTGAAATTCAATCATGCTATGATCACTCATTCCAAGGGGATCCTTTACTCGGAGATTGTTTATTAATCCTGTCTCATTGCACAGATCTAAGATAGCCTGCCTCCGGTTGGTTCCGTTACATACTGCTCAAGGAACCCGTCCCTTACTATGAACTCCTCCTCAAGGCTACCTTGACCAATTTGATTTGTCCAATCAATATGGAGGTTAAAATCAACCATGATTATTGCTGTTCCCTTTTTACAAGCCTCCACTATTTCCTGGTTTATGCTCCGAGCAACAGAGTTGCTACTGTTAGGGGGCCTATAGACGACACCCACCAGTGACTTTTTCCCCTTATTGGTCCTTATCTCCACCCAAACTGTTTCAGCACCCTTATCATTTGAGCCAATATCGTTTCTTACTACTGCAGTGATTCCATCCTTTATCAACAGCTACCCCCCTCCTTTTCTTTTCTGTCCGTCCTTCTGGATTGTCAAGGTTTGAGAGGTGCTGTCGAAGAAGCCTTGGCGAGTTGCTGCTGTGTATCTTGTAGATGGTACACAGTGAAGCCACAGTGCGCCCGTGGTAGAGGGAGTGAATGTTTAAAGTGGTGGATGGGGTGGCAAATCAAGCGGAATGCCTTGTCCTGGATGGTGTCGAGCTACTTTTGGAGCTGCACTTATCCACACAAGTAGAGAGTGTTCCATCACACACCTGACGTGCTTTGTAGATGGTGGAAAGGCATTGGGGAGTCCGGAGGTAAGTTGCTCACCACAGAATACCCAGCCTCTGACCTGCTCTTGTAGTCACAGTATTTATATGGCTGGTTCAGTTAAGACTCTGGTCCATGGTGACCCCCAAGATGTTGAGGGTGGGGGATTCGGCAATGGTAATTCCATTGAATGTCAAGGGGCGGTGGCTAGACTCTCCCTTGTTGAAGATGGCCATTGCCTGGCACTTGTGTGGCACGCATGTTACTTGACACTTATCAGCCAAGCCTGAATATTGTCCAGGTCTTGCTGCATGCGGGCACAGACTGCTTCGTTATCTGAGGAGTTGCAAGTGGAACTGAACACTGTGCAATCATCAGTGAACATCCCCACTTCTGACCTTATGATGGATGGAAGATCATTAATGAAGCAGCTGAAGATGGTTGGGCCTAAGTCACTGTCCTAAGGAAATCCTGCAGCGATGCCCTGGGCCTGAGATGATTGGCCTCCAACAACCACAACCATCTTCCTTTGTGCGAGGCATGACTCCAGCCAGTAGAGAGTTTCCCCCCTGATTTCCATTCAATTTTCATTAGGGCTCCTTGACGCCACTCTTGGTCAAATGCTGCCTTGATGTCAAGGGCAGCCACTCTCACCTCACATCTCGAATTCAGGTCTTTTATCCATTTTTGGACCAAGGCTGTAATGAGATCTGGAGCCAAATGTTCTTGGCGGAACCAAAACTGAGCATTGGTGAACAGGTTATTGGTGACAAAGTGCTGCTTAATCGCACTGTCGATGACACCTTCCATCACTTGGCTGATCTTTGTGAGTAGGCTGATGGGGCTGTCCCAAAGCAGCGACGTCAACAGAAACAATGCCGCAGAAAAATCAATGCCAGGGCACTCAAAGACCCAGTTAAGAAAGCTCTATACAGCCAGCGCCTCACTACCAACCTGGCAACTCTCGATGACCCAGAGTGGCCATAGCGTCTGGTCTGCCCTCCAGGTCTCCATAACCAGCGCCTGCGAAGAGACGCTCGGTCACTCAACCAGGAAACACTAAGACTGGTTTGACGAGAACGACCAGGAGATCCAACCGCAAAGCATTTCTGAACTTAAAGAGGCAACCCAACTCGGGAGCAGCAAAGCAGCACGACAGGCGAAGGAACAAAAAACCCACGACCTAAAGAATAGATGGTGGATGGAGAAAGCACAGGAGATCCAGCAGCTGGTCGACAACCATGATATGCGAGGATTCTTCAGCGCAGTCAAGGCCACCTTCGGCCCAAGCACCCAAGGCCCCCACCCAACTGCTGGCCAAGACTGGAGGCACTCATTATGGACACCGAGGGAGTCAGGGCCCGCTGAAAGGAGCACTTCTAAGATCTGCTTAACCAAGACTCTGCCTTCAACATGAGTATCCTCGACTCCATCCGCAGCATGCTACCCGCCACCATCTCAGCAGAACCCCAGCCCTGCACGAGGTAGAAAAGGCCATCCGTCAGCTCAAGAACAACAAGGCATCAGGAGCAGATGGAATCCATGCTGAGGCACTAAAGTATGGCGGAGAAGCACTATTGGCACAAACGCATTACCTCATCTTTCTTATCTGGAAGGAGGAGAGCATGCCAGGAGATCTCAGAAATGCCGAAATCGTGACCATCTTCAAAAAAGGGGAGAGTCCAGCTGCGGCAACTACAGAGGAAACTTCCTGCTGTCGGCCACTAGGAAAGTCATCGCAAGAATCCTCCTCAACCACCTTCTCCCTGTGGCTGATGAGCTCCTCCCAGAGTCACAATGCGGATTCTGTCCACTAAGGGGTACAATGGACATGATCTTCACCAATCGACAACTACAAGAGAAATGCAGGGAACAGCACCAACCCTTGTACATGGCCTTCTTTGACCTCACAAAGGCCTTTGACACTGCCAACCATGAAGGACTATGGAACGTCGTCCTCCTCTGTTTCGGCTGCCACCAAAGGTTTGTCACCATCCTCCGCCTGCTCAACGACGACATGCAAGCCGTGATCCTGACCAACGGATCCACCACAAACCCAATCCACGTCTGGACCAGTGTCAAGCAGGGCTGCATCATCACACCAACGCTCTTTTCGAACTTCCTTGCTGCAATGCTCCATCTCACTATCAACAAGCTCCCGCTGGAGTGGAACTAAATTATAGAACCAATGAGAACCTGTTCAACCTACGTCGCCCCCAGGCTCGATCCAAGGTCCACCAATCCTCTCATTGAACTACAGTACACGGATGACGCTTGCGTCTGCGCACACTCAGAGACCGAACTCCAAGCCATCGTCAACACCTTCACCGAGGTGTACGAAAGCATGGGCCTTACGCTAAATATCCGTAAGACAAAGGTCCTCCACCAACCTGACCCCGCCACACAGCACTACCCCCCCAGTCATCAAAATTCCTTGCTCGGCCTTGGACAACGTGGACCATTTTCCATACTTCGGGAGTCTACTATCAAGCAAGGGGAGACATCGATGACGAGGTCCAACAACGCCTCCATTGTGCCAGCGCAGCCTTCGGTCGCCTGAGGAAGAAGAGTATTTAAAGACCAGGACCTCAAATCTGGCACCAAGCTTATGGTCTGCAGTGTAGTAGTGATACCTGCCCTTCTATATAGCTCAGAGACGTGGACTATATACAGAGGCTAGTTCAAAGCGCCGGAGAAGTATCACCAGCGCTGCCACCACAAGATCCTGCAAATCCACTGGAAGCTAGACGCACCAATGTCAAGTCTTCTCGCTCAGGCCAACATCTCCAGCATCGAAGCATTGACCACACTCAACCAGTTCCATTGGGCGGGCCACATCGTCCGTATGCCCGACATGAGACTCCCTAAGCAAGTGCTCTACTTGGAACTCCTACACAGCAAGTGAGCCCCAGGTGGGCAGAGGAAATGCTTCAAGGACACACTCAAAGCTTCCTTGATAAAGTGTAACATCCCCACTGGCACCTGGGAATCCCTGGCCCATGATCACCCAATGTGGAGGAAGAGCACCCAGGAGGGCGCTGAGCACCTCGAGTCTCGTCGTCGAGAGCATGCAGAAACCAAGCGCAGACAGCGGAAGGAGTGTGTGACAAACCAGGCTCTCCACCCACCCTTCCCTTCAATCACTGTCTGCCCCACCTGTTAAGAGACTGTAATTCCCGCATTGGACTGTACAGCCACCTGAGCACTCATTTTTTAGAATGGAAGCAAATCTTCCTCGATTTCAAGGGACTGCCTATGATGATGACTGAAGAGGTAAATTACAATTCTTTGAATTATGCCATTTTGAAATGAAACTAACAGATTTTAAAATGGAACCCACAGACTGTGGGAAATATTCCACAGAAAGTAAATGTTCTAATTCACAGACCAAAGTGACCTTCAGAGGCAAAGTGAAGAGAGATAACATAGAAGCTGAATTGAATAACAAGTTAAGGATAGAATAGAAATGAAAAACTATAGCAACTATCCGGACTTACCATTTAAGGCAAACGGAAGCCAGATTGGAGGAAGCACTGTACCATGTATTAATCTATCATTATGTATTAATTGTAACTTGCGTAATTACGTAATGACTTAATCTGAAATTGTATAAAGGAAGATGCCTCCGGCCACTTCTTTGAACGTTCCTTATGGAATACTCCCACGCTAGCTTGTATCTATTAATTAATAAAACTGCATTCACTTTAAGGCTAACGGACTCCGAGTGGTGGTTTGAAGTTAACCCTCACAACGTGGTGTACTCAGCAGGATCTGTTAGATGGGCAAATACGACTCAAAAGCCGAACCAACATAAAACTGATTGAGTAGAGAATTACCTTGAAAAATTCTGCTCCTAAGAGGCCCGGCCAGAGATCCAACGAATCTGAAGCGGAGTCCGTGCAGCCGGTAAATACAGTTGAGGGGCACGTCAGGACACTGTAAGTAAATACGTGTGTCAGGAGGATAAGTACTTATACGAGATACCGGGGAATCCCCGGTGAGGGCGGACTAGCTATCCAGCCAGAAACGAGGTTCCGCATAAGTAAACGCGGAAAAAGGCTCCGCATAAGTAAAAGCGGAAAAACGGGAACTGGGGAAAATTCCCCGGTGTAAGAAATGGCAAAGGAAACTGCCAAGGACTCGTGGAGGGGTGAGATATAAACTACCAGAAGAGTTTCTGAGAGATAAACATGAAAAGTTTAAGAGGAAGATGGTTAAGGAAGGATATGATGAAGGGAAAAAGATACCCTGGAAACTCAATTGGTGGTTACAAAGAAAGGGAAACAAAGGGAAGGAGGCGGTTGTAGTGTGTATAGAGATTTCACAACTGCAAGGAGAAAAGAAGAAGTGGAAGGACAGGTGTAGAGAGGAACAGAGCCGCATTAAGTAACAAGCAACAAGCAGAGGAATTGGTAAAATGTCGGGGAAAATGCAAGGAGCTTGAAGATAAAGTTAGCCAGCTCACGAAGGTAAGCGAGGACAGGAAAAAGATAATTTTAGCAGCTGTACAGACGAATAGAAAGATACCTGAAGGTGAGACGGACAGAGAAAATGACGAAAGACAAGAGGATGCAAGTATAAAAATAGATATCGATGACAAAAGAGAATGGACAGAGGAATTTGGCCCAAATTTGTATCCCCCACTAACAGGGTTAAGATTAGGACCCGAGGAAACTAAAGAATTGATGAGATTCGCCCCAGTCATTGTCCATAGAACAAAAATCCCCGGAGCGGACGGGCTCCAGAAAGGAGGAAAGTGACAGAGGTTCATAAGCCTTTTACTCCCGGCAAGAAACAGATGATACTGGCAGATTTGCCCATGCTAAAACCATCGCATGGCAACCCAGAGTTCTAGACTAAACTAGCAGGAATGATTAGGCTCCACCAGATGTATGAGAAAGATGTGCATGCATTGGTTAAGGTTAAGCGCCCGCCGAATAAGTGGGAAAGTATGACCCCCGATATGCAGAATGGAACATGGGGTAATGGGGATCAGATACGGGATGTGAAGATCCAGAACTTCTGTACAGCAGTAAAAGCTGCCCTGGGACAAGGACGCAGCAACTGGGGAAGTATTATGGGGGTAATCCAGGGCAAGGATGAGGTAGTGACAGATTATACAGAACGGAAGTTTAAAGCTTATGAGGAATATTTGGGCGTAGCACGGCCCGGGAGGGATGATGAGGTCTTTCTAAAAATGCTTAAAGGGCTAAGCTCCCAGCATCAGAGTGTGTTGGACCTTGGACTCTCTGTAGGAACTAATTACGGAGAAATATTAGCCTGGGCATGTGAAATAGACCGGCGGCAGCTCCGGGGCCAGGAGACTAAGGGGAAGGTGAAGACAGCGGCCTGGAAGCTATAGTAGCCGCAGTCGGGACCGAGAAAGCAGAAGGAAAGGGCTGGGCATGCTATGGGTGTGGTTCCGACAACCACCAAATACGCAATTGCCCCGATAAACAGACGGGGGCCAGGAATAAGATGATAAAAGGGTAGTAACGTGTAACAATTGCGGGAAGAAGGGACACACGAAAATGCAATGCTATGGAAAAGGAGGGGGACAGGAGGGAAAAGCCCCATGGCAGAAGGGAAAACTGGGGGAAGACAGTCAGGGAGGTAAACAGGGCGGAGGAGTGACCGAAGAACAGATCCTCAAAATGATTAAGGAGGTCATACAGGAGGACGAGGTGGCTTCGACACCCGGGGCTAGTAACGAGGACTGTGGATGTATCTAACAGGACTGTTCAGGGGTCGGCAGTACCAAGTGTTAATTGATACAGGGGCCTCGATCTTGATAACCAATCTAGACCTCCCGACCACAAACAAGCAGATTAGAATAAGTGCAGTGGGAGGGGAAACTATGACGGCAAGATTAAGTGAACCCCAACTAGTGGAAATAATGAGGCGATTATTACCAGTAAGTTTCTGGGTATGGCCCAACCCAGAGGGCACAATTTTGAGAATAGATTTATTGAGGGAATTGAATCTACTAATACAACCCCGAGAAGGGGTGATCCGTTGGGCAGACAGTAAGGGAGAACCACGATTAGGCATGAAAGAAATGGCCAGGGTGGCCAGTGCCGCAGTAATAAAGCACGATTGGGACCAGGAAAAGGCAGCGGGCAGGGTATGCCAACAATTTCCCAAGGTACAGGCCACCCCTAAACAGGATTGCGGATTAGTAAATATGGAGCCTTTGGTAATCCCGGGAGAAAGCCCCAAAGCCCACCGGCAATACCCCATAAAGAAGGAGGCCCAGCAGGCGGTAAAGGCGATAGTCCAGCAGTTGGAAGCCTCCAGAATAATCGGGGAAACCACGTCCACTACCAACAGCCCTGTATGGCCGGTGGTAAAACCAGACGGCTCATATCGATTAACAAATCGACTATACATCCCTCAATAGGTGCATGCCCTGGCAGCACCCGATTGTGGCCAGTCCATCCACAATTCTCAATGGCCTGGACCCAGGGTATTGTATATTTACCGTCCTAGATATAGCTAACGGGTTCTGGAGCCTCCCTTTGGCCCGGGAGTCGCAAGACAAGTTTGCATTTACCGTTGAAAATCAGCAATATATTTGGACACGCCTCCCTCAGGGGTTTCATAATAGCCCGGCCATATTTCATCAGGCAATGGCCCGGACTATCGAGAAGATAGATATAGAAGCAGAAAGAAGCACAGTGTTACAGTAATGTGACGATCTTTTGATCGTCTCAACTACAATGTCAGGACACTTGAGGGCCTTACTTAAGGTATTGGGAGCCCTGAAGCGGGCGGGATTTAAGGCATCACCCACAAAGGCCCAGGTGGCCCAGACCAGAGTGCGGTACCTTGGGCATTGGATCAGTCAAGGCAAGAAAGCCATGACAGAGGAAAGACGGATGGCCATTAGGGACATGCCTAAGCCCCAGAATGTCAGGGGAGTAAGGAAGGTATTAGGACCCTTTAATTAGAGTCGGAATTTTATACCTCAATACACAACAATAGCAGAACCCATACAGAAATTAATTAAAGGAACCGGGGGACCCCTACAGAAGATAGATTGGGGACCGGAAGAAGAGGCAGACGGGGAACTAAAAAGAGCTCTGATGTCGGCCCCCTAGGATTGCCAGATCCCAATAAACCTTTCCACCTATATTGTGATCAGGATAATGGAAGCTATTCCGCCGTGGTAAACAGGAACATGGGGGCCAGCAGAGACCTATAGCCTACTACTCGACGAAGAAAGACCCAGTGGTTAGTGGGATGCCCCGATGTGTGGCCGCTCTGGACTGTGCAACTTGGGTGGTCAAAGTAAGCGAACCAGCAGTGATGATGGGACAGACCATTTTGCACACACAACATACCCTGATAGAATTACTATATACTGGAAAGCTGCGGTCGATCTCGGACAGCCGAAAGGCTAAGTGGGAGGCCGCATTGCTGCCCAAAGACAAGTCAGTAATAATAAAAAAGCATAATGGAGTTAACCCCGCTACCGGGATGCTGACAGAAGAGGAGGGACATAGCTGTAGGGAACAAGTAGAGGAGGAAATGGATAGCGAGGTAAAGGAAGAGTCATTGGACAACCCAGATGAGACTTTATATGTGAACGGATCCAGAAAATACATTGATGGGGAACCCCATACTGGGTAGGCGGTGGTAACACAGGAGGGAGACTCAATAATGACAGGAGCAGTCCCAGGAGACTAGTCAGCTCAGGTGGTAGAATTAGTGGCCCTTATAAAGGCTCTCGAGTCAGCTAAAGGAAAGCGAGTAAACATATATACAAATAGTCGATACACTTTCGAGGTGGTTCACGACTATATGGCAGCCTGGTCACGACGAGGGTATGTGACATCTAATGGCAAGGTGATAAAACATGGAAAGCTAGTAGAAAGGCTAGTGAAAGCAGCAAAGGAAACATGGGAAGCAGCGGTAATCAAAGTAAAAGCACACACAAAACTAACTAGTAAGAGCCACATGCAACCCCAAGACCTACCCACCTTGGGGAATCGGTTTGCAGACCTAGCAGCCAAACGAGGGGCAGCTGAACAGAAGCCAGAACCAGCATTTAAGGCTGAAATTCAACCAGTAATGACTAACAGTGTTCAGACAGACATAAATATAGCCCAGGTCCACCAGAGTGTCGATCAGGAAGAAAGACGTGAATGGAGTAAACACGGGGCCCACCAAAAGGGTGACATATGGGTATGGGGTCCCCGGGAGCAAGTTATGGCATCAATGATTGAGATGAAGTAATGGAGAGTAATATCTCCAAGTTTGCAGATGACACTAAGCTGGGTGGCAGTGTGAGCTGTGAGGAGGATGCTAAGAGGCTGCAGGATGACTTGGACAGTTAGGTGAGTGGGCAAATGCATGGCAAATGCAGTATAATGTGGATAAGTGTGAGGTTATCCACTTTGGTGGCAAAAACATGAAGGTAGAATATTATCTGAATGGCGGCAGATTAGGAAAAGGGGAGGTGCAACGAGACCTGGGTGTCATGGTACATCAGCCATCGAAGGTTGGCATGCAGGTGCAGCAGGCAGCGAAGAAAGCAAATGGCATGTTGGTCTTCATAGCTAGGGGATTTGAGTATAGAAGCAGGGAGGTCTTGCTGCAGCTGTACAGGGCCTTGGTGAGGCCTCACCTGGAATATTGTGTTCAGTTTTGGTCTTCTAATCTGAGGAAGGACGCTCTTGCTATTGAGGGAGTGCAGCGAAGGTTCACCAGACTGATTCCTGGGATGGCAGGACTGACATATGAGGAGAGACTGGATCAACTGGGCCTGTATTCACTGAAGTTTAGAAGAATGAGAGGGGATCTCATAGAAACATATAAAATTCTGATGGGACTGGACAGATTAGATGCAGGAAGAATGTTCCCAATGTTGGGGGAGTCCAGAACCAGGGGTCACAGTCTAAGGATAAGGGGTAAGCCACTTAGGACCGAGATGAGGAGAAACTTCTTCACTCAGAGAGTTGCTAACCTGCGGAATTCTCTTCCGCAGAGAGTTGTTGATGCCAGTTCATTAGATATATTCAAGAGGGAGTTGGATATGGCCCTTACGGCAAAAGGGATTAAGGGGTATGGAGAGAAAGCAGGAAAGGGGTACTGAGGGAATGATCAGCCATGAGATCTTATTGAATGGTGGTGCAGGCTCGAGGGGCCGTTTGGCCTACTCCTGCACCTATTTTCTATGTTTCTATGTAATGCTGTAGGCAACAACTACTAAAATTATATCACAGGATAACACATACCGGGAGAAGTAACATGCTGTACCTGCTCTTGCAGTACTGGTGGTGGCTAGGAATGGGGAAGGATGTAGCAAAATTTTGCCACAGGTGCATTGTTTGTGCCCAACATAATGTAGGCAGGGGTTGAATGGGACATCAACCAAGGCCACAGGGACCGAGGGAGAATTTACAGATAGACTTCACCGGCCCCTTACCAGAGGATAGGAGAAAAAGATATTGTCTGGTAATCATAGACCAGTTCACCCAGTGGGTGGAAGCCTTCGCTACCAGGGACTGCTCCGCTCGGACGATAGCACAGATCCTGGCTAGCGAGGTGATACCTCCATTGGAATACCCCTACAGATAGATTCAGACAATGGGACACATTTCACGGGTAAAATAATGAAAGAAACATGTGCCTTGTTGGGAATCAAACTGAGGTACCACATACCATATCATCCCCAAAGTTTGGGAATGGTGGAAAGAATGAATCGGACTTTAAAAACGGCCCTGTCCAAAGCAATCCAGGAGACAGGCAAGGGATGGACTGGGGTGTTAACAGCAATTCTAATGTGGCTCAGAGCCACCCCAGGGCGAACCACGGGACTAACACCTTATGAGCTGGTGACTGGATGGGCTATGAGACTACCAGAGAACTTAGCCGGAGAGACAGGTGAAGCAGGACCAATTCAGGATAGGCTAAGGCGGTACTTGGTCCAGCTAAACCAAGAGGTGCAGGCTATGAATAAAGAAGTTAAAAGCAGACAGCAGATAAGAGATCTAGAAATTCAGAATGAGGGAAACGCGATCTAAAATAGGAGAACAGGTCATGATAAAGGTAACAGGGATGCGAAAGGGAATGGAGCCCCGATGGATAGGGGCATACTCGGTATTAATGACAAGCGATACTTGTGTTTGTCTACAAGAGCCCACTGAGATTAGATGGAAGCACTGGACACAGGTAAAACCATACTAAACAACCCCCGTCTGTTTTAACCCATAGTGACGATGCACCCGGCGACCACGGAAGCGTCCGATAAGGAAGCAGGCCAGAAAACAACGGGATGAACCTGTGGATAGTGCTGGTGGCAACTGGGTTAGTGGCCGCCCTGGCCCTCCCAGTGCCTCCAGAGTTAAAAGGAAAAGGGCATAGACGTTATATGTGGAAGGCCCACCGAAAAACAACCCGTGGGAATTGAATGTCATGTTTTTGATTTAACCTTTGACTGTAGACAGTGGACCTATTTGGCACCAGTCTCTTGCAATTTTATACTGATCACCCATAAAAATGAGAATGTAACATTCAACTTTACATGGGTGGCCGACAGTCCCGGGATAATGTGTAAG
Source organism: Pristiophorus japonicus (assembly GCF_044704955.1). Classification (NCBI taxonomy): domain Eukaryota; kingdom Metazoa; phylum Chordata; class Chondrichthyes; family Pristiophoridae; genus Pristiophorus; species Pristiophorus japonicus. Next base: position 344,214,228 of record NC_091977.1, on the reverse strand, counting down.
CAAGGTTGCAACATTACCTCCCAGAATATCACCAAAATATGGAAAGAAGCCTGGAATGCTAATAACACCGAATATACCTATAGTACAGAGTGGGGACAGGCAACCCTGGGAGACGGAGACTTGGTGTTGTGTGTGAATAATTCACAGCTTGGCGGGAGGGGTCCATGGCTGATCACGATAAGTGTAAAATATCCCCGTCCAAACCAGGAATGGATGCCACACTTACAAAAGCTGCACGGTACGTGACTGAGCACACTGATAGCCCCTTCAATAATATATTTAACAATAAATATACAGTATGACCGAAAGATGGTACCAAAGTACTGTAAGAACCCGGATCTTGCCCGAACGATAACCAAAGCTCGTAATCGGCAAAACATACTAGATACAGTACTAGGAGGGTTCGGAATGGGACTAGGAGCTTTAAACTCAATGGATATCGAGACGCTGCAGAATAAAATACAGAAAGCAAGACAATTGACCAAAGATGCCATAAGGCTGTCAGGTGTGTGGCAGGAACCCTTATAGGCCAATAAGCCTGCGGGGGTGGATGTCAGATAAAATGACATGGCAGTGGGCAAACAAAACTAGCTGGGAACAGCAACAGGTATCAGCCAATTGAACGCAAGAAGCCAATAGGACTCACTGCCTTATAATGGGCCTGATCAAGGAAAGACAACGGGCTGAATTAAAAAGGATAGCATTCTCTGGGAATGCCCCACGATGGGCTAAATTGTTTCAGTTTGACCAACAAAATTTAACACTCAGGCCAGACATGAAGCATACGCGATGTGATGAAGAGGGATGTACTATGGCTATGTTGTTAGCTAATGTTACTAACTGTCAGATATGGGGTGAGTTTGTGACCCTACCACGGCTATTCGGTAAAAACTTATGGAAGCCACAGTTTTACAGAAAATGGATAGACCCGAAGAATAAAACATACGAAGGGATGGATTGTGTAAATTGGCCATTCGGGCAAGTATGCCCGCTACATACACCAGTGGTGGAACCATGTAGCATGGAAAGCACAGCAGGGGCTTGTGAATGGCAGCTGCAACCCTTAAATGAAACCATAATACATGAAATCGGGCAAAATTACATATGTGCAACCAGTACCCACACGGTATACCTGAACGCGGATCGATTGGAACCTCTGGTAAATGGGTGTCGGAAGGAAATATTTGTCATCCTCGACGTTAAAACGATCAAGTCCTACCAAATAGGACAATGGAAAAATATTGCACAACACAGAAGCACCAGAGGATTATCCGCACTACCCCTGTAGTGGACTTGAGAAAGTTAAGGGCCTTTTTGAAAAAACACATTCAGGTGACCAAGTACCTGGGAGAAGAAAGGGAACGGTTACTGAGACAAAAGGTCGTAATGAGTGACACAAAACAAGAACTGTTCCGAGTGACCTCACGGTTCACCACTGGTGGGACATTTTTAAGGGCTGGTCACCCAAGGCCTATGCAGTCCTCAAATTGATGTGGCACCCGATAATAATGGTAGTGGTGGGGATATGTATTGTAATCCAACTATATCTGATGTGTAAGATCCGAGGGATATACAACCGTGTGGTTCTAGCCGAACAGCAAACAGCCTTGTTAACTATGTAACGTAGGTGTAATAGGGAGGCGAATGACTTTGTAACGTGTTAGGGAAACAACCAAGACCGCGTGACAACTACAAGAGAAATGCAGGGAACAGCACCAACCCTTGAACATGGCCTACTTTGACCTCACAAAGGCCTTTGACACTGCCAACCATGAAGGACTATGGAGCATCCTTCTCCATTTCGGCTGCCACCAAAAGTTTGTCACCATCCTCCGCCTGCTCCACAACGACATGCAAGCCATGATCCTGACCAACGGATCCACCACAGACCCAATCCACGTCCGGACCAGTATCAAGCAGGGCTGCGTCATCACACCAACGCTCTTTTCGATCTTCCTTGCTGCAATGCTCCATCTCACTATCAACAAGCTCCCGCTGGAGTGGAACTAAATTATAGAACCAATGGGAACCTGTTCAACCTATGTTGCCGCCAGGCCAAATCCAAGGTCCACCAATCCTCTCATCGAACTACAGTACACGGACGACGCTTGCGTCTGCGCACACTCAGAGGCCGAACTCCAAGCCATCGTCAACACCTTCACCGAGGTGTACGAAAGCACGGGCCTTACGCTAAACATCCGTAAGACAAAGGTCCTCCACCAACCTGACCCCGCCACACAGCACTACCCCCCCAGTCATCAACATTCCTTGCTCGGCCTTAGACAATGTGGACCATTTTCCATACTCGGGAGTCTACTATCAAGCAAGGGGAGACATCGATGACGAGGTCCAACAACGCCTCCATTGTGCCAGCGCAGCCTTCGGTCGCCTGAGGAAGAAGAGTATTTGAAGACCAGGACCTCAAATCTGGCACCAAGCTTATGGTCTGCAGTGTAGTAGTGATACCTGCCCTTCTATATAGCTCAGAGACGTAGACTATATACAGAGGCTAGTTCAAAGCGCCGGAGAAGTACCACCAGCGCTGCCACCGCAAGATCCTGCAAATCCACTGGAAGCTAGACGCACCAATGTCAAGTCTTCTTGCTCAGGCCAACATCTCCAGCATCGAAGCACTGACCACACTCGACCAGCTCTATTGGGCGGGCCACATCGTCCGTATGCCCGACATGAGACTCCCTAAGCAAGTGCTCTACTTGGAACTCCTACACAGCAAGTGAGCCCCAGGTGGGCAGAGGAAATGCTTCAAGGACACACTCAAAGCCTCCTTGATAAAGTGTAACATCCCCACTGGCACCTGGGAATCCCTGTCCATGACCACCCAATGTGGAGGAAGAGCACCTGGGAGGGCGCTGAGCACCTCGAGTCTCGTCGCCGAGAGCATGCAGAAACCAAGCGCAGACAGCGGAAGGAGTGTGTGGCAAACCAGGCTCTCCACCCACCCTTCCCTTCAATCACTGTCTGCCCCACCTGTTAGAGACTGTAATTCCCGCATTGGACTGTACAGCCACCTGAGCACTCATTTTTAGAGTGGAAGCAAATCTTCCTCGATTTCAAGGGACTGCCAATGATGATGACTGAATAGGTAAATTACAATTCTTTTAATTGTGCCATTTTGATATGAAACGAACAGATTTTAAAATGGAACCCACAGACTGTGGGAAATATTCCACAGAAAGTAAATGTTCGAGTTCACAGACCAAAGGGACCTTTGGAGGCAAAGTGAAGAGGAATAACATAGAAGCTGAATTGAAGATAAGGATAGAATAGAAATGAAAAACTATAGCAACTATCCAGACATACTATTTAAGGCATACGGAAGCCAGACTGGAGGAAGCACTGTACCATGTATTAATCTATCATATATTAATTGTAATTTGCGTAATTACGAAATGACTTAATCTGAAATTGTATAAAGGAAGATGCCTCCGGCCACTTCTTTGAGCGTTCCTTATGGAATACTCCCCCTGCTAGCTTGTATCTATTAATTAATAAAACTGCATTTACTTTAAGGCTAACGGACTCCGAGTGATGGTTTGAAGTTAACCCTAAAAATGATGATGATGGGGCTGTAATTGGCCAGATTGGAATTGTCCTGCTTTTTGTGGACAGGACACACCTGGGCAATTTTCCACTTTGTGGGGCAGATGCCCGTGTTGTAGCTGTACTGCAAGAGCTTGGCTAGAGGCGCGGATAGTTCTGGAGCACATGCCTTCAGCACTACAACTGAGATGTTGTCAGGGCCCATAAGCCTTTGCAGTATCCAGTGCACTCAGCTTCCCACTTATCTCCAAATAACCTTGCAAGCCAATGCCCAAAGCAAGAAGGGTAATGCCGGCTATAGAAACAGTCCTTGCCAGTGTTTTGTGCTATTTACTTTTGCTGGCAATATCCCAGCAGCAGCCTCTGCATATTTAGAGAGTCCCAAGGCTCAGCTCTGCTAAACTACACCTAACCTCTTTGAATTTGAGTGGTGTGCCACATTAGGCAAACGGGAACTCCAATTCTTTGTAGATTTCTCATGAGCTTGGGTTGACAACTCAAAAATGATGACTGTCCACAAGTACCAGGCACGCTTACCAAAATTGAGTATTTTTCACACTTGTCTCTGTTACAATACTTGACTTGCATGTTGGACTAAAAGATTCAGACCAGGAACAGTATGAGCATTTGAACTTTTACAAGCAAGCCAAGCATTATATACTGGACTGGTCTGACTTCCAGAAATAGACTACTGACCATTTCCTATTTCAGTTTTTGTAATGCCATCACAATTGCTGAACTGTTTAAAATAATCAATTCACAGTACCATAAGTGCACCAGCTGTTACACAAAAACAGTACCAAAACTCAAAAAATGACCATCTATACACTGATCTCTTGTGCCATTGATTGCAATAAATCAGAGGATATATAGGAGTGGATTTTCGGTGACTTTAAGACCAGGTTTTCGCCGCAATTGGACCCTTCGCGGCAAAAACCCGGTCGGCGGCATCGTCGAGCACCTTTGTGCGGCAGCACTTCCACGTACCGCCGGGGAGAGGAGCGCCGAGGTGAAACGACGTGCAACGCCGCGGATTGCGTTACCGTCGTACTTTCATCTCTCTCCGGACAAACACTCTGCGCCCAGAATACCGACAGGATCAAACCTGTCGGCGCAGCCCTGCCAGCAGAGGTCAGTATGATGACCTGCAAAAAGGTAAGTTAAAAGTTTTATTTTTTAATTCTTTTTCAGCGATTTGGTCGGTAAGGGTTTTGTGAATGTTCCGTGAATGTTTTTTGCAAATTTCCCCCCGCCCCCCCCACACTCGCCAAGGCCTGTCTCACAGCGCTACCGGCCCCCGACTAAAGTTGCCAAAACTCGCGATTTGCACCACGAATCCTCGTGCAACGCCGATTTTACCGAGCAGACATAATGGCTGAAATTTCAGCCTAAAAATGGTAGCACAGCGAAAACGGTAATTTTGGCGAAAAACTACCATTTTCGCCGAAATCCGAAATTCCCGCCCATACTGTTTTATAATGAGGAGTTTATATCAAGAAGTGCTGAATATATTATTACAGTACGGGCAAGGGATGTGCTATGATGCAATACCCCACAATCAATCATGCAGTTTTCATCCTGGAGTACAATTGTCCATGCTAACTTACTCACCACCACGTCAGTTTTAACCAGCAATACATTTTCAAGTGTCGCTCTCAACCCAAGAGTAAAGGAAGTTTCCAGAAAATTAGTTAACAGCTACTCCTCTGGTTTGCACATGCTCTACCTACCAACAGTTCAATTCTGCTCTTAATTTTACAGCAGGTACCAAGAATCTCCAGCTCTCACACACTGGGATTACTTGCACGTGTCCACATGCATGCATGCATACATACAAACACACACACACACTTAGTCAGTCTCTCCCACTTGGCCACATGTACTTATCCCTCTCTCATACACATTACTCAAAATAGATGAGTGCTTCAAAACTTACCTTAAAGTTCCACGTTCACATTTACATTGTTCTAATGTCTTTTGGAAAAATAAACTATTATAACCATCATATGCCAGCCTTCCAGTTGAAACTGCAGATTTGGTAAGCAATCCATGCTGCGGGTTTTCACCAGAGTACACGTACTCAGATAGGGGTATCTTGGGGTGTTATTGATCAGTCCCTTCAGCCGATGGAGATTGCTATGGAAAGTCACGAGTGCAATGTGTTGACTTTCAAGATTGACTGGGCCTCATTTAGAAAACATTGGTGCATATTTTAAACATGCACAATGCTTCTGTATAAGAAAGTTTAATCACTGTCTTGTAAAAGTTGTAATTTGTTTAAGACATCAAAATTATGTTTCAAAACTTATTTCCTATACTATGTTTCTCAGCTAGTGAGAGTAGGCAGAAGAAATTTCAAAAAAATCTTTAAAGCAATCTCATTTGTTCTCATCTTATTATTGAAAGCTTTTGCTCAATTAGTTGATTTTGTATGTCCTCAGTTTGTATGTGTGTGTGTATGTGTGTGTGTGGGGGTGTGGGTGTGGGGGAGTGTGTGTGTGTGTGGGTGTGGGGGAGTGTGTGTGTGTGGGTGTGGGAGTGGGGGAGTGGGAGTGTGTGTGGGGGAGTGTCGGAGGCAGAGCAGACAGCCATCGGGAGAGGGGAGAACAGATGGCGGTCTGGGGCAGGGGAGAACAGATGGCCGTTGGGTGGAGGGGACTTAGGGATACCTAAAAATATACCGTTATGCGAATGAAACTGTGAAGTGAATAAGGGGGGAGGTGGGAGCACATGGTGATCTGCGGGGGAGGGGGTATCCCGATGGCGATCCCTGGGTGGGGGTTCCCAACGGCTGTCGTGGGAGGGGGACTGATGGTGGTCGGAGGGGTCCGATGGTGGTTGGGCAGGTCAGATGGTGGTCCGTGGGAAGGGGCCCAATGCTGGGGCCAGGGGGGGTAAAGAGTGTGCAGACAGATCCCAGGGAAGGGGGCGGGCGGAGCGTTTACTGGGTAGCTTGTCGGGTCTGAAGGAAACACTCCTGGCCCATAAGCAGTGCTGTAAAGGCACTTATCTCATGAATTCAGCCCTGCTCGCTTCCTTTCAGAAGCCAGGTTTCCCGTGGTCTGGGAAGCACCAAATAGTCCTTCCTGGTGAAATAGTGATTTACTTGTACTTCTTTCAATTCAGTATACTGTATTCGTTTCTCATGATGTGGTCTCCTCTACTTTGGAGACCAATCAAAGATTGGGGGATCACTTTGCTGAACATCTCCATTCAGTCCGCAAGCATGACCCTGAGCTTCCAATTGCTTGTCATTTTATTTCTCCGCCCCATTCCCACTTTGGCCTCGGCATCTTCACTCAACAGAAGCTCGACGAACAGCACATCATCTTTCAATAAGGTGCTTTGCAGCCTTCCAAACTGAACATTGAGTTCAGCAATTTCAGATCATAACCAGTGCTCCCATTTTTTCAGATATCAGGTGTGGGTTTGGTTCTGCTCTTGCCATATGCAGCTCCTGTCGATCCATCTTCTGATTCTTTACTTATTCCATTACCACCTCCTTTTGCCTTGCAGATACGTTTATTTGTTCTAACTGAATTGCAGCCATTTCTCTGATTGGCTCTCCATTATCACATGACCTAGGCTGATTGGAGGATAAGTCACAACCTGAAGTTTCTCTGGAATGTGTAAATGGTATCACTCAGCCTCACTTTGCACATTGAAACATGACCCACTTTGAATTCAGAAGTCAGAAAGGACACATCCCTCCCCCAGCTAAAGTCCCTTACCCCAGCACAAGTGCTACCTCCCGCAGCCGAAGTTGCTCCTTATCCCAGCGCAAGTGCATACTATCCCCCACCCCCTGATTTCTTCTCTCCCCCCCACCCCCAAGGCTCTCTCTCTTCAACCGCCCAATCCCCCAGGCTCTCTATTCAACCCCCCACCTCCCCGCCGCGCCCCCAGGCTCTCTCTCCTCCCCCGTGCCCCCAGGCTCTCTCTCCTCCCCCCCCCAACCCCCCCACCCAGGCTCTCTCTCCACCCCCTCCACCCGGCCAGGCTCTCTCTCTCTCCCTCCCGCCCAGGCTCTCTGTTATGTATGCGACCCTATGTAACCAGCATTCCACTGCCACCAGATGGCGTATCTGTTGGGAGTCCCAAGGGATCCCAGCATCCCTTGGGAGCATTGTGTATAAGCAGGCCTCCCATGCTGTACCAATTATTCTAGAGTTAGAATAAAGAGAGTAAGGTCACACTTACATCTACAGTACTCAATATTCTGGAAATAACACTCTCTCTTCATCCCCCTAGGCTCGCTCTCTCTTTACCTCCCACCACGCCCAGGTTCTCTCGCTCTCTCCTCTCCACTCCCTCTGCTCCCCCCAGGCTCTTTCCCCCCTCCCCTGGCTCTTTCCTCCCTCTCCCCTCACCCCAGACTCTCTCCACCCCACACCGCCCCAGGCTTTTTCTCTCACTCCCCCGCCCAGACTCTCCCCCGCAGGCTCTCTTTACCCCCCAGGCTGTCCCCCTCTCAAGGCTCTCTCCTCTTCCCCCACCGCCCCCCGGCTAGGCTCTCTCCTCCCTCCCCCCACCCCCCCAAGGCTCTCTCCTCCCTCCCCCTTGTGTTCACGTTAAATCAGATGACACACTGTTTCTTAATGACAGGAATGTTACATCATGACATACAGAATGTATTATAATAATTACGTCTAATGATTTGTTGTGATACTTTGACTCGGAATTTGCGGTCCCAATGACGGATTTGGCACATACACAGGTACATGCGGAGATCCTGAAGTTGCAGTCTGTCATTCACTGCTCCGCCACAGTCTGTGCTGTGCGCCCCCCACTCCCACCCAGCCCCCGCCTGTCCCCCCCCCCCACCCCATCGAGCCTGCAATCAGTGATATCACTCAAATCAGGGAAACTGACAAAAACATCGGCTCTTTCACAATAATTACGCTGTTAAATTTCCCAAACGGATTAGGTGTAACTAGGGTTTTAAACAACGTATTGGCTGCTAAACAACGGTTATGAGCCTGAAAAACTAACTTTAGTCAAATTTATCCACCTTAATAAAAACTAAAATTTTTATGAAACTTAAGTACAAAGTTTGTTCATCTTTATTTCAGGTATGCCTTTTCCCAAAGTGAGAGCCTTCTCTTTGCTTTGCTCGCTCCAACATTTTAAAAATGTTAGAATTTTAGGAGCTTACTCACTTCCTTGTTCACTGTCTAAGAATTCTGCGTTTTGATTGGCTGCTTAGACACCTTGTAGATGCCACAGCAGCTCGCACGAGGGGATCCCCACCATACCCCACTGATTTGAATTACACATCGGAATATCCGAACTTCTCAACACAGATATCACGAGATCTTTGTGCAAAGCTTACTTCAGGGCCAGTGGCGACGCCCTTGTTTCGCCGCGGACTGCAAATTCCGGGCCTCTATCCTGTAATTTCCCCCTTGAACACAACCCTCCCCATCAGTTTCTTGCCTCACTGGCACTTAAATTTTAATCAGCAATACTTTCGGTGCCAATGTTCTGCCTCTCTTAACCTAACCAACAATGAATGAAGTTCCCTCTGGCACCCTTACAAATGACTGTGCCAGCAGCATGCGCTCCACATATCAGCAATTTAATCCAAATTGTAATTTTATATAGTGGAAGTGATTAACTGTATTACCAACTGTATGGTCAGCTGTTGCGTTAATCACCTGGAAATTTCCTTCAATGTTAGGCTGGCTGAGAGAGGCAGAGTGAATTTATTGATTTGCCTTGTTCTTTATTTTAATTATGTTAATTTTTATTCATAATTTCCTGAACTTCGTGCTTGATGGTTTTCATTCCTGCTTTTTGTTCTTGCTGACTGAGACACTCACTACCTGTTGCGACTTGCTACTGTTTTACGAACATGAAATTAAACCAATCAAGTCCAGATGAGAGAAATATAGGGCCCAAGTTTCCACAAGAAAAAAAACGGGCGCCCCTCCGAGCTGGCGCCTAAAAAAATCCTCTGTATTCTCCACCTACTTACAGGTCCTCTGGCCCTCGGCGCAGCCAGCACGAGCTGTGGGGGGGGCGGAGCCAGGTCCCTGCGCTGAAAACAGTGCCGGGACCTCTGCACATGCGCGCTACAGTCGGTACGTAAGTGCAGTAGCTCCAGGCGCCGAACTGTGTGGGAGGGGCCCGAAGCACGCAGCCCCTAGCCCTGGCTGAATGGCCTCACTGGGGCTGCGTGAATAAGGCTCCTCCCACGGCCAGCTCCTGCTCCCCCCCCCGCCCCCGACACCCGCTCCCCCCCCCCGCCTCCGGACCAGACCCGACACCCGCTCCCCCCCCTCCCCGCCGACCAGACCCGACCCGACACCCGCTCCCTCCCCCTCTCTCCCTCCCCGTCTCTCTCTCTCCCTCCCCCTCCCTCTCTCCCCCCCCTCTCTCTCTCTCTCTCTCTCTCCCCCTCAGCGACACGAACAGCTTTCTCCCCCCCCCTCCCCTCCCGCTCAGCGGCACGAACGGCTGCAGAATTCTCCCTGGCTGAAGCACTTTCACACAGGTAGGAAGATGGTTTATTTAATCTTTTCTTGGCTTATAAATGTTTATTCAGGTTGGATTTATTTGTATAATATTTGTAGAAGTATAAATCAGGATTTATTGTCGAATTTAATGAGTTCCCTTCCCCCCCACCTCGTTCTGGACGCCTAATTTGTAACCTGCGCCTGATTTTTTAATGTGCAGAACAGGTTTTTTCAGTTCGACAAAAATCTTCACTGGCTCCATTCTACTTTAGTTTGGAGTACATTTTCACTGTGGAAACTTTCAAATCAGCCGTCAGTGGCCGGACACGCCCCCTTTTGAAGAAAAAATTCTGTTCTAAAGTAGAACTGTTCTACCTGACTAGAACTGCAGAAAAAAAAATGTGGAGAATTGCGATTTCTAAAATAGTCCGTTCTCCACCAGTTGCTCCTAAAAATCAGGCGCGAATCATGTGGAAACTTGGGCCCATTATCATACAAGGATTGCTTGATGCCTCCAGTGTGAAACAAAATACACACTACATGCACCAGAATAATTTTTCTTAAGTTCATTCTCGGGTTGTGAGCCACGTTGACCAAGCTGCATTTTTAGTTGCTCTGAGAAACCGATAGCGGGTGTTCCCCTTGAACTGCTCCAGTCCTTGTGCTGATGGTGCTTCTCAATGGTGTTAAGTCGGGTCATTTTCAGAATTCTGACCCAGCAACGATGAACAAGCAGCAGTATATAACCAAATCAGGATGGTGCGTGACTTAAAACGAAACTTAGAGGTGATGCTGTTCCCATTATGTTGATTCTAATGTTCTCATTGGTACAGACTGCAAGGCTAACAGGTACCATTGAAGTATCTTTGGATAGCTGCTGCAGCCACAGTGCACAAAATGTTTGCAAAGGGATATAGACAGGTTAAGCGATTAGGCAAGAAGATGGTAGATGAAGTATAATGTGGGGAAATGTGAGGTTATTCACTTTGTTAGGAAGAATATAATTTTTTAAATGGTGAGAAACTATTAAATGGTGGTGTTCAGAGGGATTTGGGTGTCCTTATATATGAAACACAGAAAATTAATTTGCAGGTTGTCATGTATGTATGCTTGGAGTTACTAGCCACCAAGTGGCGCCACCGTCGGAGGTCATTGGGTTGTACGCACGTGTGTGTGGCCCAGGTATAAAAGGCAAGCCATCATGTAATGTAATCACTTTGGGCCCTAATAAAGTAGAGCCAGGTTTGTACCTGTGTTAGTTTACAGTATTCAGTCTATCGAGTTATTACATACATAACACAGGTACAGCAAGCAATTAGGACATCAAATGGTATGTTGACCTTTATTGCAAGGGGTTTGGAGTACAAGAGTAAGGAAGTCGTGCTGCAATTGCAGTTGTGCAAATGAGATCAAACGTGGAAAACGGTGTGTATAGCTTTGGTCTCTGTATGTAAGGAATGATACACTTGACTTAGAGGGAGTGCAACAATGATTCACTGAATTCATTCTTGTGATGCGAAGATTGTTCTCTGAGGAGAGATTGAATAGAATGGGGCTATGTTCTCTCAAGGATCGAATTATGAGAGATGATCTCATTGAAACATACAAGAGGGTTTTGACAGGGTAGATGCTGTGAGGCTGTTTCCCCTAGCTGGAGAGCCTAGAACTAAGGGGCATGGTCTCATGATAAGGGGTCAGCCATTTATAACGGAGATGAGGAGAAATTTTTTCATTCAGAGGATTGTGACTCTTTGGAATTCTCTACCTGAAGGATGTGGAAGCTTAGTCTTATAATTAAGTCTGAGCAAGGGCTATGGAATTGGGCAGGAAAGTGAAGTTGAGGTAGATCAGCCATGATTTTATTGAATGGTGGAGCAGGCTTGAGAGCAAGTATTGGCTACTTCTGCTCCTATTTCTTATGTTCTTATATCTCAGACTTGATATTGTACATGGTGGACTGGCTTTGTGGGGTCAGGAGGCAAATACCTGTACCGTTGCTCTAATCCAATAGTCATATTATTGATATAGTTGGCCCAGTTTACCGACTGGTGAACGATAACCACCAAGATAATGGTGTGGGACTGAGAGTTGAAGGCTGGGGGAAGTGATTAAAAGATGTCTTTTTGGTGGTGGCCATTAACTGCCTCTTATGTGGCATGAATGTTGCCAAATTTTGTTAGCTCAATCCTGAATGATATCTAGGTGCTGCTGTAGGCTGGTACGTGCTGCTTCATTATCGGATGAGCTGTATGCTGTGGAATCATCAAACCCACTCCTGACCTAATGATGAAGGGAAAGTCATGGATGCAATCACTGAAGATGGCTGGCCAAGGACACTTTCGAGAGGAACTCTGACATCGATGGCCGAGGACAGTAACAATTGGGCTCGAACATTCTTAATCATTTTGTCACCTATGACGCCAGCTGCTCAAAGATTTTCTCTGACACCAATTGACCTCAGTTTTATTCGGAATTCTGGGTATCATACTCAGTTGAATGTTGCTTTCATGTCTTGAGCGACTAATCTAACCTTCATATTGATTGGACAAAGCAAATTGGCCAGGGGAGCCTTGAGGAAGAGTTCACAGGGTGTATCCGGGATAGTTTCCTTGAACAGTACATTACGGAACCAACAAGGCTATCTTAGATCCAGTACTGTGTAATGAGGCAGAATCAATAAATGATCTCGTAATAAAAGATCTTCTAGGAATGAGTGACCATAATATGGTTGAATTTCAAAATCATTTGGAGGGTGAGAAAGTTGGTTCTCAAACCAGTTTAAATAAAGGAGACTACAAAGGTACGAGAGCAGAGTTGGCTAAAGTGGACTTGGAAAATAGATTCAAGTATGGTACGGTTGATGAGCAGTGGCAGACATTTAAGGAGATATTTCATAACTCGCAACAAAAATATATCCCAATGAGAAGGAAAGACTGTAAGAGAAGGATAACCATCCGTGGCTAACTAAGGAAATAAGGGAGGGTATCAAATTGAATACAAAGATATACAATGTGGCCAAGATCAGTGGGAGGCCAGATGATTGGGAAATTTTTAAAAGCCAGCAGAGAACGACTAAAAAAATGGAGAGGGAAGATAGATTATGAAAGTAAACTGGCACGAAATATAAAAACAGATAGTAAGAGTTTCTACAGGTACATAAAAAGGAAAAGAGTGGCTAAAATAAATGTTGGTCCCCTGGAGGGTGAGACTGGGGAATTAATAATGGAGAACAGGGAAATGGCAGAGACGTTGAACAAATACTTTGTAACGGTCTTCACGGTAGAAGACACTAAAAACAATAGTGGATAATCACGGGGCTGTAGGGAGGGAGGAACTTAATACAATCACTATCACTAATGAAGTAGTACTAGATAAAATAATGGGACTAAAGGCAGACAAGTCCCCTGGACCTGATGGCTTACATCCTAAAGTCTTGAGAAGTGGCTGCAGAGATAGTGGATGCATTGGTTGTAATATACCAAAATTCCCTGGATTCTGGGGCGGTCTCAGCGGATTGGAAAACTACAAATGTAATGCCCCTATTTAAAACAGAAGGCAGACAAAAAGCAGGAAACTATAGATCAGTTAGCCTAACATCTGTCATTGGGAAAATGCTGGAGTCCATTATTAAGGAAGCAGTAGCGGGACATTTGGAAAAGCATGATTCAATCAAGCAGAGTCAGCATGGTTTTATGAAAGGGAAATCATGTTTGACAAATTTGCTGGAGTTCTTTGAGGATGCAACGAGCAGGGTGGATAAGGGGGAACCAGTGGATGTGGTGTATTTGGATTTCTAGAAGGCATTCGATAGGATGCCACATGAGAGATTACTGCACAACATAAAAGCTCACATGGTAGCAGCTAATATATTAGCATGAATAGAAGATTGGCTAACCAACAGAAAGTCAGGATAAATGGGTCATTTTCCAGTTGGCAAACAGTGACTAGTGGGGTGCCGCAGGGATCGGTGCTGGGTTCTCAGCTATTTACAATCCATATTAATGACTTGGATGAAGGGACTGAGTGTAACGTAGCCAAGTTTGCTGATGATACAAAGGTGGGTGGGAAAGCAAATTGTGAGGAGGACACAAAAATCTGCAAAGGGATATAGACAGGCTAAGTGAGTGGGCAAAAATTTGGCAGATGGAGTATAATGTGGAAAAATGTGAGGTTATCCACTTTGGCAGAAATAATAGAAAAGCAAATTATAATTTAAATGGAGAAAAATTGCAAAGAGAGACCTAGGGGTTCTTGTGTATGAAAAAGTTAGTATGCAGATACAGTCAGTAATCAGGAAGGCAAATGGAATATTGGCCTTTATTGCAAGGGGGATAGAGTATAAAAGCAGAGAAGTCCTGCTATAACTGTACAGAGTATTGGTTAGACCACACCTGGAGTACTGCGTACAGTTTTGGTCTTCTTATTTAAGGAAGGATACACTTGCAGTGGAGGCAGTTCAGAGAAGGTTCACTAGGTTGATTCCAGAGATGAGGGGGTTGACTTATGAGAATAGGTTGAGTAGATTGGGCCTATACACAATGGAGTTCAGAAGAATGAGAGATGATCTTATTGAAACATAAGATAATGAGGGGGCTCGACAAGGTGGACGCAGAGATGATATTTCCACTTATAGGGGAAACTAAAACTAGGGGACATAGTTTTAGAATAAGGGGCCGGCCATTTAAAACTGAGATGAGGAGAAATTTCTTCTCTCAGTGGGTTGTAAATCTATGGAATTCTCTGCCTCAGAGAGCTGTGGAGGCTGAGTCATTGAATATATTTAAGGCAGAGATAGATGAATTTTTGAGGGCGATAAGGGAATAAAGGGTTATGGGGAGCGGGCAGGGAAGTGGAGCTGAGTCCATGGTCAGATCAGCCATGATCTTATTGAATGGTGGAACAGGCTTGAGGGACCAAATGTCCTACTGCTGCTCCTATTTCTTATGTTCTTATCTTCTGAAACAGAGGAATGTCTATGATCTGCTATAGCTTTGCCCATTTATTTAGTCTATGTCCCTTTGTAAGCTCCTGCTTCTATCCACAAAACTAACTCCGTTCCCGAGCCAGTGACTCCATCTCTCTCCCCAACTTCTGTCTGAGGCTGAACCACACTCTTCGCAAACGTTGTAATATTTGATCCTGAAATGAGCTTTCGACTACATATCCGCAGGTAACTAAGACCAACAATTTCCACCTCCATAACATCACCCGTCTCCGCCCTTGTCTCAGTTCATCCGCTGCTGAAACCCTCATCCATGCCTTTGTTACCTCTAGACTTGACTATTCCAATGCACTTCTGGCTTGCCTCCCACATTCTACCCTATATAAACTTGAGGTAATCCAAAAATCAGCTGCCTGTATTCTAACTCGCACCACGTCCCGCTCACCCATCACCCCTGTGCTCGCTAACCTACATTGGCTTCCGGTTAAGCAATGCCTCGATTTCAAAATTCTCATCCTCGTTTTTAAATTCCTCCAATGGCCTCGCCCCTCCCTATCTCGGTAATCTCCTTCAGCCCCACAAATATCTGCGCTCCTCTAATTCTGCCCTGTTGAGCATCCCTGATTATAAACGCTCAACCATTGGCGGCCGTGCCTTCTGCTGCCTCGGACCTCAGCTCTGGAATTCCCTGCCGAAACCTTTCCACCTCTCTACCTCTTTCGTCCTTTAAGACGCTCCTTAAAACCTACCTCTGATCAAGCTTTTAATCACCTGCCCTAATTTCTCCTTATGTGGCTCGGCGTCAAATATTTCGTCTCAAAATACTCTGAAGCGCCTTGGGACGTTTTACTATGTTAAAGGCGCTATATAAATACAAGTTTGTGTTGTTGTTGTTAATGTCATCTGCAAACGTGGATATGCAACTTTCTGACCTAGAAATTGGGGACCACTGAAAATTTGCCATTCGCCAACCAAGAGAGAGCAGGCATTTTGGTACTGCCTGCACATCATCAGCGTGGCAGTGATTTTCCAGTGCAATGTGTTCTTTGCGGCACTAAGCTCAGAAGGAAGCAAAAGGTCGTCTCTGTCTCCTGGTCATAATATAAGGGAACAGGAAAGAAAGGAGCAACGCAAACAGTTGCCATACATGCACCAAAAAATGAGCTGCCACTCCATGTTTGTTGATGTTTTGTTTGTTTATAACATATTTGCAAATAAAAGAGATTTTTATCACAGATCATCTTCAATCATTGCAATGGAGTTCACCCATTGATTTACTGACCTAAAAACACTGTAGGCCTCCCGGAAAGGTGCCAGAAAATGTAACCTCCCTCCACCCACCCGCCACTGATGGGCAAAAAATAAAAGATTAGAAGAAGAATCTTGGCAAAGGAGGCGTTTAAAGTTCCGCTGTCCATCCTCAAGTCCTGTCAGACTTGTCATGGTCATTAACGCTGCCGAAAAGCCTTTTAATGGCAGAGTTTACTACTTGATTTAGCGCGGGTGGCAATGCAGGCGGAGAACTCCAAAATGAATGAGCTGGTGTCAAATCGGCGTTGCACGTTATGCTTCAACTCGTTAAAATACTCTCAGCAGCAGCAGTCAACGGCACCGCTGCCAACAATGGCTAGAAAAAGTAACAAACCTGAGGACTGGGAGAAATTTAGAATTCAACAGAGGAGGACTAAGGGTTTAATTAAGAGAGGGAAAATAGAGTACGAGAGGAAACTTGCAGGGAACATAAAAACTGACTGCAAAAGCTTCTATAAATATGTGAAGAGAAAAAGATTAGTGAAGACAAATGTAGGTCCCTTGCAGTCGGATTCAGGTGAATTTATAATGGGGAACAAAGAAATGGCAGACCAATTGAACAAATATTCAAGAGGGAGTTAGATATGGCCCTTGCGGCTAAGGGGATCAAGGGGTATGGAGAGAAAGCAGGAAAGGGGTACTGAGGGAATGATCAGCCATGATATTATTGAATGGTGGTGCAGGCTCGAAGGGCCGAATGGCCTACTCCTGCACCTATTTTCTATGTTTCTATGCCACCATAGGACCCGCTACCAGAAGAGCGCCAGCCGCCGTTTTTTCACCATTGCATGGAGCTAATGGGTGGCACAAACCACCCGAATTTCTAGGCCCTTATTCCTTCATCCATGTCATTTATATATATGCTGAAAAGTTGTGGCCCTGAACAGATCCCTGGGGAACACTACTCGTCACATCCCATAAATCCAAAGAAACAATTCCTGAATCTAGAAAGCTTTGGAAAATTTCCTCACCAGTTCCTTTAATATCCTGGAGTGGAAACCATCGGGTTCTGGAGATTTGTCTATCTTAAGTTGCATTATTTTCTCAATTACCATTTAAAAAATTACATTGAATCCACTAAGTTCCTCACCTTGACTTATTTTTACAATGCCTTGTACCTGGTATTTTGTTTTCTTCCTCCACTGTGAAAATGGATACAAACTCATTTACTGTTCCAAGTAGGAAAGTGGATATGTTTTGATATCCTTTACCAACAGACCATAAAGAGACTGCCTGAAGGATGGCCATCTGTTGCTCAAGCTGGCCACTAAGTCGAAGCGCTGGAGAAGGTGCTTAACTAGATACCTCCAAACCAATGAGAGATTAATTAAATACAGACTATGGGCTAGAAATTCCACATTTAAGAATAGCATAGTTTTCTGGCACCATTTGCGAATAATGCCCTTTTTTTTAATGCCGAAATAACGGCAAATAAATAAGGCCTAAGTTTCGGCAAAAGTTTTAAAATTTTGGCGTAGTGCTAAAATATCACCGTTTTTAAGGATGGAGATACATTTTTCGCATTAAAAATAACACCCGTTATGTGCATGTCCCACCTGCCGCAGATAATCCTGCACCATCTCTCCAGCCACGCATTCATCTGCTCTATCCTTCTATTAGCTCGTGGCACCGGCAGTAATCTAGAGAGGTCCTGCTTTTTAATCTCTTTCCCAGCTCCCTAAAATCTGCCTACAGGACATGATTCCTCTTTCTATCTTATGGCATTGGTACCGATATGGTACCTCTGGCTGTTCACCCTCCCCCACTCAGAATGCTTTGCAACCACTCAGTGACATCCTTGGCACCAGCGATGCAACATACCATCCTGGAATCACATCTGGAACAGAGAAGATAAAGAGGAGAGCTAATGAAGGTTTTGATGAATTGAGAAACGCAGAGGAAACGTTTCAAGGACATCCTCAAAGCCTCCTTGATAAAGAGCAACATCCCCACCGGCACCTGGGAATCCCTGGCCCAAGACCGCCCAAAGTGGAGGAAGAGCATCCGGGAGGGCGCTGAGCACCTCGAGTCTCATCACCGAGAGCATGCAGAAATCAAGCATAGACAGCGGAAGGAGCGTGCGGCTAACCAGGTTCCCTACCCACCCTTTTCTTCAACCAATGTCTGCCCCACCTGTTAGAGAGATTGTAATTCCCGCATTGGCCTGTACAGCCACCTGACAACTCACTTTAGTGTAGAGGCAAGTCTTCCTCGATTTCGAGGGACTGCCTATGATGATGATGGTGATGAATTGAGAAAAACTGTTTCCATTAATCAGCAATTAAAAGGGATATATTGAAAATAATTATGAAAAGAACAAAGAGAAATTTTAGGAGAATTTTTCATGTAGAAGTTAGTTCGAACATAGAAATAGTTGTGGAAGCTGAATTCGGAACATAGAAACATAAAAACATAGAAAATAGGTGCAGGAGTAGGCCATTCAGCCCTTCTAGCCTGCACCGCCATTCAATGAGTTCATGGCTGAAAAAGCAACTTCAGTACCCCCTTCCTGCTTTCTCGCCATACCCCTTGATCCCCGAGTAATAAGGGCTTCTTCTAACTCCCTTTTGAATATATTTAGTGAATTGGCCTCAACTACCTTCTGTGGTAGAGAATTCCACAGGTTCACCACTCTCTGGGTGAAGAAGTTTCTCCTCATCTCGGTCCTAAATGGCTTACCCCTTATCCTTAGACTGTGACCCCTGGTTCTGGACTTCCCCAACATTGGGAATATTCTTCCTGCATCTAACCTGTCTAATCCCGTCAGAATTGTAAACGTTTCTATGAGGTCCCCTCTCATTCTTCTGAACTCCAGTGAATACAAGCCCAGTTGATCCAGTCTTTCTTGATAGGTCAGTCCCACCATTCCGGGAATCAGTCTGGTGATTCTTCGCTGCACTCCCTCAATAGCAAGAATGTCCTTCCTCAAGTTAGGAGACCAAAACTGTACACAATACTCCAGGTGTGGCCTCACCAAGGCCCTGTACAACTGTAGCAACACCTCCCTGCCCCTGTACTCAAATCCCCTTGCTATGAAGGCCAACATGCCATTTGCTTTCTTAACCGCCTGCTGTACCTGCATGCCAACCTTCAATGACTGATGTATCATGACACCCAGGTCTCGTTGCACCTCCCCTTTTCCTAATCTGTCACCATTCAGATAATAGTCTGTCTCTCTGTTTTTACCACCAAAGTGGATAACCTCACATTTATCCACATTATACTTCACCTGCCATGCATTTGCCCACTCACCTAACCTATCCAAGTCACTCTGCAGCCTCATAGCATCCTCCTCGCAGCTCACACTGCCACCCAACTTAGTGTCATCCGCAAATTTGGAGATACTACATTTAATCCCCTCGTCTAAATCATTAATGTACAGTGTAAACAGCTGGGGCCCCAGCACAGAACCTTGCGGTCCCCCGCTAGTCACTGCCTGCCATTCTGAAAAGTACCCATTTACTCCGACTCTTTGCTTCCTGTCCTACAACCAGTTCTCAATCCACTAGAACTAGAGGGCATGATCTTAGAATAAAGGGCCGCCCATTTAAAACTGAGATGAGGAGAAATTTCTTCTCTCAGAGGGTTGTCGTGGGGAAAATGTTGGAATCAATTATTAAAGATGAAATAGCAGTGCATTTGGAAAGCAGTGTCGGGATCGGTCCAAGGCAGCATGGATTGATGAAAGGGAAATCCTGTTTGACAAATCTTCTAGAATTTTTTTTGAGGATGTAACTAGCAGAGTGGACAAGGGAGAACCAGTGGATGTGGTGTATTTGGACTTTCAAAAGGCTTTTGACAAGGTCCCACACAAGAGATTGGTGTACAAAATTAAAGCACGTGGTATTGGGGGTAATGTACTGACCTGGATAGAGAATTGGTTGGCAGACAGGAAGCAGAGGGTCGGGGTAAATGGGTCCTTTTCAGAATGGCAGGCAGTGACTAGTGGTGTGCCGCAGGGCTCAGTGCTGGGACCCCAGCTATTTATAATATACATTAATGATTTGGATGAAAGAATTGAGTGTAATATCTCCAAGTAGGCAGATGACACTAAGCTGGGTGGTGGTGTGAGCTGTGAGGTGGACGCTAAAAGGTTGCAGGGTGACTTGGACAGGTTAAGTGAGTGGGCAAACGCGTAGAGTGGGCAGATGCAGTATAATGTGGATAAATGTGAGGTTATCCACTTTGATGGCAAAAACACGAAGGCAGACTATCTGAATTGTGGCAGATTAGGAAAAGGGGAGGTGCAACGAGACCTGGGTGTCATGGTACATCAGTCATTGAAAGTTGGCATGCAGGTACAACAGGCATTGAAGGCGGCAAATGGTATGTTGGCCTTCATAGCTAGGGGATTTGAGTATAGGAGCAGGGAGGTCTTACTGCAGTTGTACTGGACCTTAGTGAGGCCTCAGCTGGAATATTGTGTTTAGTTTTGGTCTCCTAATCTGAGGAAGATTAGCTTGCTATTGAATGAGTGCAGCGAAGGTTCACCAGACTGATTCCCGGGATGGCAGGGCTGACATATGAGGAGAGACTGGATTTTTATTCACTGGAGTTCAGAAGGATGAGAGGGGATCTCATAGAAACATATAAAATTCTGACGGGACTTGACAGGTGAGATGCAGGAAGAATGTTCCCGATGTTGGGGAAGTCCAGAACCAGGGGACATAGTCTAAGGATAAGGGGTAAGCCATTTCGGACTGAGATGAGGAGAAACTTCTTCACTCAAAGAGTTGTTAACCTGTGGAATTCCCTACCGCAGAGAGTTGTTGATGCCAGTTCATTGGATATATTCAAGAGGGAGTTAGATATGGCCCTTACGGCTAAAGGGATCGAGGGGCATGGAGAGAAAGTAGGAAAGAGGTACTGAGGTGAATGATCAGCCATGATCTTATTGAATGGTGGTGCAGGCTCGAAGGACCGAAAGGCCCACTCCTGCACCAATTTTCTATGTTTCTATGTAAATCTGTGGAATCCGCTGCCTCAGTGAGCTACGGAAGCTGGGACATTGAATAAATTTAAGACAGAAATAGACAGTTTCTTAAACAATAAGGGGATAAGGGGTTATGGGGAGCGGGCAGGGAACTGGAGCTGATCAGCCATAGAAACATAGAAACAGAGAAAATAGGTGCAGGAGTAGGCCATTCGGCCCTTCTAGCCTGCACCGCCATACAATGAGTTCATGGCTGAACATGCAACTTCAATACCCCATTCCTGCTTTCTCGCCATACCCCTTGATCCCCCTCGTAGTAAGGACTATATCTAACTCCTTTTTGAATATATTTAGTGAATTGGCCTCAACAACTTTCTGTGGTAGAGAATTCCACAGGTTCACCACTCTCTGGGTGAAGAAGTTTCTCCTCATCTCAGTCTTAAATGGCTTACCCCTTATCCTTAGACTGTGACCCCTGGTTCTGGACTTCCCCAACATTGGGAACATTTTTCCTGCATCTAACCTGTCTAAACCCGTCAGAATTTTAAAGGTTCCTATGAGATCCCCTCTCATTCTTCTGAACTCCAGTGAATACAAGCCCAGTTGATCCAGTCTTTCTTGATATGTCAGTCCCGCCATCCCGGGAATCAGTCTGGTGAACCTTCGCTGCACTCCCTCAATAGCAAGAATGTCCTTCCTCAAGTTAGGAGACTAAAACTGTACACAATACTCCAGGTGTGGCCTCACCAAGGCCCTGTACAACTGTAGCAATACCTCCCTGCCCCTGTACTCAAATCCCCTCGCTATGAAGGCCAAAATGCCATTTGCTTTCTTAACCGCCTGCTGTATCTGCATGCCAACCTTCAATGACTGATGTACCATGACACCCAGGTCTCGTTGCACCTCCCCTTTTCCTAATCTGTCACCATTCAGATAATAGTCTGTCTCTCTGTTTTTACCACCAAAGTGGATAACCTCACATTTATCCACATTATACTTCATCTGCCATGCATTTGCCCACTCACCTAACCTATCCAAGTCACTCTGCAACCTCATAGCATCCTCCTCGCAGCTCACACTGCCACCCAACTTAGTGTCATCCGCAAATTTGGAGATACTACATTTAATCCCCTCGTCCAAATCATTAATGTGCAATTTAAACAGCTGGTGCCCCAGCACAGAACATTGCGGTACCCCACTAGTCACTGCCTGCCATTCTGAAATGTACCCATTTACTCCTACCCTTTGCTTCCTGTCTGACAACCAGTTCTCAATCCATGTCAGCACACTACCCCCAATCCCATGTGCTTTAACTTTACACATTAATCTCTTGTGTGGGACCTTGTCGAAAGTCTTCTGAAAGTCCAAATATACCACATCAACTGGTTCTCCCTTGTCCACTCTACTGAAAACTTCCTCAAAAAATTCCAGAAGATTTGTCAAGCATGATTTCCCTTTCACAAATCCATGCTGACTTTGACCTATCATGTCACCTCTTTCCAAATGCGCTGCTATGACATCCTTAATAATTGATTCCATCATTTTACCCACTACTGATGTCAGGCTGACCGGTCTATAATTCCATGTTTTCTCTCTCCTTTTTTAAAAAGTGGGGTTACATTGGCTACCCTCCACTCGATAGGAACTGATCCAGAGTCTATGGAATGTTGGAAAATGACTGTCAATGCATCTGCTATTTCGAAGGCCACCTCCTTAAGTACTCTGGGATGCAGTCCATCAGGCCCTGGGGATTTATCGGCCTTCAATCCCATCAATTTCCCGACTAATAAGGATTTTCCTCAGTTCCTCCTTCTTACTAGAATCTCTGACCCCTTTTCTTATTCGCCATGATCTTATTGAATGGCGGAGCAGGCTCGAGTGGCCGTATGGCCTACTCCTGCTCCTCTTTCTTATGTTCTTATGAGTTGCTAATGCTCAAGTCAGAGCTTGGAGCACAGAAGCTGGTCCTCAACACACTTTACCAAATCAATAAAGTCTACATTGATACCAGTATCAAAGCTTCATACACTACTTCTTCCATGCATGGAATACTCCTCGACAGTAGCACTGCATGAACCTCTGTTCATTTTTTACAAGTTTGAATGCTGAATTTAGAAACATTACACCTGGTTGAGTGTATTGCCTTTTATTATGCTTGCAGAATTTTAGTCACAGAGACTAACAAGATCAAGTAATTGTGCATGTGTGTTTAATTCAAGGAATTAGCAACTATATGGAGAAAAATAACTAACAAATTATGTGGAAGCCTTCTCCACCACTTCCCTCTTTGAATAGTCCTCTAAGTGATAGCTAAGAAGAAATTCAACAACTACAAATTTTTGACAGAAGAAATTGCATAATACAGATAAATTTCAAACAGTCTTACAATTTCATTCATACCACAAAGCAAAGGAAAATATAGGCCAGAATCTTGAAAAATCTAAATTAGTTATAATGGGGTCAAGTTTCAGGCCGCGCCTAGAACGGCGCAGCCCCGCCATGGACGCCCGTTTTTCACGCCTAAAAGCGCGACAAAAATGTACCTTGCAATTCTCGGGCTCCCTGCAGGTCCCTCGGAGCTCAGCGCGGCGCGCAGACATCAGCGGGGGGCGGAGCCACAGAGTCACGCCGATTCAGCAAGTGCAGGGGAGCGGGACTAAGTCAAATGAGAGAACGTCGTGCTGGCAGCCCTGCCAGCGCGCACGCATGCGCAGTAGCCCATAAACATAGGCACTCGGCCATTTTTAAAGGAACTTGAAGAAAAGTGCTGATTTGTCTTGTGGACCTCTGGAAAGGCGTGGGATTGAATTTTGGTGATTTTTTGGTGTCTGAAGGAATGCTTTTCGCAGCACTATTGAAGAAATCACCTGCTGAAATCAGTGAGTGCTGCTTTTCGCCTCTAAACTTCCAGAACAGGTGCTGCATAGGTGCATTCAAAATAAGGACTGTGTTTTGAAAAATCAGAGTGTCAATTCAATACAGCAATGGAACAACGTCCACCAAGAACAAAGAATTTCTTGCTTGAGGAAGTGGAGATATTAGTCAATGTTATTGAGCAGAGATGGCAGGAGCTAGTTACCAGTAACAGAGGTCGCATAAAAGTGCCACCTAAAGAAATGAAGAAACGCTGGAACCAAGTTGCAGAAGATTACTGCGCAGTGGTGCATACCATGAGATCTGGAAGCCAGTGTAAAAAGAAATGGTACGACCTTAGTCAAGTAGTTAGTGTAAGTAATATTTTCATTTTTTAATGTAATTATAATTGTAATGTGACTATCTGTATGACCCACCCTGCAGAAAGACGCACTCAGTAAAAAGTTATATTTTACTCTTTGCAGAAGAAATTGGCCCACATCAAACGGGAAGCAACTCGAACAGGAGGAGGCACGTCCAATCTGCATCCACTGACACCCTTGGAACAGAGAGTAGCTGCCATGATGAGTTGTACATGGAGAAAAGCAATCAGTACAGCACAAGCTGGGCCCACACGCGAGGAAGAGGGCAAGTCCTGACAATGCATTGTGGCCCTTCAAATCAACCTGCTCCCTGGCCCGCTATGTGTGAGAGTACTCATGCCACCCATCCTGCCCCCTCCCTTGCTGTTGAACATTTGACTGTTGTGATGTATTTTGCAGAATATGATGACGATGCTGCTGCTGCTGCTGCTGCTGCTAACCCTGAGGACCCTGAAGATACAGAACAAGAACCAGTACAACCAGATGCGGACGATCTAGACTGGATGCTGGCGGCGATGACTGAAATGTCTGCAGGGGAGAGCTTCCAAATTAATGTTTATGAGCCCTCATTAAGGAGCATCAGAATTTCAACCCCTTGCATAGGTTCTGGTTCCACCTTCCATGGTTTTGATTCCGACGTTGAGGGTCCCAGTGGTGCTGGTGATATAATGGAGCAGTTTACACCCATTCACCCGCCATCCCAGCCCACGGTTCGCACTCGAGTGCTGTCGTCTGGAACACCGAGTGCCCCACCATCCCAGCCCACGCCTCCCTGTGTAGTGTTGCCGTTTGGAACACCGAGCGTCCCACCGTCCGTGCCCGCGCCTCCCAGTGTAGTGGTGCCATGAGGCAGACCCAGGCAGAGGAGAAGGAGATTGGAGACACGCTCTCCTGAGATGCAGCGTGCAACAGATGCAGCTCAGGTTGTGGCATTGGGTATGGAGACCAATGAGCTTAGCCGATCACTCATCGGTAGCGTCAGTGCAGTGGGTGAAGAGATGACGGTCCTGACGGGAGAAATAGCAGTAATGACACGGGAACTTAGGGAGGGAATGTCCGAGGGAGTGCAATCGACGGCACAGGCCGTCAGGGAAGGCATGCAAGTGACGGGAGGGCATGCAAGTGGCGGCACAGGCCCTCATGGAGGAGGCTGCTGCAATAAGGGCACACAGCCCCGCCAATCAAATGACACCCACATGAAGAAGTGAACATTCACTGAGATGTGGATGAGAGATGGTTGCAGGCTTTCTTTGCTGCTTTTGTTCTTGTTCTTGATGTAGCTGTAGTAGCGTTTTTCAAATTGAAATTGTTTTGTAAGTTTTGTAACTTTACAACTTATAAGTGATCTTAGGGTTTTTAAGTGATCTTATAAGAACATAAGAAATAGAAGCAGGAGTAGGCCATATGGCCCCTCGAGCCTGCTCCGCCATTTAATACGATCATGGCTGATCTGATCATGGACTCAGGTCCATTTCCCTGCCCGCTCCCCATAACCCCTTAATCCCTTATCAGTTAAGAAACTGTCTATCTCTGTCTTAAATCCATTCAATGTCCCGGCTTCCACAGCTCTCTGAGGCAGCGATTCCACAGATTTACAACCCTCGGAGAGAAGACATTCCTCCTCATCTCAGTTTTAAATGGGCGGCCCCTTATTCTAAGATTATGCCTTCTAGTTCTAGCTGGAATAAACTAATATAGTGTAAATGTTCTCACATTTTGTATCATTTAATTTTGCACCTAAAAAGTGATCCTGAAGTTTAAGTGATCTTGAGAGAGTGTAAGATTTTTCAATTTGAAATTGTTTTGTAACTTTTGTAACTCTACAACTTATAAGTAATCTTAGGGTTTTTAAGTGATCTTATAGTGTAAATGCTCTCACTTTTTGTAACTTATTTAATTTTGCACCTAAAAAGTGATCTTGAAGTTTAAGTGATCTTAAGAGTGTAAGATTTTTCACATTTAAATTATTTTGTAACTTTACAAGTTTACAAGTGATCTTAAAGTTTTTAAGTGATCTTCAAGAGTCATATTAAAAAGTAAAGTTTGATACAAATATTTTATTACAGTGACGTTAACTTTTCAATAAAATATTTTTTCATTAAAACTGAATCATGTTCCATTAACACAACACAACATAGGAACAATTCCAAAGAATAAACATGTCCATGCGCGTGGTCGCAGAGCCCTCAGGCATCAGTAATTGAAGCGTTCATGAATGAGCTGCTGGCGCAGGGCTCAAGCAATCGTTAAAGGAGCACGATGGACGGCCCTCCTCCGACCTCGTGCTCCGGTATCAGGCACTTGCATGCTTTCCTGATCGTCGTCATCATCCTCATCCTGCTCTTCCAAAATACTATCATCAGGCACTGGACCCTCACGTGGGTCTTCTGGTTCCACTACCAGCTCCTGCTGCCTCATGATGGCTAAGTTATGCAGCATGCAGCACACAACAGTGAAGTGACTGACAATCTGAGGAGAGTATTGCAAGTGACCTCCGGAATGGTCCAGGCATCGGAAACACTGTTTCAATATGCCAATGGTCCTCTCAAATGATGCTGCGCGTCACAATGTGCGCCATGTTGTATTGACGGTCAGCTTCCATCGGTGTCACGCGTAGGGGCGTGATGAGCCAAGTGGCCAGGCCGTACCCTTTGTCTCCCAGTAGCCAGCTCTGCCCTTCTGGCTGCTGCTCAAACATGTCAGATATAACGCTGTCGCTTAAGATGAACGCATCATGGGTGCTGCCAGGGTATCTCGCATCGACTGACATGATGCGCTGCTTATCGTCACACACGAGCTGCACATTGATGGAGTGGAAACCTTTTCTATTCCTGTACTGCTCGGAATCCTCCACAGGTGCTTGCAAGGCTATGTGGGTACAATCAATGCAGCCCTGTACCTTTTGGGAAGCCAGCAATCTTGAAGAAGCCCACAAGCCCTCTCATGGATCGCTTGTGTGGTCATTGAGAAATTGATGAAGTCATTCCTCCGCGCACACAGTGCAGCCGTGACCTGGTAAACGCAGGCATGTATTGCACGTTGAAAGATGGCGCACACATCTCCAGTTGTAACCTGAAACGATCCTGAGGCATAGAAGGTAAGTGCAGCTGTTACTTTCACTTTAACAGACAAGGCAGTTGGCGTTCTGCTTCTGGGCTGCAAATCTGCTCTCAGCACATCACAGATCTCAGCGACAACTTCTCTGTGGAAACGCAGCCTTTTGACACAATCAGCCTCGCTCATGTCCAGGTACAAACGCCTGGCTCGATATTGCCGACATGGGTAAGGTCTCCTGCCCATCAGCCTACGGGCTATGACGTTCCTGGTGCGGTGAGCTCGAATCAATTCTCTCCTATGCAGTGAATTGTTGGCAAACCATTGCATAATCCGTGGTGTTGACAATGCAGCACCCATTCTGCAATTACAAATTTAACTTTCAAACTGGCTATCTGGCTGCCTCTCCCTATCCCGTGGCCGAATGGCCTCAGCCTCCCTCGCAGCTCGAAGGCTGCTTGCTGTGTCTTCGGCCGCCATCAGCCACTACCGCCGCCCCTATCCCATGGCCGAATGGCCTCAGCCTCCCTCGCAGCTCGAAGGCCACTTGCTGTGTCTTTGGCTGCCACAGCCACTACTGCCGCCCTTATCCCGTGGCCGAATGGCCTCAGTTACCCTCTCAGCTCGAAAGCTGCTTGCTGTGTCTTTGGCCGCCACAGCCACTGCCGCCGCCCCTATCCCGTGGCCTCAGCTTCCCTCGCAGCTCGAAGGCTGCTTGCAGTTTCTTCAGCTGCCGTCGAGCCACTGACGCTGCCCCTGTCTCCAACATGGAAGGCAGGCCTGCCTGAAGCACCACAGCTCGAAGGCTGCTTGCTGCCGTCGTTGTTGGGCTGTCGTCGAGTCACTGGCATCACCCGTCTCCTACGTGGAAAGCCTGCCTGAAGCACCACAGCTCGAAGGCTGCTGCTGCTTCACACAGGTAGGAATATTCAATATTTTGTATTTGCTTTGTTTATAATTTTTTATTCAGGATGGCTCTTTATTTGTATAAGTAAGACTGTTGAATGCTTGTAGAATTTAATTACTTCCCTTCCCCTCCCCACCCCTCGTTCCCTACGCCTGATTTGTAACCTCCGCCTGATTTCTAAAGTGTAGGCAAGGTTTTTCTGAGCACACAAAAATCTACACTTACTCCATTCTAAGTTAATTTGAAGTAAGTTTGCACTGTCTAAACTTTCCAACAGGTGTAAGTGGCTGGACACGCCCCCTTTTGAAAAAAAAAATCTGTTCCAAAATGAAACTGTTCGAACTGACCAGAACTGGAGCAAACTAAATGCCGAGAATTGCAACTTCTAAATTACTCCATTCTAAACCGGTTGCTCCAAAAAAATAGGAGCAACTCAGGCCGAAACTTAACCCAACATTTTTGTGGACATAACTAATGAATAAATTTAGGCCCTGTAAAAAAAAATTGACTTCTACAAAAACAAATACCGTATATACTCACGTATCCTGCGATCTCGCGTATCATGCGACCCCTAAATTTTCGTCCCCAAAACATGATTTTACCATATATCTCATGTATCATGCAAGTCACTTTTTTGAGATCGAATACAGACCTTAACATGAAACATCGAGTGGATTCTGCTCTCTCTCAGTGCTCTCTCTCCGTACTCTCTCCCCCCGACCTCCGCGACTCTCTCTCCCCCCCCCGACCTCCGCGACTCTCTCTCCTCCCCGACCTCCGCGACTCTCTCTCCCCCCCGACCTCCGCGACTCTCTCCCCCCCCCCGACCTCCGCGACTCTCTCCCCCCCCCGACCTCCGCAACTCTCTCTCCCCCCCGACCTCCGCGACTCTCTTCCCCCCCCGACCTCCGCGACTCTCTCTCCCCCCCGACCTCCGCGACTCTCTCTCCCCCCCCGACCTCCGCGACTCTCTCCCCCCCCGACCTCCGCGACTCTCTCGCCCCCCTCGACCTCCGCGACTCTCTCTCCCCCCCCGACCTCTGCGACTCTCTCTCCTCCCCCGACCTCCGCGACTCTCTCTCCCCCCCGACCTCCGCGACTCTCTCTCCCCCCCCGACCTCCGCGACTCTCTCTCCCCCCCCGACCTCTGCGACTCTCTCTCCCCCCCCGACCTCCGCGACTCTCTCTCCCCCCCCGACCTCTGCGACTCTCTCTCCCCCCCCGACTTCCGCGACTCTCTCTCCCCCCCCGACCTCCGCGACTCTCTCTCCCCCTGAAGAGAAGAATTTCAGCAGGAGTCAAATGGATTTTCTTTTGCATTGGGAGGATGTAGTTAGTGGTGTGCTGCAGGAACTTGGCTTGTTTTCCACATAAACTAATAATTTGGTCATGAGTATCGAGGAACTAATATCAACCAGGGATATTCGATTTACAACCATCATGGCGATTTAGAGGAGAAACCAAGAGAAATGTCTTTACATAGAGGATTGTTGGAGCATGCCGAGATTCAGCGTGGATACGGTCTGCTTAACAGCCTAACAGCCTAATCTTGGCCAGCACTTCACACCCGCAAATTTTGTATCTCGCGTATCATGCGACCCCCCAAATTTAGGTTACAATTTAGGTGTTCAAAAGTTGCATGATACGCGAGTATATACGGTACTTGGAAAATTTGTAGTCTTGCAACTACCGGCTATTTAAACATAATGAAAAGGTGACTGTACCATATGGACACCACCTGCAGTTGGTTTCAAAGATAGAGAACCTTACATGTACAACTCAACACTGTATTTAATAACATTGACAAAACAGTAAAAAAAAAACATTCAAATCTATTGAAAGTGGTCTTTCCTGGAATTAACAGCTCCCAGCAATAACTCAAAACACCATTCAAATACTGTAAAGAACCATCTTCAGCTTCTCACCACCAACAACTTCTTGGAAGGAGGCCAAGGTTCAAGTAGATTGTCAGAGCACAATCAGGGATAAAAAAGTCTTTCACTTCTTGCAACATCTCCCAAGACATCATACTGACACTTTCAAAAATTCACAGCACATGGCACCACAAAATATTTACACACAGCATAAACAGAATACCATGTTAGCTACTAAACATGGAATATATACCAGGGACCTGAATCTTTTACCCAATTATTTTAAGAATATTTGCTCTTCACTTTTCTCTAAGCTTCATTTTGTAGACATAAAGTACAACAATGCATCCCACATTAATAATTAGAACTATCAATTTAACTTTCACTGAGCATTTGCAATGAGCATTGTAACTTAAGATAAAATTTCATCTTGATAAATCATTGTACTAGACCTTAATCAGGCCACACTTCCAATACCGAGTCCAATTTTGGTTTCCTCACATGGTGATATGGAGGCTTTGGAGAGGGTCAGGGGAGGGCCACTAGACTAATTTCCAGTCAAAAGCATCTTAGTTATCAAGATAGGTTAAAAGAGTTGAGACTCTATACCTTAGAGATGTGCAGACTTAGGGGGGGATCTGATTGAGGTTTATAAAATAATGAAAGGAATAGATGGTGTTTCAGCTGACAGTTTATTTCAATTAAATAGGTTAGGCAGGACCAGAGGGCACAAATTTAAGGCTAGATCTAGGTCAGATGTCAGGAGGTGGCTCTTTTCCCAGAGAATAGTGGACCTCTGGAACAGGATGCCATCTTGTGTGGTGGACATGGATTCGCTGAATTCTGTCAAGCGAGAGCTGGATTTGTTTCTGGCTGGGACAGAGATCTTATAGAAGGTAGGTACTGCAGGGAATTTAGGGCAGAGTGATGATCTGGTCTAGTTTCAATCGCCTAGATGGGTAAGAGAGGAATTTCCCTGATTTTTTCCCCCAAAATTGGCCTGGGTTTTTAATCCAATTTTTTGCCTTTTTCTAGGAGATCACATCGTTTCGGGTGGGGTGGAGTGTATATGTTGTTATGGTATCGCAATTTTATGGGACAGGCTCAATGGATCAGATGGTCTTTACCATGTCCGTCATTGTTCGTATAAATTTATTTGCAAAAACAATCATTGCAAAAGATCTATGCATAGGAATAAAATTTAGGATACTACATAATACAAAGCATGGCTGCATAGAATCATAACTGCCTTAGCAGTTACCATCAGCAAGTACTTTCTGCTATATTAAAAACAAAGTATTTCCCTGCAGAGTTTCAAATGCATATGTTCAATATCTGAAAGCATATTTATTGTATTTCAGCAGATTAAGTTCTGTGACTATATTTACCAATTTAGATCACTTAACCAAAAAATAGTTTGGTAACCAGAATTTCCTATGAGCACACTGCCTTCAGTAAGCAACGACTGCAGCATTTTCTTACCACCCGTTAAAGTTTATGAGCAAACAATAAATATTGAAAGATAATTTTAAAACGAATTTCAACTTTTAGCAGCTGTGTCCCCCTCAGTAGAACATAACTGTATTCAGCAAAAAAGTGAGTTGCTTACTGAACAGTTTAAGATTATCAGATGTTACAGTATTTACCATTTAACTTGGCTACTTGATTTGATTGGCCAAAGCTTTGAAATTTCATTTAGAACAGGCAATTACTGTAATCAAGCTCTCTTGAACTCAACTGGGATAATAGAGAAAACAGGCTCCAATTTCTTTCGGTGATCAAACACAACAAATATACATTTACAATGAAAAGAAAATCCATGAAACAGTTCAATTCTAGTCAATTTTGACCTTGTAAAATATGCTGGCGTTGTGCACGCCTTCTGCACATACATACAGACCCTAAATTTTACAAACACAAAATCAGGTTACTTGGTATGATTAACATTTTCTAATTATTAGAAGTCCATCAATAACAATTCACACAGATACCTGTACAGTCGGCACATCATTAAAAGCCCTCGAGAAATCATCTTCATCCAGTGCTCCATCTTTTGATGCGCCTGAATCAGTAAAAGAAAATCTGCCATTATTTCATAACAATCAACCTCAAAGATTTATCAATATTTCTGAGATCAAGTAAAATCATTTCTAATCAATAAAATCATCAGCAAGGTAGACATATGGTCTAAATTCATACTTTTTCAATTAAAAATGCTTTCTATAATATAATATATATGACAAATAATTCATTGTTATATGTAATCCTCATGCAAATATGAATTCTGAAGTAAATCTTCACTATGAAATCAATTCTGAAAGCAATGCGAATTCTAATTTTAGGGTTTGTATTAGACATAATTGACCCAGAAATGACATACCTAGTTAAAATGAATGCTAATTTTTGCAATATTGCAATTGACAAATCCATCACTTTGTATAAACATAATAAAATCTAGATTGTCAGAGAAAATCATAGGTAGGTTATGTAGATTGCTTTTGTACCTCACTATATAGAGGAAGTGTGGATCAGCAAATTCAATTTAGCTCCATGACTTCAGTATTTCTGCTTCCTCGTCCATTTGCAAAATGGATTTAGTTTAGTGTAGTCCACAATCTGTATTTTAACTCTAAACACAATTTATGCAGACAGCAATTGCAACCTAATTGAGGTGCAGTGCAAGTTAAGTTACATAACATGGTATTAAATATATACATCTTCATTATATGTTGCAACTAGTTACAGGTGTGTTCCTAACTGCAGCAGAACTAACAGAAAACAGAGAGTCGGGATAAATGGTTCATTCTCTGGGTGGCAACCAGTAACTAGTGGGGTGCCACATGGATCAGTGCTGGGACCCCAACTATTTACAATCTATATTAACGAAGAAGGGACTGAGTGTAACGTAGCCAAGTTTGCTGACGATACAAAGATGGGAGGAAAAGCAATGTGTGAGGAGGACATAAAAAAGCTGCAAAAGGACATAGACAGGCTAAGTGAGTGGGCAAGAATTTGGCAGATGGAATATAATGTTGGAAAGTGTGAGGTCATGCATTTTGACAGAAAAAAATCGAAGAGCAAGTTATTATTTAAATGGAGAAAGATTGCTAAGTGCTGCAGCGGGACCTGGGGGTACTTGTGCATGAAACACAAAAGGATAGTATGCAGATACAGCAAGTGATCAGGAAGGCCAATGGAATCTTGGCCTTTATTGCAAAGGGGATGGAGTATAAAAGCAGGGAAGTCTTACTATAGCTATGCAGGGTATTGGTGAGGCCACACCTGGAATACTGTGTGCAGTTTTGGTTTCCGTATTTCCGAAAGGATATACTTGCTTTGGAGGCAGTTCAGAGAAGGTTCACTCGGTTGGTTCCGGAGATGAAGGGGTTGACTTATGAGGAAAGGTTGAGTAGGTTGGGCCTCTACTCATTGGAATTCAGAAGAATGTGAGGTGATCTTATCGAAACGTATAAGATTATGAGGGGGCTTGACAAGGTGGATGCAGAGAGGATGTTTCCACTGGTGGGGGAGACTGGAACTAGAGGGGCATGATTTTAGAATAAGGGGCCGCCCATTTAGAACTGAGACGAGAATAAATTTCTTCTCTGAGGGTTGTGAATCTGTGGAATTTGCTGTCTCAGAAAGCAGTGGAAGATGGGACGTTAAATAAATTTAAGACAGAAATAGACAGTTTCTTAAACGATAAGGGGATAAAAGGTTATGGGGAGCAGGCAGGGAAGTGGAACCGAGTCCATGATCAGATCATCCATGATCTTATTGAATGGCGTAGCAGGCTTACAGAGCCAAATGGCCTACTCTTGCTCCTATTTCTTATTTTCTTATGTTAGTAAGACTTTGCAGGGTAGACTGGGCTGGGTGTGGAGTTGTGTCCGAAGCCAGTGCCGAGGTCGATGCCGGGTGGTCCATCCGGTTTTATTTTAATTTTAAACTGAGATGAGGTGAAATTTCTTTTCTTAGTAAAGCTGTGGAATTCGCTGCCTCAGAGAGCTGTGGAAGCTTCTTAAACAATAAGGGGATAAAGGGTTATGGGGAGCGGGCAGGTAAATGGAGCTGAGTCCACGATCAGATCAGCAATGATCTTATTGAATGGCGGAGCAGGCTCGAGGGGCCGTAAGGCCTACTCCTGCTCCTATTTCTTATGTTCTTAATTAATAAAAATCTAAAATATAAAGGATTCGAAATTCGGTTCTCAGCGATAACGGTATTTTTTTGCCAAAATTACCATTATCGCTTCGCTATCAGGCCTGAAATTCAAGCTTGAATTTGCGCAGCGGTAAAAATCGGCGTTGCAGAAGGATTCGCAGCACAAACCGCGATCCTCGCCAACTTTAGTACGAGACTGATACTGCTGTGAATTGGGCCTTGGGAGGCTGGAAAAACACTGAAAAAAAATTGGAATAAACAATCCAAAAAATATTCACAAAATATTTACAAGATGCTTATCTATTGAATCACTGCAAAAGAATTAAAAAATAAAAACTTTAATTTGGCTTTCTGCAGGTCTTCATACTGCTGGAAGGTCTGCTATGATGTCACCGAATTTTCCGCCAACCGGGTTTTCGCAAAAAAAGGTGAAATAGCACCAAAAACCTGGTCGCAAAATCGCCGAATTTCCAGTCCAAAGGCTTTCTCTAAGTGTTCACAATACAGATCAAGGTAATTGGCAAACGAACCAGAGACGACATGAGGAAAAACTTTTTTTTTTCCGAATGTGTGGTTAGGATTTGGAATGCACCACCTGGTAGGATAGTGGAAACAGATTCAATAGTAGCTTTCAAAAGGGAATTGGATAAATACTTGAAGGAGAAAAAACTGCAGAGTTATGGGGAAAGAACCAGGGAGTGGGTCTAACTGGATTGCTCTTCGAAAGAGCCAGCACAGACTCGATAGGCCGAATGGCCTCCTCCTTTGCAGTACTATTCTGTGATTCTATGTGAAATACTTATTTCAGTGACACAGGGATTTCTTAAAATACATAAGTCCCCTTTATGTTACTCAAAGTACACGAGCGTCAAGGAGGCCTTAACGATATGCAACAGTGATTCAGTGTTGCTAACTGATAAGCATTTGGGAGGCAGCAAAGGGAGACAGACATTATTGAGAGGAGAATGCAGAAGCAGTTAGTTTGAGACAAGAATTTGATCACACTTTAAATGACTTAAAAACTTGGCTAGATTTATTGAAACCAGTTTATACTGATGCTAGTTATAGCTGTAAATGCACCCTTACAGGGTTGGAGGTCTGAACACTCCACATTCCATTATAATCAGAAGTGCTCTACAGGTACATAGGGTATATACCTGTGCACGAAAGCCAGATGATAACTACTGCTGGGAATGCTGGGCACACAATAATAAGTAAAGTCATCCATAAGTGAAAACTCCCAATCATCCTTATTTCCACAGTAATGACCAACAGGATATAATATTTCAAAAAGCAAAATACTATTGAAGCTGGAAATCTTAAATAAAAACAGCAAATGCTGTAAACACTCAGCAGGTCAGACAGCATCTGTGGAGAGTTTCTACGATAGGTCATCAACCTGAAAATTTAACCGTATGTTTCTCTCCCCGCAGATGCTGCTTGACCTGCTGAAGGTACAGTATCTGTTTGACTTGAGCCTCATGGCCTACACTTGGGACAGCACAACGATAGTATGAAAAAGAATGCATTTTGTTGCCAGTTTCCTCATCTTTCATCAAAATAACATTTTAGTTTATGCACTTCATTGAGCACATTAAGCACTTGCTTTGCAAACTAAATTAGATTCTACATATTTACAAATAAGATTAGCTGTAGCACAATAAAAAAGATGGGGACATGAACAAACATGGGTCAGATTTAAGGTCATTGGGCCAGATTTTCGGCTTTCGGGGTTTTTGGCGAAAACGGTAGCGATACATGAAACTTACCATTTTTGCTGCGCTACCGTTTTTAGGCTGAACTTTTGGCCTTTACCAGTAAGGGAGGTGTTGCACAAGCATTAGCGGTGCAAAATGCGAGTTTCGGCAACTTTAGTCCGGGGCTGGGAGCGCTGCGAGAGGGACCTTGGGAGGGGGAAAAAAAAGAAAATTCCAAAAACATTTACACAACCCTTAACTATCTAATCTCTGCAAAAAAATTAATAAAAGCTTTAACTTACCTTTTTTACAGGTTTTCGTACTTACTACTGCTGGCAGGGCTGCACCGACAGGTTTGACCTGTCGTTATTCTGGGCGCAACGTGCGGGTCGGGATCAGTGCCGAAACTCGGATGTAAATGCGATCTGAGCCGTTGCATGTCGGCGCTCCTCTCCCCAGAGGTACTTGAAAGCGCCGCCGCAAACAGGTACCCAAGGATCCCGCCAGGGCTTTGTGACCGGGTTTTCGTCGCGGAGGGTCAAATTGCGGTGAAAACCCGGTCGCAACCCTCGCGAAAATCCGGCCCCTTATCTGTGCTGAAGTTATCTTGTGGTTTAGATATGCATACACATCTCCAGATGTGAGGGCATAGAATCATACTGTCAACTTTCCATTGCCTGAAATCATCTGTCACAAACAGGTGTACTATCCAATACTGCACAAATGCAAAAGGTACAACAGTGAAAAAGAGAGTAAGACCATGAGGATTATTTCCCTTACACATATAAACAATTTTTCCCAAAATTTGAAAGGAAAGAACTCCCATTTATATAGTTTCTTTCATGACCTGAAGATGTTCCAAAACACTTGACAGCTCACCAAGTACTTTTGAAGTCTAATCACTGTTGTAATGTAGGGAACTGTGGCAGCAATTTACACAGCAAGGTTCCACAAACATGAGACATGACCAGAAATTATGTTTTAGTGATGTTGGTGGTGGGATAAATATTGGCCAGGACACCGGGCGAACACCTCTGCTCCTCTTCAAATGGTGTCATAGGATCTTTTACATTCACCCTCAGAGGGCAGTCAGGGCCTCAGTTTAATGTCTCTTCCAAAAGGTGGCACCTCCAATAGTGTAGCACTCCCTCAGTACTACACTGAAAAGTCAGCCCGGATTATGTGATAAAGTCTCTCAAGGGGGCATTTAATCCAGGACATTCTGACAGAGGAGAATGCTACCACTGAGCCAAGGCCTACACCTTGGAGAGTATTTTACATGAAACAACCGATTATTTTGTTAGAAAATCAACAATTTGCACAATATTTGAAATTGCATATTCATACCGGAGTTTGTCCATCAACAAAGAACAAACGTTGCGTTCATTAAACATGATTAGGACTAATCAGAACAAGATGTTGACCACTCTTAATTTATAGCATAATGAGCATCTTATACTTTCACATGCATAGCAGTCTATGATCAGATCAGCCATGATCTTATTAAATGGCGGAGCAGGCTGGAGGGGCCACGTGGCCGATTCCTGCCCTGTTTTTTATGTTCTTGTGTTCAACTGGTAATTCACAGATATGCCCATCAGCATAGTGTTGTATCATAAGAAAATCTTCCAAGATTATTAATCTAAATGGATATTTGTATGATAGTTTTACACAGCAAATACTTTTCTTCCTCATCACTACTGTTCAACTTGGGTGGTGATTGTGGAGAATTACACTTCATGGATATATTTATGTCTTAAGAATCATGTTTTGACTTCAAATCAAACTGGTTGTATAAGCCTTTGAGATATGAAAAACAAGAAACTAAATTTATCCGACAAGAGCAGATTCTCTCAATATACTAATAATAATTGATAGTTTGATATTCATGAATGTCAAGAAAGAGCAGACTAGGTTTATGTTTGCTATACATTTAAGGTTGAAATGGAAAAACAGTATTCTACAGAATCAATGTTACTTCATACACACATGTAAAAGTTGCAATTAAGTATACAAGACTATGGGCCCAAGTTTCCACAAGAAAAAAAACGGGCGCCCCTCCGAGCTGGGCGCCCGTTTTTCACGCCTAAAAAAATCCTCGGTATTCTCCACCTACCTGGAGGTCCTCTGGCCCTCGGCGCAGCCAGCACGAGCTGTGGGGGGGGGCAGAGCCAGGTCCCTGCGCTGAAAACAGTGCCGGGACCTCTGTACATGCGCGCTCCAGTGGGCACGCAAGTGCAGCAGCTCCAGGCACCGAACTGTGTGGGAGGGGCCCGAAGCACGCAGCCCCTAGCCCTGGCCGAATGGCCTCACTGGGGCTGCGTGAATAAGGCTCCTCCCACGGCCAGCTCCTGCTTCTCCCCGCCCCCGACCAGACCCGACACCCGCTCCCCCGCTGCCTCCGGACCAGACCCGACACCCGCTCCCCCGCTGCCTCCGGACCAGACCCGACACCCGCTACCCCCCCTGCCTCCGGACCAGACCCGACACCCGCTACCCCCCCTGCCTCCGGACCAGACCCGACACCCGCTACCCCCCCTGCCTCCGGACCAGACCCGACACCCGCTCCCCCCGCCCTGCCTCCGGACCAGACCCGACACCCACCCCCCCCGCCGACCAGACCAGAGACCCGCTCCCCCACGCCGCCCCGCCCCGAGACCCGCTCCCCCCCTCCCCCCGAGACCCGACACCCGCTCCCCCCCGACTGGACCCGACTCCCGCTCCCGGACTGGATCCGATCTGACCTCTCCCCCCTCTCTCCCTCCCCCCCCACTCTCTCCCTCTCCCTCCCCCTCTCTCTCTCTCTCCATCACTACCCCTCTCTCTCTCTCTCTCTCCCTCCCTCCCCCTCTCTCTCTCTCTCCCTCCCTCCCCCTCTCCCTCTCTCTCCCTCCCTCCCCCTCTCTCCCTCCCTCTCCCTCCCTCCCCCTCTCTCCCTCCCTCTCCCTCCCTCCCCCTCTCTCTCTCTCTCTCTCTCCCTCCCTCCCCCTCTCTCTCTCTCTCTCTCCCTCCCTCCCCCTCTCCCTCTCTCTCCCTCCCTCCCCCTCTCTCCCTCCCTCTCCCTCCCTCTCCCTCCCTCCCCCTCTCTCCCTCCCTCCCCCTCTCTCCCTCCCTCCCCCTCTCTCTCTCTCTCTCTCTCTCCCTCCCTCCCCCTCTCTCTCTCTCTCTCCCCCTCCCGCTCAGCGGCACGAACGGCTGCAGAATTCTCCCTGGCTGAAGCACTTTCACACAGGTAGGAAGATGGTTTATTTAATCTTTTCTTGGCTTATAAATGTTTATTCAGGTTGGATTTATTTGTATAATATTTGTAGAAGTATAAATAAGGATTTACTGTAGAACTTAATGAGTTCCCTTCCCCCCCCCCCTCGTTCTGGGCGCCTAATTTGTAACCTGCGCCTGATTTTTTTTAATGTGTAGAACAGGTTTTTTCAGTTCGACAAAAATCTTCACTGCCTCCATTCTACTTTAGTTTGGAGTACGTTTTCACTGTGGAAACTTTCAAATCAGGCGTCAGTGACCGGACACGCCCCCTTTTGAAGAAAAAATTCTGTTCCAAAGTGGAACTGTTCTACCTGACTAGAACTGCAGAAAAAAAAATGTGGAGAATTGCGATTTCTAAGATAGTCCGTTCTCCACCAGTTGCTCCTAAAAATCAGGCGCAAATCATGTGGAAACTTGGGCCCTATGTAAAAACAGCATTGAAAGATCATACTGGAATGATTTTAATCTAGCATATTAGGAATAGAAGATGGGGGACTGAACATAATTTGAGCCAATTAATCTCCTGAAAGAACCAAGAGATGCTTTTATTTGCTAAAATTATGTGCAAATCAAATAAGTTTATAAAATATACTCTCTCAGAAATAACTACTGGTTTACGAATTACTATTTGCTTTTTGGTACTTATATTGGGCTCAATTTTCCCCAAGCCCGTTTTCTCGCGTACTTACCCGAGTTGCGCGCTTCATTACGTCAGGAGATGCTCCAGAAAAAAATCTTCCTACTTTC
Source organism: Pristiophorus japonicus (assembly GCF_044704955.1). Lineage (NCBI taxonomy): Eukaryota > Metazoa > Chordata > Chondrichthyes > Pristiophoridae > Pristiophorus > Pristiophorus japonicus. Next base: position 344,174,083 of record NC_091977.1, on the reverse strand, counting down.
GCCACTGTTTGGCCTCTACTCTGCAGCGTGGCCAGTCGCCTCGGGGGGTGGAGCCTGCGTTCTGCGCTGGAAAAATGTGCCGGGACGTCTGCGCATGCGCGGTGGAAAAAAATGATATTCCTGACGTCTCTGAAATGACCACGCATGCACAATAGAGCACTGATTTGGCAATCGGCCATTAACCCCACACCAGAGTACTGGAAGGGCTTAAATCCACAAGAGGAAAGTATTTACTTATTTAATAATTGATATTTGTTCTTGCATTGAGTACCCTCTGCACCCCCCTACCCCTAGTCTCTCCGTTGACTTGCCGCCCCTGTGGCCCCCGATGTCGGCCAGTTCACTCGCTCCTGTTCCTACCCCAGGCCGAGTGGCCTCCCGGAGTGTTCTCCCGCCCCTTGCCCAGGCCGAGTGGCCTCCCAGAGCGTTCTCCCACAGCTAGCCCAGTCCCAGATTTATTTAACATTGCTAAGGCTTGTTTGGTTTATATAATAAGTGTTGGTTTAGTTTGTAGAGTGCTGCATAGTTTCAGAGTTCCTTTTTTTTCCAACTGGGCCCAGATGTCTCGTTTGAACTGGAATCCCGACCTTTTGAGGGGTCTCTTGTTAAGCTGCATATGTTTTTCCCTACACGTTTTGCTTGATGCGTAATCCCATTGTTTCCCTTTATGTGGTGGACTGTTCAATCTTGTTATTTTTGTAGTTATGTTGTAGCCTTCTGTCTTCAGCCTCCCGGTCTGCTGTCTGGTGCCTAGCCCTGGCCAAAGGGCTTGCCGGTGCGTTCTCCCACCCTTAGCCCAGGCCGAGTGGTCTCCTCCCTCCCGGTCAAAGACTTCCCCCCCCCCGCCACCCCCCTCTTCCTCCCCCTCCCCCTCTCTCTTACCTTTCCTGCTGCTGCTGTCCGGGCATCTGCTGTCCGGGCACCTGCGCCGGTTTCTTTAACTGTCCGCAAGGGTTTTCTCGAGTGGCCACATACGCTGGCCTAAGTAGAACTGGAGTAACTATTAGCTTCCCAAAGTTGCCTAAAGGGCCAGAATTGGCATAGGTGGCTGGTAACGCCCCCTTTTGAGCAAAAGAAAAACATACCTAAAAAAAACGTAACTAAGTCAGTTACGCTGGTGCAAATTGATTGGGGAAACTGGGGATTAGGCCAGAAAAAGCAGCCTACTCCAAAAAAAAGGAGAAAATACTGGGGAAAATTGAGCCCAAAGGAACCAGAAAAATATGCTTAACCCTTTTCCAGTTACTATGCAAAAATATTTCAAGACAACACCTCCCAAACCAACAACCTCTACCACCCAGAACAGTGGTTGGCAAAATACAGCCCATTAATTGATTTATTCCGGCCCGCACAGTGGTTCTGAATGGAATGCCTAAATCTCAAGATAAAATGCGGCAATTTGCATGTGCACGGAAAATGTACGCGATTTGCAGATGCGTGAATTGCATATATTTTCCGTGCTTCCGAAAATCAGGGCCGGAGCTCCGAGATTTAGGCAAGTTGTCGTTTCGGACAGGTGTGGCAAGAACCAGTGAAGTAACTGGATGATGGTGAAGTGTTTCATGACGTACTTCGCAGGAAATTTGAACCCCACATAAAGTGTGTCCTATTATTATTCAGGAGCTGAGTCAAGAGCCTCATCTCTACAAAATAGTCTGATTCAAGCAGTTCTGAGAGTCTAGGTGTCAGCTTGAATTATTTCAGACAGACAACCCAAAATACAAGCCAAAAAAGTGGATCATAGAAACATAGAAAATAGGTGCAGGAGTAGGCCATTCGGCCCTTCGAGCCTGCACCATCATTCAATAAGATCGTAGCTGATTATTTCCTCAGTACCCCTTTCCTGCTTTCTCTCCATACCCCTTGATCCCCTTAACCGAAGGGCCATATCTAACTCCCTCTTGAATATATCCAATGAACTGGCATCAACAACTCGGCAGGGAATTCCACAGGTTTACAACTCTGAGTGAAGAAGTTTCTTCTCATCTCAGTCCTAAATGGCCTACCCCTTATCCCAAGACTATGTCCCCTGGTTCTGGACTTCCCCAACATCGGGAACATTCTTCCCATAGCTAACCTGTCCAGTCCCGTCAGAATCTTATACGTTTCTATGAGATCCCCTCTCATCCTTCTAAACTCCAGTGAATAAAGGCCCAGTTGATCCAGTCTCTCCTCAAATGACAGTCCAGCCATCCCTGGAATTAGTCTGGTGAACCTTTGCTGCACTCCCTCAAAAGCAAGAACGTCCTTCCTCAGATTAGGAGACCAAAACTGAACACAATATTCCAGGTAAGGCCTCAGGAAGGCCCTGTACAACTGCAGTAAGACCTCCCTGCTCCGAGACTCAAATCACCTAGCTATGAAGACCAACATACCATTTGCCTTCTTCACCGCCTGTTGTACCTGCATGCCAACCTTCAATGACTGATGAACCATGACACCCAGGTCTCGTTGCACCTCCCCTTTTCCTAATCTGCCGCCATTCAGATAATATTCTGCCTTCGTGTTTTTGCCACCAAAGTGGATAACCTCACATTTATCCACATTATACTGCATCTGCCATGCATTTGCCCACTCACCGAACCTGTTTAAGTTACCCTGCAGCCTCTTAGCATCCTCCTCACAGCTCACACCGCCACCCAGTTTAGTGTCATCTGCAAACTTGGAGATATTACACTCAATTCCTTCATCCAAGTCGTTAATGTATATTGTAAAGAGCTGGGGTCCCAGCACTGAGCCCTGCAGCACTCCACTAGTCACTGTGGCCATTCTGAAAAGGACCCGTTTATCCCGAATCTCTGCTTCCTGTCTGCCAACCAGTTCTCTATCCACGTCAGTACATTACCCCCAATCCCATGCGCTTTAACTTTACACGCCAATCTCTTGTGCGAGACCTTGTCAAAAGCCTTTTGAAAGTCCAAATACACCACATCCACTGGTTCTCCCTTGTCCACTCTGCTAGTTACATCCTCAAAAAATTCCAGAAGATTCGTCAAGCATGATTTCCCTTTCATAAATCCATGCTGGCTTGGACTGATCCTGTCACTGCTTTCCAAATGCACTGCTATTTCATCCTTAATGATTGATTCCAACATTTTCCCCACTACTGATGTCAGGCTAACTGGTCTATAATTACCCGTTTTCTCTCTCCCTCCTTTTTTAAAAAAGTGGTGTTACATTAGCTACCCTCCAGTCCATAGGAACTGATCCAGAGTCGATAGACTGTTGGAAAATGATCACCAATGCATCCATTATTTCTAGGGACACTTCCTTAAGTACTCTGGGATGCAGACGATCATGCCCTGGGGATTTATCAGCCTTCAATCCCATCAATTTCCCTAACACAATTTTCCACCTAATAAGGATATTCTTCAGTCCCTCATTCTTACTAGACCCACTGTCCCCTAGTACATTCGGAAGGTTATTCGTGTCTTCCTTCGTGAAGACAGAACCGAAGTATTTGTTTAATTGGTCTGCAATTTCTTCGTTCCCCATTATAAATTCACCTGAATCCGACTGCAAGGGACCTACATTTATCTTCACTAAACTTTTTCTCTTCACATATTTATAGAAGCTTATGCAGTCAGTTTTTATGTTCCCTGCAAGCTTCCTCTCGTACTCTATTTTCCCCCTCTTAGTTAAACCCATAGTCCTCCTCTGTTGAATTCTAAATTTCTCCTAGATTTGTTACTTTTTCTAGCCAATTTATATGCCTCTTCCTTGGTTTTAACACTAACCTTAATTTCCCTTGTTAGCCACGGTTGAGCCACCTTCCCTGTTTTATTTTTACTCCAGACAGAGATGTACAATTGCTGAAGTTCATCCATGTGATCTTTAAATGTTTGCCATTGCTTATCCACTGTCAACCCTTTAAGTATCATTTGCCTGTCTAATCTAGCCAATTCATGTTTCATACCATCGAAGTTACCTTTCCTTAAGTTCAGGACCCTAGTCTCTGAATTAACTGTGTCACTCTCCATCTTAATAAAGAATTCTACCATATTATGGTCACTCTTCCCCAAGGGGCTTCGCACAACAAGATTGCTAATTAGGTCCTTCTCATTACACATTACCCAGTCTAGGATGGCCAACTCTCGTTGGTTCCTCGACTTATTGGTCGAGAAAACCATCCCTAATACACTCCAGGAAATCCTCCACCGCATTACTACCAGTTTGGTTAGCCCAATCTATATGTAGATTAAAGTCGCCCATGATAACTGCTGTACCGTTATTGCACACATCCCTAATTTCTTGTTTGATGCTGTCCCCAACCTCACTACTACTGTTTGGTGGTCTGTACACAACTCCCACTAGCGTTTTCTGCCCTTTGGTATTCCGCAGCTCTAACCATACCGATTCCACATCATCCAGGCTAATGTCCCTCTTTACTATTGCATTAATTTCCTCTTTAACCATCAATGCCACCCCGCCTCCTTTTCCTGGATATTGAGTTCCCAGCCTTGATCACCCTGGAGCCATGTCTCCATGATGCCAATTACATCATATCCGTTAACTGCTGTCTGCGCAGTTAATTCGTCCACCTTATTACGAATACTCCTCGCATTGAGGCACAGAGCCTTCAGGCTTGTCTTTTTAACACACTTTGCCCCTTTAGAATTTTGCTGTAATGTGGCCCTTTTTGTTTTTTGCCTTGGGTTTCTCTGTCCTCCACTTTTACTATTCTCCTTTCTATCTTTTGCTTCTGCCTCCATTTTATTTCCCTCTGTCTCCCTGCGTAGGTTCCCATCCCCCTGCCATGTTAGTTTAACTCCTCCCCAACAGCACAAGCAAACGCTCCCCCCAGGACATTGGATCCGGTCCTGCCAGGTGCAGACCGTCCGGTTTGTACTGGTCCCACCTCCCCTAGAACCGGTTCCAATGTTCCAGGAATTTGAATCCCTCCCTTTTGCACCACTCCTCAAGCCACGTATTCAACTGAGCTATCCTGCGATTACTACTCTGACTAGCACGTGGCATTGGTAGATATCCTGAGATTACTACTTTTGAGGTCCTACTTTTTCATTTAGCTCCTAGCTCCCTAAATTCGTCTCGTAGGACCTCATTCTGTTTTTTACCTATATCGTTGGTACCTATGTGCACCATGACAACTGGCTGTTCACCCTCCCCTTTCAGAATGTCCTGCACCCGCTCCGAGACATCCTTGACCCTTGCACCAGGGAGGCAATATACCATCCTGGAGTCTCGGTTGCTGCCGCAGAAACGCCTATCTATTCCCCTTACAATCGAATCCCCTATCACTAGAGCTCTCCCACTCTTTTTCCAGCCCCCCCAAGCAGCAGAGCCACCCACGGTGAAATGAACTTGGCTGCTGCTGCCCTTCCCTGATGAGTCATCCCCCTCAACAGTACCCAAAGCGGTGTATCTGTTTTGCAGGGGGATGACCGCAGGGGACCCTTGCACTACCTTCCTTCCACAGCTCTTCTTGTTGGTCAACCACTTATTATTTGGCTGTGTACGCTTTACCTGCGGTGAGACCAACTTGCTAAATGTGCTATTCACATCATTCTCAGCATCGTGCATGCTCCAGAGTGAATCCACCCATAGATCCAGTGCCGCAATGCGGTCCGTCAGGAGCTGGAGGTGGATACACTTCCCGCACACATAGTCATCAGGGACACCGGAAGCGTCCCTGACTTCCCACATAGTACAGGAGGAGCATAACACGTGTCCGAGCTCTCCTGCCATGTCTTAACCCTTAGATTAACTTAAATTGGTAACAACAATGCTAAAGGTTACTTACTGATATAGAAAAGAAAAAGAAAAACTACTTACCAATCACTTACCCCCTTGGCTGTGACGTCACCTTTCGATTTCTTTCTACTTCTTTTTGCCTCCCTGCTGCAGCTGCACTGACTGGCCTCTCTGACGCGTTGGGCCTTTTGTAGGCCTCCGACGTCACCGGACTCCCTGCTGCTCGCACTCCCGCCTTTCCGACGCGTTGGGCCTCTTGTAGACCTCCGACGTCCCCGGATTCCCTGCTGCTCGCACTCCCACCTCTCCGACGCGTTGGGCCTTTTGTAGTGGGAGAGTACATTGGTATAATGGATTCTTATCACACCACAGAATATGCAGAATTACAATAAGAATATGGTCCTACCAATTTTGTCGATGGGAGAAGGGAAAGGAAAGAAATACAATAATGGATGCCCATATGCATTGTACTGTGGACCTGAATATTCAAGACACCTGGCTTAAATTATGGTAGGATCATATGGATACTGGATATCTGTCAGACTGCCTGGGATTACATGTAGTAGTTGGTACAAGCAGTAGTTGGGTTATCAATGCATCCAGCTGAAGCTACAACAAACTCGTATCTAACGTAGCAAAACAACCCACGGCATGTGTGAACAACAAAAGCATCTCTCTGGGTACAGTATTTATGCGTGATTTGGGCCTCACTAGGGTTCGTATAGTTTTGGGTAAACCTGTATCATGTTCGTTAGCACGTTAATAACTGTTGTTATTTGTTAGCAAGTATGGAAACAACATGAAGGGTTCTTTATATAATAAATGCCACGACAAATTTTAATGGTAGTTGTTGCTAACACAATTCATTTTATGTGTGCGGCTCTCAACAGCTCACCAAATTTGTCAAGTGGCTCTATAGCCCAAATAATTGCCCACTTCTGATCGAGAAGGACAAGGACAACAGGCGCAAGGGAACACCACCACCTCCAAGTTCATCTCCAAGTCACACTTGGAAATATATTGCCGTTCCTTGATCATCGCTGGGCCAAAATCCTGGAACTCCACGTCTAACAGCACGATGTGAATAACCACAACAGACTGCAGCGGTTTAAGGCAGCTCGCCACCACCTTCTCAAGGGTAATTAGGGATGGGCAATAAATTCTAGCTTTGCCAGTAACGCCCACATCACAGGAAAATAATTTAAGCCAGGTGTCTTGAATATTCAGGTCCACAGTACAATGCATATGGGCATCCATTATTATATTTCTTTCCTTTCCCTTCTCCCATCGACAAAATTGGTAGGACCATATTCTTATTGTAATTCTGCATATTCTGTGGTGTGATAGGAATCCATTATACCAATGTACTCTCCCACTGCTTGTAAAAATTGTAGCATTCAGCCAATCAATTTTGAAATCTCAGAACACCAACTAGAGATACAGCTTAGAAAGAACTGGCAGGTTATATATAAAAAGAGAGATAGAAGTCATCCAGGGAACTGTAGACCAATTAGCTTAATGTCGTTGGTAGGAAAGATAATACAATCCTTAATCTAAGATGTAACAGAAAAACATCTAGAAACTGAAACTATAATAAAGATTAGTGAGCACGGATTCCAAAAGGGAACATCATGCTTGACCAACCTTACTGAATTTTTTGAAGTAACAAAAAGGGTAGATAAGTGTAGTGCAGTAGCCATAATTGTTGGAACATGGGACATGTTGGAATATGGAGAAGGAAGAGGAAGAGAGGTTGATGGGAAATGAAGGCTAGCTTAGCATTAGCTTATGAAGCAAATGAACTAGCTTAGTGTTTAGATTAGTATTTCTGAACAGCTAAAATTGTCATTAGTTTCAAGGGGCCCAAATTTCCCCAACCCCTTTTTTTTGCGCACTTTCCCCGAGATGCGGCGACTTTGTGCGCTGAAAAACATACTCACGATTCTGGCTGCTCTGTTGTGTGTCCCGGGTCCTAGCACAGCGCTCCTTGTGGAATGGAGTGTGGAGCTACAGCCCTATGCCGAAAACAGTGCCAGCAGCTGCACGCATGTGCAGTAGCTCCGTCCCATGATTACAATGATGATGCCTGCAGAACACGTCCATCCCCTATCCCAGGCCGAATGGCCTGCCGCACAGGCCGGCCGCTGAGGGATGCAAAAAACAGGTTGGTGCGACTGAGTTTTGATCGGGGCGAGAGAGAGTGTGGGGGGAAGGGGAGGGGAGAGGTTGGTCGTCTTTGGCTGCAGTCTAGTGGTTTGGACCGAGGGTAGCTTGTCATGTAGCGACATCACTTGCCATGCTGGGCTGGCTTTGTGTTCGTTTGGTTGGTTGGGTGGTGGTCTTCTCATGTTAAAGAAGCACATATACAGTGATAGCCTTGTGCTTAACCTACATCCCATCCTGTGTATCAATAAATAACCAGCAACATGAAGTTAGGTTGTATTACAAATAATTTGTGTGTGAAGCTCTTTGAAGATGTCAGTGGGCAAAAAGGGAAAAAGGGAAAATGGGCAAAAAGGGAAAAAATTCCCGCCCGAAAAGGTTTGAAAGTCGGTGGGGCGGCAGCCGTGTTCTCCCTCCTCTATCCCAGGCCGAAGGTAGGATTTACTTCAGCTCTTTATTTGTTAATTTTGTTAATTTAATTATTTACTTCAGTTCTTCAGTTTTTATTGAATGGTTATTACTGCTTGTGCTTTGTTTGGTGTTTGGTGGTGCTTGAAATGTTGTTTAGGTGCAGGGTTCCTTCTATTTTTTAATTTTTTATTTATTGATTGCTTATTACTTTGGTCTTGGTGCTTTAGGTGCAGGGTTCCTTCTATTTTATTTGTTAATTAATTGCTCATTACTTTTTGTGCTTTGTTTGGTGCTTGGTGCTGCTTTAAATGTAGTTACTTGCGCTGATTCCTTAATTGTAAGTAAGGTCTTTCTGTGCGGACAAAAGTGGACACATACGCTGCCCTAAGTTAGTTTAGTACAACTTTTTTCTGGCCAAATTGACATAAATGGTGTAAGTGACTGGGAACGCCCCTTTTTGAAAAAAAAACTGACCGAACAAAAAAACCTAACTCACTCACTTACACTGGCGCAAATTAAATGGCCATATTTGCAACTTAAAAGATACACCAGAAAAATCAAGTTACACCAAAAAAAACGGTGCAACTCATGGGGAAATTTGGGCCCAATGTCTCCATTAACTGTTGAATAAGTTTGTAGGAAGCTAAAATCAAAGGTAAGGGGAGACTAAGCCTCGTCTCTGTCCAAATGGGATAGGGCTAAGCATTACGGTGTACCATTATAATAATGCATGTGTGTGTATAAGCTTGTTAATAACAGTTAATTGAATAAAAGACATTGTACCTGGTCCTTAAAATAACTTGCCAAAGAAGAGCTTTTTGGATAATTGCCTGGCAAACCAGATTGGAAACTATAAACAGTATAATGGGCTCAATTTTCCCCAATTATCTGTGCCGTTTTTTGGGGAGTAAATTAAAATGTCCAAGTTTCCGCGCTAACGTACCGTATATACTCGCGTATCATGCGACTTTTGAAGACCTAAATTGTAACCTAAATTTGGGGGGGTAGCATGATACGCGAGATACAAAATTTGCGGGTGTGAAGTGCTGGCCAAGATTAGGCTGTTAGGCTGTTAAGCAGACCGTATCCACGCTGAATCTCGGCAGGTGTCTCCTGGGCTGGATTGCAGCCTCTATTGTCACTTGTACTGTATCTTTGCTGTGGTCTAGAGATCGCCACCCACAACTCCCTCTGAAGTTTGATGCATTATTAGAGGCTTTAACAATCAAATCTCCATCTATCTCAGCCCATGCTTCTTTTACCCGCAAACACAGTAGAGGCAAATCCGGAGCCTTCATATTCCCTCCCTTCGTAAATGATTTCTCTCCTTCCATCATCCAGTCATTCCATTTCTTTCTTATATTGTCTTTAAATGGCTTATTAATGGATACGTCAAGTGGCTGAACGACGCTAGTCAAGCCAGCTGGAATGATTGCTATATCGGTGTTCGATTCGCGAACAGCTTTCACAACAGAATCCACTCGATGTTTCATGATTCGGTTGTTAAGGTCTGTATTCGATCGTTGTTATGTGTTAGGGTACTTGTTACGTGTTGGGTACTTGTTAAACTTGTTTGAAAGCCTAGCCTAGTGGCATCTGGTATCTCAAAAAAGTGACTCGCATGATACATGAGATATATGATAAAATCATGTTTTGGGGACGAAAATTTAGGGGTCGCATGATACGTGAGATCGTAGGATACGCGAGTATATACGGTAATTCACTTCGGTCAGAATTTTTTAGGCTACAATTTTTTTTACCTCACTGGGGGCATAACCTGCCATCCGCGCTAACACTGTTACTCCCCCAGGGCAGAGCCTCAGCATCTGGAGCTATCTGGCTGAGCACAGGTTGCTGCAGTGCTTTGCCAATGTTAGTTCCAAGTGCAACTGATGGGTCCCAGACACGATGGCTGCTGTCAGTGCCTGCGTGGATTCAAGCTGGCTCTGCATCAGGGCAGATTGCGACTGCAGCACACCACAGAATTGATTGATGCCACCATGTACTGACAATCTGAGAGTCTGCAGGCCTACCATAGCATCGGCCTGGTGCTCAGTGGCTACTGCCATATCATTTAAGCAAGTTTGGCCAGCTCCGATTTATGCCAATTTTTCTTAGGACGGCGTATGTGACCACTTAGGAAAAACTGGGCAGTTAACAAAAATCGGCGCAGGTTAGTGAATCAGTGCAGCTGATGCAGTTCCACGGCTGGGACAGCAGCAGCAGAGAGGAAGAGAGAGGGGGAGAGGAGAGAGGGGAGGCCTTTCGGCCAGGGTTAGGAGCGACACCTGGGGGGGTTGCGGGAGAGAAATAGACTTTTGGCATAAATTCTAAGAATTTAATGCTGGTAAGCTGCTGCGATATACAAGGTGCTTGTGCAGGTTGCTGTGAGCTGGCCAGAATGTGTTGTATATTTCACTTTCCAGCCTCAGCCCGCAGTGTGTCCCTCCTTACCCTGGCATCCTGATCTTTTTGGTGCAGATCTTACCGACTCCACCCCTAAGCTAAAGGACAAGCTATGCGGCGCCAAAATCAACAATTCAAACGGGGAAAGTTGATGATTTTTTTTTGGCGTAGTTAGGCCCCAAGAAAATGGGGATAACACTTCAAGTGTGCCAAAAAAACGGCATTGGGGAAAATTGAGCCCAATAATTGGCCTGCTTTTCTGTGTGAACAATGAAGAGTTAAGAGGGATTTTCATAGTCATTGTATCAGTGTCTTTGACTTTATGCCTCCTGGATAACCATGTGTACAGGAAGAGCCTCCAATTGCTTGAGCTCATGCACAGAGTTTCGGAGCTTGTGGAGCAGCTGACAGCACTGAAGTGCATCCAGAAGTCTCAGGGTTTCCTGGATCATACATTCGAGGGGGTGGTAAACCCATTGCCATAGAAGGCACAGGCAGTGAGGGAGTGGGTGACTACCAGACAGGGTAGGAGGTAAACACAGTTAGTGCAGGAACTCCCCAAGCCAGTCGCTAATCGGTTTTCAGTTTTGAATACTAGGGAGGGTGACGATTCCTTGAGGGAATGCAGTAAGAATTAGATCCCCGTGGAAAATTTGACTGCACATGGGGGAAAAATAAAGTGTAGAAATGCAGTAGTTATTTGGCGATTCGATAGTCAGGGGCATAGACAGGTTTTCTGTAACTGCAAACATGATTCCTGACTGCTATGTTGCCTCCCTGGTGCCAGAGTAATAGATATCACTGCGTGGGTGCTGAACATGCTGTAAGGAGAAGGGGAACAGCCAGAATTTGTGATCTATTTGTTGGAACCAATGAAATACGTAGAAAAAGTGCTGAGGTCTTTCATTCAGAGTTTCAGGGGCTAGGTAAAAGATGAAAAAGCAGGACCTCAAAAGGTAGTATTTTCAGAATTACTTCCAGTGCCATGTGCTGGTGAGTGTAGAAATAATGGGCTCACGTTTCGGACCCCCGCTAGAATGGCGCACATCGGAGAGGCCCACCTAATTTGTAGAACAAAAATTGCGCCGAATACTTACCTCGCGATTCTCCGATATCTGTAGGCCCATTTCCAGCTCGGCGCGGTGCAGCAGGAGCTACTGGGAGTGGAGCTACAGCCCTGCGCCAAAAACAGTGCCGGCAGCTGCGCGCATGCGCAGTAGCTCCTGGTCCTCCCAGCGCGTCCTGTCTCCGGGCGACGACCCTATCCCTGGCCGAAGGGATGTCGCCCCTATCCCCGGCCGAGTGGCCTAATACCGCTTACCTCATCGTTAACGGGGTCCGTTAAGAGATAAGGGACATGTTACATGCCGTAAAACTTAAGTCTTTGGACTGAGCTGGCTGTAATGGAAACGTACTGGAGGGGAGAGGCCATGTTTAGTCAGGTGACAGAAGGAATCCAATCAAGGGAAAAGGAGCAGATTGGATTTCACTATAGGTACAGAATTATATAAATACAGACATTTATTAAGGGCCCGAACATGGTGACCTTACCACCCGTTGCCGAGTTTTTTCGGTGGTCGTTTCTCGGTGCCAGTTTAAGAACGTAAGAAATAACAACAGGAGTAGGCCATACGGCCTCTTGAGCCTGCGCCGCCATTTAATACGATCATGGCTGATCCGATCATGGACTCAGGTCCACTTCCCTGCCGGCTCCCCATAACCACTTATTCCCTTATCGGTTAAGAAACTGTATCTTTTCTGCTAGGCCTCCCGCTGGCGGGAGGGGAGGACCGCTGGGAACCGCCCGCTAACACGCAAATGGTCACCCGCCCGCCGAGCTGCCAGATTCCTCTGGGCAGGAGTCGCGGCAGCAGGGGGAAGGACCACTGTGTGGAGGCAGGTCTAACCCCAACAGTAAGTATGAAGACCTGCAAAAAAAAGTTAGTGAACTTTTATTTTTTCAGCGATTTGTGTGGATGGGGTCCCCTTAAGATTCTCCAGTGGGTTTTTTTTTTGTGTAAATTTTTATTTTTATGTGCTCCCCCCTCCCTGGGCCCGACTCAACCCTTGCCGGCACTTTGGCGAGGATTGCATTTGTCGCCGAGATTGGGAGCTTACTGCCCGCTGCCGCCCAGGTCTAAGTCCCTTTTTTGCCGCCGGACGATCTTTCAGGGATTTTTTTACGAAACTCCTACCCAAAGTACCGTCAGGAATCTCAGCGGTCTTTTGGGCATCACTTGGGCGGAACTTAGCTTCCACCAAATTCAGGCCCATAGTTAAGTGTCATCATCATAGGCGGCCACTCGAACGAGGATGACTTGCTTCCATGAGTTCACAGGTGTTTCGATAAATTACCCGATGTTCCAGTCCCGAACTCCAATTGAGGGGGTGGAAGATGCCTGTGCGTGAATTTTTTTTAACGCATGGTGATCGTTGCACACCAGCCACTACACAGGCTTGACTGAGCCAAGCCTTTATCCAGTGGCAAGGGTTAACCAGGACTACTGGAGACCTGCTCTGCTGCACGGACGTAGCGCGCACACATATCGCAGTGTGGGCTGGCCCGTGCTGCCCCTGGGCCCTCGGCTCTTCTGGGCCCCATACCCTCATCTGTCGCACCTCCGCCACGATCTCCACAGCTCCGGCCATAAAAGAGCTGGAGCGGTGTACCACTTCAACCTCCAGCGCGAGCTGCTTCAAGTATGTGCTGATTTTGAGATGGGTGACTGGGTGATGTCATCAAAACCCTGGTCGCCGTTTTGGAGTTAAGTTTAGTACAATGTCAGAATGCATGCTTACATCTGTTGTGCTGTCTGTGAATCTATTCCACTTGTAAATTGCTTTGCATGCTGAAAGAAGAAATAAAGGTATTGAACCTGAAACAAGAAGTATTTTCAGTACTACTCGGGGAAACAGACAATGTGGGTCACTTTACCAAAATCATTTACTTCAGTAATATATTTGGATTTCCAAAAAGTCTTTTCATGACTTTCATGCCACATAGTAGAGTCATGATTAAGGTCAGAACATGTGGAGTCAGTGGACAAATAGCAGAATGGATAGCAAGCTTGCTACAAAACAGAAAAGTGAGTAGGGGTTAAAAGTAGTTGCTCAGATTGGCTACTGGTGGGAAGTGTTCCACAAGGAATGGTGCTGGGACCATTGTTGTTCACCATATAAATAAATTATCTGGACTCAGGAATCGAGGTAAAATTTCAAAATTTTCAGCTGAAACCAAATTATGGGGGGAGGGAGAGAGTGGTTGTAGTTAATGCACAGGAGGACTGAGACAAAATACAGGAAGACATTAATAAACTTGCAGAATGTTTGTATAATTGGCAGGTGTTTTTTTTTAAAAAAGGTACATCGGGCCCAATTTTCCCCAACACGTTTTTTGGCGCACTTACCTTAAATGCGCCAACTTTGCGCGCTGAAAATGGTGCAGAAAAAAAAGGGGCCCCATCCTGCCCGCTCTCCGGTGTCCCAGCATGGCGTAGCTAGTGAAGTGGGGGGCACAGCAACAGGCCAGCGTAGAAAATACTGCCGGCAGCTGCGTAGATGCTCCTGCCCTCCCAGCGTGTCCTGCGGGCTGTGAGCAGGACCCAATGCTCGCAGCCCCTATCCCCGGCCGATGGGACGCCCTGATCTTTGCCGCACCCTATCCCTGGCCGAGTGGACTCTTGCACCGGCCGGCCGGCTAAGTTCCCGGGCTGTGGTAGGACTTCAGTTTTATTTTTTATTTATTGATGGTTGTGCTTCAGTTTTGATGGGGGGGGGGGAGAGGGGGGTGAGAGGAGGAGAGTTTGGGGGTGGGGTGGGGAGAGAGAGTGTTTTTTTTGGGGGGGAGGGGGGAGACAGACTTAAAAAAAAACTTGATTCTGGCATAAAGGTAGGACTTCTATTTTTTATTTATTATTGATTGATTGCTTATTACTTTTTGTGGTTTGTTTAGTGCTTTGTAAGTCTTGGTGCAGGTCCTCAGCTTCCTTCTATTTTTTATTTGTTATTAAATGCTTATTTTTGTTCTTTGTTTAGTGCTTTGTAAGTCTTGGTGCTTTAAATGTGCTAACCTGCGCCGATTTCTTAACTGCCCGCAAGGTTTTTCAGAGCTGGCCACATATGCTGACCCAAGTTGATTTGGAGTAAGTTTTAGCTGGCCAAAGTGGCATAAATGTCTGGGAATGCCCCCTTTTGAAAAAAAAACTGAACTAAAAAAAATCGTACCTAACTGACTTACTCTGGAGCAAATCTTTTGGGGAAAATGGCATTTTTTAAAACTTATGCCAGAAAAAACAACTTACTCCAAAAAAATTGATGAAAGTCATGGCCAAAATTGGACCCATAAAAAGGAGAAGAGTGGCTAAAGTAAATGTTGGTCATCTCGAGGATGAGACTGGGGAATTAATAATGGAGAACAAGTAAATGACAGAGAAGTTGAACAAATATTTTGTATCAGTCTTCACAGTAGAATACACTAAAAACATCCCAATAGTGAATAATCAAGGGGCTATTGTATAGGGAGGGAGGAATTTAATACAATCATTATCACTAATGAAGTAGTACTTGGTAAAATAATGGGACTAAAGGCAAACAAGTCCCCTGGACCTGATGGCTCACATCCTAGGGTCTTAAAATAAGTGGCTGCAGAGATAGTGGATTCATTGGCTGTAATCTACCAAAATTCCCTGGATTCTGAGGCGGTCCCAGCGGACTGGAAAACCGCCAATGTAACGTCCCTAATTAAAAAAGGAGGCAGACAAAGGCATGAAACTATAGACCAGTTAGCCTAACATCTGTCATTGGGAAAATGCTGGAGTCCATTATTAAGGAAGCAGTAACGGGACATCTGGAAAAGCATGATTCAATCAAGCAGAGTCAGCATGGTTTTATGAAAGGGAAATCACGTTAGACAAATTTGCTGGAGTTCTTTGTGGATGTAATGAGCAGGGTGGATAAGGGGGAACCAGTGGATGTGGTGTATTTGGATTTCCAAAAGGCATTCGATAAGGTGCCACATAAGAGGTCACTGCACAAGATAAAAGCTCACGGGATTGGGGGTAATATATTGGCATGAATAGAGGATTGGCTAACTAACAGAAAATAGAGTCGGGACAAATAGGCCATTTTCCGGTTGGCAAACAGTGACTAGTGGGCCGCAGGGATCGGTGCTGGGGCCTCAACTATTAACAATATATATTAATGACTTGGATGAAGGGACTGAGTGTAATGTAGCCAAGTTTGCTGATGATACAAAGATGGGTGGGAAAGAAAATTGTGAGGAGGAAACAAATAATCTGTGAAGGGATTATAGACAGGATAAGTGAGTGGGCAAAAATTTGGCAGATGGAGTATAATGTGGGAAAATGTGAGGTTATCCACTTTGGCAGAAATAATAAAAAAGCAAATTATAATTTAAATGGAGAAAAATTGCAAAGTGCTGCAATACAGAGGGACCTAGGGATCCTTGTGTAGGAAACACAAAAAGTTAGTATGCAGGTACAGCAAGTAATCAGGGAGGCAAATGGAATGTTGGCCTTTATTGCAAGGGGGATAGAGTATAAAAGCAGAGAAGTCCTGCTGCAACTATACAGGGTATTGGGAAGGCCTTACCTGGAGTACTGCGTACAGTTTTGGTCTCCGTATTTAAGGATGGATATACTTACATTGAAGGCTGTGCAGGGAAGGTTCACTAGGTTGAATCCGGAGATGAAGGGGCTGACTTATGAAGATAGGTTGCGAAGGTTGGGCCTATACACATTGTAGTTCAGAAGAATGAGAGGTGATCTTATTGAAACATAAAAGATTATGAGGGGGCTCGACAAGGTGGATGCAGAGAAGATATTTTCACTCATAGAGGAAACTAAAACTAGGGGACATAGTCTCAGAATAAGGGGCCGTCCATTTGAAATGGAGATGAGGAGAAATTTCTTCTCTGAGGGTTGTAAATCTATGGAATTCTCTGCCCCAGAGAGCTGTGGAGGCTGGGTCATTGAATATATTTAAGGCGGAGATAGACAGATTTTTGAGCGATAAGGGAGTAAAGGGTTATGGGGAGCCGGCAGGGGACTGGAGCTGTCCATGATCAGATCAGCCATGATCTTATTGAATGGCGGAGCAGGCTCGAGGGGCCAAATGGCCTACTCCTGCTCCTATTTCTTATGTTCTTATGTTCTTAAATCAACTTCAATTGTGGGGTAACACATTTTGGTAGGAAGAATAAGGTGGCCACATATCCCTTGGAAAATAAGTGTCTAAATGGAATACAGGAACAGAGGGATCTGGGGGTACAGATTCACAAATCAGTAAAAGTAATAACGCTGGTTAATAAGGCCATAAAAAAAAAAACGAACAAAGCACTGGGGTTCATTTCTAAAGGGATAGAACTGAAAAGGAGAGAAGTTATGTGAAACGTATAGAACCTTGGTTAGACCACACGTGGATTACTTTGCACAGTTTAGGTTTCCATATTATAAAAAGGTTATAGAGGCACTGGATAAGGTGCAAAAATGATTCATTGGAATGATACCAGATTTGGGAGGTTATACCTATCAGGAATGATTGAACAGGCTGGGGCTCTTTTCTCTAAAAAAGACAAGACTGAAGGGTTACCTGATAGAGGTCTTCAAGATTATGAAAGGGTAGACGTAGAGAAGTTGTTTCCACTTGCGGGCGAGACCAGAACAGTGAACGAGACCAGAACTAGGGGTTATAAATACAAGATAGCCACTAAAAAAATCCAATAGAGAATTCAGGAGAAACTTCTTTACTCAGAGAGTGGATAGAATGTGGAACTTGTTAACATAGGGAGTAGTTGAGGAGAATGGCACAGATGCAATTAAGGGGAAGCCAGATAAGCACATGAGGGAGCAATGAATAGAAGGATATGTTGATAGGGTTAGATGAAGAAGGGCGAGAGGAGACTCGTGTGGAGCCTAAACACTGGCACGGACCCATAGGGTCTGTTTTTGTGCTGTAAATACTTTGAGACTTGCTGATATTCCTGAAAGACAGGAGCAGCAAAGGATCTGTTACCCTCGTGGGATTGCAATCTTGTATTATTTTGTCCAATTAAAGAGTTACTAAAATAAATTCTGTTAAATCATCATCATCATCATAGGCGGTCCCTCGTATCAAGAATGACTTGCTTCCACGCCAAAAAGGGATGAGTTCACAGGTGTTTCAATGTAGGACCTAATATTCCAGGTCCCGAACTATATCTTGAAGGGTGGAAGATACCTGTGCATGGATTTTTTTTAAAAACGTGTGGTGGCCGTTGCACACCAGCCACCACGCGGGCTTGATAGAGCTCGGTCTTGGTCCAGTGGCAAGGATTAACCAAGACCAGCTCTGGTGCACACACACATATCGCAGTGTGGGCCGGCCCATGCTGCCCCTGGGCCCACACCTCTTCTGGGCCCCGAACACGTCCCTCTATGAACTCTCATCGCTCCTTCGCCCCGACATCACCGCTCCAGCTGTACCTGGCCACACTCCAACCAGCGACCTGGATTTGGGCGACGTCAAATGCAGTCGCCCTCTTCACAGCCGTCGCCCTCCTGCAGCAGCACATGCTGCTCCCTGCTGGACCGCCGCACGTTGCTCCCTCTAATGGCCCCGGTCTGCTGATGGTCTTGCAGGCCGGGACCGCGGCGATTTCCGGGCCGGGCCGCCGCACGCTGCTCCCTCTAATGGGAGGCCGGGGCCACCAGAGGGAGCAACGTGCAGCCGCACACATGTACATAGACACACATATTTGATACTGTAGAGCTGGTGAGTCACCTGTGAAACTGCCTCCCAACAAATCAACACTTCATGTATCAGTCATTCAAATGCTACAGAAAGGCGCACACAGTACACAAGAACAATGTGGAAAAGTTCCCAGGTATTTCCTGGCCACAAAAAGGTCAATCCAATCCGGCCAATTACCGCCTCATCAGTCTACTCTCAATCATCGTCAAAGTGATGGAAGGTGTCGCCGACAGTGCTATCAAGCGGCACTTACTCACCGATGCTCAGTTTGGGTTCCGTCAGGACCACTCGGCTGCAGACCTCATAACAGCCTTGGCCCAAATATAGACAAAAGAGTTGAATTCCAGAGGTGAGGCGAGAGTTACTGCCCTCTCCCAGAACTTTTCTTTTGGAGAGCGCTCTGCCACATTTGGTCTGCGTCTGTTAAATATATAACTGTTATAATATTCATTTGTTTATCATTTGTGCAAAATTCGCTTGATAGTTTAAACAAGGTCTTGTATGACGCTCTACCGTTTTCAAAGATGAATTGAGAGCTTATGGAAAAATAAGTCAAGTACTTAAAGCAATTACCAGAATTTTCTGTTTATTTACCGAGGCGCATTACCGAAAGCTTACTTGGATCCCAAGACATATATAGACACTGGTGCAGGTACTGAGGGCTGGGTCTCACCTATGAGAGAGATACTATACAAGAGTCATGATAGGGCGAGGAGGTTAGACTAGACCCAAAACACCATTGCTCCCTTATATTTAATAACATGAGTTAATATGATACGGAGTGACTCCTGCCAACGAACCGGAAGCCGCGCAGATACATTCCGCGTATAACTGTCAGGTCCCAAATTTAAAAAACAGCATCCACCGGAATTTGCTTTTGTTTTCACCTAATCCTCGGTATGGTTCCATACACATAGTCACAGGAATAAATCCTGGAAGATTACATGTACATCTTTAAATGTCTGAAATATCCACGAATCATTCAGTTAAAGTCTTGGGATAGAATTTGATTGAAAACCGCCACCACCGGTTTGCCGCCCCCAAAAAACACTATGATTCTGCTATTAAGAACGGCGGAAAATTCATGAAAAAATTGAAAACAATCTGCCCGGCGGGAAAAAAAAATCGGTGTTGCATGAGGATTCGCGGTGGAAAACGCGATCCTCGTCAACTTTAGTCCGAGGCTGCGAGTTGCGCCAAGGGAGGGGGGAAAAACACAAAAAATATCTTTACAAAAAAAAACAAAAAAAATCGCAAAACATTTACAAGACCCTTTTCTACTGAATCTCTGCAAAAGAATTTAAAAAAAACTTCAACTTACCTTTTTTGCAAGGTTTCATACCTACCACCGTTCTAAGGGCTGCTCCGACTGGTTTTTCCCCTGCGTTTTTTTTCTTTCCAAGAGCAGGGAGGTTATGCTTAAATTGTATAATACTTTGGTTAGGCCAGAGCTGGAGTACTGCATGTAGTTCTGGTCGCCGTATTATAGGAAGGACGTGATTGCACTAGAGAGGGTGCAGAGGAGATTTACTCGGATGCTGCCTAGGGATCACCACAGTGACCAAACTTGGGCGGAAGCGATTTATCGAGTGTTGCACGCCGGTGGTCCGCTCCCCAGCGGTATTTCACAACCGTCGGCGGAACACTTCCTGAATTTCCCACCAGGTGGCTTTCCACCCAAAACGAAGAAATACGCCGAAAAACGCGGCGGAAGGTTGATGAAATTCAAGCCCCTTTCCCACCATCTCCACTTCTGCATTAGTGGCACCGCTTCTGATGGTTGGAATAGGATTACAAGAATAACTTACATTTCACAAAATGTTCGTTCAGCCAGATTTCAATACATTTATTTCCCATTTTTTATTTGAATTTACAATTAAGCCCCATGCCCATCTGTTACAGTTCACTGGATCTCTCACTTGAAATTTTATTTAAAATTAACAATTCTAATAGGACAAATAACAACTTTAAAAAATAAACTCAGTTTGAATTTTACTTAAACTTACTGGCTCTAACAGAATTCTCTAAATCCACTTCTTTATTCCTCATTTTGGGAAGTCCGGCAACAACAAACAAAAAAATACTGGTAGTGCGTTGCAGCAGTCATGTTCAACATGATAATGATGTAGATATTATCGAAACAGTATGGGCTAGAAATTGCCCTCCGCCCCAAACCGGGTGGATAATTCGAATTAAATGAATATTCTCCGCCCGAATTCATGGGGCAGAGAATAGAGCGAAATTGCCCTCTTTTTCTCTTCGAATTTGTTGTGGCGGTGTTTGGGGCGGCTGAGGGGGCGGAAGTGCGTAGGGAGCGGAAGGGAAGACGGGCAGTGTCATCAGCGCCGCTCTGAGCACATCAGTGTGATGCGGACGTGCCGATACTGTTTAGATAATATCTAGATCATTATCATGTTGAACATGACTGCTGCAACGCACTACCAGTATTTTTTTGTTTGTTGTTGCCGGACTTCCCAAAATGAGGAATAAAGAAATGGATTTAGAGAATTCTGTTAGAGCCATTAAGTTTAAGTAAAATTCAAACTGAGTTTATTTTTTTTAAGTTGTTGTTTGTCCTATTAGAATCGTATTTGACGCGTAGCAACGTCCCTCTCCTTCAATTAACTCTGCAACCACTTTAGTGGCATCCATTGGGCCATCAGGGTGGGCTTCGGCCGGGCCAGCGGTCCGGCACCCAAGAGGGTTGCCGGACTGCCTGTTGGCGGTCCGGCCGAACCCATGGTGACCACAGACTTTAGAGTCGGACAACAATTAAAATAAAACGGCGGCCGCAATGGTGCGCCCTCCCCTTTAAGGGCGGACATGCTGCCCAGCCACTGGCAGCTTACCGCTGGGAAAAGCTGTTGGGGACACTGACGGGCGTCCACTCCGGCGGCGCAATTTCCCTCACGGACGGAAAGAGGTCACCGCCAGGTGGTAAGGGGTCAGCGTGTGCCCGACGGGGCGATAATACAGGCAGGGCAGAAACCCGTTTCCGCCGCACTGGGCCCGGGGACAATTTCAGATGGGTCAGACCATCCGCCTGCCCCCGGTCGGAAAGGAGGCAGTAATGGACCTTCAAGAGTGGGGCAATTTCAGCGTCTATATTTTCATTCCTGAATGCAGAATAAAGGAAAACTGGCGTAAACATTAATTAATCCATGGAATTTACTGTCATACTTTATTTCTAAAATATGTCTCCCTTTATTTTAGAAAAGATTTTGCAATGTTTTTAATCACAGTACATTACATAAGTGTAAATAACCAATAAAACAGATATGGCTTTTGCACATATTCCATCGGTATTAAATGAACTGTGAATGGAAATAGGCAGCCTACATTCCAGGAAATTCTCCCTTTGCACCTTGGTGTGCAGGATGAACTACATAAACAGCTCACTGGGCTAGTCTTTTTTTCCCTGCTCTTGAAGAAATATCTAATTCGAAACCATTAACTGTATGAGATTTTCTGCAGGGCTACAGGTTCAACCAAATTCTGAAGTGTTTTTCCAGCCAGGAAACCTGGAGAGGGAGTTCACAACTATACAGCCTAATTTGACCCCGAGCTCAGCGAGAAAGACAGAATGAAAGTCAGAACGAACGACAGACAATAAAATTTATATAGCACCTTTAACGTAATGAAACGTCCCAAGGCGCTTCACAGGAGTATTATGAGATAAAGATTGAGACACCGAGCTGCATAAGAAGAAAATAGGGCAGGCTTGGTCAAAGAGGTAGGTTTTAAGGAGCGTCTTGAAGGAGGAAAGAGAGGTAGAGAGGCGGAGAGGTTTAGGCAGGGAATTCCAGAGCTTAGGGCCAAGGCAACAGAAGGCACAGCCTCCAATGGTTGAGCAATTATTATCAAGGATGCTCAAGAGGGCAGAATTAGAGGAGCGCAGACATCCCGGGGGGTTGTGAGGCTGGGGGAGATGACAGAGATAGGGAGGGGCGAGGCCATGAAGGTATTTGAAAACAAAGATCAGAATTGCTTAACCGGGAGCCAATGTAGGTTAACGAGCACAGGGTTGATGGGTGAGCAGGACTTGGTGCGAGTTAGGACACGGGCAGCCAAGTTTTGGATCACCTCTAGTTTATGTAGGGTAGAATGTGGCAGGCCACTCAGGAGTGCGTTGAAATAGTTAAGTCTCGACGTAACAAAGGCATGGATTAGGGTTTCAGCAGCAGATGAGCTGAAGCAAGGGCGGAGATGGGTGATTTTACGGAGGTAGAAATAGGCAGTCTTAGCTATGCTGTGGATATGTGGTCGGAAGCTAATTTCAGTCAAATATGACACAGAGGTTGCGAACAGTGTGGTTCCGCCTCAGACAGAGGTTGGGGAGAGGGATGGAGTCAGTGGCTAAGGAGCGGAGTTTGTGGCGGGGACCGAAAACAATGGCTTCGGCTTTCCCAATATTCAATTGGAGAAAATTTCTGCTCACCCAGAACTGGATGTCGGACAAGCAGTCTGACAATTTCGAGACCGTAGAAGGGTCGGGAGAAGTAGTAGTGAGGTAGAGCTGGGTGTCATCAGCGTACATGTGGAAACTGATGCTGTGTTTTCGGATGATGTCGCCAAGGGGCAACATGTAGATGAGAAATAGGAGGGGGCCAATGATGGATCTTTTGGGGAA
The DNA here is from genome assembly GCF_044704955.1 of Pristiophorus japonicus. Lineage (NCBI taxonomy): Eukaryota > Metazoa > Chordata > Chondrichthyes > Pristiophoridae > Pristiophorus > Pristiophorus japonicus. Next base: position 344,151,012 of record NC_091977.1, on the reverse strand, counting down.
ACAAGAGGTAAACAAAGCAGGGGCAGGAAGAGAAGCCGTTGCAGTAATTCTCAGGCTACGATTAGATAGATAGGAATGGAACCAGGCGAGTGCAGTCCCACCCAGCTGGACAATGGTGGAGAGGTGTTGGAGAAGGATGGAGTGGTCAACCGTGTCAAAGGCTGGGATAAGTCAAGAAGGACGAGGAGGGATAGTTTGTCTTAGTTTGACTGAATGACAGTCAAAATGAGGAAGTGAATTAAAAGCTTCCATTTGAAGACATGTCACTTGGAGCCAATTTGATCTCAAACATCTTGCTTCATCTTTTAGTGCTCAGATACTAATCAAATTTGTTTACATAACGAGGGACTTCTGTGCTCATTGGTGGAGCCTTTCAGTCAGGAATAACTTTAAACTATCATCTAGTTGCAAACCTACCCTGGGACACAGATACATTTAAATGCAAAATAGTTACAGATAAAATAATATGATGCACTGAGTACTTGGGCACAAGTTGCAGCAGAGCAAACTTCCTTTATAATACATGTAAAAATGGGTAGTAACATATTGGCTCTTTCCCCAGGTGACTTCCTAGGGTCATCAAGCACTTCATTATTTTGTAAACAAACTAAACCATATCAAAATTATTCTGCCTTTTCCTCATAGTGAGGGAACAAAAGCAGAAGTTTAGATTTGGTCACGGTGAACTGTTGTTGCAATTATTTTTCTGCTTATGCTGTTTGACATTAACTGCAATAGTGCCCTTCTGGACAACATTGACAAAAAAAAGGCAGTAGCAGAATTAACATATTCAAAATGAAACGGAAGTACATTACAGCTCTGTGCTTGGAGGGATTATACAAATTAAATAATCTTGGCCTTCTGAAGGGCGATGGCAGCATCCAAAATTTCTTTCCAGATTACTCAACCAGGAAAAACTTAAGGTCACCCAGTTAGATCTCTACTTTACTTTAGCAGCAACGGCCCAAATCTCAGAATGACAAGTTGAAGCAAGCCAACTCCGCAGTCACAAGGGTCCATAGCATTATTGGCAAAGTCATAGCTTTACATGGACACGTAAACACAGTTTGAGTACAGGTGCAGGGAGGTGTTGCTACAGTTGTACAGAGCATTGGTGAGGCCACACCTGGAGTATTGTGTACAGTTTTGGTCTCCTAACCTGAGGAAGGACATTCTTGCTATTGAGGGAGTGCAGCGAAGGTTCACCAGACTGATTCCCGGGATGGCGGGACTGACCTATCAAGAAAGACTGGATCAACTGGGCTTGTATTCACTGGAGTTCAGAAGAATGAGAGGGGACCTCATAGAAACATATAAAATTCTGACGGGGTTAGACAGGTTAGATGCAGGAAGAATGTTCCCAATGTTGGGGAAGTCCAGAACCAGGGGTCACAGTCTAAGGATAAGGGGTAAGCCATTTAGGACCGAGATGCGGAGGAACTTCTTCACCCAGAGAGTGGTGAACCTGTGGAATTCTCTACCACAGAAAGTTGTTGAGGCCAATTCACTAAATATATTCAAAAAGGAGTTAGATGAGGTCCTTACTGCTAGGGGGATCAAGGGGTATGGCGAGAAAGCAGGAATGGGGTACTGAAGTTGAATGTTCAGCCATGAACTCATTGAATGGCGGTGCAGGCTAGAAGGGCCGAATGGCCTACTCCTGCACCTATTTTCTATGTTCTATGTCTATGTTAGTTCACAGCATTTTATGGAATAATTCCTTGCTGACATCTCCTCCTTAACCTGTCCACATAGCAATTACTCATCCTCACTGACGACAATCTCCATCTCAATTTCCCTTTGCTCCTTCTCGGAGTTCTCTGCCCCCTTGTCCTTCCTTAACCACATCCTTCACATTAACTCCCTCAACAGCACCAATTGGACAGCCTTCAATCTCTCCATCTGAGATGGTCTTACCACTTCCAAGGTCTCAATATGCCTATCTTCAACCATTTCCTTATCTCCTTCACCATACGCATGTCACTATCTAACTCCAAGCACACTACCCTAACTCTTCACCTTGAGGAAATAAAAATAGCACCCTCACCCAATTCACACTTGCTCTCTCAACTTTTCATCCTCTGATCCTTCAAGTGTCATGACACTGCTGCAGTCAATTTCTACCCTCAAACTTTCATAATTGCAAATCACTCGCCAACTCCCATCTCGGTCATTGCCCTGGTACAGCTTCAACCTTAACTGCTTTACATCTGACTTGAGTGCCACTGGTGTATGACACGTCTTGTCCACTACAATATTTGGTGATATTATACCAAGCAATTATCTCGACAGTTAAATGCTCCTTTTATTCCAGGATCATCCTGGAGGCCAAGGTAACCGATGACTCAGTCTTTGACTAATCAATGCCTCAATACCATTTCCCTCTCCCCCTCCGCCCTCACTCCAACAGAATATGCTGTGGGTATTATTTCTCCCCTTCACCAATACTACCTCCCAACCCCTTGGTACTTTGCATCTTCAATTCTATCTCGCGTTTCTGCCCTCCTCTGTCCTTTCTGCAAAACTGGCCTCCAACCCCCTTGATATTCTCCCCATACAACAACCTGCGGTGGTCTTGCTTTTCTGACACTGTCGCTCTTCTTTTCAAAAATGCCATCTCTCCCCTCCTCAAAAAGCCCACATTTCACCTCCAGCTACTCCTGAATTTCTAACCTGCCCTTAGTTTCGCAGAGCCACCTCACAATTACATGCTTACATAAGAACATAAGAAATAGGAGCAGGAGTAGGTCATTTGGCCTCTCGAACCATTTATTCCGATCATGGCTGATCCGATCATGGACTCAGGTCCACTTCCCTGCTCGCTCCCCATAACCCCTTATAAAACTCACCAGCCAAATCCCCCTCCGACAGCACCAAGATAATGGCAACATTAACAATAACCTCTGTGGTACTTTACCCATTCTTGTCCTGTCTGCAGTATTACACATAGTTAATCATGCCACCTCTCTTCCAACATAAAAAAACTCAGGGTTGAAAGAGACCATGTTCATCTTCTTGCTGTCCTCCTTGAAAATGTGCTACTCATCCTGGTAATTATCTAATTGTGCTTTTAAGATATCTAGCTTACTTGCCTTCACTATTTCCTTTGGAAAACTTTTCTAAGCTGCTCACTCATTTAGTTACATCCTGCCTGAATCTCTCTCAGGTTAAACTCATCTCCTTGTTTAATGTGGATAAATATGAAGTCCTGCAATTCGGTACAAGGAACAGGCAAAGAGTGTTATGTATGTAAACTTTATAATAGTGTAAGATTTCCAGGGGGCGCACCTGTTAGAGACCCAAGGGTCATTTGCACACCCCGTGCAAGCGAGTATAAAAGGTTGTCTGCCATGCTGCTTCAGCACTCTGGAGTTTGAGTAAAGAGACTAAGGTCACATCTGTTTGAGCTTACATAATACAGTCTTGTGGAGTTATTCTGAACACAATTGGCAACGAGTAACAGATCACGAACTTTCATTCGGTTATGGCTGCCATTGGTATTCTTGCGAGATTTTTTGAGGGTGATGATTGGGAAGCCTTCGTTGAGTGTTTTAACCAGTACTTCGTGGCCAACGAGCTGGATACGGACAGTAACGCAGTCAAGCGCAGGGCGATTCTCCTCATCGTTTGTGGGTCCACAATATATGGCCTCATCAAAAATCTGCTAGCACCGACGAAACCAACGGACAAGACATATGCAGAGTTATGCACGCTGGTTTGGGAACACCTCAAGCCAAAGGAGAGCATCTTAACGGCCAGGCATCGCTTTCATGCGCACCATCGCTCCGAGGACCAGGACGTGGCGAGCTATGTCGCCAACCTAAAACGCCTTGCGGGACCGTGCGAATTTGCTGGATTTTGGGGGGAAATGTTGCGGAACTTTTTTGTGCTTGGAATTGGCCATGAGGTCATTCTTCGCAAACTGCTGTCTGCCGAATCCCTAGATCTGAGCAAGGCCATCACGATAGCCCAGGCTTTTATGTCCACGAACGATAACACTAAGCAGATATCTTCTCAGCATCGAAGCTCACCGGCAAGTACTGTGCATAAAACAACGCCTTCAGCAGGCAGAACTGTACATGGCAGGGCCTACAAGTCTGCAGAGACCACACCGAGGATGACTCAGAGTCCGCCGTGCCGTGTGAATGCAAATCCATTAACACCATGTTGGCGCTGCGGGGATAATCATAGAGCCCATCAACGTCGGTTCAAGCACTATGTGTGCAAAGGCTGCGGAACAATGGGGCACCTCCAGCGAATGTGCAAACGTGCTGCGACTCACCACATGGCAGTGTCGGCAGAAGATGAACGATCCGGCGCGGATCACGCTGAACGAGTAAGAGAGGCAACTCAACATGAGGCTGAAGAGGAAGTGTATGGGGTACACATCTTCACCACCAAAAGCCCTCCGATAATGTTGGAAGTCAAATTAAACACCCAGTCAATTATGAGCCAGAAGGCTTTTGAGAAACTAGGGCAACAAGGCACAAAGGCTTAAACTAAGCCCGATTTATACAAAGCTGCGCACTTACACCAAAGAGCTCATACCAGTCATTGGCAGTGTGGCAGTGCAGGTATCGTACGATGGAGCTGAACATAATTTATCACTATGGATTATACCAGGCGATGGCCCAACACTGTTCAGCAGAAGCTGGCTAGGAAAGATCTGATGGAATTGGGACGACATGAAAGCACTGTCTTCGGTGGATGACGCCTCGTGCACTTAAGTGCTAAACAAATTTCCGTTGCTATTTGAGCCAGGCATCGGCAACTTCACAGGCGCCAAAGTGCAGATCCATCTAGTCCCTGATGCACGGCCCGTTCATCACAAGGCCCAAGTGGTTCCATATATGACGCGGGAGAAAGTAGAGATCGAACTGGACAGACGTCAACGAGAGGGAATTATATCGCCAGTCGAGTTCAACGAGTGGGCCAGTCCAATTGCTCCGGTGTTGAAAAACGATGGCACGGTCAGAATCTGCGGAGACTACAAGGTAACGATCAACCGAGTCTCGTTACAGGACCAGTACCTACTACCCAAAGCGGAGGACCTGTTCGCAACGTTAACGGGGGCAAATCGTTCACCAAGCTGGATCTGACCTCTGCTTACATGACACAGGAGCTGGCTGAATCTTCGAAAAGATTGACGTGCATCAACACGCACCAATACAAATTATGTGCGTAAAATCAATCCCAGTCACTTACAGTAGAGCAGTCTCCAGACGTGATTGATTGGAGAATTATCCAATCATTCTCCGCAAGATCCTACAAATCCCCTGGGAGGACAGACGTACCAACATTAGTGTCCTCTTCCAGGCCAACATCCCCAGCATTGAAGCACTGACCACACTTGATCAGCTCCACTGGGCAGGCCACATTGTTCGCATGCCAGACACGAGACTCCCAAAGCAAGTGCTCTACTCGGAACTCCTTCATGGTAAATGAGCCAAAGGTGGACAGAGGAAACATTACAAGTACACCCTCAAAGCCTCCCTGATAAAGTGCAATATCCCCACCGACACCTGGGTGTCCCTGGCCAAAGACTGCCCGAAGTGGAGGAAGTGTATCCGGGAGGGCGCTGAGCGCCTCGAGTCTCATTGCTGATTGCATGCAGAAAACAAGCGCAGGCAGCGGAAAGAACATGTGGCAAACCTGTCCCACCCTCCCTTCCCCTCAACGGCTGTCTGTCCCACCTGTGACAGGGACTGTGGCTCTCGTATTGAACTGTTCAGCCACCTAAGGACTCATTCTAAGAATGGAAGCAAGTCTTCCTCGATTCCGAGGGACTGCTTATGAAGACCCAATCATCTCCATTCTGGCCGGGAAATGTGGGGAAATATGCAGCCATCTTTGAGCAGCGCACAAACCCTTTGGCAATAAACTGTGACAGAACCTCAGTCACTATGAAATATGGAAATGCTACCTCAAAAGAAGATTCTTTGTTTGGTTCAGAGTCTTAGACCCTGCACAGTGGACCATTTTCCTCATCTTCAGAATTCTCGATCCATCTGGTTGCCCTCCCTCTAGCTTTGTACACTTTCTTGATCTTTTCACTGGGAGCTGCTGGTGTGACATTAACCATCTCCATTTCTCTACTCCCCTCACTCACTCCAACTTATCTCCCTCTAAAATTGCAGCACTCCATTCTCTCAGGTCCAACCCTAACATTGACATTAAACCTACTGACAAGGGAGGCACTGTTGCTGTTTGCCGAAAAGACCTCTACCAACTGTCCGACATCTCCTCCAATCTCCCCCCTCGACCATAACCTCATCGGCAAACATCAAGCCACCATTTCCCGGATCTCCTCTATTCGAGAGATCTTCCCACCACAGCCTCCAACTTCACAGTCCCCGAAACCTGCACAGCCCACTTCTTCCTTCTTCCCAAGGTCCACAAACACGACAGCCCTTTTAGACCTATCGTTTCAGTCTGTTCTTGCCCTATGAAGAAATTCCTTCCGTCTCGACTCTTATTTTTCTCCCCTTGTCCAGTCTCTTCTGATCTGAATCCACAACTCTTCTGACGTCCTCTGCCACTTTAACAGTTTCCTGGCCCTAACCGTCTCCTTTTCATCATGAACATTCAGTTCCTCAACAGCTCCATCCCCCACTAGGATGGCCTGCGGACCGGACCCTCTGCTTCTTTTTGAACGGCGGCCCAAGCAGTCCCCATGCTCCTCCGCCTGGCTGAACTTGTTCTTACATGGAACACCTTTTCCTTTAACTCTACTCACTTTCTCCAAATAAAAGGTGTCTCTGTGGGGACCTGCATGGGTCCATGCTATGCCTACCTTATTATGGGATAGGTGAAACTTTCTTTGTTTTAATCCTACTTAGGTCCCCTCACTCACCACTTTTTCCAGTACATTGGTGACTGTGTCAGTGCTGCTTCCTACTCGACTTGAAAGGGGAAAGTTTCCATCCATCCCTCGCCTTCATGTGGTCCATCTCTAACTCTTCCTTTCCCCATCTCCATTTCTGGGGATAGGCTGTCCACCAATATCTACAATAAGCCCACCGACTCCTCCAGATATCTTGATTGCACTTCCTCCCACCCCACTTTCTGTAAGAACTCTAATCCACTCCCTCATTTTCTCAATTTCCATCACATCTATTTCAACAATGCCATCTTTCACATCAATGCTTTCGATATGTCGTCCTTTTTCCCAACCAAGGATTTCCCTCCACTGTGGTTGACAAGGCACTTGACCATGTCTTTCCCATTTCCCGCACTTCTGCCCTCACCCCTTCCCATCCCTTGCAAAACCACGATAGGGACTCATCTTATCCTCACCTTTCACCCCACCAACTTCCACATTCAATGGATTATATCCCCGCCATTTCCATCACCTCCAGCGAGATGCCACCAAACACATCATGTTCGCTCCTCCCACTTCAAATTTCTGAAGAAACTGTTCCCTAGGCAACAACTTGGTCCAATATACAATCACCCCTAATACCCACTCTCCTTCCCAAGGCACCTTTTCATGCAAGCACAGGAGATATAACACCTGCCCTTTCACCTCCTCCCTTCCCACCATCCAGGACCCCAAACACTACTTTCCAGGTGAAACAGAAATTTACTTGTACTTCTTCCAACTTGTTATATTGTATTCATTGCTTACAATGAGGACTCCGCTACACTGGGAAGACCAAAATCAGATTGTGTGATCGCTGAATACGTCCGTTCAGTCCACAAGTGTGACCCTGATCTTCCAGTTACTTGCCATTTTAATTCTCCATCCCACCTCTCTGTCCCATAACATTCGATTAGGCACTTTACAGTTTTTAGATCATAACCACCGGTCCCATTTTCTCAGACAGCAGGTGGTAGTAATGGCTGTGCTGTAACCATTTACACCTCCTCTAGACCCATCTTTGGTTTCTTTACTTGTCCCATTACCAACAACTTGCATTGATATAGCGCCTTTAACAGAGTAAAACATTCCAAGGCACTTCACAGGAGTGCATAAAACAAAAAAAAATGACACTGAGCTACATAAAGAGAAATTAGAGCAGATGATCAAAATCTTGGTCAAAGAGGTATTTTTAAGGAGCGTCTTAAACAAGGAAAAAGAGGCAGAGAGGTGTAGGGTGGGAGTTCCAGAGCTTCGTGCCCAGGCAGTTGAAGACCTGGCCACCAATGGTTGAGCGATTAAAATCAGGGATGCTCAAGAGAGCAGAATTAGAGGAGTGCAGCTATCTCGGGGGTTGTGGGGCTGGAGGGGCGAGGTCATGGAGGGATTTAAAAACCTGGATGAGAATTTTAAAATTGAGGTGTTGCCCCCTCCAGTCCTCTGGCCTCATGTGCACAACCCATCCCTTCGCTCCACTTTAAGTCGCAAAGCCTTCAAGTGCTTCAGGTTAACCCTGTTGAACATGTTCTCCAAACCGTTGCAGCTCTCCACTTTCCCTCCACCTTCAAAAGTCCTCTCAAAACACAGCTCGTCAACCAAACTTTTAGCTGCCTTTCCAAATCCTCATGCAGAAGGCTCAGTGCTTGCTCCTTTCCTTTACTGCTAAACACCGTTGGATGCTTTTCTACATTAAAGACACAATATAAATGCATGCTGTTGGTGCTGAGATGTTCACGTTGTCTGGGTTTACCTTATCTGTTAATGCCTTTGTCATGAATTAAATAATTAGTATCTGGGAAAAAATCCTCATATCCCAATATCCATATCAACCAACCTGACCTGGTTAAGTACATAACTCTTTGATTTGAAAATGGGTAAAAAATGAAGTTTCCATTTTAACTCTAGTTATTACAAAATCTTATGAAAGAAACATAATTTGCCATACATCTACCAACCAGATTCAAATACCTTCAGTGAAGTTTTAGTGAGGTTCCCTTAAAATAGAATCACAGGTGGGTTATTTTCAAAGTTGCACTGCATTATTTGCTTCATACTGGAAAGCACATAATGGTTTAACTGGTTAATTTGATTTTAGCTAATGGGAGCACATAAAGCACCTAAATCCACATAAATTAAGGCTTTTACCTATAAATCTATGGAGCATCAGTGGAATCATTCATCAGAGGCCAGAACACTAAATACATCACCGAACCCAGACTATTTGTAAATTACAGCTCTAATGTCTGAATCGAACATGAATCCAATAATAACTACGTCCAACTTTGGAGCATTGTTACCTACATTCTGCCCATTTGACCAATCAAGTACATTCCATTCAGAATATACATCTATATAAAATGCTATCCTTTCCATGCATGCTATATCACTTGACCTGGCACTTCACTCCCACAATTATTCGTCCCCTACTTAAAGACGCGACTCCCCTATTTCCCCATGGGAACAAATAATCAATTAATAACTCTAAACCCTCTCAACAGATAATGAACCAAAAATAAAATCAGAAAATGGTGGAAATACTCAGCAGGTCAGACACCATTTGTGGAGAGAGAAAAACACAAGAAGTTAACATTTCAGATTGCTGACCTTTTGTCAGAACTGCAAAATTTAGAGAAGTAACAGATTTTAAGCAAGTGCAGGGCAGGGAAAGGGGGGAGGGGAGGAAAGATTAAAAGGGGTGGTCTGTGATAGGGTGGAAGGCAGGAGTGATATACTGTTTGTCATTTAGATAGTACAAAGCAAAAGGAGATGGTAATGGGACAAGTAAACAAACAAAAGATGGGTCTAGAAGAGGTGTAAATGGGAATAGCAGAATCATCAACAGCTGGCAGTTGAAAAAATAAGGGCAGAGGTTATGGTCTGAAATTCTTGAACTCGACATCGAGTTCAGAAGGTGATCAAGTGCCTAAGAAAGAGGAGTGCTGTTCCTCGCGCTTACATGAAGGTTCGTTGGAACAGTGTAAGAGGCCGAGGACAATGAGGTCAGAGTCGGAATGAAGCAGAGAATTAAAGTGACCGGTGACCAGAAGCTCGGGGTCACGCTTGTGCACTGAACGAAGGTGTTCTGCAAAGCAGTCACCCAATCTGTGTTTGGTTTCCCCAATGTAGAGGAGACCGCATAGTGCGCAGTGAATACAGTATACTAAATTGAAAGTACAGATAAATCGTTGTTTCACCTGGAAAGAGTGTTTGGGGCCCTGAACAGTGGGAAGGGAGGAGGTAAAAGGGCAGGTGTTGCATCTTCTGCACTTGCACGGGAAGGCGGCGTGGGAAGGAAAGGTGGTGTTGGGGGTCACTGAGGAGTGGACCAATGTGTCACGGAGGGAGCAGTCCCATTAGAATGCTGAAAGATGAGGGGAGGGGGAAGGTTTATTTGGTGGTGGGATCAGGCTGGAGGTGGCGGGAAATGATCGAGAGTGTGGAGGCTGGTGGGTGAAAGGTGAGGACAAGGTGAATCCTATCGTGGTTCTGGCAGGAAGGGGAAGGGGTGAGAGCAGAAGTGCGAGAAATGGATAGGACACGGTCGAGGGCCCTGTCAACCACGGTAGAGGGGTATCCTCGGATGAGGAAAAAGGAAGACATATCGGAAGCATTGGTATGGAAGGCAGCAACATCATAACAGATACGACAGAGACGGAGAAACTGGGAGAATGGAATAGAAGGTGGGAGGAAGTGTAGTCCAGGTAGCTGTGGGAGTCAGTGGGCTAATAGTGGATAGCCTATCCCTAGAAATGGGAACTGAGCAGTGGAGGAAGGGAAAGAGTCGGAGATGGACCATCTGAAGGCAAAAGAAGGGTGGACTCATAACTACTCTCTGAAATGTACTAGCAAGTCACTCAGTTGTAAAAAAACGCTACAAGAAAAAAATAAAAATAAAACCGGATGGACCACCCGGCATCGACCTCGGCACCGGCTTCGGACACGATAACGGCACACCCAGCCCAGTCTACCCTGCAAAGTCTTACTCACTAACATAAGAACATAAGAAATAGGAGCAAGAATAAGCCATTTGGCCCCGCGAGCCTGCTACGCCATTCAATAAGATCATGGCTGATCTGATCATGGACTCAGCTCCACTTCCCTGCCCGCTCCCCATAACCCTTTACTCCCTTATCACTCAAAAATCTGAATATTTCCGTCTTAAATATATACAATTACCCAGCCTGCACAGCTCTCTGGGGCAGCGAATTCCACAGATTTACAACCCTCAGAGAAGAAATTTCTCCTCATCTCAGTTTTAAATGGGAGGCCCCTCATTCTGAGACTATGTCCCCTAGTTTTAGTTTTCCCTATGAGTGGAAATATCCTCTCTGCATCCACCTTGTCGAGCCCCCTCATTATCTTATATGTTTCAATAAGATCACCTCTCATTCTTCTGAACTACAATGTGCATAGGCCCAACCTACCCTCATAAGTCAACCCCCTCATCTCCAGAATCAACCGAGTGAACCTTCTCTGAACAGCCTCCAATGCAAGTATATCCTTGCTTTAAACATCTGGGGACTTGTGTCAAAATAGGGAAAGCTGTCACACAGACAAGTCAAGCAACAGCCCGACAGTCATACTCACAGAATCATACCTTTCAGCCAATGTCTCAGACTCCTCCTTCACCATCTCTGGGTATGTCTTGTCCCACCGACAGGACAGACTCACCAGAGGTAGCGTCACAGTGGTATACAGTCGGGAGGGAATGGTCCTGCGAGTCCTCAGCATTGACTCCAGTCCCCATGAAGTCTCATGGAATCAGGTCAAGCACGGACAAGAAAACCTCCTGCTGATTGCCACCTACCACCCTCCCTCAGCTGATGAATCAGTACTCCTCCATGTTGAGCAGCACTTGGAAGAAGCATGAAAGGTAACAAGGGCACAGAATGTACTCTGGGTGGAGGAGTTCAATGTCCATCGCCAAGAGTGGCTCGATAGCACCACTACTGACTAAGCTGACCTAGTCCTGAAGGACACAGCTGCCAGACTGGGCCTGCGGGAGGTGGTGAGAGAACCAACACGAGGGAAAAACATACTTGACGTCGTCCTCACCAATCTACCTGTCACAGATGCATCTGCCCATGACAGTCCTGGTGTCCTGTCTTCACATTGAGTACACCCTCCATCGTATTGTGTGGCACTACCCTTGTGCTAAATGGGATAGATTCAGAACAGATCTAGCACCTCAAAACTGGGCATCCATGAGGCGGTGTGGGCCATCAGCACAGCAGAACTGTATTCCACAATAATCTGTAACATCATGGCCTGGTATATCCCTCACTCTACCATAAATATCAAGCCATGAAGAGTGCAGAAGAGCATGCCAGGAGCAGCACCAGGTGTACCTAAACATGAGGTGGCAACCTGGGTAAATTGCAATACAAAACGACATGCATGCTAAACAACAGAAGCAGCATGCTACAGACAGAGTTAAGCGATCCCACAACCAACGGATCAGATCAATGCTCTGTGGTCCTGCCACATCCAGTCTTAAATGGTGGGGGGCAATTAAACAACTGATGGGAGGAGGTGGCTTCATGAACATCCCCATCTTCAATGATGGCGGAGCCCAGCATGAGTGCAAGACAAGGCTGAAGAGTTTGCAACCGTCTTTAGCCAAGACTGAGAATTTCATCGATAGCACGTTTCCAAAGGTGGTCACCCTGCAGCTTAAAAGTGTGCAGGCAGAGAGGAAATGGATGACCACCAGACAGAAGAGAAGGACTAGGCAGGTAGTGCAGCAGTCTGTTCTGAGTACTGATGAGGGCGATGGTGCCTCTGGGGAGTGCAGCCAGAGCCAAGTCCATGGCACCACAGGTGGCTCAGCTGCACATGGGATGGGGGGGGAGGAAGAAGAATGGAAGAGCAATAGTGCTAGGGGATTCAATAGTCAGGGGAACAGACAGGCATTTCTGTGGCCGCAGACGTGACTCCAGGATGGTATGTTGCCTCCCTGGTGCCAGGGTCAAGGATGTCACCGTGCGACTGCAAGACATTCTGGGGGGAGAGGGTGAACCGTCAGAGGTCATGGTCCATATCGGGACCAATGACATAGGTAGAAAGAGGGATGAGGACCTGCAGGCAGAATTTAGGGAGCTAGGAGAGAGATTGGCCATGATCATATTGAATGGTGGTGAATGCTCAAAGAGCTGAATGGCCTACGCCTGCACCTATTTTCTATGTTGCTATGCTTCTAAAAGCAGGACCTCAAAAGGTAGTAATCTCCGGATTACTGCCAGTGCCACATGATATCGAGTACAGAAATAGAAAGATAGAGAAGATGAATGCATGGCTGGAGAGATGGTGCAAGCGGGAGGGCTTTAGCTTCCTGAGGCATTGGGATCATTCCGGGGGAGGTGGGATCATTCCGGGGGAGGTGGGATCATTCCGGGGGAGGTGGGACCTGTACGAACCGGACGAATTGTGCAGCAGAAAGGTAGAAAATGAATTAAGACAGAGGGAATAAGGGTTGGAAAATAGACAACGGGCGAGTTTGGCACCACTAAATGGTGTATACTTCAATGCAAGGAGTATAGAAAATAAGGCAGATGAGCTGAGAGCACAGGTTGACACTTGGGAGTACGATACTATAGCTATTACTGAGACATGGCTGAAAGAATGGCAGGTATGGCAGCTCAACATTCCTGGTTACATGGTTTTCCGACGGGAGAGAGTAAAAATGAAGGGGGGGCGGGGGCGGGGGCGGGGGGGGGGTCGCAGAATTAATTAAAGAAACAATCACAGCTGTGAGAAGGGATGATATGTTAGACAAGGCCATATGGGCTGAATTGAAGAACAAAAAAGGGGCAATCACATGACTGGGAGTGTACTATAGACCCCCAGACAGAAGGAGATAGAAGAACAAATATGTGGGCAAATTGCTGCGAAGTGCAAAAACTATAGAACTGCAGTAGCGGGGGATTTCAACTACCCTAATAACTTGGAAAAAAGAAGTGTAAATGGCACAGAGGGTGTGGAATTCTTAAAATGCATTCAGGAGAACTTCTTTAGCCAGTATGTAACAAGCCCAACAAGAACTGGTGTTTTTAAGGTCTTGGACTTCTCCCCCTAGATTCTTCTAGTCTGTACGTCAAGAGCCAATTTTTTCAATTATAGGACCTCAATCTTTACATGGAATGGCATGAGGCTCAGGCTGACATTCACTGCCGTACTGAAGGAGTGCTGCACTTTCCGAGATACCATCTTTCAGATGGCTCATTAAACCGAGGACCTGTCTGCTCTCTCAAGGGGACATAAAAGATCCTATAAAAGACGCAAAATAATGGGATGTAAAACCTTTTCTCATCTGGACATGCAAGACCTAATTTGCAACCAACATGTGTGGAAAATTACTTTAGAAGTTACTTTAGAAGTTACACTTTCTGTTAAATAAAACAAAATGGAATCTCAGTTCTCCCAGAAGACCCTGCAGCAGACAGTTTGCTTCTGCATAAACACACTAACCTTGACCGATAGCCAACTAATTTAGAAAAGCAGGGGCCATCTGTGTGAGCGAGGGAACCTTGAATTTACCCTCCCTGTTTTGTTAGAATTATACTTCCTACTAATAACTGTCGCTGTGCTAAACCTTAGAAGTATTAGATAAAGGCTGTATAGATATGTAGAGAATTAAAACAAGGATGTAATGTTAATTAAGCAATTAAAGAACTCCTTATCTGTAGTTGCTGACCACAAGGGCAGAACTGATAGACATGATGGAACCATAATTTCTTTGTTTGTTCTTCTGTATAAAGATAATGTGTTTTTGAACCTCTGTTGAAGTCTTCGCAGAGCCTTTGACTCAGAGAGACTTTTCCTTGCAGCAAATAAATCAATTAAAGGAACATCTACCGAGCTGTTTATGTCAGAGTTTCACTTTTTTTAGTTAAATTGAGAGTCGAGATTTCGACACATGAAAGAGGCCTGTTTTAACTTTTACACTTTGACACAACCTGGCTTTCTACAAAACACTGAACTTATTTCTGTTGCTAAGGTTATGGGGGTATTTGGCAAGTTCCTAAAATTTTCACTCATCATTCACTGAGCCAGCAGTATTGCACATTCACGTACCACCCTCCGCGATACCCTGGTCCATTCCGCAGTCACCTCCAGCACCCCCTCTCCTTCCCATGCAAGCGCAGAAGATGCAACACCTGCCCTTTTACCTCCTTCTTCCCACTGGCCAGGGCTCCAAACACTCCTTCCAGGTGAAACTCGTACGTCTTTCAATTTAGTGTACTGTATTCACTGCTCACAATGTGGTCTCCTCTACACTGGGGAGACCAAACGCAGATTGGGTGGCCGCTTTGCGGAATACCTTCATTCAGTCCGTAGGTGTGACCCAGAGTTGCTGGTCGCCTGTCACTTTAATTCTCCGCTCCACTCCCACTATTCTAATGAAGCTCAATGCAAGCTCGAGGAACAGCACCTTATCTTTCGTTTAGGCACTTCACATCCTTCTGGACCTAACATAGAGTTCAACAATTTCAGGCCATAACCTCTGCCCATATTTTGCTCCCTTTCCTCCCCCCCTTTTTTAAATAAATCCCGCCCCCCCTTTTTAGTTTCATTTTTTCTGTTTCCCATGGCAGCTGGTAATTATTCTGCCATTCACACCCTATCTAGACTCATCTTTTGTTTTCTAACTTGTGCCATTCCCATCTCAATTTGGCCCAACATCCCTTTTGTGTCTCAAATCTTTCCTGCCTTCCACCCCAACACATTCCCTTTTGTTCTTTCCTCCCCTCCCCCTTTCAGTGCCCCGTGCACTTCCTGTCCCATTTTGAACTTTTGCCAGTTCTGACGAAGGGCCATTGACCTGAAATGTTAACTCGGTTTCTCTCCACAGATACTGCCTGACCCACTGAGATTTCCAGCATTTTCTGTTTTTATACTGGGGAAGTTAATACCGTCTTACAAAGTTTCTGGACATTTCTTCAGATTCAAGCATACTGGACTTGGATCTTCAAGGTCAATGGCATTGTAGTTGACATTAATCTGCCCCATTTTCTCTAGTTAGTGTGCGAGCTGATATCTCAAGACTCTAGTCTGAGCCACTCCACTGACGTTGTTTGCAAGGTAGTATATCATTATTCTCTAGCAGCACATTCTGGTGCTTTCATACTGCACCATCACCAGCACCACAATGAGACATATATGGCATTTATCCTGGATTCAAAGAACCTAACTTGATTACACCCAGTCAGACAGTTTTAAAAGATAGTGAGTTTTAACAATCTCTTTTTGTTAATTTGTGGACCACAGGTAAATTGAAAATAGTCAATTAAAAGATGAGTTTTAAAATTGATTGCCTGCTTTCATGTGGCACAGGTACAAGATGAATAATTTACCTGTGTAATCTACAAGTTGTATTATAATCACCAGAAATATGAATGCAGTTCAATTATATAAAAGTAATTTCTACACTCATATGGCAGCTTTCACTCTGTTCTACTCATAATTTTAATCATAAATGTTATACTCAACCGCTTCAATCCATGTACGGAAGGGAGAAAAATTGTTTCAGAGCTTTTCAGAGTCCTCACCTTCCACACCATTAGCCACCCTACGTACTCACCAGATCATTTTCCACCATGTACATGATCCCAACAAATTCACCCCGGTTCGGTCTGCAAATACAATCCTAATATAATTGCGGCTTGCCACTTAAACGCGCTTTCCTGTTCCCACTCTGATCTCAATCATTGGCCTTGTACACTAGTCCCATGAAACTCAATTGGGGTTTCAATATCAGTATCTCTTCTTTCCCCGAGTCTGTAATCCTCTCGGTCTGAACGTGATGCCATTTGCCTGAACACTTCCAGATTACTGTGCAATCTAAAATGCCAACCTATCCATAATTAGAAACATTCTGAAATTAAATAATTGAAGATATGGTCTACAATAACGAATAAATGAAAAATTGAACCGATTTCCTGATCTGAGTGAAGTGCTAAAATATTAATGGTAGTAGGTAAAATATAGAAACGCTTTATGAAATGGTACAGAAAATTTAGAAATGGTCATCTAATGTAAATAATGTTAAAATATTTTTAAATGAATGATAAATAGATGTATATGAATTGAAAATGTAAAAATTTAATTTTAATTTGTTCAATGAATATTGATTTCTTTGAAATATTATTATTTGTTGTGGATGATTAAATCAATACATTTTTATCAACTGTAAAGTTTTAAATGATGACTAAATCAATAGCTGTTAAAAGAAAGTTATTTATAGAGAAACAATTCAGGAGAAGCCAAAATAGATGTACCTGGGGACCTGCAGTCAAGGCTGGATAGGAGGGGGGAGAAGTGAGGACAAAGAGATGGGAGTGGTCCAGGGGAGTGGTCCAGAGACCTGATCCTCAGCAATAAAAAACATTAGGGAAAAAAAAATCTAAAGATATTGCAGAGGGAAATATCAATGAACAGTCGGTGTGTATGAGACAGAGCCCAGGAGCAATCTGTAAACAAAATATACAAAAATGGCAGGTGACCAAAGACTGCCGTGATGATGAAACAAACACAGCAGGGCATGGGAGAAGAGGGGCTGAAAAAGTGGGCTGATGGACACCAAAAATCTTTTGCTGCAAAGAAATAGGAAAAATTGAAAAGAGAGATGGAAACAAATCAGCAGCAAGCAATAGCACTCCAAGCAGCACGAGAATCACAAGTTCAGCAGAGGCGTGCATGCACAGCGCCGACCCAACATTTTAAGAATAGAGGGGTGGAGGTTGAGTCTTAACAGACCACAAACATTATTTCGTAGAAAGTGGGGAGTGGTGGGGGGGAACAGGGAGTGGAAGTTGAGAAACAGTTAAGAATTGCAGCATAGCATATTTATGGCCTATAAAAAAGCTGAATAGCAAACGCCAGAGTAGGGCCTCAATTAAGAGTGCTGATAATGGTCTGAAATAGGGGCCAAAATTCATCAAATCCCCGCCGCTGCCACCAACATTCCTCATCAAGACCCGTCCAGTGTCACTTTGGAGGTGGCCTAGAGCAGGCGGGAGGGGAGAGCCGCTGGGAACCGCCCGCTGACATCAGCAGATGGCCGAGTGGTGCAACTGACCTCCCGCCCGCCAAGCTCCCATATTCTTGTGGGCGGGAGTCGATGGGACAACAGGGGTGGACCACAGCGAGGAGGCTGGTCTGTCCCCGATGGTAAGTATGAAGAACCTGAAAAAAAGGTAAGTGAACATTTTTTTTTTAATTTCAGCAGTGACTTACCTGGATGGGGTCCCCTGAAAATCTTCTGATGGTTTTTTTATTTTTTACTGTTGATTTTTTTTTCAGGTCTTCGACCCTCGGTGGGCCCAACTCCATCCCCAGCGGCACTTGGGCGGCAATGGCCTCTGCCGCTGAGAATGAGACCTCCCGCTCGCTGCCGCCCAGATTGGCGGCGGACGTCGTCCATTTGTCGCCCGCCGACCTTCGAGGGACCTCGGCGATTAATATCCCGCCAAAAGTACAGTCCGGTACCTTGATGGCCATCGGCGGCACTTTGGGTGGGCAGAGGCCTGGATGAAAATCGGCCCCTAGGAGAGTGGCAGCCAGAGTGTGTGTCAATTAGCAGCTCTACTCATTTTAAACAGGTCGTTAAAGAAATAAAAGCTTGTGAAAATTCGGCATTAGAGCTGGGAGAGAACGATCAATTTAGGAAATATGAAACAGTAAAAGTATTTAAGTTAATATTTTAAAAGAACTTTCAGAAAAAGCAGAACCTATATCTGTACAAACAGCATCTATCTGCAACACCAGCATGACCGAAGCTGCGATAGGCAAGGTACAACACCCTAAGAAAAGCTATTAAACTCAAAGGATTCAGAGTAAACCCTGGGAATGTATGAGAAGCTGGCTGAAAAGTTGGAAATGAGTACTCATTCAGAGTTACATCAGAGTGGGGCAGTTGAGGGCTCAGTGCTGGGATCACTCCTGTTTTGAATTTTCATAAATGATGCCTATGTAGGTGGGGCAATGGAATCACAAGAGGCAGTTAAGAAACAACAAATGAGTTGGACTACATGTGGCCAACAATGACAAATGCAATGTAATACAGACAAATGTAAAGCATAGACTGGGGACTAGACTTTGCACTTTACACCGCCACCACCCTTTTCTCGGCGGTAATTGGGCGGTTTGAAGAAAAGGATTCATCCATACCGCCCAATCACCGCCAAGAATTAATGCCTTAATTTTCACCTTAATCTATCCTGGCGCTGGTGGTGGTGGCAGTCTGCAGCAGCGGGCGGTCGTAGTCCTCGTGTAAGGCCGGCTTGATCCGCACTGGCCTTACTGCGCATGAGTGAATTTTTTGTCCTCTCTCTTTGTGCGCTTGCGCAATGGATTTTTAAAAAACCCACGTTTCAGGAGTCAGGAGTCAGGAGTCAGGGGTCATCCCACGCATGCACAATTGAGTAAGGGAGGGGTAAGAAAAATGAAAGTAGGAAAGTTGTGCACAATTGATGATTATTCTGATTAAAACTAAAATGGCAGAAGATTTAACGGTCGCAATGGAGGTGGAGCCCGAGGCAAACGTGGGAGGGAGGAAAAGGGCAAAACGTTTCTGAATGGAAGCCCAATCTGCACGAAGACCAATTACCTGGGGTGATCGTGGCAAGCCCAGCCTGCAAATATATCAGAGAATATTGGCAGAAATTACCAAGGCGGTGTCCTCAGTCACCCAGATCCGTCGGGGGTCAGTTCATTGCAGAAAGCGCTCGAACAACATTGTTTCAGTCGCAAGAGTAAGTAAAAAGTTTAATAAATTTAATCATTCAATGATTCATTAGTTAAAATGTGAAAGTGCCATACTGTGCATTTCTTAATATTGTTAAATTTGGAGTTATTATAAACGATGTTATTATATTGTTTTGCTGTAATTAATAAGATATGTTCATCATGTATAACTTGGAAGGTGATGGTGCATTAATGGGAGAGTGTTGAAAAGCATTGGGGTGCTTACTAGTACTTGTGCAAATATATTAAACCATGGTTTTGTCATTTTCAGAAAAAAGTCACTTTCAACCGAGGCGAACATCGCCACACTGGGAGAGGGCCAGCAGAGCTGCAGCAACCGAGCATGGAGGAGCGGGCCGCAGCCCTCACTGGGGCGCATGATCGCGCAGCCTCTCGTGGTGGTGCTGATCCGGTGCTGGTGCTAAGTGAGTAACGCATGGGGCCCAAATTTCCCTAACCTGTTTTTCTGGCGCCCTCACTCGAGCTACGCCGCTTTTGTCCGCCTCCAAGCGCGCCGAAAAAAGACCTCCGTATTTTGGCCGCTCCCCAGCCTCTCTTCAGTCGTGGCCCAATGGATTGGGGGCGGAGCCAGGTCCCGGCGCTAAAAACAATGCCGGGACCTCATGTGTGCTGGAGTCTGCGCGCATGTGCAGTAGCTCCTGGCAGGCCGTTTCTGCAAACGCGCACTGCAGGCTGTGCGTGAGGGGCCAAAGCACACTGTCCCTAGCCCTAGCCAAATGGACGACCTCATTGGCGGCCAGAGTGTGCTCTGCAGGCTGTGTCATCTGATTATTTTCTTCCCTTCATGTCAAAAGTTGATTTGATTCCCTTCAGCTTTGGATTAGGGGATTTACAGATTAGAAACACTAAGAAAATCAAGATGGAACTTTGGCCTGGGAGGGGCCCGTGGTGATGGTTCTTGAATCCACCAGTGGCGACGCCTCTGGCCTCATTTCTGGGGGGTCTGGGTTTGTAACTCTCGGCCAGATGAACCGGGGATGCATGCGGGTGTTTGACGTGCTTCTCAAGAGGGTACTTCCAACTCCTCCCCCCCACTCTCTCCTCTTCTCCCACCCCTCCTCCTTCTCTCTCCTCCCCTCCTCCTCCCTCCTCCCTCCTCTCCTCTTCCCACACCCCCCTCTCCTCTTCCCCCACACCCCCCCTCTCCTCTTCCCCCACACCCCCCCTCTCCTCTTCCCCCACACCCCCCCTCTCCTCTTCCCCCACACCCCCCCCATCTCTTCCCCCACTCTCCTCTTCCCCCACACCCCCCCACTCTCCTCTTCCCCCACCCCCCCCCACTCTCCTCTTCCCCCACCCCCCCCCACTCTCCTCTTCCCCCACACCCCCCCACTCTCCTCTTCCCCCACACCCCCCACTCTCCTCTTCCCCCACACCCCCCCCACTCCTCTTCCCCCACACACCCCCCACTCCTCTTCCCCCACACCCCCCCCACTCTCCTCTTCCCCCACACCCCCCCACTCTCCTCTTCCCCCACACCCCCCCACTCTCCTCTTCCCCCACACACCCCCACTCCTCTTCCCCCACAGCCCCCCACTCCTCTTCCCCCACAGCCCCCCTCTCCTCTTCCCCCACACCCCTCCTCTCCTCTTCCCCCACACCCCTCCTCTCCTCTTCCCCCACACCGCCCCCTCTCCTCTTCCCCCACACCGCCCCCTCTCCTCTTCCCCCACACTGCCCCCTTTCCTCTCTGCCCACACCGCCCCCTCTCCTCTTCCCCCACACTGCCCCCTTTCCTCTCCGCCCACACCCCCCCCTCTCCTCTTCCCACACACCTCCCCCTCTCCTCTTCCCACACACCTCCCCCTCTCCTCTTCCCCCACACCTCCCCCTCTCCTCTTCCCCCACACCTCCCCCTCTCCTCTTCCCCCACACCTCCCCCTCTCCTCTTCCCCCACACCTCCCCCTCTCCTCTCCCCCCACCCCCTCCTCTCCCCCCCGCCCCCCTTCTAGCCCTGGCTGAATGGGCTCTCTCATCAGTGGCCTGTTGCATTCCCTAAGGTAGGACTTCTATTTTTTATTTGTTATTTACTGAATGATTTTGGTGCTTTAGGTGCAGGGTTCCTTCTATTTTTTTATTTGTTATTTATTGATTGCTTATTACTTTGGTTTCGGTGCTTTAGGTGCAGGGTTCCTTATATTTTATTTGTTAATTAATTGCTTATTACTTTTTGTGCTTTGTTTGGTGCTTGGTGGTGCTTTAAATGTAGTTACTTGCGTCAATTCCTTAACTGTAAGTAAGGTCTTTCTGTGCGGGCAAAAGTGGACACGTATGCTGCCCTAAGTTAGTTTAGTGTAACTTTTTTCTGGCCAAATTGGCATAAATGGTGTAAGTGGCTGGGAATGTCCCGTTTTGAAAAAAAAACTGACCCAACAAAAAACCTAACTAACTCACTTACACTGGTGCAAATTAAATGGCCATATTTGCAACTAAAAAGATACATCAAAAAAATCAAGTTACACCAAAAAAAACGGTGCAACTCATGGGAAAATTTGGGCCCATGATACCCGGGATGTGCATAATGCATAAATTATACTGTACTCTAAAGCAAGTAGCATTATGAAATATTATGAGAATGCCATGCAGTCATAGTAAATTCTGTACATGTTCATTTCATGTAGTGTACCTTGGTGAAATATAATGCAGTAATGTTGTGCCTCCCCATATTCATACACAAGGTAAGCGATAAAATGTATCCTTCATCCTCCCTCCCCCCTCCTTCCCTCACTTCCTCGCCCTTCTGCTTTCCTATTCGGTCTTGTTTTATAGCTGAAGAGGAGCACGTAGTGTTTACAGAGGAGCAGGAGGGTGAACTTGATCAAGTGCGGCTAATGCTCGACCCGCTGCAAGAAGTCGAACTTGAGGAGGTGCTGCAGTCCACGGAAGGGTCTCTCATGCCTGCGACCACCTCTTCCTCAGCCAAATCCATTTTTCATGGATTCAGCTCCGAGGAAGTGGCCGGACCAAGCATTGTGCAGCAGTGCACACTGAGTGTCGTAGTCCCCATGCGTAATCCGAGGAGGCTGCTTCGGAATAAGATCTGTGCTGCAAGACAGGCAGACGCAGAGATGGACATGGTTGCGCTGACTAGGGCGAGCGTCGACATCGGTCGACAGCTCCTCGAGGCAATTGGTGCACTCACACAAGTGATCGCATCGCAATCAGAACGCCATGCAGAGGAGACGGCGGCACGGATTGCAGAGCCAGTGGAATCGGGGAATGACACTGAACCCCAAGGTGTCATGCCAATCATGCCTACAGCACATGGGAGTCAGGAGAATGCAGGTTCTTCTGACTCTGAGGGCAGGTTGTCAGACTTTTCCACCTCTCCGCATTCCCCACACTTGGCGCTGCCACGGTCACCCCACCTTTTGCAGCTGCACTCGGGTGCACTGCTGCACAACACCCCAGCATCAATTCAGACAGGGGCAGGGGTACGTGCCTTCCAAATAAACATTTGGGTGTCAGGTGGGGGCGGGGAAGGCGGTGGTCGCAAATAAAATAAAAATGTTTCCTGTTTCGGTCAATGATTGGGGGGGGGGGGGGGGGGGGGGCGGGTGTTGGTGTGCGTTGTCTATTGTTAATATAAAAATGGATTCTGTTTTGTTCACTGTGGGTGGGTGGGTGTTTGTTGTTTATTATGAAAAACTGTTTACTGTTTGGGGTGTTGTGTTGTGTGTTTCAAATGCATAGTTTACTTAAATCTTGTTTTTTTTTTTATTTTGGTATTTCTAATTATTTATTATTTATTAATTTATTTTACACTCAGCCTTTTTCAAAATTAAAATAACTTTTATTGAACTTAAACATTTTTGTGCTGTGTCTCACTCACTTTTGCTAAATGAGGGGTCAATATTCAATACAATGGTTACAAACAATGGACATTTTAAACTGAACTCGTAACCATTCAAGAAAGCGTTCAGTTATGAACTGCTGACGTAACAGTTTTGCTGCTGCATAAGCGCCACAGGTCTTCTCCAGTGGTGTTGGGCTGGCTGGTATCATGGTTTCATCGCCAGACTCCTCCTCAACCTCCTGTTCCTCACCTTCCTCTTCCACTTCTCTAACTGGTTCATCCACTATGTCCTGAGGTGGACCTGCAGTCCCCTGTGGCATTTCCTGTCTCCTTCTGATTGCCAACTTGTGCAACATTTAACACACCACAATGAACTTCGCGACCTGCTCCGGATGGTATTGTAAGTTGTCTCCAGAGCGGTCCAAGCATCTGAAGCACTGCTTCAGCACTCCAATTGTCTTTTCGACTATGTTGCGTGTGGCTATATGGCTTTGATTGTAGCGATGCTTGGCTCCTGCCTGGGGCTTATGGAGGGGGCGGAGGTGGTCAAGAGCCAGGTGGCGAGGCCGTATCCTTTATCATCAAGCATCCAGCATTGACCTTGAGGCTGACTTTTAAAGAGGTCGGAGACAGTGCTCTCACACAAGATGTGTGCATCATGAATGCTGCATGGAAAATTGGCATTTACTGCCATGATTATTTGATTGTGGTCGACAACGAGCTGCACCTTCAGGGAGTGGAATCCCTTTCGGTTACGAAACATCTCTGCATCCTCTAAGGGTGCTCGCAGGGCGATATGCGTACAGTCTATTGCACCCTGTACCTTAGGGAAGTTTGCTATTCTCGAGAATCCCACAGCCCTTTTACTTTGTGCCTCCCTGGTCACTGGGAAGTTTATAAAGTCAAACCTTTGTGCGTAAAGCGGTTGTGTCACTTGCCGAATGCAGCAATGTGTGGCGTGCTGAGGGATGCAGCAAATATCGTCAGCTGATACTGAAAGGAACCCAATGCATAGAATGAAAGTGCCGCAGTTACCTTAACCTCAACGGGCAGAGCGGTTCTGATGGTGCTGGTAGGCTGCAGGTCTCCCTTAATGAGCTGGCATATCTCACTGACAACCTCCTTTCGGAAGCGCAGACTTCTAAATCACGTGTTCTCAGAAAAGTCCAGGTATGATCGCTTATCCCTGTAAATGTGTTGTGGGTAAGGCCTCCTCCTCCTCAGCAGTCTGCCACCTCTTTCTTTGGGCACATATTGCTCTTGAATAAACCTTCTTCCAGCTGCACTCTGCAGCATGTAATTAGTAGCCAGCATTGGCTGAGAAATTACAGGCCCCATTTTTTTAAAATACATTTTTTAAAAAGGTAAATTTACTGCAAATTGTTTAAAAATTAATCAAATTTCATTAATCTCTCCTCAAATTAAAGCAGATATTTTTTATAAACCCCTGAAATTGAAAGTATTCCCTTAAAACAATAAAATGCACAAAAACAATTTAAGTTTAACCTGCAATTTAATCTAACTTTAGCTCGGATTACAAAATAGCGTCCACATCACTGGGTCAGGGGCACTTAAGTGCACCCTTTTCATAGTGACATTGATAGTGGGCGGGCGATTTTTTTTTTAAAGTCCGAAAATATTGCCGGGCGGTAAACAGATGGTGCACAACATCCAGGAAGGAAAATTGATGGCATCTACTGGGTGGACGGCTGAATTTACCGCCGGCGATCATTTGAACACAAAAATACCGCCGGCGGTAATCGGGTGATGTATGGGCGCAAATTTGCTTATCAATCTAAAACTGGGCAGTAAGGCAATGAAAACATTAAAATAGGCACTAAATAGGGTGGTAATTGAACGATAAGAACGCAAAAGTCTAGCCCATAGCAACTAAAAATAGGCAACACACACACTCCCTGAATTGTGCAGAAATAGCTCAGGATGAAGTTGAAAAAGAACCCGAGGAGTCTTAGTGGGCTCAATGCGAAACATAGCCAACCAATGCAGAGCAGCATCAACACTGCCAATAGCATGTTGAACCATGTAGCTAAAACAGTAAAATATAAGTCAAATGAGTTCATGAACAAACTCTGTAGCTCTAGTCAGACTGCATCTTGAATATTACGTCGGGTTCTGGTCACCAAGAAAAAAAATAAACATTCAAGTGCTTGAGGCCCTGTAGAGAAGAGCCATGAAGCTGATCCCCAGGGATTGCATTAATATACCTGCCCATCTCTTATTGAGTATCTGAAACATAGACCATTCTCTCCACACCTGTATGTTTCCAGCTTTTGGTTTCAGAATTCGAGTATCTCCAGTACTTTATCTGTAACGAATTGCCCGGATTTTATGGGGCCTATGGCTTCTAAGCGCTGCGCATGCATGAAAACCCGAAACTTGCGATCTGTCAAGTTTCAGCTTGACAGATCATCTGCATACGTAAGAAAGGGACATTTGCTGGCAGAGATGGGCTATCTGCCCAGCGAAGGTCCACAAAACTCTTACGCCTGGTAAAAGCAGGCATGAGCCTTCTTATACCAGCGTAAGTGTTTAAATAATTAAAATCATTTTTTAAACATTCCAAAAACCTTTAAAATTAATTTAGTTTATTTTTGGCCCCTTTAAAAATGTTTAAATGTTTATTTTTTATTAAATTTTTGTTTTACACATTTAATGAAATTGTATTTTAATCAATTTTAAACGTGATTTATTTTTATTTAGGTTGCGTGAAAGTGTTTTTTATGTCATTCCTATTATGCTTATGGGGATTCCGCACGTAAATGGAATCCCCATAAGCATAATGGGAATCCCCCCTTTCTAATTGGTTGGCCCGGCCCTCGTGATCCCAAAAATACTTGCGAACTGCACGCATCCCTGGAATACGTGGGCCTTCATGCAGGTTTGCAGGTTTAGGACTGCAAGAGTCCAAAGAAAAGGAGGCACCAGATAGGTTCGTACTTTTCTTGCAGATTGTGGGCATTTATCTGCGGGAAGCCTCCGACTGCAATATCAAATTCAATATGTCTGCTCACTGGATAAATATCCTGTACAACACATATCTGATTAATTTTGTCATTTGTGTTCTGGGCACTGTAACAAGATAATGGATAGCGCCCTCTAGCTCGGAGGGATCGATATAATGTATAGCACCCTCTAGCTAGAAGGTATAGGGAGCTGTATTGAGGGGGTCTGTGAAGGATCACCATCTTAAGCTCCACATGGCTGTCTGAGATCTCCCAAATAAATAGAGTTAAGTTGAACTAAATGTTCAAGTGTGTTCAAGAAACTATAAAATACAGGCACCAATAAAAAAAAACGTTGAATAATGGTAGCATCTGCATACAATTCCCTGCTATATCAAACACTATTTTTCTTTAATTCCTGAAAATAGTGTTGAATTGTGACAGCTGTGACTGCCAATCAAGTTGGTCAAGAAAAACGTGAGCGACTCTCTGTTAGTCAATCGTGGCTTTCCTTTTTCAACATCACGAACCTGCAAACAGTTAGTTCTTATATTCAGCACACTGTAGTATAAAAGCTATCCATCTGTTTCAACCAAGATCAAAAATATAACAATTACATTCTGTATGTTCAGTACTGATAGAATGCTGATATTAAAACAAGAAACTATGGTCCATAACAGCACATTTCCCATCCTGACTGCATTGCAACTTCACCAAAATCAAGTAGCAGGTTTCAAATTTCTTCGCCATGTTATCCAATGAGACAGGACACACACCACTGAGAGTAAATTTGAATAAGTGTTTAATGTGATGATTACATGTAAAATAAACTTTACTACAAATTTCTTATGATCCTAATTAGCCTCAAATATAAAGGGTGCAAGTCAGTAACCTCCATTTGATATTTTTTCTTCCTCTTTGGAGAATCTCAATTTGCACTAGCTGCAATGTAGTTATACCTAACAGAAGTGGCAAGTGATTTGTTTTGGATTAATTCCTCTGATGAACAGTTCTCTGGAGGACTTGAGTAAAATCTCCCCCCAAAAATATCTTCACCAAAATGGACATTATTACTTATTCTGATGAAAGGTTATTGACCTGAGATATTAAATCTATTTCCCTCTCCACGGATACTGTCTGACCTGCTGAGTGTTTCCAGCATTTTCTGTTTTTATTTCATTATTTGTAGGACGCTATCTCATTGGATGAAGCAGATTAATATAAATCCTACTTGTTCTACGCAGTTTATCTGAATAGGATTCAAATACAACTTTGGTGCATATCTATGATGCTGTAGGCAACTAAAAATCAACTTAAAACGAGGACAGATAGTGCACCACATGTATCCTGCATATATTAACAAAAAGGGATCTCCAAATTGATCAAGGACATGCAAGTGTGCAATCAAATATTTCCTCCGCTGTACTACTGCATTCAAGTGATTCTGATCTTATAGTAAATAGGTTACATCATATGGCATAGATATCACACGATAACAATTTGCATCCATTTTGAAAACCAACATCTTCATTCCATAATGGCAAATTGCAGATAATTGCTCAATATCTATTCTATAATTGTAAATGTGGTAAACAGTTTTTTTAAATTAAAATAAAAGGGCAAGACGGGGACACGAGTTGAGTGACGAGTTGAGTAGGTCAAATGCAAACTTTTTTTTTACGATCACAAGTGCGGTGTTTAGGCGCATGCGCAGTGCACGCCTAAACCCAGAACTTGCAGGGCACTTACAAAATACCCGACAGTGCTTCAGAAAAAAACAGATGTAAGCAGAAAGGGAAGAGTTAGAAGATGAATGAAGGCACATTTTAAGAAACAGATTTTGAGGAGGATTTTATTTTAAATGGAAGGGGAGATGTATCAAGTGAGAGGGTCTGAGATGGTCCAGACAGTTTCATGCCCTGCCACGATAGTAACGGGATTGACAGGCAGCCAGAATCAGTGGACCAAAAAATAAGGACTGAATAATAAGGCTGGAGGAAGTTGCAGAAATAGGGGGCTCAAGTTTCGGACCCCCGCTAGAACGGTGCACATCGGAGAGGCCCGCCTAATTTGTAGAACTGAAAAAGTGCCAAATACTTACCTCGCGATTCTCCGATATCTGTAGGACTGTTTCCAGCTCGGCGTGGCGCAGCAGGAGCTGCTGGGAGCGGAGCTATAGCCCTGCGCCAAAAACTGTGCCGGCAGCTGAGCGCGTGCGCAGTAGCTCCTGGTCCTCCCATTGTGTCCTGTCTCCGGGCGACGACCCTATCCCTGGCTGAAGAGACGTCGCCCCTATCCCGGACCGAGTGGCCCGACAGTACTTACCTCTTCCACTCGGCCCACCCGGCATCTCCTTGGGGCAGGCCCCACCCGAAGTTCTCGGCGGTGGTGGGGCCCGGCATCTCGCTGAGGGTGGGCCCCACCCGAAGTGGCGTCCTCGGTGGTGCCTGCCCAAAGTCCTGGTCGGCGGTCCGTCGACTGCTGGGGGCGGGCCCCGCCCCAAGTCCTCGGTGTCGCAGCAGAACCCGCCCGAAGTGCTGGTCGGCGATGGGGCCCCACCCGAAGTGCTGGTCGGCGGCGGGGCCCCACCCGAAGTGCTGGTCGGCGGCGGGGCCTGCCCGACCGTCATCTCCTGGGGGGGCTCCCGTCCCAGCACGCTGTTGGAGGGCTCCCGATGCTGCAGTAGGTGAGTAGAAGCGTAATTTTTTATTCATTGATTGATTTAAAAAAAAATTTTTTTTGATTGATTTATTGGTCGATTTATTGATTTATTTATCATTTATTATTGATGATGGCTCTTTATTTGTAAAAGTGAAGTGTTTAATGCTTGTAAACTTCTCCCCCCTCCCCCACATCTCTCATTCGCTACGCCTAATTTATAAAGTGTAGGCAAGGTTTTTCTGAGCGTACAAAAATTTACACTTACTCCATTCTAAGTTAGTTTGGAGTAAGTTTTCACTGCCTAAACTTGCAAAACAGGCGTAAGTGGCTGGTAACACCCCTTTTTGAGAAAAAAAACTGTTATAAAACAAAACTATTCTAACTCACTAGAATTAGAGCAAACTAAATGCTGAGAATTGCAATTTCTAAGATACTCCATTCTAAACTAGTTGCTCCAAAAAAATAGAAGCAACTCAAGCTGAAACTTGAGCCTTGGGTGAGGTGCAGCTTTGAAGGAACTTGTAAATGAGGATGAAAATTTTTTTATTTGATTTGCTGGGAGATCGGGAGTAGATATAGGTCAACAAGGACAGGGGTGATAGCTGAATGGGACTTCATGCATGGCAGGATGTGTGCAACAAACTTTTGGACAAGTTGAAGAGCTGTCAAATACAAAAATATGAGATCAATCTTAATAGAACATAGAACATGTCACAGTTGGTGAGAAATTGTGCTGGGCAATTGTTAAGAAGAAATTGAAGCCATACTAATTGAAACATTACCCAAGATTAATTTACAAAACAAACATTTGGGATTACTTGTTACAATTTTAATAAAGTATTTCCCCCTTGCACTATGAATTTCATGTCATCAGTTTGATAGGGCAAACAACATCAAATTAGGAACATATGTATATTCAGTGCTCACTCAACTCATCAACACGCCCCTACGATAAGTTCCTCTTTAAAAGAGACTTAATTATCATTTGCTTCAGATTGTTTCCCTTCTTCCAGTTCCTTCATTTATTTTCTCTTCTCTCCTCACTTTGTCCCTCTTCTCATTTTTTTTTAAATTTACCTTCTCTCCACATTTTCTTCTTTTACTCATCTCAATGATCATGTTTCTCCTTCCAGGCCTCTGACTGATTTTTTTTATTCATTCCTGGGTTGTGGGCGTCAATGGCAAGGCCAGCATTTATTGCCCATCCCTGATTGTCCTTGAGCAGGTGGTGGTGAGTCGCCTTCTTAAACCGTTGAAGTCCGTGTGATGAAGATACTCCCACAGTGGTTTAGGGAGGGTGTACCAGGATTTTGACCCAGCGATGAAGGAACAGTGATATATTACCATGTCAGGATAGTGTGCGACTTAGAGGGGAACTTGTGCAGGTGATGGTGTACCTACGGGACGGGTTGGGTGCGGGGGGAGTGTTTCCGGTGTTGGGTGGGTCCGGAGCCGGGGGGGGCGCTGTTTGGGGCTGGGATTGGGAGAGACTTCTTCACTCGGGGAGTTGTGGGCCTGTGGGGTTCCCTGCCGCGGAGAGTTGTTGATGCCAGTTCATTGGATGTGTTCGGGAGGGAGTTGGATGTGGTCCTTGCGGCTGGGGGGGTGGGGGGGGGGGGGGGGGGGGGGGAGGTGCTGGGGTGGGTGATCAGCCATGATCTTGTTGAATGGCGGTGCAGGCTCGAAGGGCCAAATGGCCTACTTCTGCACCTATTTTCTATGTTTCTATGCTTCTATACCCATGCTTCTGCTGCCGTTGTCCTTCTAGGCAGTAGAAGTTGAAGGTTTGGGAGGTGCTTCCAAAGAGGCCTTGGCGATTTGCTGCAGTGCATCTTTTAAATAGTACATACTGCAGCCACAGTGTGCCAGTGGTGGAGGGAGTGCATGTTTAAGGTGGCAGAAGGGATGCCAATCAAGCGGGCAGCTTTATCCTGGGTGGTGTTGAGCCTCGGGTGTCATTGAAGCTGCACTCATCTAGGCAAGTGGAAAGTGTTCCAACACACTCTTGACTTGTGCCTTGTAGATGGTAGAAAGGCTTTGGGGAGTCAGGAGGTGAGTCACTTGCCACAGAATACCCAACCTCTGACCTGCTCTTGGTAGCCACAGTATTTATATGGCTGGTCCAGTTAAGTTTCTGGTCAATGGTAACACCCAGGATATTGCTGGTGGGGGATTCGGTGATGGTAATGCCGTTGAATGTCAAGGGGCGGTGGTTAGACTCTCTCTTGTTGGAGATGGTCATTGCCTGGCATTTGTGTGGCGCGAACGTTACTTGCCACTTATAAGTCCAAGCCTGAATGTTGTCCAGGTCTTGTCCTCTCTTTCTTATTCCAGGTTTCCCTCTATGCATCCACTCTCAGTTCCACTGACTTTTTCATATTCTATGCCAATTTATGGCTCGAGTCCTATGCAAAGTGTTTCTTTTATAAACAAGTAAAATGAAATATAACAGCTTCAAGCTAGATTTGAAGCTCAAGTCAGATGAAGGATATGAAAGTAAATGTGCGAAGCGCATAGTATATGGGGAAGTGGGAAGAAGTAGAGAACAACAAAACCTGCAACCCAAGTTTAGGAAGGGTAAAGTCATGAAGAGGGCAGAGGTCAGAACTGAAGTTGGTTCAAATTGTCGCTGTACAGGAAGGTATCTAACTGGTCCGTCAGGTCAAAAGGTTAACCATAAATCAATCATATTCCACAGAGAACATCACAGATGGACCCTATTTTCCAAACAAAAATCAAAAGCTAGGTGTGCAACAACTAGCAGTTGTGATGTCAGAACTAGTAGTTTTAGACAAAATTCCTGCTTCAAGCCTAAGTACAGTACTGTATGTTATATACTTTTGGTAGTAGTATTCGAGTATCTTGGTTGTCAAAGAAATGGCAAAGCTACAGTAAAATAGGCCTGTAACAAAGGCATTTGAGAGGTGACACCCAGAATAATGTGCACCAAATACAGCAATTTGGAAAAAAGTTAATAAAATGGAAACTGTTATGTATTTAACCCCTTGCAACCTGCATGACACCTGACCACCAGAGGGCCTACCTGTTGGAGTCCCAAGGGATCCCAGCATCCCTTGGGAGCACTGTATGTAAGCACGCCACCCACGAGGTACCTGCACTCTGGAGTCTTATTAAAGGCGCTAAGGTCACACTTGCTCATTGTTCACAATACTCAGTTTCATCCTTTATTGTGAGTGTATCAATTGGCGACGAGGTAACAAACAACCGCGTGAAAATGCAAAGAACAGTTGGTATCCTGGAGAAGTTCTCAGAAGGGGATGATTGGGAGGCCTTCGTGGAGAGACTCGACCAATACTTTGTGGCCAACGAGCTGGAAGGAGACGAGAACGCTGCCAAATGAAGGGCGATCCTCCTTACTGTCTGTGGGGCAACAACCTATGGCCTCATGAAGAATCTTCTAGCTCCGGTAAAACCAACAACTAAATCCTATGAAGAATTGTGTACGCTGGTGCAGGAGCACCTAAATCCTAAGGAAAGCGTTTTGATGGCGAGATATCAGCTCTACACGTGTCAACGATCGAAGGGCCAGGAAGTGGCGAGCTATGTCGCTGAACTAAGGCGCCTCGTAGTACATTGCGAATTTGAGGGATTCCTAGAACAAATGCTTAGAGACCTTTTTGGACTGGGCATTGGCCATGAGGTAATCCTTCGCAAACTGTTGACTGTTGAAACTCCGAATCTAAGCAAAGCCATAACGATAGCCCAGACATTTATGTCCAACAGCGACAACACCAAACAGATTTTGCAGAGCAAAGATGTTTCGGCCAGTACTGTGCACAAAGTAACGTCGTTTTCGAGCAGGAATATACATGGCAGAATGTATACGCCGGCTGCTACTGCACGACCTCAAATGACCCAGAGTCCGCCATCAATCGTTAATGCGAGGCAGTTAACACCTTGTTGGCGCTGTGGAAGTGATCATTGGGCCTATCAATGCTGCTTCCAGCACTATGCATGCAACGGCTGCAGAACAATGGGACACCTCCAGCGAATGTGCAGGCGAGCTGCAAACCCTACAGACCCTGCAAACCACCACGTTGCAGAGGAAGATCGATCCACTGTGGATCAGGCTGAATTGGAGACTCTTATCGAGGAGGCAGAAGCGTACGGGGTGCACACATTTACCACGAAATGCCCACCAATAATGTTGAAAGTTGAACTGAACGGAATTCCAGTATCTATGGAACTGGACACGGGTGCGAGTCAGTCCATAATGAGTAAAAAGGCCTTCGGCAGGCTGTGGTGCAACAAGGCACACAGGCCCAAGCTTAGCCCCATTCACACCAAACTAAGGACTTAATCCCTGTAATTGGCAGTGCAGAAGTCAAAGTCTCTTATGATGGAGCAGTACACGAACTCCCGCTGTGGATCGTGCCAAGGGATAGCCCCACACTATTTGGCA
This sequence comes from Pristiophorus japonicus, assembly GCF_044704955.1. NCBI lineage: Eukaryota > Metazoa > Chordata > Chondrichthyes > Pristiophoridae > Pristiophorus > Pristiophorus japonicus. Next base: position 344,117,544 of record NC_091977.1, on the reverse strand, counting down.
GAAGCTGGCTGGGAAAAATCCGCTGGAACTGGGACGACATCCGAGCGCTTTCGTCCGTCAACGATGCCTCATGTGCCCAGGTTCTGAGCAGATTTCCATCGTTGTTCGAGCCAGAATTGGAAGCTTCTCGGGGGCGAAAGTACAGATCCATTTGGTTCCCGGTATGCAACCCATCCACCACAAGGCACGGGCGGTACCATATGTGATGCGTGAGAAAGTGGAAATTGAGCTGGACAGGCTGCAGCGAGAAGGCATCATCGCGCTGGTGGAATTCAACGAGTTGGCCAGTCCGATTGTCCCGGTACTCAAAGAGGACGGCACAGTCATAATTTGTGGGAACTATAAAGTAACGATTAACCATTTCTCGCAGCAGGACCAGTACCCGCTACCCAAGGCAGATGACCTATTTGCGACCCTGGCTGGAGGGAAGACGTTCACCAAGTTGGACCTGACCTCGGCCTACATGACGCAGGAGTTGGAGTTGTCTTCGAAAGGCCTCACCTGCATCAACATGCACAAAGGTCTGTTCATCTATAACAGATGCCCGTTCGGGATTCGGTCGGCCGTGGCAATCTTCCAATGGAACATGGAGAGCCTGCTAAAGTCGATTCCTCGCACCGTAGTTTTCCAGGACGACATACTGGTTACAGGTCGGGACACCATTGAGCACTTGAAGAATCTGGAAGAGGTTCTTAGTCGGTTGGATCGTGTGGGACTCAGGTTGAAATGCTCGAAGTATGTTTTCCTGGCACAGGAGGTCGAGTTCTTGGGAAGAAGAATCGCAGCAGATGGCATCAGACTCACCGACGCCAAGACGGAGGCCACAGAACGTGACGGAGCTGCGGTCATTCCTGGGACTCCTTAACTATTTCGGTAATTTCCTACTTGGGTTGAGCACCCTGCTAGAACCCCTACATGTGCTACTGCGCAAGGGAGACGACTGGGTATAAGGGAATTCACAAGAGGCTGCCTTTGAGAAAGCCAGAAATCTGTTGTGTTCAAACAAACTGCTTGTCCTGTATATCCCTTGTACACGATTAGTGCTAACTTGCGATGCGTCGTCATACGGGGTCGGGTGTGTGTTACAATACGCCAACGAATCGGGGATTTTGCAACCGATCGCTTATGCGTCCAGGAGTTTGTCCAAGGCCGAAAGGGCCAACAGCATGATTGAAAAAGAGGCTCTGGCGTGCGTTTATGGGGTAATAAAAATGCACTATTACTTGTTTGGCCTCAAGTTTGAGCTTGAAACTGACCACAAGCGCTCATATCGTTGTTCTCTGAGAGCAAAGGGATTAATACCAATGCCTCTGCCCGCATCCAAAGATGGGCGCTCACGTTGTCGGCATACAACTATGTAATCTGCCACAGACCGGTCACAGAGAACTGTGCTGATGCTCTCAGTTGGCTACCATTGCCCACTACCGGGGTGGAAATGGCACAGCCTGCGGACTTGCTCATGGTAATGGATGCATTCGAAAACGAAAAGTCGCCCGTTATGGCCCGCCAGATCAGGACCTGGACTAGCCAGGATCCTTTACTGTCCTTGGTTAAAAAAAACTGTGTCCTCCATGGGAGCTGGTCCAGCATCCCAGCAGAGATGCAGGAGGCGATTAAGCAGTTCCACAGGCGCAAAGACAAAATGTCCCTGCAGACTGTCTGTTGTGGGGTAATCGCGTGGTCTTGCCCAAGAAAGGCAGAGATACGTTCATTTGTGAACTGCACAGCACCCACCCAGGCATTGTAATGATGAAAGCCATAGCCAGATCCCATGTGTGGTGACCCGGCATCGACTCAGATTTAGAGTCATGCATGCGCCAGTGCAACACTTGCTCTCAGCTGAGCAATGCACCCACAGAGGCACCACTAAGTTTGTGATCGTGGCCTCCAAACCGTGGTTGAGGATCCACGTGGACTATGCGGGCCCAGGCAAAATGTTCTTGGTTGTCGTGGATGCTTACTCAAAATGGATTGAATGTGCAATGTCTGTAAGCCCATCCACGGCCACCATTGAAAGCTTACGAGCCATGTTTGCCACGCACAGCCTGCCAGATGTCCTAGTCAGCAACAATGGGCCGTGTTTTACCAGGAATTCATGACCTGCAATGGGATCAAGCACGTCACATCTGCCCCGTTCAAGCCTGCATCCAACAGCCAGGCACAACGGGCAGTTCAGACCATCAAGCAAAGCTTGAAACGCGTGTCAGAAGGCTCCCTGCAGACCTGACTGTCCCGAGTGCTGCTCAGCTACCACACCAGACTTCACTCACTCACCGGGGTTCCCCCAGCCGAGCTGCTCATGAAAAGGGCGCTCAAAACAAGGCTCTCTCTTGTCCATCCTGATCTCCATGATCACGTGGAGGTTAGGCGGCATCAACAAAGTGTGTACCATGACCGCGCAAATTTGTCACGCGATATTGAAGTCAATGACCCTTTGTTTGTACTCAATTATGGACATGGTCCCAAATGGCTCACTGGCACGGTCATAGCCAAAGAGGGGAGAGTAGGGTGTTTCAGGTCAAATTGGCCAATGGACTAACGTGCAGAAAACATTTGGACCAAATCAAATTGCGGTTCACCAACAGCTACGAACAACCCGAAGAAGACACCACCAACTTTGACCCTCCAACACACACACACACACATGTGGTAACCGACCTCATGGTTGACCACGAAGCCGAACTCACCATCCCCAGCAGCCCGGCAAGGCCGGCTGCCCAGCAGCCCAGTGAAGAACTAACCAACCCACCCACACCCACATTTGGACCGAGACGATCAACAAGGGAGCGAAAAGCCCCAGATCGTCTCACCTTGTAAATAAGTGTACTATTAACTTTACAAGGGAGTGATGTTATGTATTTAACCCCTTGCAACCGGTATCACATTGCCACCAGAGGGCCTACCTGTTGAGTCCCAAGGAATCCCAGCATCCCTTTGAAGCAACGTATATAAGCAGGCCACACACGAGGTACCTGGACTCTAGAGTCTTATTAAAAGAGCTAAGTTCACACTTGCTCAGTGTTCACAGTACTCAGTTTCATCCTTTATTATGAGTGTATCAGAAACGGTGGTGTACATTTTCAAACACCAAAAATGCTGACCACCTTCTGCAGCTTTGTACTGGTTCAAAGTATTAACAGCGAAAAGCAGTGCTCTGCACCTGCATTCAATTATACGTATATCTGCGAACACATACATAAAATGCCTTCACACTACAGCAATATATGAGTGGGCACTGCAAACTCCTTTGTGCTCTCACATTGATGTAAATAGTGAAGCAAAACGTGGACAGGGTTGGGGACTTATATTTCCAAGAAATAAATTATGTTCTTAGTTGAGATTTCCGTCCTGGAAAAAAAACAGCAATTTTTCAGTCGAGGACGAGACACTTCATTAGTGTCTTCCTCCTTCCTAAAATGCTCCGATTATGTCAATTACAGGGAGCATCACAGAGCAACACCACTACAAACAAGGGAGTCACAACTTCAAATCAGCTACAGGATGCTCTGGAGCATGCTGACCGAGAAATCCATGCAAATTTGCATGCCTGTGGCATGATTTAACCAAGGTGTGTCAGTTCCAGAGTGGCTCTGTGGCCACTATGAAGTTGATGCGCACGTTTTTTGTAATGAAACCACCCAGCTGCCAGCTAACCCAGGACACCATACAAATTTCCCAGCTTGTGACATGGTGTTCTAGGGCCAATTAGGCTTCAGAGAGGCCCACAGGCCAGTTTGAAGTTAGGCCTCACATTCTATACTGTGGAACCACTCGAGAAACACAAAGATGCTCTCCAAAACTGAAATTGTTGCCGTGACCTAGCAGGGAGGGAGATACGACTCAAGGGACACAAGGAACAGCTGGAAAATTTATATTAAAAAAACATCTATGAAAAGGGCACTATTTTGATTAAATACATCTTCACTTTCTTTCCCCTTTAAGTCAATACTGCATTAGCATTTGATTTAGTATAAGAGGTACAATTCAGCTGATCACACTTCTTTATAAGGTTCAGGAAATTTAATGCTGGTTAGTACACTACATTTTCTTCACACAGCATTCCCAGCAACTACAGAATGAATATCTTCAAACATCTATCCCTGTGAAAGTCATATCTGGTTGTTCAGGTACCTCATCAAATACAAGGAAATATTTTTAGAAAAATAAACTGAACAGATGATTATTCGCTTTTTCATCTTCCTCACAAAAGAAATATAAATTGTTCCTTCAATATTCATGCAAATTATATCTGTACTTGAAAGACAAGTCACATTATTAAAAGCAATTTTTAAAAAAGACCACCGGTCCCACTGTACCTGATTTAGATCCGGGTGCAGAGGCTGATCTTTTGCCACCAATGATGGAACTTCCCATTTTCTTCGTAGCAGATACCTTAAATGTAGAACTGGCTGATGGTCTGTTTCCATCCACAGACTCCTCATCATCAAAGCTTTTATCTTTTTTAAAAAAAAAGCACACAAAATATTAAAGCTACAGTAAACCTTGAATAACCAGCTATCATTTCAAGTCCCATTGAGAAAAATAATCAATACCAATTATTACTTTGATTTTCATGACCAGTGTGACTGTAAAATGAAAATGAAAAAAATACCCACCCTGGTGAAGCAGCATTAATCAAGCCTTTTGCATCCTATATATCAACCCAGACTGGAGTAAATCTGCATACCAGTCTATTCTATTTACATTTCAAATCCTGCTTTAAATGCCAAAATGCACTCGTGAAGCAAATTCTTGTTTCTGCTGCTTTTGTATGTGCTCCAGCCTACACATCCTCCCACTTTGTGTCACCAGCTCTCTGCCGTTTCCACCCAGATTCTGCAACTTACAGGCACAGATCCTCTTGCAAATCAGCCGTCTCATTCCTTTTTAAAAAAAATGCTGTCAATTCCTCTCATGCGAGAAGCTCCCAATAGATCACATGACCAAGTGTAAGTCAATTTCCAATAACAATCAATTCACATCCCCATCTCAAAATACTCGCCATGAATACAAGAGGCTTATTCCGGCATCTTTACCCTTTCTCCCTTCACTGGGTGCTCAGCAGCCAATCAGCTAAGAGATTACATCATTTTATACAGCCAGTGCCGGATAAGAGGTGACAATTCCTCATGCATATAAATCCTGTTCTCATACACAACTGCAATTCCTTTATTGCAGATTCTACTAGATAAACCCTGCTCAGTTGAAATATGATCTCGCACTCAAGTCTAAAAGTATAGAAGCTGTATGGTTTTCTATATCTTATTTCCCTTAGCATGCTTCAGTTACACAGCTAATGTTACTTCAATAATCAATAGTAAAACGTCTTTCATCAGTGGGACACCTTTCATTTTGTACATTAAGCTGGGATCAGCTTTTGATTTTAGCCAACCAATAAATACTGCATAATACAAAGTACAATATTGTTGCTCGTGTCACTGAAAAGATTTTTTAATTGCTGGCCTACAGCACAGCTGTTCTGATAGAACTACACAAGCTTGAGCTTTGGGTTCTATGCTGCTGAAGCTGAGATTTCAGTAATGAATACCAATGAACAGGGCGGGGACCAGTTGTGTTGTTTTGCATCCCAATCAGTTTCTCAAAGCCTTTACACACAATAAAATCTTATTAAGTATCAAAAGTAGAGATTTTTTTAATATTCAATTCTGGAGACACATTTATTCAGTTTCACTATGCTAAAGGACAGTACAGAATTCAAAAACAATTTACAGGTTCTGTAATGAAATGAACAAATACTAAAAGCCTTACAAATTAATTTGAAATTGTAACAAATTTAGCAATCTATCAGAAACCATTCAAGCTTTGTACTTAACTGTATTTAAGAACTTAATAGTATGCATAAAACCTAATGCTAGTTAAGAATCTATCAAATGGCATGGGGATGGGAAAAGAGGATTAAAAAGAACAAGATTCCTCTTTAATACCCCATTTATATTATAGAACTGCTTTCAGTGGCAAGAGTTCCACAATATGAGGTGACTATGACATATCTTCATCAATGTTAATGGAAGCCAGCAACATCGAGTGTGCCTACGGTTTGCAGCTATTTAAGTTTTGCATCCACATTGCTTTATCCCTAGAAGCAGCGAATAAAAGGTGTTTTTTCCTGCTCACAGAGAAATGTATGCTGCTCAATTTATTATGAAGTGCAGTAATTTAATATATGGCACAATCTTATTCTGCCATACATCACCTCAGCCAAGATGATGGATATGGGAGTGTGTCCAAACTCCTGCCAATGATGCACTAAATCCATTTACAAATGCATTTGTAAGACTTGACAGACTCTACTCTCCAACCATCATTTCCATGTGGTAAAGCACCAAGACTGGTATTCAGCATGTTTCGAGAACTGAGATCCACAAGTCTTTGTGAATTTACACTTCAAAATGTAGCACATTCATGCTCTAATGTGCAACATTGCCTTGTTTCTATTTTTGATTTGAACAGGGGAAATATCAAATTTATAAATTTATGTACAGTAACTTGAAATCATTTTAATTTATCCTTTATAAAATAATAAAATAGAATATCCTTTTTGTGCATTAAAGCAGCGTTTCAGAAAATTTACCAAACAGTTAACTAGTTTAAACAGAAACTTAATTCTTTAAATTTAGTCTTTTGAAATGTTGGTCATGCTGCCTAAATAATGCAGATTAACTGTAGAAGACAACCAGAACCAATTAGTCAATGTTTAGATGTGCAGTGAAACAAACTTGGAGATCATTTTAGAATACAAATCCACCTTCATTCAACCTGGGAGTACTTAGCTCCTGTAAATAACATTAACAAAAGTAAATTTGAAATACTGCCACACAGAATCTCAAGCATCATAAGGAACACAATTAATCTATGAACGAACAAAAGCTAGATGTATTTCTTGCCAAATGTAAAGTTTTTTTACTGCCATATTTCTTCAATTTTATTCTGCCGTAATCATTCCACTTATTTGTGCTGTTCTTACTCTTATTTTGGTGTTCACACCATGGTCAATTTTCTCTCTCTCTCAGCACCATTGGTGTGCAGCTGAACAACACAGATCGGAAAAGCACTGGTCTGATCCCTAGTCTAGATTTGAGTGAATGAATCTCAGCAATGGGAGTGTAACTGGCCTTAGCGCTCACATGCTTAAAAGGCAGAAAATGGAATACAGGGTTCCCATTCCTGATTGGTTACTTTCTGGTCATTGCAAGAAAACATGGTTTGTAAATGAGACAGGGTCAGCTCAGCTCATTCTTTCAATCACTCCCATTTCAAACAGACCATCAATACCCGTCTTAAAAATGGCCATATGGGTGAGGTTCTGGAGTTCTGCCAACACACATGGAAACATACCAGTCAAAAATGCCTAAAGGAAAGAGAAATTGAGAGAAAAAAAAATGGTTTTCCAATTTTTCCTCAGAATCTTAGAAATTTACAGCACGGAAGGAGGCCATTTCAGCCCATCGTGTCCGTGCCAGCCGACCAAGAGCTATCCAGCCTAATCCCACTTTCCAGGTCCGTGGCCCTGTAGGTTACAGCACTTTAGGTGCACATCCAAGTATGTTTTAAATGTGGTGAGGCTTTCTGCCTCTACCACCCTTTCAGGCAGTGAGTTCCAGACCGACACCACCCTCTGGGTGAAGAAATTTCCCCTCATATCACCTTTAAGCCTCTCTCTCTCCCCCCCCTACATAACTTTAAATCTATGCCCCATGGTTATTAACTCCTCTGCCAAGGGAAACAGGTCCTTCCTATCCACTCTATCCAGGCTCCTTATAATTTTATACACCTCAATCAGGTCTCCCCTCAGCCTCCTCTGTTCCAAAGAAAAAAGACCCAGCATCTCCAATCTTTCCTCATAGCCAAAATTCTCCAGTCCAGGCAACATGCTTAGAAATCTTCTCTGCACCCTTTCCAGTGCAATCACATTTTTCCTGTAATGTGGTGAACAGAACGGCACACAGTACTCCAGCTGCGGCCAAACCAGTGTTTTATACAGTTCAAGCATAACCTCCTTGATCTTATATTCCATGCCTCGACTAATAAAGGCAAGTATTCCATATGCCTTCTTAACCACCTTATCTACCTGGCCTGCTACCTTCAGGGATCTGTGGACCTGCACTCCACAAAGGTCCCTTTGTTTCTCTACACTTTTCATACCATTTAATGCGTATTCCCTTGCCTTGTTAGACCTCCCCAAATGCATTAGCTAACACTTATCCAGATTGAATTCCATTTGCCACTGTTCCACCCACCTGACCAGTACATTGATTTCTTCCTGCAGTCCGCAGCTTTCTTCTTCATTATCAACCACACAGCCTATTTTAGTGTCATCTGCAAACTTCTTAATCATGCCCCCAACATTCAAGTCCAAGTCATTTATATATACCACAAAAAGCAAAGGACCTAGTACTGAGTCCTGCGGAACCCCACTGGAAACATTCTTCCAGTCACAAAAACACCCATCAACCATTATCATTTGTTTCCTTTCTTTGAGCCTCCTTCTATTGATATAATCAATTTCAAGAAAAATGCCAACACATGACAGATTTCTACCACTCTACATTATGTGCTTTTAGAATGGAATTATTCTGACGGTTTGGAGATAAGAATCCCTCAGTTAAACCTATTTTCTTCAAGGTCAGCCTCAAAGTCCAGGGCAAAATTGTGACAGAGGTCAACACACACTCATCTTTGAGGATTTTCTCAGCCCACAGTTATCAGAATTATAACACCCTGCCTGAGCCTTCTGCAGAGTTCTCAGGAACTGAATGAAGAGACAGAATCCATCCATAAAACTCCCTCCCGTAAGATACTTGTTAGAAACTAAAGATGCCTAAAAATGTATATGGTTATGCGATTAAAACTGTGACGTGAAAAATGCTGTGTTTAAATGGTTATATTCAAATTGCAGACGAAAAGTCTCCTCGGACCAGATAGATGCTTAGAAATGCTAACGTCTTGGTTTCCTGTGGATGTATGGCTTCTTTGTACTATGTACTATATACAATCTCCCTGTTGCTAAGCAATTAACTGTTGTTTTTAAAGTTAAGACTTGAACAGTGTTAATGTATTTTATGTCTAATGCTAAGGTAGGATTTGAAGTTAGCTTAACAGAACCGCTTGCGTAGATAATGGAAGAAAGTTGGTAGGATTTAGCAAATAAACACACGGCAGTTTGCTACGTCACAAAGGAGGTAACACTCTGAAGCGAACAGGTTTCTGGCTTTGGCCTTCTGGCATCAAAGGCAGGATAGGGATGAAATGAATAAGATACGAATTTCAAAGAACGAACCCAGAGAAAGTGTAAACAAAGACAGACATGTGGCCAAAAACTTTAGGGTGGGCTTTGACACAAGAATCGAGACATAGAACTAGAAGCCTAATTGGGTATTAATGTTTTCGGGGAACTTCTACAAGTCAAAAGGTCTTGTCGATATCCCGGTTCAGGCCCACTCCTAAACATAGGATAAACGTAAGCCTCCTTAAGGTTGTCCTCACAGACAGGAGAGAGAGGAGGCTCCAGACAGGAGAGAGAGAGAGAGAGAGAGAGAGAGAGAGGTTCACAGACGGGAGAGAGAGAGAAGTTCTAGACGAAAGGAAGAGAATTGCTCACGTTTGTCATCCGTCTGTCCGATCAGATCAGTATCAACTACTTGCCACGATCGTTTGTTTTTGCTGTATAACTAATGTGTAATATTCCATCTTAAAATCTGATTAAACACAATATACCCAACCATATTGGTTTTCACTCGAACCTGATTATTTAAAATAACCAAAGATAGCTGTAGAGAGGTTATTGCTAATACACTGTTGAAACGAATTTCTCTAACTCTGAATTCCATCACAGAATATGTTAAGCCTCTTCTGTTGAGAAGCATCTGCATCAAACCAATTCTACAGTAATGGTAATCAAATGATAGCCACCTGGGAACCTCCTGCAAACATTCACACATATCCTGACACACTGGACAGTACACCTGTCCTAAATTTTCAGCATTAGGAAAAATAACCAAAAGAATAGTTGGTGATGGGTATTGAGATGGTTCTCAAAAAAGTAACAAGACATAGGAATTTGGGAAAGGGGTTCTAGAGAGTAGGACTGAGACAACTCAAGACTGTTGCCATCACTGATAGAGTGGAGGGAGGAATGCAAAGGAGGCCAGAGCCTGAAAACCAAAGGGCACAAATTGGGATGCACAAATGGAAGAGATAGGGCAAGGCAAGGTCATGGAGGATATGTAAAAAAAGAATGAGGATTGTGAATTTAAAAATTTTGTGAATCAAGTATTGATAGTTAAGTCTAGCTGTTGAGATGAATTGCGATTTCTCTGGACAATAAATCAAAATGGTTTTGATATTTCAGCCCTTTAAGGGTATAATTCAATGGGTGAAAAACTTTAGCTCAGTTTTGTTGTATTCCATATAAACCATCTTTCTCTCCATTAAATCAAGTGATTCTTCCTTCCAAGCTCCAAATACGCTATCTGAGAAACACTGCCCTCTTCCCTGCATCTTTACTGGGCTGAAATGAAGACTTATCACACTATCTCCTACTCTCATTCCTTTGCAGGACTTAAAACTGTGGAGCACCATCATTTGAGGCCTCCCCTTTTTTCTGCAATCTTCTGACTTATAGATTCACAAGCTCATCACCAATACACTACTTGATTCACTATGTCTTTTTGCCTGAAATGCCCAACAATGTTGAATTTAAGCTATTCAAGATTCCTCAAAAAAATAGGACTTGTGAAAAATCTGCTTTATCATCATCTTGAGATAATTGGAAAACATTAATCACACCAAAAAAGCAAGGACACACTGCAACCACAGAACAACATTTAATATGGAAATTTGATGACCTGAAAATGGAGCTTTAAACATCTAAGTAAGTTTATAAAATACAAAATGCAAGTACGGAAATATCCATCAAAAAAACGGAAGGTTTTTTTTTACATAAAATTACTTGGATTTATGTTCTACATGTATCTCAATTCACATCAAGGACTAGTCTTACCTATAAACAGATGAACATGAAAATAAGATAAGCGGCTGCCATTTTTGAGGCATGATTTCCGAAGAATGCGAGACAGAGTCAAGAAAAGGTCCTAAAAAATGCCCTCAAAACAGAATTTCCAGCAGCCTTATTTAAAAAAAAATTGTTCAAGGATGTGGGCGTCGCCAGCATTTATTACCCATCCTTAATTGCCCTGGAGAAGGTGATGGTGAGCTGCCTTCTTGAACTGCTGCAGTCCTTGTGGTGAAGGTACTCCAACAGTGCTGTTTGGGAGGGAATTCCAGGATTTTGTCCCAGCAACGATGAAGGAATGGCGATATATTTCCAAGTCAGGATGGTGTGCAACTTGGAGGGGAACTTGCAGGTGATGGTGTTCCCATGCACCTGCTGCCCTTGTCCTTCTCGGTGATGGAGATCTGTTGCTGAAGAAGCCGTAACGAGTTGCTACAATGCATCTTGTAGATGGTACACACTGCAGCCACAGTGCGCCGGTGGTGGAGGGAGTGGATGTTGACGGTGGTGGATGGAGCGCCAATCAAGTGGACTGCTTTGTCCTGGATGGTATCAAGCTTCTGGAGTGTTGTTGGAGCAGCACTCATCCAGGCACTCCTGACTTGTGCCTTGTAGATGGTGTAAAGGTTTTGGGGAGTCAGGAGGTGAGAAACTCGTCACAGAACACCCAGCCTCTGACACGCTCTTGTTGCCACAGTATTTATGTGGCTGATCCAGTTAGGTTCTGGTCAATGGTGACTCCCAGGAGGTTGATGGTGGGGGATTCAGCGATGGCAATGCTATTGAATATCAAGGGGAGGTAGTTAGACTCTCGCTTGCTGGAGATGATCATTGCCTTGCACTTGAGTGGCGCGAATGTTACTTGCCACGAATCAGCCCAAGCCTGAAAGTTGTCCAGGTCTTGCTGCATGCAGACATGGACTGCTTCATTTTCTGAGGAGTTGTGAATGGAACTGAGCACTGCAATCATCAGCGAACATCCCCAGTTCTGTCCTTATGATGGAAAGAAGGTCATTGATGAAGCAACTGAAGATGGCTGGGCTACGACACTGCCCTGAGGAACTCCTGCAGCGAAATCCTGGGCCGTGCTGATTGACCTCCAACAACCACAACCATATTCCTTTGTGTTAGGTATGACTCCAGCCAGGAGAGTTTCCCCCTGATTCCCACTGACTTCAATTTTACGAGGGCTCTTTGATGCCACACTCGGTCAAATGCTGCCTTGATGTCAAGGGCAGTCACTTTCACCTCACCTCTGGAATTCAGATCTTTTATCCATGTTTAGACCAAGGCTGGAGCCGAGTGGTCCTGGCGGAACCCAAACTGAGCATCGGTGCGCAGGTTATTGGTGGGTAAGTGCTGCTTGATAGCACTGTCGATGGCACCTTCCATCCCTTTGCTGATGATTGAGAGTAGACTGATGGGGCGATAACTGGCCGGATTGGATTTGTCCTATTTTTTGTGGACAGGACATATACCTGGGCAGTTTTCCACATTGTCGGGTAGATGCCTGTGTTGTAGCTGTACTGGAACAGCTTGATTAGAGGCGCAGCTAGTTCTGCAACACAAGTGTTCAGCACTGCAGCGTGATGTTGTCAGGGCCAATAGCCTTTGGTGTAGCCAGTGTGCTCAATCGTTTCTTGATATCACATGGAGTGAATGAAATTGGCTACTGGGATGGTGGAGACCTCAGGAGGAGGCTGATATGTACCATCCACTCGGCACTTCCCAGTTGAAAATGTTTGCAAACGCCTTGTCTTTTGCACTTGCGTGCTGGGCTCCGCCATCATGGAGGATGGGGATATTCATGGAGCCTCCTCCTCCCCCCCCATTAGTCGTTTAATTGTCCACCACCACTCACGACTGGATGTAACAGGACTGCAGAGCTTTGATCTGATCCATTGATTGTGGGATCACTTAGTTCTGTTTATTGCATGCTTCTTCTGCCGCCGAACTTTAAGAAACAGAAGAGGCTAAATTCTAAGTTTCATAGATACTCAAACGAAACAGACAATTCAATTTTCTTCGCAGAGCCAGGTGGTCAAGCCACAACTTAAGAGGTAGTAACACAGATTTTCTAACAAGGCAAAATCGGCAGCATACTCTGTAATTTTAGTGTCTAGCACGCCAATCTCGCCATTGATAACTTCCACATTAGCAGCGAAGCCAATAGCCCATGTATTGATTGCGCCTTAACAGTGCCTCATTTTTCCACTCTATTGCAAACATCTTTTTCACTAAATTAATGATAAATGTTGGTAGATATGAACATTTACTGGGTTTGTAAATTTCAGGAAAGTTTGTTTGAATCCATGATTGGTCAGAGATCTGTGTTCCATGAGTTATTGATCAAAATATTTGAACAACTGGCCCCCACAATTCGATTCTTCCATGTCATGCGGCAACTCAAGTTTCAAAAGAGAAGGAAGACAAATAACCAGGATGATCTTCATGTGCCTGACTGTTAAGACTTTGATTGCAATTCCTAGTAAGGGATCATTGAATCGGTCTTAAATTGTTATTTTTCATGGACCGCTGACAACCATCAGATATAGACTGCTCATACCATGGATTTCACTTTGCAATCTAAAACAGAGTTATCAACTAATTAATCAACTAACCTAAAAATAAATTCCATGTGTTGTAAAGATAACTGACAAAATTAGCAGTGAACATTTCATGCAGGGCTGAGTACCATTAATGTATTCAGAATACACTTAGGGAGCGATTGTACGACCATTGCTGCATATGTATGACTATAGACACACACTATCTATCTATTATAGTCGAATTGAATCTTGATAAAGGCATAATTTGTTTGCCAAGAAATGTTAGTCTGGGACTGTGCTGTCAAGGATAAGAGTTGTCGCTGTAGTTCTTCAGATAGTACAGGTGAGATGCTTTATTCGGTTTGATTTTATTTTGGCTCTTTGTTTTCCATATTGATCTTGGAGCAAGAAATCATGGCACTGCCAGGCCACTTAGGCCATTATTTAAGCCAAAGTGGCAGCGGCGTGAAAAGTGGCTTAAATGCAGGAAAATCGTGATCATCGTTGGTTGTAATGGAGGCAGGCCTATGACAGTTACCTAAACTGCTTTCAGTGCGGGTAATAGCAGAGTGGCACAAAACTTCACAATTTCCACTCACTTCCGTGCCGTTCAAAGTCTCAATGACATAGGTGCGCTATTACGGTGGTGCAAGCCCCCAAGAAAATCTGGCAGGAGACAAAAAAAACTGCCACTTTTATTTGGAGCTGTTTGGCTGTTACTGAAGACCGAGAAGTTATGGGTATACACGAGCCACTTGACATGTCTTGGGGTGTTGGTTTGCTCCACGGTTAATGTGGAGTCATTATAATTCTATGATTGAAAGGGCGAACTCTTGAAATACACATCTTTTTGGCTTGGTTAAGGATAAATTGAATAAGTATATTTGAGAATCAAAAAGGTATAAAAAGATGATAGGCCCGACTTTGGTGGACCGTCCAATTCTCGGTGGTCAGTCAATCTTCACCGCCCGGTACCACTGGGGCGGAGTGCTGGCAACATTGGTCCGGGCGGTCCTGAGCGGTGCATCAGCGGAGTTCGACGGACGGTGTGCTCCGGCAGTGCAGGATAAGTTGTCTGGAACTCGCGCTCTTCCATTGACCTCCGTCTCTCTCCTCCCCCACCCCACCGCCACCCCCCTCCCCCCCGCCTGCGAAGAGCAGTCTGGCCTGGTATGTCTCCAGGTAAGTTTAGATTGTTAATTATGTTGTGCAATGTTTTTGATGTATTTATAATACTTATATTGTTATTTATTTATTTACGCGTTTTGCTGGGGGGTGGGCGGAATAGATCTTTAGATCTCTGGGGGGGGGGGGGTAGGGTGGCAAGAGAGAAATAGATCGCTGAGGGGGGGCGGGGGCAGGGAGAGAACATTGTAGTTTACATACCACCGACATAAAACCACCCTTTTTTCAGACGGTGTACAACTCCGGCGGTATGCTACTAATGTTGGACTTTTGGGCGGGCTGCAGGGTGCTCCGTGTGGGCTGACGGAATGCATACCGCCCGATGGTATGTCGCGAATGAATTTCCCACCGGGCGGTATGTAGGTATTTTTTGATCAATTTCGCGATTTTGGGTGTTTTGTTGGTGGTCTGTGGGAGGTACGTCCAACAATTTCGGCCCAGTTGTTTTTGAAACAAATGTGCTGTGAAAGATCGATGAGAAAGCACCCCGGTGCTTCCTGAAAAGGGGAGGAGAAAGTGAGTATGAGTGCAAAAAATTACAGGAGTTGAGAGAGACTTGCAGACAATGCAACCAGATGTTTAAGTATATCACTTGGATATACAAGTTTCCCCAAGAACAAAGGGAAGCAAAATTTGATCTAACTCTACTCCAAATATAGCTACCAACATGCAAGGTAGATCTACCCAGGAAAAAGATGATCTAAGAAGGAACGGATACAACTAAAGAAAGAACTTCACTGGTCTGACACCCCAAAGGATGCCAATCCAACCAACTCTACTGTGCAAATGCAGAAGGATGAAATTGTACAAGCTTTATCAATGACTCCAGGAGCTAGGAGCATTACATTATAAACTGAACTAATTATAACTGGAATATATACTAAGCACTTGCTATTTCAATATGATAACTTCACAGCTGTATAAGGAATCTAACCACATACTCATCTCACTGACAATGTTCTTGGACATACAGCTTAATATCAAGCTTGTTCATCAGCTCAGTTACTGCATGTTTCTACAGAATTGCCTTTGTAACCTCAATTATTCATTCCTTCAATTAACAATATCTCCCGAAATAGTGAATGTAATTTGGACTTGATGATGCAAGATGATTCCAGCAGACAAAATTTAGGTATCTTGTACTTGCTTAGACATAAACCAGACTGTAAAGCCCAAAGGGGTTAAGGACTCATCTGGTGTATTTTGATTAATGTAATATTGTTTACTAGTTCCAATATTTTTGTAGCACAGAACTTATAACTATACACAGCATGAAAATAATGGTATGCAATACAAAATTACCAATGTTAAATTGTAGCTCTAACTGGGGCAGAGGTGACTCCTCTTACAAGAGACACATCACTTCCATTTTCTGGGATTTCGACCCCGTATCCTGTCCATCACCAAGACAGCCAATTCCACCTCTGTAACATCGTCCATATCCGCCCTGCCTCAACTCAACTGCTGCTGAAACTCTCATCCATTCCTGTGTTACATCTAAACTCGACTATTCCAAAGCTCTCATGGCCGGCCTTCCACCTTGCGCCCTCCGTAAACTTGAGTTCAACCAAAACTAAGCTGCCCGTATCCTAACTCAAGTCCCCTTCACCCATCACCAATGTTCCCTCTAATTTTTTTTTGGTGCATGGCCCTTTTAACGGGCTGTGCGGCCCATTCAAATTTCCACGCATGCGCAATTTTTCCATTCAAAAGCCAGTGGCCGACCTGCACGGGACCTCCAGACCGCTGCAGATCTGAACAGGAACACTGCCCATCACCCATGTGCTTACTGATCTACATTGGCTCCCTGTCTGGCAACGC
This sequence comes from Pristiophorus japonicus, assembly GCF_044704955.1. Taxonomy (NCBI): domain Eukaryota; kingdom Metazoa; phylum Chordata; class Chondrichthyes; family Pristiophoridae; genus Pristiophorus; species Pristiophorus japonicus. The sequence continues at coordinate 344,100,957 of NC_091977.1, read as the reverse complement.
CTCGATTTTAGAATTCTTGTATCTTTATTTTCAAATCCCTCCATGGCCTCACTCCTCCCTATCTCTGTAACCTCTACAACCCTCCAAGATCTCTGCGCTCCTCCAATTCTGGCCCCATGCGCATCCCCGAATTTCATTATTCCACCATTCGCGGCTGGGTTTCGAATGCCGAGGCCGTAAAGCTCTAGAATTCCCTTCCTAAACCCGCTTAGCCTCTCTACCTGTCTCATCCTTAAAACCTCTCTCTTTGACCAAGCTTTTGGTCATCTGTCCTAATATCTCGTGTCAAATTCTGTATGATAACACTTCTGTCTTAGGATGTTTTACTACAATGAAGGTGCTATATAAGTGCTGTTGGTAACATTTAAAATCTGCTGTTTTTGTGTTGTAGCTTCTCTCTGACTCTTTTCCATTTCCAGACCCAACTTTCTTTTGAGCTCCCCTCCCCCCACCCCTCAATTCTTTTTGCTTCTGTCTTCTCTTTACAGTTAAGAGCTGGTGGCTGACATGGCTGGGCAAAGAGGTGCTGACAGCTGGAGGTTGAATTTTCCAATGAGGGTTGCAACGAAAATGCAGCTTTCCTGTGACCTTCCCCTCTTCCTAATACCACTCATTTTTTTTAAAAACATGATCACAAATTAGAATTGGAAAGACACTGTGTGCACCTCCTGGTCAGCTTAATATGCTCGCCGAAAGTTTTAGAACACAAGATAAAGTCTACAACTGTGTAAATTCAGTACAGACCATCATTTTCTATTTGAAAAATAAAATACCCAGTATAAACTTTATCTGAATAATTTTGAAAAATTGAGCACAAACTGCTAGAAACTGAAGGAAATGTAATCCAGAGATTGAGTAAATTAAATGATATTGATTACAGTCTGGGAGGTTGGGCACATTGTACTGCTCAAAATTAGAGCTCAAGAGATTGGGGGTAATCATGGGGATAAGCATGGATTGAGGATTGGTTAATGGGCAGAACAGAGAGTAGGAATAAACGGGTCATTTTCGTATTGATAGGCTGTAACTAGTGGGGTGCCACAAGGATCAATGCTTGGGCTACAGCAATTTACAAATGCCAAAACTTAGATGAGGGGACTGAGTGCAACGTATCCAAGTTTGCTGACGATACAAAGCTAGGTGAGAAAGTAAGTTGTGAGGAGGACGTAAAGAGGCTACAAAGCGATGTAGACAGTTTAAGTGATTGGTCAAGTACGTGGCAGATAAAATAAATGTGTAGACGTTTAAAGTTAACATTGGTAGGAAAAATAGGAAAGCAGAATATTTTTTAAATGGTGAGATTACAAAATGTTGATATTCAAAAAGGGACCTGGGTGTCTTTGTACATAAATCACAGGAAGTTAACATGCAGGTGCAGTGACAATTAGGGAAAAAAAATGTATGTTATCCTTTATTGCAAAATGATTTGAGTACAAGAGTAAAGAAGTCAATGCAATTATATCATCATCATAGGTGGTCCCTCGAACGAGGATGACTTGCTTCCACGAGTTCACAGGTGTTTCGATGAAGGACCCGATGTTCCAGTCCTGAACTCCAATTGAGGGGGTGGAAGGTACCCGTGTTTGAATTTTTTTTGACGTGTGGTGACCGTTGCACACCAGCCACCACACGGGCTTGACAGAGCTAGGTCTTGGTCCAATGGCAAGGATTAACCAAGACGACTGGAGACTTGCTCTACTGCACAGACCTAGCGCGCACACATATCGCAGTGTGGGCTGGCCCGTGCTGCCCCTGGGCCCTCGGCTCTTCTGGGCCCCGTACCCTCATCTGTTGCACCTCCACCACGATCTCTCGTTGCTCATCCGCCCCGATCTTCCCACTCCTCTGTACCTGGGCCCTGCCGATGTTCCTGCCCACGCTGCAAAATGGTGACCAGGGTTTTGTTGACGTCACCCAGTCGCCCATCTCAAAATCGGCGCACACTTGGAGCAGCTCGCGCTGGAGGTTGAAGTGGTATGCCGCTCCAGTTCTTATAGCCCGATCTGCGGAGCTGTTCTGTCGCAGGTCAGGGGGGGCCACGATGTCCCAGGCCCGCTGCTCCAGCTCTTTTATAGCCGGACCTGCGGAGCTGTTCTACATAAGAATATAAGAAATAGGAGCAGGAGCAGGCCATACGACCCCTCGAGCCTGCTCCGCCATACAATAAGATCATGGCTGATCTGATCATGGACTCAGTTCCACTTCCCTGCCCGCTCCCCTTATCCTTTTATCCTCTTATCGTTAAAGAAACTGTCTATTTCTGTCTTAAATTTACTTAATGTCCCAGCTTCCACAGCTTTCTGAGGGAGTGAATTCCACAAATTCACAACCGTCAAGAAATTTCTCCTCATCTCAGTTCTAAATGGGCGGCCCCGTATTCTAAAATCATGCCCTCTAGTTCTAGTCTCCCCCACCAGTGGAAACATCCTCTCTGCATCCACCTTGTCAAGCCCCCTCATAATCATATACGTTTCGATAAGATCACCTCACATTCTTCTGAATTTCAATGAGTAGAGGCCCAACCTACTCAACCTTTCCTCATAAGTCAACCCCCTCATCTCCGGAATCAACCTAGTGAACCTTCTCTGAACTGCCTCCAAAGCAGGTATATCCTTTTGCAAATATGGAAACCAAAACTGCACGCAGTATTCCAGGTGTGGCCTCACCAATACCCTGAACAACTGTAGCAAGACTTCCCTGCTTTTATACTCCATCCCCTTTGCAATAAAGGCCAAGATTCCATTGGCCTTCCTGGTCACTTGCTGCACCTGCATACTATCCTTCTGTGTTTCATGCACAAGTACCCCCAGGTCACGCTGTATAGCAGCACTTTGCAATCTTTCTCCATTTAAATAATAACTTGCTCCTTGATTTTTCTGCCAAAGTGCATGACCTCACACTTTCCAACATTATATTCCATCTGCCACATTTTTGCCCACTCACTTAGCCTGTCGATGTCCTTTTGCAGCTTTTTTATGTCCTCCTCACACATTGCTTTTCCTCCCATCTTTGTATCGTCAGCAAACTTGGCTACGTTACACTCAGTTCCTTCTTCCAAGTCGTTAATATAGATTGTAAATAGTTGGGGTCCCAGCACTGATCCCTGCGGCACCCCACTCATTATTGATTGCGAACCAGAGAATGAACCATTTATCCCGACTCTCTGTTTTCTGTTTGTTAGGCAATCTTCTATCCATGCTAATATATTACCCCCAACCTCGAGAACTTTTATCTTGTGCAGTAACCTTTTATGTGGCACCTTGTCAAATGCCTTCTGGAAGTCCAAACACAACACATCCACTGGTTCCCCTTTATCCACCCTGTTCGTTACATCCTCAAAGAATTCCAGAAAATTTGTCAAACATGACTTGCCCTTCATAAATCCATGCTGACTCTGCCTGACCAAATTTTACTTTTCCAAATGTCCTGTTACTTACTGCTTCTTTAATAATGGACTCCAACATTTTCCCAACCATAGATGTTAGGCTAACTGGTCTATAGTTTACTGCTTTTTGTCTGCCTCCTTTTTTGAATAGGGGCGTTACATTTGCAGTTTTCCAATCTGCTGGGACCTCTCCAAAATCTAGGGAATTTTGGTAAATTACAATCAATGCATCCACTATCCCTGCTGCTAGTTCTCTTAAGACCCTCGGATGCAAACCATCAGGTCCAGGGAATTTATCTGCCTTTCGTCCCATTATCTTACTGAGTACCACCTCCTTCGTGATTGTGATTGTGTTAAGTTCCTCCCTGACTATAGCCCCTTGACTATCCACTGTTGGAATATTGTTAGTGTCCTCGACCGTAAAGACTGATACAAAATACTTGTTTTGAGTTTCTGCCATCTCCATGTTCCCCATTACTAATTCCCCGGTCTTGTCCTCTAAGGGACCAACATTTACTTTAGCCATTCTTTTTCTTTTTATATACCTACAGAAAGTCTTGCTATCTGTTTTTAGATTTTGTGCTAGTTTACTTTCATAGTCTATCTTTCCTTTCTTAATCATTTTTTTTAATCATTCTTTGCTGGTTTTTAAAAGCTTCCCAATCTTCTGTCCTCCCACTAGTTTTGGCCACTTTGTATGCCCTTGTTTTTAATCGGATACCATCCTTTATTTCTTTTCTCTTTTCTCTTGCACCCTTTCCTCCTTACTGGAATATATCTTTCTTGCAAGTTGTGAAATATCTCTTTAAATGTACACCACTGTTCGTCAACCGTCCTACACTTCAATCTATTTTCCCAGTCCACTTTAGCCAACTGAGCCCTCATACCTTCATAGTCTCCTTTATTTAAGCTTAGTACACTGGTTAGAGATCCAACTTTCTTGCCCTCCAACTGAATTTGAAACTCAATTATGCTATGATCACTCATTCCAAGGGGATCCTTTACTCGGAGATTGTTTATTAATCCTGTTTCATTACATAGGACCAGAATTAAAATAGTCTGCCCCCTGGTTGGTTCCGTTACATACTGCTCAAGGAATCCGTCCCTTACTCACTCTCTGAACTCTTCCTCAAGGCTACCCTGACCAATTTGATTTATCCAAATAATATGGAGGTTAAAATCACCCATGATTATTGCTGTTCCCTTTTTACAAGCCCCCACTATTTCCTGGTTTATGCTCCGACCAACAAAGTTGCTAGTTAGGGGGCTTATATAGTACGCCCATCAGTGACTTTTTCCCCTTATTATTCCTTATGTTTCAACATCCTATGCCTTTGAGCATATATCGTTTCTCACTATTGCAGTGATTCCATCCTTTATCAATAGAGCTATCTCACCTCCTTTTCCTTTCTGTCTGTCCTTCCGGATTGTCACATACCCCTGAATATTTAATTCCAAGTCCTGGTCACCTTGCAACCAACGTCTCTGTAATGACTATCAGATCATACCCATTTGTCTCAATTTGTGCCGTCAACTCATCTATTTTGTTGTAAATGCTGCGTGCATTTAGACAAAATGCCTTTAAATTTCTCTTGCAGATCAGGGGGCCACGATGTCCCAGGCCCGCCGCTCCGGCTCTTTTATAGCCCGACCTGCGGAGTTGTTCTCTCACAGGTTGGGGGGCCATGATAATGCAATTATATATGGCCTTGGTGAGACCACACCTGGAGTACTCTCTACAGTTTTGGACTTGTCTTAAAGAGAGTGCAACCAAGATTCACCAGACTGATTCTTGGGATGGGGGGGGGGATTGTCCTATGAGGAGAGATTGGGTAAACTTGGCCTCTCTTCCCGAAGAGGTAATCTCATTAAGAATTGTATATGTTTCAAAGGGCTTGAGAGGGTATAAACTGGGAAGCTATTTCTCCTGGCTGGGGAGTCTAGAACTAGGGATCACAATTTCAGAATAAGGGGTTGACCATTTAGGACAGAGATGAGGAGAAATATCTTAAAGCAAAAGGTTGTAAATCTTTGAAATTCTCTATCCCAGAAAGCTGTGGATGCTCAGTCATTGAGTACATTCAAGGCAGAGATCGACTGATTTTTGTATACTAAAGGAGTCGAGGGATATGGGAATAGTGCGGGAAGGTGAAGTTGAGGTCAATGATCAGCCATGATCTTATTGAAGGGTGCCGAATGGCATACTCCCACTCCTATTTCCTATGTTCTTATGTTCAAGTAAAAACTTTAATCAAGTCATTAAAAGAGACACAAGACAAAATCATTGCATAAATTTAATCATGTTATTTTAAATATGTAATTACTTTGGATTTTAAATTTTTTTTCAACATTTTGGACCTAGAAGTTTCAGTTACTGAGGAAAAAGTGGCAGATGAATTTGAATTGGAAGATGACAATAAATCAGGAAAGTGAAGATGACCAAGCAAAATTCAATGCGGAATAATGAGAATGGAATTTAGAATTGGGAAAAGCTGACAAAAACGTGAGCAAAAGTAGTGACGAGATAAAGAAAGATTTGTGGACAGGAAGATATGCGTCATATTTTTGGGCTTTTACACCGGATATTTTCTCCAGTTCAGTGTCACTGGCCACTCCCGGGATCAAATCTCATGTCCCCCTACAATCAAGAGTGTGTGCTTTTTGTGCCCAAAGTCATGATAAACGATAGCAGAACATAGAGATAACAACTGTAGACCCTGTCTGAACCTTTAAGCTCAGTGTCTTTTCTTTAAGAAATAATCTGAGTAACTGTGGGCTTTTTACACTTCGAACTATAAGTAATCACAATTATAAATGTAATGCATTTTTGAAACAACATGTTTGGAGCACATTGATGAGTTGGGTGGGGCAAAACGTGAAGAAATGCAACAACAAATACAAGGATTTTAAAGTTGATCCATGAGAGAATGGAAGGTCAGCAAAGACAGGTGATGGGACTGGGAACTTGTGTGGGTGAGAATGCAGGCTACTTAGTTTGAATGAACTGAAATTTGCGATGAGTGAGCTGGAGAAGCCAGTAGGAGAGAGCAGGAGAGAAGTTAAGGTTTCCGCAGAAAAAGGGAGCAGTAGGAGCAGACGCAGGCGATGTTAGAGGTAGAGGAACGTGGCCATAATACTGGAAGATAGGTGAGGAAAGAAGCTCATTTTAGAGAAGAGCAGAACACTGAGGTTTCACACATCATGAATTGGGTGCAAATAGGATTCGGTTTTGCCAACATTGACTGGAGAAAAATTGAGCTTATCAGGGTCTCAATGTTGGACAGGCAGTTGGAGAGCATTCAGAGCTGATGCAGGAGGTGGAGAGATAAACAGAGTATCAAAGGCACATATGTGGAAGCATGTAAATCATGATCAGGAAGGGACCAAGGATGGAGTCCTGGGGTTCATTGCGAGAGGTACAGGAGGAAAAACAGTTAAGATATAACATCTTTGAATTGATTCGTAGGCGTGGAACTAGGACTGTGCACTGCTGCGTAAGTGAACAGGAGACAGATTTAAGGAGAATGGAATGATCAACCATATTCAAAAAGTAGCCGAAAGGGCAGTAGGCTAAGAAACAACAAGCCGCAGCAGACTTGAACCAGAGCAGACCCAGCACTGGGGAAAATATATGGAAGCTGTCAAAAAGAGTGTTGGAGCCTAGTTTTAAGGCAATTTGCTCCAGGACATCAAAAATAAAAGCTTTTGCAGAGAATGGAGGGGCGAAAAGCTTTTTAAGGAGGGGGACAAGGCGGTGATTTTGAAGGAAGTAGGCAGAGTGCCAGAGAACAGGGAGGATGTTAGCAAGCAGAAGAAGTTGGTTGACAGGAGCTGGGATAGAAGATGATACGAGATAGATGATGAAGATTTCATGAATTAGCGTAATGACAGCCAAGGAAGTGATGGGGGCTTAGAAAGAGGAGAAGGTAGATTTGTGGATGACTTCTATCTTTAACACAGGAAAGTCTATGAGCTATTGGCGATTAGTGGCCAAAGTGGGAATGGAGAGGGAACAAGATGTTTGGTGGTGAAGAGGGAGGAGTTTGGAGTGGTTTCTGCTCTTTAATAAGATCATGGAGTGCTCAGTATACTGATGAAGCCAGATCCAGTCGTAGACAACCAGGCTGGTCACTGGCCATGTGCATTTGAGGTTGAGGCGCATAGATCTCAGCCCCTGGAGGTGGCTGTTGTATCAGGAGCAAATAATAGGGGTGGGACATTGGTGAGGATCGAAGATGGCCAAGCACACTGAAAGTGGAGGGGACACATATGGAGATGAACGTGACCACGCTTTAGCTCTGATCACCATTCTTTCTCCTTTCCTTCAAGTCCATCCGACAGTGCACAACATAGACAAAGAGCTGAGTTCAAACCTGGCACAGAGTACATCACAAATCCACCCTCTTCACTTCCATAATAACCACCACCTCCATTCACCTCTTCGCCACTGTTGTTGCAGCCTCCATTCCGACCTGTGTCATCTCGAGATGGCTTTTTTAACCCCTTCCTTGCCAGCCTCCAAAACTCCACTCTACATAAATTTCAACTTAGTCCCACATTTCTGCAATCTATCCCATTAAGGTGACCTGCCAAACTCCACTGGATTAGAAATTGGGAGGAGATTTCGGAAATGGAGGAGATATCATTAAGGGAAGAAACTAGGGGCTGATAGACAAGAAAAATCTAAAAAGAGAGTGGGAGACGTGGCAGAGAGTAATGTCTAGGACACCACTGAAAACAAGAGTGTCCTTCAATGGCTTTGTCATGACAGGTACCGTCACACGATAGATGGGGCATTGTGCGTGGGTCACGGAATGTCAACAGGTTTATTGGGTATTAAGTGAATAATGACAGTGTCGTGACTTCCGCGTTTCATTCACTCCAATGATGTCCCTAGTCACACATACACCCAATCGGGCGTGAGATTGGAAGAACCTGATCCATCTTCCCGGAGTTCCCGCTCACCCAAGGGTCTCTCTCTCTCCTCTCCATCCCACCCCACCCCTGCCCCCCACCTCTCTCTTCCCCTCCCCCAGTCTCTCTCCTCCTCCCCCCACCCTCTCTCTCTCTCTCCCCTCCTCCTCTCCCCACCCCTCCCCGCACCTCTTTTTCTCTTCCTCCTCCTTTCCCCGCCCCCCCCCCCCACCAAAGTCTCTTTCACCTCCAATATTTTCTCTCCCACAGAAAGCCGCGAAAATGCGGCACAACTCCAGTGGCAATGAGCTCCATGTGAGACAACTCCTGCTCACAATACAAGCTCAACTTTCGGTGTCGGGTTCGAGGAGACTGCACATGTGCAGAAGGACAGGGGACGGTGTCCAGTGCGCACAGGTGCAGAAGGGTGCTCAAAAAACTAATGCAAATAATCACTCGGATATACTCCACACAAGCCTCATCCCACACTTCTTCATTTAACCCCCATCAACACATCCTTATATTCCTTTTTCCTTCATCCGCTTATTTAGCTTCCCCATAAATACATCGATGCTAGTTGCCTCAACAACTCCTTGTGGTGGCGAGTTCCACATTCTAACTACTCTCTGGGTAAAGAAGTTTCTCCTGAATTCCCTTGGATTTATGATGGACAATCTTGCTGTTATGGTTGGTAGCAAACCTGTTAATATTCAGCGACCTTATGCCAAATGCAGTTCACTTTGAAGCCTAGCAGCAGATGCGATTGTTTGTTATTTTGTATCTCCTGAGGAAGAATAACTTAAGCTATAACTACTGAAAATCTAGTGTATCGTTGCAACTGTTCACATCCATTTAATGTTTAATAAATCGGTTTGGCAGTTTATAGGCTAGGCCACTTATTGATAGTCCAAAATAATTCATATTGTAAAACATACAAGCTGCCTCTTGAAACCACAGACACTTGCAAATTACAAACTACGGCAGCCTTCAATGAACCAAGTCTGATTTAACTTAAAACAATGGACACAGCTTGACACAACTGATAAAAACACGAAGTATCTGACCTGTATGCAAGTCTAAAGAATGTGATTCCATTTCTGTTCCTGCCCATATCGGGCTCTGAATCCCCCCTGCAGACTGCTGTCCCTGCTAATCTGAATGCATCCAACCATGCACAGAGCCAGAAAGTGGGCATGTGCGCGGACCTGGAAGATTCCCACTTTTCGCGACCCCCCACCCCCAAGATGCCCATGTGCACAGACCTGGTTGGTGTGCATGCGTGCAGACCCGAAGGTATGCATGTCTGCAGACCCAACACACGGATACAGAATACAAACCTATATGGTACATTAGGGTTGTCTGTGGTCGTTGGGAACAGGTACAGGCAATGTTCCCTGTAATTTTTTTTCGGGCCGTGCGACCTATTCAAAATATCACACAAGCTCAATTTTTCGATTGAAAAGCCCCAAGCCTGTTGCGTGGGACCCCTGGAGCAGCTTACAAGAAACTTTGGGTACAGGTACATCAGTTTTGTTGCTTCTAAACTGAGGCTCCGAGCATTGTTGCAGTGGATCTTCAAAATTGATTGAAAATCTTTACCAGGAAAAATTTTGAGAAAATGGCGGTAAACTGAAGTGCAATGTTATCACTGGATCAAAAAAGTAAGCATATTGTTCAGCATGAGACGACCAGCCAAATCTTGAAGTGTAAACGTGAGCTTCTTAATGCATGTGAACACTACAACTTGACTGCTAGAAAGCAACCCTGCGACAGATCTGACCTATCCACAGTGAATACCTTGCTCATCGGTCACAATGCATCCCCATTGCACTCCTTCAACAAAGAGCCCTCCAATATCCTCTAGCTATCACCACATTCATGCTACCAATGGGTGGCTGGAGACATTCCGCAACCATCACTCCAGCTCATTCCAAGTCGTCTTAGGCGAGAGTGCCAGCGTTGACCCCAATGTTTTCCATGACTGCAAGCAGCATCTTCCGTCCATGGTCGAGTCATATGAACCAAGTGACATCTATAATGTGAACAAGACCAACACGTTTATCCAGGCCTTACCCAACAAAACCCTCACCATATCCCATGAGCAAAAATTCAAAGGATTGCATCACAGCCGCCTTTTGCTGCAATGATGTGAGGGAGTTCACCAAGCCTGTAATCATCGGCTGTGCTGTTAAGCCCAGGTATTTTCGTAACCTGGACTTATTCACTCAATCTCTGGGAGCACAACAAGAATACCTGGATTACCAGTGCAATCTTCACTTCCTCGGCGACGGACTTCAACAGTCAAATGTGCAGTCAAAAACAAGATCAGTGTGTTTGTGGATAATGTCTCCTCTCACCCTGCTGATCACCGTCTTTCTGATATCAAGCTAGTGTTCTTTCCATACAACAGCTTCTCCATTCTTCAAATGGCAAATGAATTTCAACAGAGATAAATGTGAGGTATTAGATTTTGGTAAGAAAAATGAGGTCATATATTACTTGGGAAAGAAGAATCTAAATGGGGTGGAAGAACAATGGAATCGGAGAGTACCAATACACAAATCACTAAAAGTACCGACATAGGTTAATGAGGCCCAAAAAAAGCAAACCAAGCACTTGCGTTTATTTCCAGAGGGATCGAATTGAAAAGTAGTTAAGTTATGCTAAACTTTTATCAAACTAGTGCTAGTGCTATTGGGGAGCAGTTAAACTAATATGGCAGGGGGATGGGAACCAATGCAGGGAGACAGAGGGAAACAAAATGGAGACAAAAGCAAAAGACAGAAAGGAGATGAGTAAAAGTGGAAGGCAGAGAAACCCAAGGCAAAAAACAAAAAGGGCCACTGTACAGCAAAATTCTAAAGGGTCAAAGGGTAATAAAAAAGGCAAGCATGAAAGCTCGGTGCCTCAATGCAAGGAGTATTCGGAACCCAGGAGAGAGCTCTGAGCTAGTTAGAGTGGGTGAGAGCTCAGATGAACAGGACCCCAAGAAAGAATGCAAAAGGCAGGAGGCAACAGAGCAGAATAGCACTGGGGTAAGTGTAAACCACAAAGTGATAGGAAGGGACAATATGTATGAATATAAAGGGGCTGCAGGAGGGGTCAAAACTAAAAATCATGGTTTAAAAACTAGTATTAAAACACTCTACCTAAACGCACGCAGCATTCAAAATAAAGTAAATGACTTTACGGCACAAATCATTACAAATGGGTATGATTTGTAGGCCATTACAGAAACGTGGTTGCAGGGGAGCCAAGACTGGGAATTAAACATAGAGGGGTATCTGACAATTCGGAAAGATAGACAAGAAGGGAAAGGAGGTGGGGTAGCTCTGTTAATAAAGGATGATATCAGGGCAGTTGTGAGAGACGATATTGGTTCTAATGAACAAACTGTTGAATCATTGTGGGTGGAGATTAGAGATAGTAAGGGGAAAAAGTCACTGGTGGGCATAGTTTATAGGCCCCCAAATAATAACTTCACGGTGGGGCGGGCAATAATCAAGGGAATAATGGAGGCATGTGAAAAAGGAATGGCAGTAATCATGGGGGATTTTAACCTACATATCGATTGGTCAAATCAAATCGCACGGGGTAGCCTTGAGGAGGAATTCATAGAATGCATACGGGATTGTTTCTTAGAACAGTATGTTACAGAACCTACAAGGGAGCAAGCTATCTTAAATCTGGTCCTGTGTAATGAGACAGGAATAATAAACGATCTCCAAGTAAAAGATCCTCTCGGAATGAGTGATCACAGTATGGTTGAATTTGTAATACAGATTGAGGGTGAGGAAGTAGTGTCTCAAACGAGCATACTATGCTTAAACAAAGGGGACTACAGTGGGATGAGGGCAGAGTTGGCTAAAGTAGACTGGAAACACAGACTAAACGGTGGCACAATTGAGGAACAGTGGAGGACTTTTAAGGAGCTCTTTCATAGTGCTCAACAAAAATATATTCCAGTGAAAAAGAAGGGCGGTAAGAGAAGGGATAACCAGCCGTGGATAACCAAGGAAATAAAGGAGAGTTTCAAAATAAAAACCAATGCATATAAGGTGGCCAAGGTTAGTGGGAAACTAGAAGATTGGGAAAATTTTAAACGACAGCAAAGAATGACTAAGAAAGCAATAAAGAAAGGAAAGATAGATTACGAAAGTAAACTTGCGCAAAACATAAAAACAGATAGTAAAAGCTTTTACCGATATATAAAATGGAAAAGAGTTACTAAAGTAAATGTTGGTCCCTTAGAAGATGAGAAGGGGGATTTAATAATGGGAAATGTGGAAATGGCTGAGACCGTAAACAATTATTTTGCTTCAGTCTTCACAGTGGAAGACACAAAAACCATGCCAAAAATTGCTGGTCATGGGAATGTGGGAAGGGAGGACCTTGAGATAATCACTATCACTAGGGGGGTAGTGCTGGATAGGCTAATGGGACTCAAGGTAGACAAGTTCCCTGGTCCGCATGAAATGCATCCCAGGGTATTAAAACAGATGGCGGAAGTTATAGCAGATGTATTCGTTTTAATCTACCAAAATTCACTGGACTCTGGGGAGGTACCATCGGATTGGAAAGCAGCTAATGTAACGCCTCTGTTTAAAAAAGGGGGCAGACAAAAGGCAGTTAACTATAGGCCGGTTAGTTTAACATCTGTAGTGGGGAAAATGCTTGAAGCTATCATTAAGGAAGAAATAGCGGGACATCTAGATAGGAATAGTGCAATCAAGCAGACGCAACATGGATTCATGAAGGGGAAATCATGTTTAACTAATTTACTGGAATTCTTTGAGGATATAACGAGCATGGTGGATAGAGGTGTACCGATGGATGTGGTGTATTTAGATTTCCAAAAGGCATTCGATAAGGTGCCACACAAAAGGTTACTGCAGAAGATAAAGGTACGCGGAGTCAGAGGAAATGTATTAGCATGGATAGAGAATTGGCTGGCGAACAGAAAGCAGAGAGTCGGGATAAATGGGTCCTTTTCGGGTTGGAAATCAGTGGTTAGTGCTGTGCCACAGGGCTCGGTGCTGGGACCACAACTGTTTACAATATACATAGATGACTTGGAAGAGGGCACAGAGTGTAGTGTAACCAAATTTGCAGATGACAGAAAGATTAGTGGGAAAGCGGGTTGTGTAGAGGACACAGAGAGGCTGCAAAGAGATTTCGATAGGTTAAGCGAATGGGCTAAGTTTTGGCAGATGGAATACAATGTCGAAAAATGTGAGGTCATCCACCTTGGGGAAAAAAAACAGTAAAAGGGAATATTATTTGAATGGGGAGAAATTACAACATGCTGCGGTGCAGAGGGACCTGGGGGTCCTTGTGCATGAAACTCTTTTTGGAAATATAGCGCCTCCGACAGTGCAGTGCTTTCTCTAGGAGTGTCAGCATAGATTTTTGTTTAATGTGCTCACCCCTGGATTTGAACCTACAACCTTCTGACTCAGAGGTGAGAGCTCTAACCACTGAGCCCCAAAAAGTTAGTTTGCAGGTGCAGCAGGTAATCAGGAAGGCGAATGGAATGTTGGCCTTCATTGCGACAGGGATGGAGTACAAAAGCAGGGAGGTCCTACTGCAACTGTACAGGGTTTGGTGAGGCCGCACCTGGAGTACTGCGTGCAGTTTTGGTCACCTTACTTAAGGAAGGATATACTAGCTTTGGAGGGGGTAGAGAGACGATTCACGAGGCTGATTCCGGAGATGAGGGGGTTACCTTATGATGATAGATTGAGTAGACTGGGTCTTTACTCATTGGAGTTCAGAAGAATGAGGGGTGATCTTATAGAAACATTTAAAATAATGAAAGGGATAGACAAGATAGAGAGAGGCAGAGAGGTTGTTTCCACTGGTCGGGGAGACTAGAACTAGGGGGCACAGCCTCAAAATACGGGGGAGCCAATTTAAAACCGAGTTGAGAAGGAATTTCTTCTCCCAGAGGGTTGTGAATCTGTGGAATTCTCTGCCCAAGGAAGCAGTTGAGACTAGCTCATTGAATATATTCAAGTCACAGATAGATAGATTTTTAACCAATAAGGGAATTAAGGGTTACGGGGAGCGGGCGGGTAAGTGGAGCTGAGTCTACGGCCAGATCAGCCATGATCTTGTTGAATGGCGGACCAGGCTCGAGGGGCTAGATGGCCTACTCCTGTTCCTAATTCTTATGTTCTTATAACTCGGTTAGATCACACTTGGGAGTACAGTTTACAGTTCCAGTTGTCATATTATAAAAAAAAATAACGGCACTGGAGAGGATGCAAAAAAGATTTACATGATTGACACCAGAAATGCGAGGTTATAACCATCAGAAAGAATGAACATGCTTGGTTTCTTTTCTCTTGAAAGATAAGGCTGATGTGTGAACGAATAGAGGCCTTTAAATCATGAAACATTTTGATAAGAGTAGACGCATCGGCCCAGAAATTGCGGTGGGAGGCTTCCAGCAGGCAGATGCCACCGACCTGAAAAATGTTTATGAGTCTACCTGGTGGTCCCGGAGACTTCTGGTCCTGTCCCTCCACATAATCGCACACCTATCCCAGGATCGTAAGGGTGTCTTACGCATCAATGGGATCACGTGGGCCGGCCAAACCTATCACCATAATTATGAATGGGAATACCCCCAAAAACACAAACAAAATAATTTTTAAAAAACCATTACATATTTCAAATTAACAATGGAATTTAATTATTTAAGACTAAAATTTAATTTTTTGAAAAATACATTTACATATTTTAAATTAACAGGATTTAAAATGTTTAAATATTTTTTTTTAAGTCTTACGCTGATGAAAGCAGGCTTTACTCCTGCTTTTTTCTGTCCTAAGAATTTGAAGGACGTTAGCTGGGCTGGAATGGGCAAATATCCTAACTCTCCACCCGCAGAGGCCCTTTAGTTTTGGATGCGTGTCAACAGAATTTTTGACAGATCATAAGTGCCGGGTTTAGGCACATGCGTTTCGCATACCTAAACACAGAACTTGCGGAGACCCCACGTTATTCTTTACCCAAGAGAGTGGCGAGAATGTGGGGGAGTGGTTGAAATGATTAGCATAGATGCATTTAAGACAAGATAAGCATACGAGAGAGAAAGGAATACAGGGTTGTCATGTATTCAACCAGCATTGTAACCCATGTATAAACTGACCTAAGTTGTACACCGTGAGAACACTGACCACTAGGTGGGAGACGCTCCTAACCTGGACCTTCAGGTATAAAAGGGGAAGCTCCACCCACCTTCATCACTTGAGTGCAAAGGAATAAAGGACAGGTCACAGACTGACCTTCTCTCAAGCAAGGGCCTCGTGTGCATTTATACTGTGTAGTAAGGACGTATCAAAGGCGACAAGAAACTGGGATTTAAACCACGCGAGCATGGCCACTAGCAGAACAGACGAGAGGTACTGTGTTAAGGAATGGTTGGGACAGAGATTCAACATTGTTAAAGCAGCACACAGTTCTCCAGGCAGACAAGGGCAGTCAGGCATGCCCCAACATGTAGTCGAACCAAGAGGGGGAGTTCGACAGAGACAATGGCAAGCTGAACAGCGATTCACGCCATTGCAAGGGACAATGCGGCCAGTAATGGGGCCATCAACACCTGTTAATGGTGCACTCAAGGACAATAACAGGGGCAGTCAGGGACGATCGACTGGCAAGGGACCTTTTGTTTCAAACCGCAACCCATGCTGGAGGCGTGGAAGCACACACTCAGGAGTTTGCAGAGATGAGCAAAATACCTGCAGAAATTGCAGAAATGGTCACTGGGGGAAATCGCTGGAAGCTGAAGTTCAGCGAGTTCATGTGGAGCACGTATACAGTTCATACACCAGGACGCCACCGATAATGATGAAAGTGCTCCTCAATGGCATCCCAATATCAATGGAATTAGACACGGGTGCCAGCCAGTCCCTGATGGGTATCAAACAGTTCAAAAAGTTGTGGGCATCCAAGGCCAGGAGGCCAAAATTATCGACGATTGACGCACAGCTACGGACTTACACAAAGCAGATCATTCCGGTGCTAGGCAGCGCCACGGTAGTCGTGACCCACAAAGATTCGGAGAACAGGTTGCCACTCTGGATTGTCCCAGGGGACGGTCCCAAACTACTGGGGAGGAGTTGGCTTGCTGTCATGAACTGGAAATGGGGCGATGTCAATGCAATTTCCTCTATGGAGCGAGTATCATGCTCACAGATCCTGGACAAATTTGACTCATTATTTCAACCCGGCATTGGCACTTTCATGGGGGCCAAGGTAGTGATTCACATAAACCCGGACGCCAGACCAGTACAAGGCCAGAGCGGTGCCGTACGTGATGCGGGAAAAGATAGAAGGCGAATTGGACCGCCTGTTGAGGGAAGGCATCATCTTGCCAGTCGAATTCAGTGACTGGGCGAGCCTGATTGTGCCGGTGCTCAAGGCGGATGGGTCGGTCAGGATCTGTGGTGATTACAAGGCCACCATCAATCGGGTGTCACTCCAAGATCAGTACCCACTACCGAGAGCGGAGGACCTCTTTGCGACGCTATCCGGTGGCAAACTTTTTTCAAAATTGGACCTGACCTCAGCTTACATGACCCAGGAAGCTGGCGAGTGAGTCGAAGAAGCTGACCACCATCACGACACACAAGGGGTTGTTTGCGTACAACAGATGTCCGTTCGGGATTCACTCGGCCGCCGCGATCTTCCAACGAAATATGGAAAGCCTCCTCAAGTCGATTCCAGGGACGGTGGTTTTTCAGGACGACATCCTCATTACGGGTTACGATACTGAAGAACACCTCCACAACCTGGAGGAGGTGCTACGCAGACTGGACCGGGTAGGTCTGCGACTGAAAAAGGCGAAATGCGTCTTCCTATCTCCAGAGGTAGAATTCCTGGGGATGAGGGTAGCAGCAGACGGGATCAGCCCTACTGCATCCAAGACGGAAGCGATCCAGAGAGCACCCAGACCCCGTAACACGACGGAGCTGCGTTGGCTCCTGGGGGTCCTGAACTATTTTGGTAACTTTCTTCCCAAATTGAGCACGCTGCTAGAGCCGCTACACGTGCTCCTACGCAAAGGTCGCGAATGGGTCTGGGGGGACAGCCTGGAAAGGGCTTTTAATAGAGCATGCAATTTGTTATGTTCCAATAATCTGTTAACGCTATATGACCCATGTAAGAAACTTGTGTTAACGTGCGATGCATCGTCCTATGGTGTCGGGTGTGTGTTGCAGCATGTCAATGCCAAGGGTCAGTTACAGCCGGTAGCTTATGCCTCCAGGAGTCTGTCCCAGGCAGAAAGGGGCTACGGGATGGTAGAAAAGGAGGCGCTCGCATGTGTATATGCGGTAAAGAAAATGCACCAGTACCTGTTTGGCAGGAAATTTGAGCTGGAGACAGATCACAAACCCCTAACGTCCCTTTTGGCCGACAACAAGGCCATAAATGCAAACGCATCGGCCCGCATACAGAGCTGGGCACTCACGTTAGCCGCCTATGACTACAATTCGGCACAGACCGGGCACTGAAAACTGCCCCGATGCACTCAGCAGGCTCCCACTAGCCACCACTGAGGGGGCTACCGACCATGCTGCTGGGATGGTCATGGCTGTTGAAGCTTTCGGAAGCGAAGGCTCACCCGTGACAGCCCGTCAGATTAAAGTCTGGACAAATAGAGACCCGCTATTGTCTCTAGTCAAGAAATGTGTCCTGAATGAGGACTGGGCAGCCACGTACAGGGCATGCGCTGAGAAATTTAAACCGTTTCACATGCGCAAGGATGAAGTCTCGATTCAGGCCGATTGCCTACTGTGGGGAAACCGCGTAGTCATGCCCCAGATGGGCAGAGAGGTGTTCATCAGAGAACTCCACAATGGGCACCCGGTCATTGTCACGATGAAGGCAATTGCCAGGTCACACGTTTGGTGGCCAGGGATAGACGCAGATCTGGAACTTTGTGTTCGTAGGTGCAACACGTGTGCCCAGCTGGGCAATGCGCCCAGGGAAGCCCCCCTTAGCCCCTGGCCATGGCCCGCCAAGCCTTGGTCACGCATCCATGTGGACTACGCAGGTCCTTTCATGGGAAAAATGTTTTTGGTTGTCGTAGACGCCTACTCCGAATGGATCGAGTGTGACATTTTAAATTCAAGCACATCCTCTGCCACGGTAGAAAGTCTACGGGCAATGTTCGCCGCCCACGGTCTACCGGACATCTTGGTCAGCGACAATGGCCCGTGCTTCACAAGCACTGAATTCCAGGACTTCATGGCAGGCAATGGAATTAACCATGTCAGAACGGCAGCGTTCAAGCCGGCCTCAAACGGCCAGGCAGAACGAGCAGCGCAGATAATCAAACAGGGGATGCTCAGATTCCAAGGGGGTTCCCTACAAAGGCGCTTAACACGCCTCCTGTTGGCCTATAGATCCCGACCACACTCGCTCACAGGGGTTCCACCCGCAGAGCTGCCAATGAAAAGGACGCTCAAAACCCGATTATCCCTTATACACCTCACCATGAAAGAAATTGTCGAGAGCAGGCGCCAGTCACAATATCACTACCATGACAGGAATGCGAGAGCGCGATGTATTGATGTAAATGATCCTGTTTTTGTCCTCAACTACGCTGCAGGGCCCAAATGGCTCGCAGGCACTGTGGTTGCCAAAGAGGGAAATAGGATTCTGGTCGTTAAACTTACCAATGGACAAATCTGCCGCAAACATGTGGATCAAACAAAAAGGAGGTTCAGCAACCCCATAAAAGAAGCAGAGGAAGAACACGATATAGAGTTCACTCCACCACAGGTGACCGAACACCGGAACCAAAGGGAGGAGAGCCCAGTCACTGGGAGCAGTCCGGACAGGCCTGAGGCACCGCAAACAGCAGACACTCAGGCCAGCGCCCAACAACCGGAGCCCCAACTCAGGCGCTCTACAAGGGAGCGTAAACCACCAGAGAGACTCAACCTGTGATCCCAATAAGACTTTTGGGGGGGAGGTGATGTCATGTATTCAACCAGCATTGTAACCCATGTATAAACTGACCTAAGTTGTACACCGTGAGAACACTGACCACTAGGTGGGAGACACTCCTAACCTGGACCTTCAGGTATAAAAGGGGAAGCTCCACCCACCTTCATCACTTGAGTGCTGAGGAATAAAGGACAGGTCACAGACTGACCTTCTCTCAAGCATGGGCCTCGTGTGCATTTATACTGTGTAGTAAGGACGTATCAAGGGTTATGCTGATGGAGTTAGATGAGGAAGGACGGGAGGAGGCTCGAGTGGAGCATAAACACTGGCATGGACTAGTTGAGCCAAATGGCCTGTTTCTGTGATGTTCGTTCTATGTCATTCTCTATTACTCTTTGTAACCTCTCGACCAAGGCATAACCAAGACTACCAAAGCCCACCACCACAAGAATCTGCTGAACTCTGTTGTCACCAAGATCGCTTTACAGTCTGCATCCACCTCGCAATACTCATCACCTGGCAGTGAATTCACCTGCCAAGTCAAGGTACTCGAAGCCTGCAGCTGGATTTCCTCTACAGTACAGTAGGTCTACACTGGTACCAAGTGTTCTGCCAACTGCAGCTTCCTCATTTTTAAAGAAACTGGGGAGCCGTCTGCCAGACCGGACGTCTCTCCCCTGCTGTCCTCCCTCGTCCTGCCTACCCCCATGTCAGCAGAGGTGTTTGTCACTTTTGACAATGAAGTTCCGAATGAGGAATCCCTGACCACGTCCTGGAAGCAAATTTTCATCACCATATGCTCACTCAGTGCCACAGCCTGCAACAATGACATCAGTGATGACACACAAGAGGGGCAAGCACCCAACCCCACACCTGTGGAAAAATCCACATTCCAGTTAGTATTTTCAATTACATCCAAAATCCCAGTTATTTGCCTCCCACAGCGGTTACAACTCACTGTTTTCCTACATTAGGCGTACTGAATCTGACGCAACCAACTGCTGTATGGCGTCAAAAGCATGCACTGTCCAGGCATCAATTACTGACTACCAACTTAAGTGACTATTGAATAATGAATATACAGAATGTGTTTTATTTGTACGAAAATAAAAACAATTTTTTAAAAATTTAATTTTATTTTTTAAAAAGAGATTTGTTTCCATGACTATTAGTAGAATATTGTATTTACCGGGTATAATTCATCAATTAGCTAAGTACCATATGAGCAAGCCTATCTCTGTTAGGCAATCACTCGGAGTCGAGGATGACTTGCTTCCACAATAAAAATGAGTTCTCAGGTGACTGGTGAGTCCAATGCGGGACCTACAGTCTCTGTCACAGGTGGGGAAGACGGTGGTTGAAGGGACGGTTGGGTGGGCTGCTTGGGTTGTTGTGTGCTCCTTCTGCTATTTGCGCTTGGCTTCTTCACTTGTTCCCGGCAAAGAGACTCGAGGTGTTCGGCACCTTCCCGGATGCTTCTCCTCCACTTGAAACCGTCTTAGGCCAGGGATTCCCAGCTGTCGTTGGGGATGTTGCACTTTTTCCAAGGAGGCTTTGAGGGTGTCCTTGAAATGTTTCCTCTGTCCACCCGTGGCTCGCTTGCCGTGTCGGAGCTCCGAGTTTTGTTTTGAGAGTCTCGTATCAGGCATGCGGACGATGTGGCCCATCCTTCAGAGCTGATCGAGTGTAGTCAATGCTTCGATGCTGGGGTTGCTGACCTGAGCGAGATCACGGACGTTGGTGCGTCTATCCTGCCAATGGATTTGCAGGATTTTGTGGAGGCAGCATTGGTAGTAAGGTCCTGGTCTTCAAACACTCTCTTCCTCAGGCAACCGAAGACTGCACTGGCACACAGAAGGCGGTTTTGAACCTAGTCATTGATGTCTGCCCTTGTTGACAGTAGGCTCCCGAGGTTTTGGAAATGGTCCACGTTGTCCAAGGCCTCGTCGTGGATTTTGATAATCAGGGGGTAGTAGCGTGTGGCCGAGCCAGGTTTGTAGAGGACCTTTGTCTTACGGATGTTTAGTGTAAGGCCCATGTTCTTGTACGCTTTAGTGAAGGTGTTGATGATGGTTTGGAGTTCGACCTCAGAGAGTGCGCAGACGCAAGTGTTGTCTGCATACAGTAATTCAATGTCAGAGGATGGGACGATCTTGGATCTAGACTGAAGGCGGCAGAGGTTGAAAAGTTTCCCGTTTGTTCTGTAGATTAGCTCCATTCCAGCGGGGAGCTTACTGAGGGTGAGATGGAGCATTGCAGCAAGGTAGATCAAGAAGATCATTGGTGCGATGACACAGCCTTGCTTGAACCCACGTGAATTGGGTCTGTGGTGGATCCGTTGGTCAGGATCACGGTTTGCATGTCATCGTGAAGCAGGCGGAGGATGGTGACAAACTTTTGAGGGAAGCCGAATTTGAGGAGGACACTCCATAATCCCTCACGGTTGACAGTGTCGAAGGCCTTTGAGAGGTCAAAGGCGGCCATGTACAGAGTGCTGCTCCTGCATTTCTCTTGAATTTGACACGCGGTGACGATCATGTCCATTGTGTTGCTTAGTGGGCAGAATACGCATTGCGACTCTGGGAGGAGCAGGGAAACTCCTCTGTAATTACCGCAATCGGACTGGTCACCTTTCTTGAAGATGGTCACGATTACTGTGTCTCTGAGATCCCCTGGCATGCTCTCCTCCTTCCAGATCAGAGAGATGAGGTCATGGATTTGCACCGAGTACTTCTCTGCTATGCTTTAGTGCCTCGGTGGGGATTCCATCTGCTCCTGAGGCCTCGTTGTTCTTCAGTTGTCGGGTGGCCTTTTCAAACATTTATAGAAACATTTAAAATAATGAAAGGGATATAGACAAGATAGAGGCAGAGAGGTTGTTTCCACTGGTCGGGGAGACTAGAACTAGGGGGCACAGCCTCAAAATATGGGGGAGCCAATTTAAAACCGAGTTGAGAAGGAATTTCTTCTCCCAGAGGGTTGTGAATCTGTGGAATTCTCTGCCCAAGGAAGCAGTTGAGGCTAGCTCATTGAATGTATTCAAATCATAGATAGATAGATTTTTAACCAATCAGCGAATTAAGGGTTATGGGGAGCGGGCGGTAAGTGGAGCTGAGTCCACGGCCAGATCAGCCATGATCTTGTTAAATGGCGGAGCAGGCTCGAGGGGCTAGATGGCCTACTCCTGTTCCTAATTCTTATGTTCTTATGTTCTTATGTTCAATCTCATGCCAGGCTAAGGTTGTGCTGAGGTGGTGGCAAGTAGCATGCTGCGGGATGGAGTCGAGGACACTCACATCGAAGAGAGAGTCTCGGTTAAGGGGCACTGACTGCCTCTCTGTCCTTGATGAATACCTCTCCATTCTTGGCCCACAGTGGGGTAGGACCTTGGGTGCTAGGGCCGTAGGTGGTCTTGACTGTGTTAAAGAATCCACGCACATCGTGGTTGTCGGCTAGTTGCTGGATCTCCTGCGTTTTCTCCACCCACCATCCTGTTATTGAGGTCGCGAGTTTTTTGTTGGACCTCGGCCTTCAGACGTCAATAGAGCTGCTTTCTTACTCTCGAGTTGTGTTGCTGTTTCCAGTTCAAGAATGCCTTGCACTCGCGGCTTATTGGCTCCTGGATCTCCTGGTCGTCCTTGTCGAACCAGTCTTGGTGTTTCCTGATCAAGTGACCGAGCGTCTCTTCAAAGGTGCTAATTGTGGAAGCCTTGAAGGCAGACCGGGTGTTGCGGACACTGCTTCTCGATCATCTGGGCAACTGATGACTATCTTTGTACAACCTGGCTGAAACTACTGTACTGGCCATTTTGAAAATAAAAACACCTGCAAAATAAAAACACCTGATGCAAGTCCCATAGGTGTCCCTAATTTACAATTTTCACTGTATTGGGAAGATCAAAGCCATTGTTTGGTCCCAGCCACAAACACTGCTCCCAATATCTGGCTTCTTCTGCCTCCCAGCCAGCCGAAACTTAGCATCATGAATGCATTAATATGGATCTTGCATCAACAACAGACTATTACTTAGCCTTTGTGGGTTGCACCTAGCCACCGACTCTATCACACTCCTGGCCACCATGGTAAGCCTGAACCAGACCCTTCTTAAACTTTGCATCCTATTTGACCACGAAATGTGCTTCTGACCGCATATCCTCTCCCATCACCAAGGCTACCTACTTCCATCTCTGCAACATGCCACAGCTCATCTGCTGCTGTAACCCTCATCCATGCCTTTGTTACCTCGAGACTCAACTATTTCAATGCTCCACTGGTCGGCCTCCCATCTTGCACCCATTAACCTGAGCTCATCCAAAATCCGGCTGCCCATATCTTAACTCGCACCAATTCTGTTCACCCATAACTTCTGTGCTTGCTGTCCTACATTGGCTCCTGATCTGGCAAAGCCTTGATTTAAAACTTTTCATCCTTGTTTTTAAATCCATCAATGGCCTCACCCGACCCTATTTCTGCATCCTCCTCCAAGCCCAAAAGATCACTGTACAGCTCCAATTCTGAAGTCTCGCACATCCCTGATTTTCATCACTCCCAACATTGGTGGCCGTGCCTTCAGCTGCCTCGGCCCTCAGCTCTGGAATTCCCTTCTTAAACCTCTCCAAACTCCCTCTCCTCCTTTAAGGCACTCCTTAAAACCTCTCTCTTTGACCAAGCTTTTGATCACCTGTCATAACATCTCCTATGTGGTCATTGCGCTCCTGTGAAGTGCTCTGGGACGTTTCACTACGTTAGGCACTTCTTAGATACAAGTTATTGTTGTTTTGTTTGAATATATTTGGTTATCAGATCTACTTGAGTTGAAGAAATACACATTTAAACTTCCATTATCCCATTCAAATTCTGAAAATCTATCTTAGCCTGTTTTATTCCAATTGACGATTCATAGAAACATAGAAACATAGAAACATAGAAAATAGGTGCAGGAGTCGGCCATTCAGCCCTTCTAGCCTGCACCGCCATTCAATGAGTTCATGGCTGAACATGAAACTTCAGTACCCCCTTCCTGCTTTCTCGCCATAACCCTTGATCCCCCGAGTAGTAAGGACTTCATCTAACTCCCTTTTGAATATATTTAGTGAATTGGCCTCAACTACTTTCTGAAGTCACTGATAGAAACACTGCTTGAAAGGTTACATAGTATGTACAGCACAGAAACAGGCAAAATACTGCGAATGCAGGAAACCTAAAATAAAATCAGAAAAAGCTGGAAATACTCAGCAGGTCAGGGCAGCATCTATGGAGAGAGAAACAGAGTTAACTTTTGAAGTCGATCACCTTGAAACAGGCCATTAGGCTCAACAAGTCCATGCTCGTGTTTATGCTCCATATGAGACTCCCCCCACCCTTCTTCATCTAACCCCATCAATATATTCTTCTAATCTTTCCTCCTTCATAGATTTATCTAGCTTCCCCTTAAATGCATTTACGCTAGTTGCCTCAGCCCCTTGTGGTAATGAGTTCCACATTCTAACCACTCTCTGGGTAAATAAATTTCTCCTGAATTCTCGATTGCATTTATTAGTGACTTTCTTACATTTATGGTTGGTAGCAAACTTCTTAATGTTCAAGGATCTTGTGCTAAATGCAGTTTGCTTTGAAGCTTAACACCAGATATGGCTGTTACATTCCATCCCCTAAGGAAGAATAGCTTAGCCTGGAACTACTGTAAATCTACAGTGTGTCATTGCAACTGTTCACATCCATTTAATATTTAATAAATCAGTTTGGCAATTTATAGGCTAAGCCATAGGCAAGTGGAGTGTCTCATCTACAATCTTCTGAAATAGAGTAAGAATGGACAGAAACAGTCAGCCAAAATATAGTGACAACGGTTTTCTGCTTAGTCCTGAGGCTCACTACAAATTACAACTTCTATTAGTGAGCTAAAGGTACCTCGGGTTCATGGAGAGCGAGGGATTGTCTAGGGGAGTGATCTGAGACACTGAACCAGTAAAATATCTGACACATGACCATTGGCCTTGGATCAGGCAGTGTGTCCCATTGGATTATTTATCAATTTATAAAAACAACAAACATAATGAAACAATGTTGATTGCTTTAAACACTACGGAACAAATAGGAAACTGATCAATGAACTAACACTAGCAGGTTAAGAAAAGTACCAATGAAGAATCACACAATTGTTAAAACAGTTGCAGAAATTAGCAGGAAGGTAAGCGGGGATCCAGTGAAACACTCAAAACATTTCTTGAATATGCATTCAAGTGCGATTTTTCTTTATAGCAACCCAAGGATACAGTAATGAAGGAAGAAATAACGTGCATTTATTTAGAGCCTTTCACAACCATATGACATCTCAAATGCTTTACAGTTAATTAAGTGGATTAATTGTAACTGTTGTGTAATGATGGGAAACATGGCACCCATTTGTGCACAAGGTTTCACAATGTGATAAATTACCAGATACTGTTTTACTGGTGTTGGTTGAGGGAAGAAAAAAAAAAAAATCGCTAGGACACCGGGTGAACTCCGCTGTTCTTCAAATAATGCCATCGGATCTTTTGCAACACTAGCAGGACCTCGGTTTATCATCTCATCCAAAAGGCAGCTGCTCCAACAGTGCAGCACTCCCTCAGTACTACACTGAAGTGTCAGCCTAGATTATGTGCTAAGTCTAGATTGATGAGCAATGGCAGACATTTATGGAGATATTTCATAACTTGCAACAAAAATATATCCCAATGAAAAGGAAAGACTGTAAAAGGAAAGACTGTAATAGAAGGGATAACCATGAATGGCTAACTAAGAAAATAAGGGATGGTATCAAACTGATAATAAGGGCATACAATGTGGCCAAGACTAGTGGGAGGCCAGAGGATTGGGAAACTTTTAAAAGCCAGCAAAGAACGACTAAAAAAATGATAAAGAGAGGGAAGATAGATTATGAAAGTAAACAAGCACAAAATATAAAGACAGTAAGAGTTTCTACAGGTACATAAAAAGGAAAAGAGTGGCTAAAGTAAATGTTGGTCCCCTTGAGGATGAGACTGGGGAATTAATAATGGAGAACAGGGAAATGGCAAAGACGTTGAACAAATATGTTGTATCGGTCTTCACAGTAGAAGACACTAAAAACATCCCAATAGTGGATAATAAAGGGGCTATAGGGAGGGAGGAACTTAATATAATCACTAAAGAAGCCGTACTTGGTAAAATAATGGGATTAAAAGCGGACAAATCCACTGGACCTGATGGCTTACATCCTAGGGTATTAAAAGAAGTGGCAGCAGAGCTGGTGAATGCATTGGTTGTAATCTACCAAAATTCTCCAGATTCTGGGGCGGTCCCAGCGGATTGGAAAACTGCAAATGTAACGGCCCTATTTAAAAAAGGAGGCAGACAAAAAGCAGAAAACTACAGACCAGTTATAGCCCAACATCAGTCGTTGGGAAAATGCTGGAGTCCATTATTAAGGAATCAGTCGCGGGACATTTGGAAAAGCATAATTCAATTAAGCAGAGTCAGCATGGTTTAATGAAAGGGAAATCATGTTTGAGAAATTTGCTGGAGTTCTTTGAGGATGTAATGAGCAGGGTGGATAAGGGGGGACCAGTGAATGTGGTGTATTTGGATTCCCAGAAGGCATTCGATAAGGTGCCACATAAAAGGTTACTGCACAAGATAAAAGTTCATAGGGTTGGGGGTAATATATTAGCATAGCTAGAGACTGGCTAACCAACAGAAAACAGAGAGTCGGGATAAATGGCTCATTTTCTGGTTGGCAAACAATATCTACTGGGGTGCCGCAGGGATCGGTGCTGGGGCCTCAACTATTTACAATCTATATTAATGACTTGGATGAAGGGACCGAGTGTAGTGTGGCCAAGTTTGCTCATGATACAAAGATGGGTGGGAAAAGCAAATTGTGAGGAGGACACAAAAAATCTGGAAAGGGATATATAGACAGGCTAAGTGAGTGGCAAAAATTTGGCAGATGGAGTACAATGTGAGAAAATGTGATGTTATCCACTTTGGCAGAAAAAAATAGAAAAGCAAATTATAATTTAAATGGAGAAAGATTACAAAGTGCTGAAGTACAGAGGGACCTGGAGGTTCTTGTGCATGAAACACAAAAAGTTAGTATGCAGGTACAGCAAATAATCAGGAAGGCAAATGGAATGTTGGCCTTTATTGCAAGGGGGATAGAGTATAAAAAGCAGAGAAGTCCTGCTACAACTGTGCAGGGTGTTGGTGAGGCCACACCTGGAGTACTGTGTATAGTTTTGGTCTCTGTATTTAAGGAAGGATATACTTGCATTGGAGGCTGTTCAGAGACAGTTCACTAGGTTGATTCTGGAGATGAGGGGGTTGACTTCTGAAGATAGGTTGAGTAGGTTGGGTCTATACACATTGGAGTTCAGAAGAATGAGAGGTGATCTTATTGCAACATATAAGATAATGAGGGGGCTCGAAAAGGTGGATGCAGAGAGGATATTTCCACTCATAAGGGAAATTAAACTAGGGGACATAGAATAAGGGGCCGCCCATTTAAAACTGAGAGAAGGATGAATTTCTTCTCTGAGGTTTGTAAATCTATGGAATTATCTGCTCCAAAGAGCTGTGGAGGCTGGATCATTGAATATATTTAAGGCGGAGATAGACAGATTTTTGAACGATAAGGGAATAACCAGTTATGGGGAGTGGGCAGGAAAGTGGAGCTGAGTCCATGATCAGATCAGCCATAATCTTATTAAGTAGCGGAGCAGGCTCGAGGGCCCAGGTGGCCTACTCCTGCGCCTATTACTTATGTTCTTATGTCTGAAAGGCAAGAGTGCTACCATTGAGCCAAGGCTAACACTTAAAAAAAAATACGGGTTCTTAATGTAGCAAACAAATGAAAAAATATTTTATTCACAAAATTGTCCATGGTCTTTTCTCAGGAGACTAGCCTTGAGTTTTGTTCCTTTCCTACAATTCAATCAGGATTCCTTCCCCCAGCCCTCACCCCACCACCGCCCAATATTTTCAAGCCTCCAAAAATGCAACAACTTAAGGTTTGCCAGTTATTGTTTAAGTTTCTCAATGTGTAGAACAGCTACATCTCTTTTATGTATGTATTTCTGAAAGATAACTTACAGGGCATCAGCAGAAAATGTGCTGGAAATTTTAGGACTGCATCATACTCAAGATACAGAATAAAAATCTTATGTAGAATCTTCAGTTATGTTAAGTTCTTGCAAAAATGTTCAGAAAAGCTAAGGTAGAAATGAACTCAATCTTAAGTTTTCATATCATGTGGTTCAAGCCATAAAAGCTCAGACCGAGCCGATGGGACAGTCTGTTCATTTGAAAATGTAAGCAAGACGTTGCCATAATCAGGAACAGCTCTGGGACCTGAAGCATGGAGAATGAGGCTTGCCTGCAGTCTCGCTGCATTTTGGATGATGGCAAAGACAATGAAGAGCGAGGTCCTGGACTGTGGAATCAGTGGTAGAAAGATCTTAAGAGGCATTGGAAGCAAGGTTTCAGTTTTCAGGAGCATTGTGGCAGCTCGATCATCTAAAATCAGGGAACACTGGGAACATGGTCTCAGAGCACTCTGGAAATTTAGGAAGAGGTGATTCTGGAGTGCAGCAGGACCGAGGAAAGGGTTTTGGAGCAAAGAGAGGGAGGTATAGTCTGACAGTATTGCAGTCTGCCTTTTGATATATGGGGCCCAGAAGAATGGCAACAAAACAGATGTTGGCCCCTTTCAGATCATGAATCCTTACTCTGTGTGCCTAACAGCAGACTTCTTTCTCTGTCTGCAACCACTTTTAGACTCTCGGGTACCCACCCCCACCCCACCAACTTTGCTCATCATCAGCTGGCTCTGGTCTTTATGTTCCTGACTTAAGGCATTTAAGCCTAACATTTCTGCCAAATACAGGGTATGTGTGTGGAAGGCGAGCACTGGTTTCATATTAGGAAAACGCAAGTTCTTTCTCCTTCTGGGGCACATATGCAACCTTCGTATTCATTGGTCTGCCAGCTCAGCAGCTGGTCACTCCTGCTCACATAATCAAAAATATTCAATTTGTTTCACAAAGCACCATTATAAGTTCTATGGCTTTTGTTTCCGGACAGCACATGAGCAACGCACAGGGTATTCCCGTGCTTAACAAAAATGTTTCAAGATCTGCTAGTAATTATTTTTTCCAAATGCTATGGCAACAAGATAAAAATACAATGACCATTAAAGTCAAATATCCAGTGAAAATAAATGTCAAATAAAAGTAAGGTTTTGAAATCAATATTCGTGGTTTTCAGATGGCCAGCTGAAAAAGTGCACAACGTGAAAAAAATAATTCCACTTGACATTAAGGGCTAGATTTTTTTGTTTTTGCGATTTTGCCCGTTTTTGGGCGATAATCATGGCAGAAGTTTTTTTTTAAATTGCTGGGTTACTGTTACCGCCAAAACTTGCAAATTTCGGCAAACGGTGGATTGTTAGTGATCGCGATAACTCCGGCATTGCACAATTGAATTTGTGTACCTGAGCCAAAATTTGCGATCTAAAAATACAGACCTTCTGCGCATGTGCAAATTAAAAAATTTATTTTTTGCAATTTTATTTATTTTTCCCGTCAGCTGGTCAGCTGGCATGAGCGCCCACGAATGCGCAGTATACCCAGGGCTGAATCAGCCATTTTAAAATTTGATTCACGATGGAAGGAGAATGTAGCAGACAGAGAGCAAGAAAGTTCAGCAGTGAGGCAAACAAAGCCCTTGTCAGTGCTATTCAAAGAAGATGGGCAGAATTGAACGGGAGGGGTGCAAGTAGACCCCCACCCAGCGGTTTTTCAAAGAATCTGGGCCAGCATAGCTGAGGAGGTCTCCTATGTTGATGCCATTCTGAGGACCCCCACACAGTATCGCAAGAGGTACAATGACCATTGCAGGGTTGTTACAATAATATTTTTATCGATGCACTCCTTCATTACTTAAATTATAAATCTGACACACTATTTGTTCTCATGCTGTTGGTATAGGTAGGCTTAGTGTTGCACCCTATTTGCCATGAATGATCTTTACACATTATTAAGATTGCTTTCTGAGAGCTCATAAGATGTTTCTGCACTTCGATGTCTTGCTCATGAACCATGTGCAACTTCCAGGGCCATTAAACAGAGGACTGTATTAAATACACACATTATGCTGCAAGTGCTTTGGTGGCTACCTGTGTGTGCCACAAGAACAGATGGGCCCTCTGGTAACCATTCCCATTGTCATCTTTGTAGGGAAAGTTGTCCCACAACCACCGGGAGTCATGGCGGAGAGGCGGCGGTCTGCCCCGAAGCATGCCTCTGACAGACATCGAGGAGAGTGTGGTCAGTCTGATCGGTGCCTCAGGGAGGGCAACTGCCCATGGGAGTGATGACTCCCTGTTCAATAGTGAGGTTAAGTCCTGCACACTCCTCGGGCAGGGTTGGGGCAATGTGATGTAGTGTCTGTGGACTAGGGTTGGGGCAATGTGATGTAGTGTCTGTGGGCTACATATAATGGAGTAGCGACGCTCCTTCAAATGAATCTGTGTTATGTGACCTTACTCAGGTCACCATGCCCCCTCCCCTGCTGCTAACCACTCGTCTGCTGTTTTCTATTTCCAGATGAGTCGTCGCAAGCGCCAAATCCTTCAAGGAAGTCTCCACCTCAGGCCGTCGTGGGGTGGGAGGGTGGCCGATGCACTCAATACCACTTATACCACCGGTCAACACCTCGTCTGAGGAAGAAACATTCCAGGGCTTTGAGCCATCCGAGGCCCCTAATACGAGTGGCATGCAGCAACGCTCCCCGGAGGGAGAGTCGGCAAAGCCGGTCTGCTGACAGACAGGTGGACGCACAACTGGACATGATGGGACTGTCCAGCTCACCTGACAGCTCCTCGAGGTATTAGGTAGGATTCCCGCAAGCATCGCAACACTACCTGCAAACATGACGGAGGTTGGGTTGCAGATTATCCGTGCGAGCCAAGAAACCTGAGAGGTGGTCAATGCCCTCGCGCAATTGATGGCCTCCATCTGTGATACTGCAGTCCCCAGTGTCACTCCCAAACCCACATTAGCTGTGAATGGCGATGCCGAGCAAGAGGCTCGCCACTCAGAAGCCGGGTCTTCCATACCCCGAGCTTCTCCAGTGGATCCACACATGGAATCTCCATTGTCTCTCCCCACAATACAGCAGGCTCCAGCCGTCATG
Organism: Pristiophorus japonicus; assembly: GCF_044704955.1. Taxonomy (NCBI): domain Eukaryota; kingdom Metazoa; phylum Chordata; class Chondrichthyes; family Pristiophoridae; genus Pristiophorus; species Pristiophorus japonicus. The sequence goes on along the minus strand of NC_091977.1, from coordinate 344,069,477 downwards.
AACTCTTGGTGCCAATTTGGGTAGGGTCATAACGCGAGGGAGGGGGTTAGGGTGAGAGGGGCGGGGAAAGAGAAGAGCCAGAAGTAAAGGATGTTCGGTGCAGGGGTTGTTGATTTGTCGTTGTTTTATAAAAGTTTTTAAAAATTTTAAATTCCATTCAGGTTCAAGTTCGATGTTTAATATATTTTATTTATGTTTGAAAATCATTTTTAACAAGTTTACAATGTTTATTAAATTCTTTTGTTCACCTTAACTGTTCCTGTGTCGTGTCTCATTTACAGAATAAGTGGGAATAGTCAACATGGTGGGAGAGAGTGGCCAGGCAATGGTCAAACATGCCGTTCACTCTTCAAGCAAAGCGTTGATTTATGAGCTGCTGACTTGAGACTTTTGCAGTGGCGAAAGCTCCACGAGGCCTTCCCTGTGGTGGTGGTGAGGATGGTGGTGGTGGTGGTGGCATGGGTTACTCACCAGGCTCTTCTTCCTCGTCTTCCTCCTCCCCTCTCTCCTGCAGACCCCATTGGCAAATCCTGTCCCCCTCATGATGGCTAAGTTGCGTAGCATGCAGCACACCACAATGAACTCCGAGACCTGCTGACGGGAGTAGTGCAGGCAGCCTCCAGAGTGGTCCAGGAATCGGAAGCACTGCTTGAGCACTCCAATTGACTGTTCGATGATGTTGCATGTGACTACCTGGGTCTCATTATAGCGAGGCTCAACTTCTGTCGGAGGGTTCCAGAGAGGTGTCATGAGCGCAGGTGGCAAGGTCGTAACCTTTGTCCCCCAGCATCCAGCTCTGGCCTTGTGGTTGAAGCTGGAACAGGCATGAAACAGTGCTCTCCCGTAAGATGAAAGCATCATGGATGCTCCCTGGATATTGGGCATTGACTGCCATGATGCGCTTTGTATGGTCGCAGACGGTCTGCGCTCAGAGTGGAATCTCTTTCGGTTTCAGTAAACCTCTGGATTGAGTAAAGGTGCTCGCAGGGCAATGTGTGTACAGTCAGTGGCACCCTGAACCTTGGGAAAGCCAGCATTTCGTCCAAAACCTACAGCACTCTCATTCTGTGCCTCCTTGGTCATTGGGAAGTTTATGAAGTCCATCCTGCATGCATACAATGCAGTAGTCACCTGGCAGCTGTTGCAATGTGTAGCGTACTGCGAGATGAAGCATATGTCCCCTGCTGATGTCTGAAAGGAGCCGGAGACATAGAAGGCAAGTGCCACAGTAATCTTCACCTTGACGGGCAGTGCAGTCCTGCTGCCACTAGTAAGATGTAGGTCTGCCTTTATGAGCTGGCATATCTCTGTGACCACCTCTTTTCGGAAGCGCAGCCTTCTAATGCACTGTGCCTCAGAGAGCTGCAGGTATGAGCGCTGTTCCCTGTAAACTCGTGGGGGGCAAGGCCTTCCCCCCCCCCCCCCCCCATATGTCTGCGACCTCTTCGATTACGCTCAAAATGCTCATTAATAAGCCTTCTTGCAGCTCAATGCTGCATAGAAAAAGCAAGCAATGGCTGACATAGTATAGCCCCCATTTTTTTCCAAAATGTCCTTAAATATCCTTTAAAACTAACTATAAACTCACATATAACTTCACTGTGTAAAACGCAGCCTTCTACTCCCAATCCTTTTATGCACTGAACTTCTGCTCCGTTTTTAAAATAGCGCCGTTAGCGCCGGGTGCGTCCTGGGTTTGACTGTTTTTTGCTGGCGAGTTTCCGGGTGGACGGTAAATCGGGCGGTATTGCCGAATTTTCCACCCAGAGCGCTAGCGCAGTGTTGAACACTGACTGACGTCATCCAAACGGTGAAAACATTGGGCGGGCGCTAAGTTTTAGCGTTGCCGCAAAAACAATGCCGAAATTTCTGCCTGGGCACAAAATGTTGTGCGATTCGTTTAGCGGCAAAAAAGTGTCGTTTTTGCGATTCGCCCAGACAAATACCTGGTCGCAGACCTGACGAAAATCTATCCATAAGAGTTAAGCAGAAAATATATTTCATTCAAGTGTACTTCCTAATGTAACACCAAACCTAGTAAACCACCATCAAGAAGATGCTGAATAGAAACAGTAAACTGGACAAAGGAATCTAATATCGCTACAAATTTTCACTGTGATTAAAAAGCAGAATATTTTCAGTTCTGACTGGCTAATATTTGTAGTTGTCATTGAATACTTCACATCAAATGGTGAAGGTCAAACAACCATGAAGAAATGTTGACTGAATTTCTTGCAACAGTCAATTAACACAGTGGAGCAGGGGAAGGCCGGAAAATGAATGCGCTTACCCTTGAAGCAAGAGTCTGCTTAACCTTCAAAACAGGCACAATGATCCAGCTTAAAAGGAATTTTGGCAGAGATTCTTTTCTTTAAAAAGCCACTAAACAGCAAAAAACTATAATTATCAACATTCTTTCCTACTCTTACATCCATTTCAGACCATTTTTTAAATCCTGTATTTCAAGCGGGTTAATGACAGCAGAGAGTATTCCGCTTTGGATTAGTTGCAGAGCTGAGAGAGAAATAAATAAATGTCGATGACTCATCTCCAAGCTTATAAGTAGCTCTAATGATATCACCAACACAATGTTCAAATGAATCTAATTTACAGCTGACAAGAGGATGAACAAAAGGATGTTAAAAATATTTATTTGTAATCGTTTTTAATATCAATACTCCACCTTTAGCCTATCAATTGCATTGCTGCAGTGCAAAAATAAATGATACAGGATTTATGGAAAAATACAATTACTTATTTAGCACCTTTAACATTGTAAAACATCCCAAGACACTTCACAGGAGTATTATTATAAAACAAAAAAATTGACACCAAGCCACATAAGGATAAATTAGGGCAGGAGACCAAAAGCTTGTTCAGAGAGGTAGATTTTAAGGAGCGTCTTAAAAGGAGGAGAGGTAGAGAGGTGGAGAGGTTTAGGTAAGGAATTCCAGAGCTTAGGGCATAGGCAACAGAGGGCACAGCCACCAATGGTTAAGCAATTAAAATCAGGGATGTTCAAAAGGGCAGAATTTGAGGAGCGCAGATACCTCGGGGATGGGGGGTTGTGGAGCTGAAGGAGATTACAGAGATAAGAAGGGGTGTGGTTATGGAGGGATTTAAAAACATGGATGAAAATTTTGAAATCAAGGTGTTGCTTCACCGGGAGCCAATGTAGGTCAGCGAGTACAGTGGTCATGGGTGAACGGGACTTGGTGACAGAGGAAACAGGGGCTGGAAAATAGACAAGGGAGTTTGGCACTACAAAATAGCATATACTTCAATGCAAGGAATATAGGGAATAAGGCAGATGAACTGAGTGTATAGATAGACACTTGGCAGTACAATATTATAGCCATTACTGAGACATGGCTGAAAGGGGGACAGGTATGGCAGCTCAACATTCCTGGTTACAGGGTTTTCGAATGGGATAAAGAGGGGTTAAAAAAAGGAGGGGGGGTCGCAGTATTAATTAAATAATCAATTACAGGTTTGAGAAGGGATGATATGTTAGAGGGGTCATCAAACAAGGCCATATGGGTTGAATTGAAGAACAAAAAAGGGCCAATCACACTACTGGGAGTGTACTATAGGCACCCAGTCAGAGGGAGATAAAACAACAAATTGCTGCAAAGTGCAAAAACTATAGAGCTGTAATAATGGGAGATTTCAATTACCCTAATATTGGGCTCAAAATTGGCCAGGAGTTGCTCCGTTTTTTTTGGAGTAACTTGATTTTTCTGGAGTATCTTAAAAATCCACATTTTACACATTCAATTTCTGCCAGTGTAAGTGAGTTGGTTAGGATTATTTTAGTTTTGTTTCTTTTCCAAAAGGGGGCGTTACCAGCCACCTACGCCCATTTTGGCCAGTTAAGCCACTTTGGCCAGTTAATAGTTACTCCAAACTAACTTAGGCCAGCATATGTGGCCACTTGTGAAAACCCTTGAGGAGAGTGAAGAAATCAGCGCAGGTAGGTACATCGGAGGCCAGCAGAACTTAATGACTTGACTAAGGAATGTGAATAGGATCAAACAGCTATATGACAAACTTCCGCAACGTTAATTTAATATACAACAGAAGCATTCATGGAAGCTTAAACTACAAAAATACAAGTAGTAGAATGCCACTGGATTCCGTGTCAGTGATTGGCTCGCGATTTCTCAGGAGGGTGACTTCGATATCACAAGGGTAAAAGCCCGTGACGAGGCAAGAGAGTTGGGTCGGTTTAATATTTGGCCACTCGGCCTGGGATTGGGGCGGGATGCACACAGAGATGCTGGGAGCAAGGAGCTACTGCTCCAACGCGTATGTGCAGACGTTCCAGCACTGTTTTCAGCGCGGGACACTGGCTCTGCCCCCGACTCGACTGGCCACGCTGCACGAAGACCTGGAAGAGGCCGGACAGTGGTCAAAGTCAGGACATCTTTTTTTGGCGCGCTTGGAAATGTAGAAAAGCTGATCAACTCAGGTGAGTACGCCAAAGATCGGCATGGGCCCATTTTGAGCCCATTAACTGGGAAAAAAAGCAGTGTGAATGGTATCGTGCAGAATTCCTAAAATGCATTCAGTAGAAATTCTTTAGCTAGTATGAAACAAGCCTAACAAGGGAGGGGGCGATTCTGGACTTGATTTTGGGGAATGAAGGGGCTTCAGTGGGAGAGCATTTTGGTGCTAGTGATCATAATTCATTAAGATTCAGGGCAGTTACGGAAAAGGACAAAGGTGGACCAGGAAAAAAAGTTCTCAATTGGGGTAAAGCCAATTTCGCTAAGCTGAGATGGGATTTGGACAAGGGGAATATGAAACGGCTACTTGATGGTAAATCAGTGTCAGAGAAGTGAGAGGCATTCAAGGAGGAGATCCTGAGAGTACAGAGCAAGCATGTTCTCTTTATAAAAAAAAAGATGGGGCTAACAAATCTAGCACCCCACTGGATGACAGATTCCGAGACTTCAATACTGCAGAGATGCTAGAGGAGTATAAGAAGCGCAGGGGTGTAATTAAAAAAGATATCAGGAAAGCAAAGAGAGCATGAAAGAATGTTGGCAAGTAAAATCAGGGAAAATCCAAAGATGTTTTATAAATACATTGAGAGCAAGAGGATAACTAGAGAAAGAGTGGGGCCTATTAGAGACCACAAAGGAAATCTGTGTCTGGAGGCAGAAGATGTGGATATGATTCTTCGGGCTCGACTTTCGCCTTCATTTTCAGCAGTTTTCACAGCAGTACGGCTGTTTTTTGATGAAAAACCACCCGGCGAAAGTTTCCTTTTTTTAAAAAAAAAAGAGTTCCGCCCACATCTTGAAAAGACTGCTGGGTAGCAAACCGCCCACAAGCACCACCGAGAAAACTGCCAGGATCGAAGTTTTGCCTCAGCGGTGGACCCATACAAACTGCCGAGGAAACCGCCCACGAAAAGCTGCCAGAACAGGGCAGTAAGTGAGTACCCTGCAAAGAATGGTGTACTCTTATTCCTATATTCCTTTAGATAGGTCCAGTAGGGAGGGGCGAGGCAATGCCGAAGGGGACAAGTTCTAGCCTGCAGTTCTTTTGTGGAGCCAGGAGAAGCAATCTTGTTCCTTCCAACTACACCAAAAAAAAACAATTCTGGGGCTGTTTTCCCAACCCTTAAGGACTGCTGGATGCCAGCTTAAGTCCCAGTACAAATGGGTGGAGTCTATGATGGGTAGGGGAGTGTCTATGACTCCATCCCTGGACTTCCAGAAGCTCAACCCACTTGTACTCCAATTTTGTAATCGAGGTCCTACAACCAGCAGAGGACAAGGATTAAAGATAAACAATCAGCACCTATCGCCCGATCGAATACGGCAGCAAGTTTTCCCCTTGTTATGCTCAAAAATGGGCGAAACGAGGTTGAATTTCTGCCCCATTGATTCTTTGGATAAGAAACAAAAGAAAAGCCAGGGTTCCTGATGCCAATTGTGCTTTTCAAATAATGTATGTATATGAGCACCTGGCAAGGACAATCAGGTTCAGTTGTTGTGCCCTCCGGCCACCCCCACCCAACCATGATCAATGCCCAGACTTGCACAGGTGCTAGAGGGTTACGAGTACACGCGAGATAAACATTGTAGCTTGAATACGAGAGGGAAGAAAAATTATGTAGCGTAAGTGAGAAATAGTCTGGAGGTTACTTAGCATTGAACAACTTCTGCAGTCACAATAATCTCAGCCTGCAGCCTTAGCATTTATTCAGCACATATGAATTGTTCAATGCCACAATCTATTGAACTCAGATCAAAAAATGCTTAATAAAAACACAGGCACATCAGAACTGCATACTCCAATCCTTCCAAGAGATAGCATGTTTATGGGATTATTGGGAAGGCGTTAGAAGTTAATTTCAGTCTTGTTTGAAATTAGGTTTACACAATAGTTTTTTGTGAAGTGGTAAATGAATTGAGGGCCACGAGGATACTAACAACGCCAAGTGACTGAAGGAAATTCACTAAAGAAAAAATGTAATTCATCAATAATGCCCTGAATTAAATTAACCTGGGAAAGAATAATTAAAAAATGGAACACTTCAGTCAGAAGAGAAGTCAGGGATCAGCATGCAGGAAAAGCTTGCATTACCAATAAATAATTAGAAGTACTGCACATACATTCTAAGCAGGCTTGCAGATTGTTGTATTCCAAGAACAAATATGAAATTATGCAATCAATCCATGAATGTCCCATCAATTTCTTGCATAAACACAACCAGCACCTCATTTGTCTAACCAAACTTATACAAAGGCTCATTATAAAAAAGAAAAATGTTAATCTGAAACAGCTAGGACATGACCAATAACAACTCCAAAAGGTGGCAACTCTTAGGATGAAGTGGTGATGAGTTGAAAAAGATCACAATGATTTTAAACAAATTTGTCAGCAAGGTTGAAAACAATTAAAAACATGGCTAAAACAAACACATTTTCAATCAAACTGCATTATTTTTTAGCCTGAGCAGTTCACCCTAAATAATTACACCTACCAATATTGGTAAGTTCCTATTATACTCTTGTTTGATCACTTCAACATTATAGCTTTGTGTTTCATACAACTTATGCTGTCATTTTGATTGCTTCTAATTTTCACAAAGCAAGTCAAGAGTGAATCAGTAGGAAGTGAATCGGTTAGATGACCCAAAATAGCACAGGCATTAAACCAATGTCTTGAATGCATTACTTTACCTTACAGTGGAACCTCCATGATCTACCATAATCGAAGTGGCAATCAGCAGATAATTGACAGTTATTAGACTTTGGTCTCAATGTTGCAGCAATACCTCAATCACAGGTATGAAGACACACAGCCCGCAGTAACAAAAATTGAACAACCTTTTTTGGGCTATGAGGTTGGTGTGTCGGATCATCATAGGCAGTCTCTCGAAATCGAGGAAGACTTGTTTCCATTCTAAAAATGAGTTCTTAGGTGACTAAATAATCTAATGTCGTTGAAGGAAAGGGTGGGTGGTGAGTCTAGTTTGCCGCACGCTCCTTCCGCTGCCTGCGCTTGTTTTCTGCATGCTCTCGGCGACGAGACTCGAGGTGCTCAGCGCCCTACTGGATGCTCTTCCTCCACTTAGGGCGGTCTTTGGCCAGGGACTCCCAGGTGTCGGTGGGGATGTTGCATTTGATCAAGGAGGCTTTGAGGGTGTCTGTGAAACATTTCCTCTGCCCACCTTGGGCTCGCTTGCCGTGTAGGAGTTCAGAGTAGAGCGCTTGCCTTGGGAGTCTTGTGTCAGGCATGCGAACAATGTGGCCCGCCCAGTGGAGCTGGTCAAGTGTGGTCAGTGCTTCGATGTTGGCCTGATCGCGAACATTTATGTTGGTGCGTCTGTCCTCCCAGGGGATTTGCAGGATCTTGCAGAGACATCATTGGTGGTATTTCTCCAACGATTTGAGGTGTCTACTATACATGGTCCACGTCTCTGAGCCATACAGGAGGGCGGGCATCACTACAGCCCTGTAGACCATGAGTTTGGTGGCAGATTTGAGGGCCTGATCTTCGAACACTCTCTTCTCCAGGCGGCCGAAGGCTGCGCTGGCGCACTGGAGGCGGTGTTGAATCTCGTCGTCGATGTCTGCCCTTGTTGATAATAGACTCCCGAGGTATGGAAAGTGGTCCATGTTGTCCAGTGCCGTGCTGTGGATCTTGATGACTGGGGGGGGTAGTGCTGTGTGGCGGGGTCAGGCTGGTGGAGGACCTTTGTCTTACGGATGTTTAGTGTAAGGCCTATGTTTTCATACGCCTCAGTGAAGATGCTGACTATGACTTGGAGTTCAGTCTCTGAATGGGCGCAGAAGCATGGGTCGTCCGTGTACTGTAGTTCAACGACAGAGGTTGGGACGATCTTGGATCTGGCCTGGAGACGACGAAGGTTGAACAGGTTCCCACTGGTTCTGTAATTTAGTTACACTCCAGCGGGGAAGCTTGTTGAGCGTGAGGTGGAGAATTGCGGCAAGGAAGATTGAGAAGAGAGTTGATGCGATGACGCAGCCCTGCTTGAGCCCGGTCCGGACGTGGATTGGGTCTGTAATGGATCTATTGGTCAGGATCACGGCTTGCATGTCGTCGTGGAGCAGGCGAAGAATGGTTACGAACTTTTGGGGGCGGCCAAAACGGAGGATGCCGCTCCATAGTCCCTCGTGGGTGACAGTGTCAAAGGCCTTTGTAAGGTCAAAGAAGGCCATGTACAAAAGGATTGGTGCTGTTCCCTGCATCTTTCGTGCAGAAACCAATGAACTACACAAGCTCCAACTTCCCCCTCAAAGCATCAAAATCCCTGTCCTTTACAAATGTCACCATGGCCTCAACCCTACCTAACCCCTGCAACCTCGTCCACTCATCAGAATTTTGGCTCCCCTGGCATTCATTCCTCACTTGATGGCAGAGTTTTCAGTTGTCTAGGTTTGGCACTCTGCCTTCACTCTAAAATGCTTCACCTTGCTAAATCTCTCTCCATCTTTTAAAACTTCCTCAAAATGAACATTTTCAGCCAGGCATTTGGTCACCTCTCCTAATTCCACTAGCATTAAAAAAAATCAGTCTGTTTTCATCTATATTACATTAAAATACACTTTACAAATGCATATTTTTTTTGTTGAGATTGGCACTGATGCCTTCCAAACTTCACTAGTACTTTCCGCCAATGTTGAAGACCAGATTATTTTGTCTATGCTATCACTTTCTAATATTTGTCAAAATCCTAATTGGCTGTTCAGTTTAAATGTGTGAAGCGGAGGACAATCGGCATCCCTTTACAACTCACATAGGCTGCCTTATGCACCATCTTAACTTTTGAGACGGCTAATTTTTTTTAATACATTCTTGGGATGGAGACATTGATGGCAAGGCCAGCATTTATTGCACATACCTAGTTACTCTCAAAAACATGGCGCTGAGCCGCCTTCTTCAACCGCTGCAGTCCACATGGTGAAGGCACTCCCACAATGCAGTCAAGTAGGGAGTTACAGGATTTTGACCTAGTGACCATGACGGAACCGTGATATGTGCCCAAGTCAGGATGGTATGGCACTTGGACGTGATGGTGTTCCCATGCACCTGCAGCCTTTGTCCTTTCCAGATGGTGGAGGTGGCGGGTTTGGGAGGTGCGGCAGAAGAAGCCTTGGTGAGTTGCAGTCGTCTATCCTACAGGTAGTGTACACTGCAGCCAGTGCGCCAGTGATGGAGGGAGTGGATATTTGAGATGATGGTTGTGCTGCTGATCAAGCAAACAATTTTGTCCTGGATGGTGTTGAACTTCTTGAATGCTGTTGCAGCTGCACCTATATAAGCAAGTGGAGAGTATTCCATCACATCCTCAAAACAGTCCATGCATCATGCAGCAAGACCTGGACGGCATTCAGGCTTGGTCTGAGAAGTGGCAAGTAACATTCGCGCAACACTTGTGTCAGGCAATGACTATCTCATAGAAACATAAAAAATAGGAGCAGTAGTAGGCCATTCAATATGATCATGGCTGATCCTCTATCTCAACACGAAAATCCCACTTTTTCCACGTACTCCTTGATGTCTTTTGTTTCTAGAAATCTATCTCCTTCTTAAATATATTCAGCGACTTGGCCTCCACAGCCTTCTGTGGTAGAGAATTCCACAGGTTCACCACCCACTCAGTGAAAAAATTTCTCCTCATCTCAGTCTTAAATTTCCTACCCCGTATCCTGAGACTGCGACCCCTTGTTCTAGACTTCCCAGCCAGGGGAAACATCTTCCCCGCATCCAGTCGATCCAACCCAGTCAGAATTTTATACGTTTCAATGAGATTCCCTCTCCTTCTAAACTCTAGTGAATACAGGCCTAGTCGACCCAATCCTTCCTCATACGACAGTCCTGCCATCCCAGGAATCAGTCTGGTGAACCTTCGCTGCACTTCCTCTATGGCAAGTATATCCTTTCTTAGGTAAGGAGACCAAAACTGCACACAATATTCCAGGTGTGGTCTCACCAAGGCCCTATATAATTGTAGTAAGACATCCTTGATCCTGTACTCAATTCCTCTTGCATTTGCCTTCCTAACTGCTTGCTGCACCTGCATGTTTGCTTCCAATGACTGGTGTACAAGGACACCCAGGTCCCTATGTACATCGACACTTTCCAAGCGATCACCATTTAAGTAATACTTTGTCCATATGTTTTTCCTACCAAAGTGGATAACTTCACATTTATCCACATTATACTGCATCTGCCATGTGTTTGCCTACTCTCCAACAAGCGAGAGTCTAAACACTGCCCTTTGACATACAATGGCATTACTATCGCCGAATCCCCCACCATCAACATCGTGGAGATCATCATTGATCAGAAATTAAACTGGACCAGTCACAAATACTGTGGCAACAAGAGCAGGTCAGAGGCTGGGTATTCTGCTGCGAGTGTCTTACCTCCTGACTCCCAAAGCCTTTCCACCATCTGCAAGGCACAAGTCAGGAGTGTGATTGAATATTCCCCACTTGCCTGGATGGGTGCAGCTGCAACAGCATTCAGGCTTGATTGGCACCCAATCCACCACCTTAAACATGCACTCCCTCCACCACCAGCACACCGCAGCTGCAGTGTGTAAAAGACGCACTTGCAGCAACTCGCCAAGGCTTCTTCGGCAGCACCTCCCAAACCCACGACCTCTACCACCTAGAAGAACAAGGGCAGCAGGCGCATGGGAATACCATCACCTCCAAGTTACACACCATCCTGACTTGGAAGTAGATTGCCGTTCTTTCATCATCGCTGGGTCAAAATCTTGGAACTCCCTCCCTAACAGCACTATGGGAGTATCTTCATCACACGGACTGCAGCGGTTCAAGGCAGCAGCAGCTCACCACTACCTTCTCAAGAGCAATTATGGATAGGCAATAAATGCTGGCCTGCCAGCGATATCCACATCCCATGAACGAATAAAAAAAAAACACTCCTGGCTTGTGCCTTGTAGATGGTGGCGACTTTTTGGGGAATTAGGTGGTGAGCCACTCACTGCAGAATACCCAGCCTTTGACCTGCTCTTGTAACCATTTATGTGGCTGGTCCAGTTGAGTTTCTGGTCAACGGCAACCCTCAGAACGTTGAAAGTGGAGGGTTCAGCGATGGTGATGCCATTGAATGTCATGGGGAGGTGGTTGGACTCTCTTTTATTTGAGATGGTCATTGCCTGGCACTTATGTGGCCCAAATGTTACTTGCCACTTATCAACCCAAGCCTGGATGTTGACCAGGTCTTGCTATATCCAAGCACGGACTGCTTCATTATCTAAGGAACTGCGACTGGAGCTGAATAGTGTGCAATCATAAGCGAAGAGCCCTACTTCTGACCTTATGATCTTTCTACGGTTGGATGATTGGTAGAAATGTGCTCGACAGAATAACACAGAAAACGGCGAATCGTAGCTTTCTTGTTTTGGCAACCCTGAACAATTAATTACACCAATACATTAACAAACTGAAATGTTGCTGCATATAGGATATCTCTCCCATAAAATTTAATGTAATTAACTGTTATTACCTCTCCAAAATGCCACTTACCACTGTTAATTCATAAAAGCTATAAACAAAAAATATGGCCTTTGTACAAGTGGCAGAAATCTGGAATACATCAATTTCCAAAACAATTTGTTGTGAAAGACTCAGATCAAATTGATTCTGGAACTATGTGTTTCTGCTGCTCACTGATTTTCATCTGCAAAATCATCTCCTAAATAGTAAAATATATTAAATGGACCCATTAACAAATTAAAATAAGTATTTTAAGTATATAATTCCAGACCTCCAAAAATTCACTTATTTCCATGTAATCTTATTTTATTTTGCAAGGATGCCATTGAACAGCATATAGATACAAACACCTCAATTTAATATACAAGTATCTCACTGAACTATGAACAGCCACAGTATCATGCTCTTACGTCAGTCAGCCTTACCCTTTGAATTAATCCTTTAATCCTTGCTCTCATGTTTTTCAGTGATTCATTGACACTCATTACTTATCCAATTGTACCTGTGTTTACAGTTATTTCCTCCCTTGTTTTGATTTTTTCCTCACACTACTTCAGTTTGTGCCTTCAATTTCTTTGAGCTCACTTAACCAAATAGATTTGGCTGGAAAATGGCTGTAATAAAAGGTTCTACCATGCAGACATAACAACTTTTTCAACACATTGACATTACGACATCAATATTCAAAAGACTTCCAGCAAACTGTTTTTTTTAGCTCAGACAAGCTGCCATCTGGTTTTATGGTGATATAGCAACACACACTTAAATTGCACCAATGCTGCAAATCATTCCTGGCATCATTTCACAAAGCTCCTGCACATATCATCTCACCCTATGCGCTGTGCACCTTTTCCCCCCTGGCATTAATGAATGATGAATTTCCACAAACAATGTGGCCCCCTCAAGGGACCCATAGCCATAATTTAGAACTGCAAATCCTCCAAACCCAATTCTGGGAGGACGTAGGAAGCTGCAACACAAATCTAGACAAGTGCCCTTCAGCTGTATGTGGCCTAAATCAGTTACAACAAGGAGCATTGTGTGTTGTTCAAAGAGAGAATAGAATTAAATGACAATTAGTACCAAAAAATGCTATGCTTTTTAAAAAAGAAATCGTTGTTTTGTGTAACATATCAATTATTAACCTTTTGGCTACTGGAATTTGATACCAATCCACTTTTTTTCCTAACTTTTCTTGTAAATGCATTTCAATAATTGCTCTCTGTTTATACTATTTCTCATCACCCAAGATATTCAACATTTTGACTGTGCAGACCATTTCTGCAACTGAACCAGTTCCCCAGATAGCGTGCAGTCCTAATTAAATAAGCCCATTTGACCAAAATATCAATTCACTGCACAATAAATCACAATTCCTCAAATGCTCCATTCATTAGACATTTCATTTGCATACAAAATATAGATTCCATGAACAATTTTGATGCTTCAAAAATGTTATATTCTATAAGTTTCAATAAATATAGTCAAGTTATCTCTTACTGCTATTAAAATTAAAACCCAAATTAATTTTATCAAGAAAAATCTATCATTTCTGCAGTCATGAATACTTCAGATGAAGAAACAAAAAGAACATTTAACACACCTAATGCAGATCAGAAGATTTCAATGTTTATATTATCAATAAATAATTAGAAGTATTGCACATATATTCTAAGCAGGCTCTCTGATTGTTGTATTCCAAGAACAAATCTGAAATAATCCAATCAATAAAAATTCAATAAAATAAACCACAAGCTTGACTTCTCTCCTCTCATCATACCGAATAAATCTGCAAAAATGAAAACTGTGATAGCATAAGCTTTGTCCTGTATGAATACTGCGACTCTACATGCTCTGGCTATATTTCTTGTTGCCGCTCACCATCATCCATGGCCATTTTTCTCCAAAACCTCCTGATTGCAGAATGAAATACCAAATCTGATCCTGAAGCAGCTGAGTAACTGTAGGTGCCTGTGTCGCTATCTCCAGTGCACCACACAGATAAAACAAAACACTGTGACCTAGTCAGATCTGCAGTTTCACACTGCAATAGCCAACAGCTGTTGGATAAGTTCAAAATAAAAGTCTCTCTGCTTACAGGCTTTTATGCAAAAGCCTCCTGCTGTTTGTAAAACAAATACCTGAAATCACGTTGGCTCCAGATGACCCACTTGGCACAGACATAAAGATTCTGAAAAACAGTTTCACACAAGCACACAGAACACCGCCTATTGTACATCAAAATTCTGCTCACTGGTCACAAGCTTCCAGTATAGAGACTCTTAAGAGGATCACAACAACACAAGACACATGTTCAGTATTCAGAATATCTGTATTCCTTACAGATGCTGAACGTAATCAGACAGCAGTCACGTGGGCCAAAGGATTAAAGCTTATCTGCATAATATTAAATATTTTGTATTAAGTTGAATTTGCATTATATGCAGATTTGCACACAAACGTGCTCATTCAAACTTCTGAATCAGGCAATGCTTTATAGAAAAAAAATTGAGATAATATTTATTTTACATCTGAATAAGCAGCACATGAAAACAATACCATCAAAGGCTTCAGTGTACGGGAAGCTACATAACATTTTACGTAAAATGGTCCAATTGGAGATAGCGACACGAGCCGACAGGATACGCAGGTGCAATGAATGTGCAATGTGCCTTTTGTCATGGAAAATTACAAAGCATTTCAACTTCCAGGCTTCATCAATTATGACAGCTGAGCAAGAACAGAGGAACCAAAGAAGCTAAATGAATGCAAATCAGCACAAAACAAACAAGAAAGGCCTCTGCAGCTTTATTAACACAGACAGAATTTTCTGTTTATTCCAGGCACCCCTTGAGCAAATCAGGCCGAAATAAAATTCTATAATCAACAATCCTCACAGCGCCAAAGCCTTAGAAGGAAAAGACCTTGCAAAAGGTGGCAATATCTTCTACAAAATTAGCAATTCAAACCAGAACTGTAAAATTGTAAACATTTGAAAACCGCAATTAGCATCATCAGAAGTTATTCTAATTACTTCATCAAAGCCAAATGTGGTCTTCAGGTCAAGCACAATTAGAGGGCAAAAGATAATTCAATCAGGGATGTTAGAAACATAGAAATTTACAGCGCAGAAGGCGGCCATTTCGCCTTATCGTGTCCGCGCTGGCCGACAAAGAGTCGCACGGCCCTTGGTCAGCAGCCCTAAAGGTTACATATAAACCTATGAACAATGACGGGAAGGCAAAGAGCACTCAGCCCAACCAGTCCGCCTCACACAACTGCGACACCCCTTATACTGAAACATTCTACACACCACCCCTCCTAGAAGAGGCAAAAACCAGATAAAAACCTAGGCCAATTTAGGGAGAAAAAATCTGGGAAAATTCCTCTCTGACCCATCCTGGCGATCGAAACTAGTCCAGGAGATCACGCTGGCCGTATTCTATTCTATACTTACCATTATATCTGCGCCATCCAATAAAAAGTCATCCAGTCTAATCCCAATTACCAGCTCGAGGTCCGTAACCCTGCAGGTTACAGCACTTTAAGTGCCCATCCAACCATCTCTTAAAAGTGGTGAGGGTTTCTGCATCCACCACTCTTTCAGGTAGTGAATTCCAGATCCCCACAACCCTCTGCGTAAAGAAGCCCCCCTTCAAATCCCCTCTAAACCTTCCACCAATCACCTTAAAACTATGCCCCCTCGTTATAGATCCCTCCACCAATGGAAATAGGCCCTTACTATTCACTATGTCCAGGCCCCTCAATATTTTGTACACCTCAATGAGGTCTCCTCTCAATCTGCTCTGTTCCAATGAGAACAAACACAGCCTATCAAATCTGTCCTCATAACTAAGATTCTCCATTCCAGGCAACATCCTAGTAAATCTCTTCTGCACCCTCTCTAGTGCAATCGCATCCTTCCTATAATACGGCAACCAGAACTGCACGCAGTACTCCAGCTGTGGCCTAACCAAAGTATTATACAATTTAAGCATAACCTTCCTGCTCTTATATTCTATGTCTTGACCAATAAAGGCAAGCATTCCATATGCCTTCTTAACCATCTGGCCTGCTTCTTTCAGGGATCTGTGGACAAACACTCCAAGGTCCCTTTGTTCATCTACACTATTAAGTGACCTACTGACTAATGTGTATACCCTTTCCTTATTAGCCCTCCCAAAGTGCATCCCCTCACACTTCTCTGAATTAAATTCCATTTGCCACTGCTCTGCCCACATGACCAGGAGGACTGTGATGATGGATGTGGAACAGAGTTAAAAAAACAGGGGTACATGGGAAAGAAGGAGCATGATTCGTGGCCAGCGAAATGGGGAGAGTAAATGACTAAAGAAAAGTTAGAGGGCTTGGAAGCAGGGAGCAGGAGAAGGGGTGAAAGAATCCAAGACTGTTGAAGGACCCCAGACTAGAGTGGAGCCCCAAGCAAGTTGAATGAGTGATACCAGTACAGTAAGCCCAGAGAGAAGGGGGAAGTGGGGAGGCGAGGTGATCTGGAGTGGGGAGTTGGGTGTGTTCAGAGGGAGGGGAATTTTTGCATTTCTTCTATTAGAGCTTTAAAACTGAATATAAATGTACATTTAACCATGTTATCATAATACAAATTTCTAAAGATCGAATAGCAGGCAATTTTATTTTACAAACAATTCTAATAATTTGAATGGATGCCAGTTTAACAGATTCTACTGCAAAAACAATGGAAAATTGGTTAGTAACTGTCAGGACAAAGTGGAATTGGCATTTGCTAGTCGATATGATCGACACAGAGGAGCAGGGCCAAACTTTAAAATCAAGAGTGGGAGTGAAGTTGAACTGTGCCTGATATGGTAATTACAACAGCCACTTCTCTCCCTCTCCAAAGGCCCATTGTCTCCATCTCTGCCTGTGCTGAGCTCATGAGTCCTGGTGACTTTCTGTGACTCTGGACATGAGTGCTAAAAATGCTGTGATTCTGGTCCCATTCGGAAATCATAAAGACGGTTACCACAGCAGAACTGGACACTTTGGTGATGTTCAGTACAAGGGTATTGGGTTCTAGGAGCAACAGTATGAGCAGGTATCAATGGGTCAAATCTTGCTGGGGTGGTGCACCTCGCTGCATGCACAGACTTTTTCCTGCACCCTTTAGTTCGAATATAATTTGTACTAATAACTTGCTGGGAGTGCAAGGGGAACAGAGCATCTGGGACCTCAGTGAATGACAAGACCAACAGTATCACTCTTTAACCAATGAGATTTACGAATTGTGAAAGAAAGAGATTTAAGGATCAAGAAAGAAACAGAGGAGGAGGAGGGTGAATTAGAGTCAAATCAGGTGCAGAAAAAGAAAACGAAAGATTGGATTGAGAGAGAGCGAGAGACGGAGAGAAAAGTAAGAAAAAAAAATACAAAATTTGACATTTTTAAAAAGTCGTAACAATTTACTACATTCAACAGTTTAAATTGTTCTCTTTCTGGGCAAGAGGGGATGGGCCCAATTTTGGCCAGTACAAATTCTGGCGCACTTAGCAAAGGTCAGCCACTTTTGTGGAGCGATTAGAGCGGCATAAATCTTCAGGCCCATTTTGGCCGCTCCCCAGCCTCTCCCCGATGGTGGCGCAGCGTGGCAACTCGATTCGGGGGCGGAGCCAGGTCCTGGTGCTGAAAACAGTGCCGGGACCTCTGCACATGCACCTCGAGTGTGCGCGCATGTGCAGTAGCTCCTCGCAGCCCGACGCTGTGTGGGAGGGGCCGAAGCACGCCGTCCCTATCCCGGGCCGAGTGGCCTGCGGCACTCTCTGATATTGAAGGATCGCAGACCGGTGCAAGCATTGACTTGGTGCAGAGCCAGGATGGCAAGGGGAATTCATAGGATACCGAAGAGGAGATCATTGACAGCCAAAAGTGCCCAGTGTGTGAGGTCGTCTTCATGCTCAACCTGGAGGACTCTGATTTCGAGCAGCACGTTGTGAAGCACTTTGTTTACGAGTGTCCAGTGTGCCAGAGGACCTTTCCAGAGAACAGACAAGCTGCCTATGAAGACCATGTGCAGTCCCATTTTATGAAAGTCAACTGAGGGGCAAACAACAAACCAGTTTGAGTTCTACTTTATAAAGATGCTGCCGAGACCAGCCTTTCCTCTCCCTCCCCACTCTCCCGACCCGACCCGCTGCCTTCCCCGGCCGATTTCAACTAAAGGTAGGATTTAATACAATTTTTTTTAATTGTTGTTCAATTGTTTACCCTATTTTTATGTAGTTATTTGAACTTTTATATTGAATATTTGCTGCTTGGTGCTTGTTGCAGGTCCTACCTGCACCGATTTGTTAACTGCCCACAAGGTTTTTCAGAGCTGGCCACATATGCTGATCAAAGTGGATTTAGAGTAACTTTTAGCTGGCCAAAATGGCATAAATGGCCAAAACTGCCGTAAGTGTCTGGGAACGCCCCCTTTTGAAAAAAAAAACTGAACTAAAAAAAAGATCGTACCTAACGGACTTACTCTGGAGCAAATATTTTGGGGAAAATTGTATTTTTTTTAAACTTACGCCAGAAAAAACTTACTCCAAAAAAATTGATGCAAGTCATGGCCAAAATTGGGCCCACTGAGTGGCATGGCATCAACAATTATCCCGTCGTTAAAAGGGTACTCACAAGGTTAGTGATGAGCTGCGAGTTTAATGGTCAATTAATATGGAAATCCAGAAAGTTCTTAAAAAATAACAGGGGTGCTCAGGGTGAGATGCCATTTGTATGCATTTGCATAAATTGACCAAGTTTTCATCCTCTGAACTTGGTCGATTTGTGCATTCATAATGGTGTGCACCGTGAACTGGTCGTTAGTTTTCCAGGAAGACTTGGCCCAAATGCCAGGTAAAATACATTTTTACAGCAAAATTCAGCATTAACCATTCCGACAAAGACATATACAAAAGACACATGCACACTTAAAACATTAAAGTGAGAAAAAGGCTGACAAGAAGTTAATTTTTTTTTGAATAGTTATATTCTGGGTGGCTGGAGGCAGATTATGAGCAAGATGGCAAAAAATAGGGCTAGGCGGCCAAAAAGGGAAAAGGGTTTTATAAGTAAAATAAAAAAATGCTAAATCTAAAAGAAGTTAATAAGAGATTAAAATAGTTAAAGTAAACTACCATATACCTTCACTATAACATGGCACTTAATGTGCATAAAACCAAGCATGGGTGTATCTGTGACAGGCAATGCATGACATCCTTCACATGAAAATTCCTATCAGTGCCGTCCTGATACAATTATTAGGACAGGTAAGTGTATTTTGCCACAGAGGCAAGCTTTATATTGAAACACAGGTCCTACGTACAGAGTTTAATAATGTAATACATTGGTGGTGTTTCTCAGAGTTGAAGGATACAGTTTTACCCAAATCCTCCGCTGTATATGTTCAATTATTGATATATAACTACCTGTATCACCAAAAGCGCGCCCATAACTTAATGGTAGCATTTCTGCCTTGGTCAAAAGGGGCAGGGTTTAAGTCCTGATTTTTACAGTCCTGGTGAGCAAAGCCCAGAGCTCCAGCTCTTAATTTTGGGTTGACAAAACAAGGTATTCGCATGCAGTGGTTATGAGTGTCCCCCACCCCTCATGGTATAAGGTTGTGGGAGCCCATAAACCCCTCCTGCAGTAAAGGACTAACCATGTCGCAGCCTGTCAAGACTGTTAATCAGCCTACGCATTCTTCCACTACTTCACTAAGACTGTTCTCCAAAAGAAGAGCATGAAGATACAAAAACCACCTATTCCCTGTAGATTGTATTACTGTTATAATTGTAATGCATTTGCTTCATGGGTTCTTCGCTTAAGAATTCATAGCAACACACTGCTATTAAGAACGAGTTGATTTATTAATAAAGGTTTAACAATCACACTACACATTACTAGGCTCAAACTACATACCTCTTCGTGGATGACCTAAACCCAACTGAGGTTTTATTGAGTCTTATGAACCACTCACAATGCAAGAGCTCCACAAACCTGTCAGCATATTCACAGGTGCATACGTTACACTGCTTCCCCTTCTTTTTTTTTTTTAAAAAAGGTATTTATACAATATTTCAAAAGATTACTCATCATGATTCCAATTTTACAAATTCAACAACTGAGCCTGAGCATCTTGTTGTAGGCTTTTAGCTTCCTTCTGCTCCGAACCTCCATTTTCTTTGCAATTGGCTGGCTATGCCCGTTTTCTATATTCTTTTGACTCAGGAGACTGTCTTGGGGAATTTCTGTTTCAGGGCGTGTAGCCTCTATCCTGTAATCCTGACCTGTTCCTTCCCGTGTCCTCTTGAGTTTCCTTGAAACCCTTACAGCAGTCCGAGTATTTGCTTTCTTCCTAAGATTCCCAGTTATCAATATGCAGTCGAGTTGGTTTGCGTTCTTAACTTAACCCCAACTCTACCTCCTCCCCTCAAAAGATAAGAGTCTCTGCGGGATTGTCCCATACCCGCGGAACCACCTTCAGTCGGTTGCATTGGAGTTGGTGGGGATATGGACATTGTGACCATTGTGTTCGTTGCAGTACTTGGACCTGCCAACTCACTCTGATCTTTGTCCAAGTCAGACTCATAATCATCTACTCGTGGTACCGAAGGTGCATCACTTGCTGGAAACATTTGATTCACATGAACCTTCCTGATGTCTTCACCAATTTTGACCAGGTACTGCTTGGTGCCACATACCCAAACAATTGTACCAATGTCCCATTTGCATGGACTTGCCCTTTTCGACAGACTGAGAACTCTGATCTGATCACCCTCCTGAAAACACCACTCTTTAATACCAGAATGATAATGACGTTTCTGCACCGATTGTGCCTTCTCTACCTTATCAGCCAAGTTCAGCTACAATAAACTGAGACGCGACCTCAGCCGATGCTTCATCAATAATTCAGCAGGCGTGTACCCGGTTGTAGAATGAGGCGTAGTTCTGTATTGGACAAGAAAATTTGCTAACCAATGTTTCATGCTCACCAATAGAAACATAGAAACATAGAAAATAGGTGCAGGAGTAGGCCATTCAGCCCTTCTAGCCTGCACCGCCATTCAATGAGTTCATGGCTGAACATGAAACTTCAGTACCCCATTCCTGCTTTCTCGCCATACCCCTTGATCCCCCAAGTAGTAAGGACTTCATCTAACTCCCTTTTGAATATATTTAGTGAATTGGCCTCAACTACTTTCTGTGGTAGAGAATTCCACAGGTTCACCACTCTCTGGGTGAAGAAGTTTCTCCTTATCTCGGTCCTAAATGGCTTACCCCTTATCCTTAGACTGTGACCCCTGGTTCTGGACTTCCCCAACATTGGGAACATTCTTCCTGCATCCAACCTGTCCAAACCCGTCAGAATTTTAAACGTTTCTATGAGGTCCCCTCTCACTCTTCTGAACTCCAGTGAATACAAGCCCAGTTGATCCAGTCTTTCTTGATAGGTCAGTCCCACCATCCCGGGAATCAGTCTGGTGAATCTTCGCTGCACTCCCTCAATAGCAAGAATGTCCTTCCTCAAGTTAGGAGACCAAAACTGTACACAATACTCCAGGTGTGGCCTCACCAAGGCCCTGTACAACTGTAGCAACACCTCCCTGCCCCTGTACTCAAATCCCCTCGCTATGAAGGCCAACATGCCATTTGCTTTCTTAACCGTCTGCTGTACCTGCATGCCAATCTTCAATGACTGATGTACCATGACACCCAGGTCTCGTTGCACCTTCCCTTTTCCTAATCTGTCACCATTCAGATAATAGTCTGTCTCTCTGTTTTTACCACCAAAGTGGATAACCTCACATTTATCCACATTATACTTCATCTGCCACGCATTTGCCCACTCACCTAACCTATCCAAGTCACTCTGCAGCCTCATAGCATCCTCCTCGCAGCTCACACTGCCACCCAACTTAGTGTCATCCGCAAATTTGGAGATACTACATTTAATCCCCTCGTCTAAATCATTAATGTACAATGTAAACAACTGGGGCCCCAGCACAGAACCCTGCGGTACCCCACTAGTCACTGCCTGCCATTCCGAAAAGTACCCATTTACTCCTACTCTTTGCTTCCTGTCTGACAACCAGTTCTCAATCCACGTCAGCACACTACCCCCAATCCCATGTGCTTTAACTTTGCACATTAATCTCCTGTGTGGCACCTTGTCGAAAGCCTTCTGAAAGTCCAAATATACCACATCAACTGGTACTCCTTTGTCCACTTTATTGGAAACATCCTCAAAAAATTCCAGAAGATTTGTCAAGCATGATCTCCCTTTCACAAATCCATGCTGACTTGGACCTATCATGTCACCATTTTCCAAATGCGCTGCTATGACATCCTTAATAATTGATTCCATCATTTTACCCACTACTGAGGTCAGGCTGACCGGTCTATAATTCCCTGTTTTCTCTCTCCCTCCTTTTTTAAAAAGTGGGGTTACATTGGCTACCCTCCACTCGATAGGAACTGATCCAGAGTCAATGGAATGTTGGAAAATGACTGTCAATGCATCCGCTATTTCCAAGGCCACCTCCTTAAGTACTCTGGGATGCAGTCCATCAGGCCCTGGGGATTTATCGGCCTTCAATCCCACCAATTTCCCCAACACAATTTCCCGACTAATAAAGATTTCCCTCAGTTCCTCCTCCTTACTAGACCCTCTGACCACTTTTATATCCGGAAGGTTGTTTGTGTCCTCCTTAGTGAATACTGAACCAAAGTACTTGTTCAATTGGTCTGCCATTTCTTTGTTCCCCGTTATGACTTCCCCTGATTCTGACTGCAGGGGACCTACGTTTGTCTTTACTAACCTTTTTCTCTTTACATACCTATAGAAACTTTTGCAATCCGCCTTAATGTTCCCTGCAAGCTTCTTCTCGTACTCCATTTTCCCTGCCCTAATCAAACCCTTTGTCCTCCTCTGCTGAGTTCTAAATTTCTCCCAGTCCCCGGGTTCGCTGCTATTTCTGGCCAATTTGTATGCCATTTCCTTGGCTTTAATACTATCCCTGATTTCCCGAGATAGCCACGGTTGAGCCACCTTCCCTTTTTTATTTTTACGCCAGACAGGAATGTACAATTGTTGTAATTCATCCATGCGGTCTCTAAATGTCTGCCATTGCCAATCCACAGTCAACCCCTTAAGTATCATTAGCCAATCTATCTTAGCCAATTCATGCCTCATACCTTCAAAGTTACCCTTCTTTAATTTCTGGACCATGGTCTCTGAATTAACTGTTTCATTCTCCATCCTAATGCAGAATTCCACCATATTATGGTCACTCTTCCCCAAGGAGCCTCGCACAATGAGATTGCGAATTAATCCTCTCTCATTACACAACACCCAGTCTAAGATGGCCTCCCCCCTAGTTGGTTCCTCGACATATTGGTCTAGAAAACCATCCCTTATGCACTCCAGGAAATCCTCCTCCACCGTATTGCTTCCAGTTTGGCTGGCCCAATCTATGTGCATATTAAAGTCACCCATTATAACTGTTCTACCTTTATTGCATGTACTCCTAATTTCCTGTTTGATGCCCTCCCCAACATCACTACTACTGTTTGGAGGTCTGTACACAATTCCCACTAACGATTTTTGCCCTTTAGTGTTCTGCAGCTCTACCCATATAGATTCCACATCATCCAAGCTAATGTCTTTCCTAACTATTGCATTAATCTCCTCTTTAACCAGCAATGCTACCCTACCTCCTTTTCCTTTTATTCTATCCTTCCTGAATGTTGAATACCCCTGGATGTTGAGTTCCCAGCCCTGATCATCCTGGAGCTACGTCTCCGTAATCCCAATCACATCATATTTGTTAACATCTATTTGCACAGTTAATTCATCCACCTTATTGCGGATACTCCTTGCATTAAGACACAAAGCCTTCAGGCTTGCTTTTTTAACACCCTTTGTCCTTTTAGAATTTTGCTGTACAGTGGCCCTTTTTGTTCTTTGCCTTGGGTTTCTCTGCCCTCCACTTTTCCTCATCTCCTTTCTGTCTTTTGCTTTTGCCTCATTTTTGTCTCCCTCTGTCTCCCTGCATAGGTTCCCATCCCCCTGCAATATTAGTTTAACTCCTCCCCAACAGCACTAGCAAACACTCCCCCTAGGACATTGGTTCCGGTCCTGCCAATGATCCAGTCATGCTCACCAATGATGCACAAAGCCTCCATGACAATCCTGACCAACCTTTCAGCTGCACCATTCGAAGCAGGATGATATGGTGCTACCAACGTGTGTTTGATACCGTTGCATCTGGCAAAATTCGCAAATTGTGTGGTGTGGACCGAAATTGAGGCCCATTATCTGACACTATTGGCATTCAAAAATATCCCGTAATTCACCCAATATACGCTCTGTAGTCATAGATGACCCCATATGCTGTACTTCCAGCCACTTCGAATGGCTATCAATTAGAACCAGAAAGTTATCACTGCCCCTCTCGCAAAAATCAGTATGTATTCTTTGGAATGGTCTCGTTGGCCAAGTCTATGTTTGCAACGACGTTTTAGCTGGCATGGGCCTGCAGTCTTGACTGATAGAAGTATTAGTAAGTAAGTGGACTAAGGCTTTATCCAACCCAGGCCAATAGACAAAACATCGGACTACCACTTTCATGCCTACACAATGCCAGTAAGCTCACCATGACTTTGACCTGTAGTGCACTGGGATTGACTACTCAGGCCCATTTTAGACATCCCTGCTCACACGATAATTCTTGCTGACGATGATAAACGAGCTTTATCCCCTCTTCCAAATGAGTCTGATCTTCAGACCACCCTCGCAGAGTGTGCTCATAGGCCCAGTGTAACGTGGCATCTTTGTGTGTGTTCTCTGCAATAATAGAGGTGGTGACTGGAAAGTCCTCATCAATTACATCTAGAGTAAAGATTGACTGCTCGTGACCAACTTCAGAATCTTCATGAGACAACCTTGAAAAGGCACCCGTCACTGCATTCTGCTTCGACGTACGATACTCGGTTTTGTAATCGTACTGAGACAATAAAATAGCCCATCTTTGCATCCTGGTCGCCGCCATAATAACAGTTTGTGATCGGTTACTAGCATGAATTGGTATTCCAAAAGAAACTGGTGAAACTTTATCATGCCAAATATAATTGGCAAAGTCTCTTCCTCAATCTGAGCATAATTTTGTTTGCTTTTGTTCAGTGTACGCGATGTAAAGGCAACCGATTTTTCTTGCCCATCATTGATAACATGGCTGATCACTGCTCCCACACCATACCCAGAAGCATCACATGCTAGTCTTAGTCCACAAGTCAAATTATAATGGATAAGAGCACAACTGCTCAAGCGTCGCTTGCATGCGTCATATGCATTCTGCTGCTCTGGAGTGGAGTGGAGTGGAGCGAGCACCGTTGCTAGTCCAGGAAGGAAACGAGAATATTGGGCCATCCCTAAAAAGGATCATAATTCAGTAACGTTTTTTGGCTCTGGAGCCATCATGACGTTTGCACTTTCTCCTTAACTGGTTTGAGACCATTTTTATCTACTCGCAATCCTAAATAAACCACCTCATGCTGTATGAATGTACATTTACTCCTCTTCAGCTTCAGATTATGGTCATTGAACCATCTGAATACTTCTAAGATTTCCAGGTTTTCCTTCTCTGTGCTGGTGGCCATCAACACATCATCTTGATTGCACAAACAGTAATTTATTCCCTGTAAGATCTGATCCATGGGAGTCTGAAATATCTTTGGTGAGGACTTGATATAGAGCAACTTAGTGTACGAATATAAATCTGTGTGTGTGTTGACTGGCAGATACTGCTGACTTGTCGGCGTAGAGTTGGAGAGATCCAATGTTGTTAAGACTTTGGCTTCCGCCAGTTATGCACAGAGGTCCTGTGATGTCGGTAAAGGGTACTGTTCACCATCAACTGCACGATTCAGGGTAATTTTATGATCCCACAGAGCCGTATCATTTTGTCTGCCTTCGGCACTACAACTAATGGGGTGGCCCAGTCACTCCTATCAGTCTTCACTAAAACTCTCTATTTCTCCAACTTATCAAGCTCTTGCTCAACCTGTGATTTTATTGCATACGGTACCGGCCTTGATCTACAAAAAATAGGTTTGACATCCGACCTAATCCGAACATGTGCACTGTATCCCTTGATGCCCTTGTATGAATCCTCAAACATGTTAGCACATGTCTCCAGCAGAGTATCTAGCCGAGACTTGACCATTTCTGCACTACAGATGCTGTATCAATCCAAACGAAGCATTCTTAGCCAACCTTTGCCTATATGTGTCGACCGATTGATGTATTTCGCTATAATAATAGTAATATTGCTTGTTGCCCCTGATATTGTACTAGACACTTCATTTGTCCAAGCATCTGCAGTTTTTCCCCCGAATATGTTTTCAGCTTTGCTAAGCTTGCCTTTAGTGGTATGCCCCTGAAATTCTTGCAATATACATCCTGACTCATTATTGAGCAATCAGCCGCGCTATCTATTGTCATTTTAATCCATCGATTATCAGTACTAACGTTCTGAAATCCTGACATAAGGGGCCCAAGTTTCCACATGATTTGCGCCTGATTTTTTAGGAGCAACTGGTGGAGAACGGACTATCTTAGAAATCGCAATTCTCCACATTTTTTTTTCTGCAGTTCTAGTCAGGTAGAACAGTTCCACTTTGGAACAGAATTTTTTCTTCAAAAGGGGGCGTGTCCGGCCACTGACGCCTGATTTGAAAGTTTCCACAGTGAAAACGTACTCCAAACTAAAGTAGAATGAAGCAAGTGAAGATTTTTGTAGAACTGAAAAAACCTGTTCTACACATTAAAAAATCAGGCACAGGTTACAAATTAGGCATCCAGAACGAGATGGGGGGGGGGGGGGGGAAGGAAAGTCATTAAATTCTATAATAAATCCTTATTTATACTTCTACAAATATTATACAAATAAATCCAACCTGAATAAACATTTATAAGCAAAAAAAAGATTAAATAAACCATCTTCCTACCTGTGTGAAAGTGCTTCAGTCAGCTCAGCGATGTGGCGTCGTTCCCGCGAACGGGAGGAAGGGGCAGGCAGGCAGTAACCAGGCAGCAAGCAGCCTTCCACTTGAGGTGGAAGCCTTACAGTCAGCTCAGCGTCGTTCCCGCGAACGGGAGGAAGGGAGGGGCAGGCAGGCAGTAACCAGGCAGCAAGCAGCCTTCCACTTGAGGTGGAAGCCTTACAGTCAGCTCAGCGATGTTCCCGCGAACGGGAGGGGAGGGAGTGAGGGGCAGGCAGGCAGTAACTAGGCAGCAAGCAGCCTTCCACTTGAGGTGGAAGCCTTAGTCAGCTCAGCGTCGTTCCCGCGAACGGGAGGGAGGGGGTAGGAGACAGTGAGAAGGGAAGCCTCAGTGCTGATGGCAATGTGGTTTTATTAAAAAATGTTCAAAA
Organism: Pristiophorus japonicus; assembly: GCF_044704955.1. Taxonomy (NCBI): domain Eukaryota; kingdom Metazoa; phylum Chordata; class Chondrichthyes; family Pristiophoridae; genus Pristiophorus; species Pristiophorus japonicus. The sequence continues at coordinate 344,042,014 of NC_091977.1, read as the reverse complement.
ATTAAACAGCTACAAAGAACTACAAAAATGGCCGAGTGCCAATGTTTCCTTCACACTGCGTGTGCGCGAACGCTCCAACGCGCACGTGCAGTGTTGCCGGCAGGAAAAAACTATTTAAATAGTACCCACCCCCTCCCACTTACAAAATCGGCGCGAGTGTAGGCTCCGCCCCCCTGGGCGCCGCACCAGACAAGGAGCTGCAGGGCGCTCCAGAATCACGAAAAATGGGCGCCCAGCTCGGAGAGGCGCCCGTTTTTTATCGTGTGGAAACTTGGGCCCAAGGAATGTACTGCCTTGCCCTTCACTACTTATAGAGCAAAACCTAACTGTTCTGATCGCTTTCCACCCAGTTAAATCTTTGAATATCGTTGGGCCTGTCCTTGGTTTACATGCGGCTGCAATGTGTCTCTTTACTTGGCACCGGTAGCACCTTGTCCACTTGAACCGACACTGTTGTGCGGTATGATTGCCATTACACATATAACATCTATTCTTCTTGATTTCATAACTCTCCCACCGACTAGGGCTCACAATCTTCGCATCTACAGCCCTGTGCTACTACTGCCGGTAATGGGTGAAATTCCTCAATATTTCTTTCTGCCATTTCCATGGAGGTGCTATCTTGCCCACCAGGAGTCTGGAACATTTCTCCCAGCTGACCCTGGTGGAGGATGCGGCCAAGTAAATCTCCTGGCACTCGCTCATCCGCCGCAGGTCAATGGGATCCTCGACTATGAGGAGCACGTTATTGGCATAAGCCGAGAGGACGACCTCCACGCCCGGCCCTTACAGAGCCAGTCCCGTCAACCTCTTCCACAAGAGGCACCAGAAAGGCTCCACGCATATGGCATATAACTGGCCGGACATGGGGCATCCCTGGCGCACCCCTCTCCCAAAGTGAAGGGGTACCGTCAAGACCCATTAACCTTAATCAGACACTCCACGACGGCATACCAAAGTCAGATCCAGGCGACGAAATGCGTCCTGAACCCGAAAGCACGCAGAGTTCCGAAAAGAGACTCGTTATCCATCCTGTCGAACGCCTTCTCCTGATCGAGGGAAAGGAAGGCGACCGACAGACGAGCCCTCTGGAAATGGTGGACCAGGTCCCGGACCAGATGAATGTTGTCGTGGATTGTCCGGCCCGGGATCGTGTAGGACTGGTCGGGGTGGATCATGTGGTCCAGCACGGTGCCAAAGCCAGCAAACATCACCCTGGCAAAAATGTTGTAATCCATGCTGAGGAGGGAGACTGAGCGCCAGTTCTTAAGTAGGCGGAGATCGCCCTTCTTAGGAAGCAGGACAATGACTGCCCGATGCCAAGAGAGGGGCATCTCCCCGGTCACCAGACTTTCTCCCAGGACCCGCGCGTAGTCGCCCCCCAAGATGTCCCAGAACGCCCTGTGGAAATCCACGGTCAGCCCATCCAGCTCTGGGGACTTTTCCCTCGAGAGCTGGTAGAGGGCACTGGTCAGCTCTGCAAGGCTTAGTGGAGCGTCCAGATGCGCGGGCATCGTCGGGAGCCAACGCCATCTCGGCCTCCGGCGGGGGGGGGGGGGGGGGGGGGGAGGGAGTGCGTCCGTGCAGAAGGAAGGCGCAGAAGAAAAACCAAAACCTGCGGGCGAGTCCCGTCAGTGGGCCAGACAGCCCCATCACTGCGCTCAGCCCCATAATACCACCAGCGAGCACGGGGCATCCCGTGCCCGAGCCCTTGATTACACCTGCTTCTGCAGATGGTAAGATAACCGCAGTCGGGCGCGTGTAAGAAACTCAGAAGGAGGGAGTGGAGGCGGAGGCCTCGGCAGACATGGAGGCCTCCCTGCCTCCGCATCCCTCGGGACACAAAAGGAGGTGCTACTCCAGGGCAACGGAGAAGGACCACGATCCCTCTGTGGAGGAGTTGGTGCCTGGCGCGTGGCTCGCGTCCCCCAGCAGCGCTCCCAACGCGTGCCGAAGGCGGGAAGAGTCTATCTCTCGAAGGTGAGCCAGCCAAGGCTGTCCAGCCTGAGCCTCCCAGGGATGGGGAAGACCACCTGCCTGTTGCGGGGGGCGCAGGGCCGCCAATCGAAAGTATCGCCGCCGGGTCGAGCATCCTGGGGACTGAGGCGGGCAAGGCCGAAGAGGCTGAGTCCAAGCCTACCCAGTCAAACCTCAACACCCCCCGGGATCTGCTCAACCTGGCAGAAGACATATCACAAGAACCCCCGCCCGCTGGGTCTGAATGTGGTGGCGGGGAATGTGAGGAACCCCAATCTCCGTCCCTGACATTGGCGCCGGGTGTGTTGGAGGAACTGGAAGTGTTTTTCGGCCCAGTTTCTCCATGCACCCCGGTGCCTGGGGCGGAAGGGGTCCCCAGTCTGCTGCCGCTTTCCGACCCGGCATCCCGGGAGGAGCCCAGGGGAAACTCCTCTGCCAACGATCCTGGGATCGTGACCGAGGTAGGGCTGGATGGTGCAGCCGGGCCGTTTGCCGTATCCTGTGTGATTGACGGACTGGCCGCTAGTGGCGACCTCTCAGAGGAGGACGGGGACTCAGTGGTGGGTGCGGAAGAGGATTTAGAGTCCATCGCAAGGAGGATTTTTTTTGGCGGAATGCCAAGGTTGTCGCAATAGAGCCCATCTGGCCCTGGACAAATGGTGTGAGCCAGCGCTGCTCATCAGGTCTGTCCTGCCGCTGTCAAAACCACGGGTGCGGACAGCACTTTACCCAAAAAGACAATCTTGAGTTGCGCAGCTCAAAACGTTCCTCACTGGGTTGCTGAGGGAGAGGAGATCATCGCACGACACCGCTCCCTCCCCACAGTAGAATAAGTTAGGGGTTGCACTAAGCTCTTGTCATGAAGATAACCATAAGCCAGCCTCAACATCAACAGCGGCAGAGAGGCACGCTGTAGATTTAATTATTTTTCGCTCCTACGGGAGGGGAAATATGCAAGAAACCCACACCATTTCGGGAAATGAGGCCATGTGGCTCCTGGAATGGCAAGGAGAGGTCCGCATGAGCCACCTCACTGCCACTTCTTGTGGGGTGGCTATCTTGCTGGCCCCACATTTTCAGCCGGAGATCTTGGGGGTCAAGGAGCCTGTGCCAGGCCGCTTGCTCCATGTCACCTGCTGCTGGAGGACGCGTGGTTCCAGGATTCGTTCTGTCGATTCTGGTCCAACTGGAGAAGGAAGCAGGGGGGCTTCCCCTCCTTGAAATTATGGTGGGACGTGGGCCATAATGGTGATTTTGATGAAGTACTGGAGGTTGAAACCCCATTTAAGAACTAATTGAATCCTACAATGTGGGCCTTCAGGGTCTTTCTGGATGGATTAACCAAAATGATTGATTGGCCATTTCCAGCTGCAAAGTTATAAACTCAATGGATGCTTCAATGTATTAATGCAATATATGGTGAAACCTGAAAATTACAGATACCTTGGGGACTAGCATCAGCTGTCCTTTTTTTGCAGGTGTCCTTATTTTCAAAATGGCCATTGTATGCACTGTAAAAAAAATTCCGTAGAGTGGTGAGCTCTTTAACCCAGCATTCATAGCATAAGAGAAAACGCTCTATCCCAGGGACAGAGCTGTGCCAGAGATAGAGTGGTTTCTCTGCCACTATGCATGTAGGGTAAAGAGCTCCCCATTCCACAAGTGCCATTTCTTTTCCAAAACCCGCTGCCGTCTTGTGCTGACCTCATGAAAATTTGGGGGCAAAAAGGAAGCAAGCTGCAAGGGAACGCATCAGTGATCCCAACTCAGTGAAAGTTCCAGATGCAGCAGCTTTGCAAAAGGCTGTTCCCATGTTTTAAGTTATAAAAGAGCTTGGTGCATTGAACACCGTCAACAGCTCGTAATGTGTGAATGTCCATGGAGCTAAACTACAGAACCAGTGGGAAGCTGTTCAATCTTCGCCGTCTCCAGGCCAGGTCCAAGACCACTCCAACCTCTGTAGTCGAGCTACAGTACGCAGACGATGCCTGCGTCTGTGCACACACAGAGGCTGAACTCCAGGACATAGTCAACGTATTTACCGAGGCGTATGAAAGCATGGGCCTTACGCTAAACATTAGTAAGACAAAGGTCCTACGCCAGCCTGGCCTCGCCGCATAGCACTGCCCCCCAAACATCAAGATCCACGGCGTGGCCCTGGACAATGTGGACCACTTCCCCTATCTTGGGAGCCTCCTATCAACAAGAGCAGGCATTGATGATGAGATCCAATACCGCCTCCAGTGCGCCAGTGCAGCCTTCGGCCGCCTGAGAAAAAGAGTGTTTGAAGATCAGTCCCTCAAAACTATCACCAAGCTCATGGTCTACAAGGCCGCAGTAATACCCGCCCTCCTGTATGGCTCAGAGACGTGGACCATGCACAGTAGACACCAAGTCGCTGGAGAAATACCACCAATGATGTCTCCGCAAGATCCTGCAAATTCCCTGGGAGGACAGACACAAAAACATTAGCGTCCTCGTCCAGGCCAACATCCCCAGCATTGAAGCACTGACCACACTTGATCAGCTCCGCTGGGCAGGCCACATTGTCCGCATGCCAGACACGAGACTCCCAAAGCAAGCGCTCTACTCGGAACTCGTCCACGGCAAACGAGTCAAAGGTGGGCAGAGGAAACGTTACAAGGACACCCTCAAAGCCTCCCTGATAAAGTGCGACATCCCCACTGACCATAGACCGCCCTAAGTGGAGGAAGTGCATTCGGGGAAGCGTTGAGCTCCTCGAGTACTGTCGCTGAGAGCATGCAGAAATCAAGCGCAGGCAGCAGAAGGAGCATGCGGCAAACCAGGCTCCCTGCCCACCCTTTCCCTCAATGACTATCTGTCCAACCTGTGACAGAGACTGTGGTTCTCGTATTGGACTGTACAGACACCTAAGAACTCATGCTAAGAGTGGAAGCAAGTCTTGCTCGATTCCGAGTGACTGCCTATGATGATGGTTTCAGATTACCTCTTGTATATTTTACCATGCAAGTTGTTTAGGTCTCTCAGTAAATGTCTGTTTTTTGGGAATGTCTGTTTATGCAGGTTTCATTGTACATGTTAATTTTAAAATAATTTGCACTTAAAATGGTTTGCTATTCAGTGTCTGCTTCAAAGAAAGCTGTTAACTATGATATGTATGAAGGGGTGTCCCGGGTGCATGCATGCATGTGGAGCCCCAGAGCACATATCAAGTTTAAATCCATGTTCCCATATGTCTCAAGTTATTCACATGAAACCATCTTGATGTTCTAACTTTGGATTTAACCACCAACAAATGCGAAGAGCAGCCCTTTCCAAACCTGCAAAATTCAACCAGGGCAAACCAGCTAATGAAAAACCATAAGCACAAATAAGACCGATTTTACTATACTGTGGACACCCCTTCTCTATGATGTAAAATGTTGTAATATCGACTGTACTGTTACTGATTAGCAGAATATGATACAGGTGCAGCGTCTAAAATCCAGAATCCTCAGGACCGAGGCCGTTCCGGATTCCGGGCTTTCGAATAGCTTTTTGATGTCACGAATCTGGAAATACCCGAGCCCAGGTTCAGATATTTCCAGATTTCAGAATGTCAGAAAGGGGAGGGATTCCCGCCGAGGAGTTGTTCAGGCGGGCCCCCCCTGCCGAGGAGGTCGTCGTTGGGTGGGGTCCCCCGGCCGAGGCGGTCGTCGTCGGGCAGGGGCCTCAGCCGAGGTGTTGGGGTGGGCTCCGCAGAGGTGTTGGGGCGGGTCCCGCTGAGGTGTTGGGGCGGGCCCCGCCGAGGAGGCCCCGAGGTAAGGGCAGCGGCGGTGGGGCTCCGAGGTCCTCAGGGTCGCCTGGTCCAGATTCCGGAACATTTTACGGATTCCGGACGACCCTGCCACCGATCGTCCCGGAGTGCGGATTCCGGAACTCCGGTTTCTCAACGCTGCACCTGTGCATAATTTGATATTGAGCAACTCAAAATGAAATTTAACATTCTAGACCACATTCTCTTTCTTGGTCTATAATTACCACTAGATAGCTTTGTTCCTGATACTAAGTAAACAGTCGTGTATTGGGCTTCCAACTGTCAACTGAATAACTGTACTGCACAACTAAAGTGCATCTCGCTCATTCTTTGATCAGATAAATTAAGATTGGGTAACATAAATTTATGCATAATGAAAGATACAATAGCTAAGCACATTTTATTATGGGCTGTTGCACCTTAGCAAATATCACATACTTCCGCATTGGCATTACAGGTTTTTAATTATTGTTGCATTTTAAATTAATTATGTCTTTCATAATCTGAGTAGATACTGCAAAGAAGTACTGATGGAATGCTCCAACAGTGAAAGTGCTGATCTTCAAATGTGATCTTAAACATAGAGCCCATTGCATTGCCGGTAAACAGAGTACTCTGCCCTTCCCCCATCAATGTCCTGGCCAGCATTCCTCCCTCAACCAATATCTCCAGAAAACAATTTACTGAGACGTTCATCTTACTGCTGTTTGTTGGGCAGAACTGCCTTGTTTGCCGACATAACAATCATTACACTCAAAAGTAATTCACCATGTGAAATGGTTTGTGGCATTTTAATGACAGGATAATGTGCGATGTAGACAAAAGTATTTCTATTTCTTTTTATTTCAACTATAAAAAGAAAGAGATTTTTTTTTATTTCAACCTGTGGTGGCTGGTGTGCAACGGTCACCACACATTAGAAAAATTCACGCACAAGCATCTTCCACACCATCAATTGGAGTTCAGGACTGGAACATCTGGTCCTTCATTGAAACATCTGTGAACTCGTGGAGGCAAGTCATCCTCGTTCGAGGGACCGCCTATGATGATGATTTCAACCAGTATTGTATCATTGTTGAGTGATGAAATTATATTGATCTGCAGTTCTGAGAACAAAATAAAATTTGGGCTTGCAAACCAGAGGTTTGACTGATCAGAATTCACCCAGGAGATCTGCTGACAAGCCACTCAAAAGAAGCTATTCTGTGAGCAACTGAGAGCAGGAGGAAGAGGACTGTTTTATGGACAGCATGTGTTTTAAAGCATACACAAGACTGCTGTACTGGAGGAAAAGTAGTCAGAGCAGATTGATGCTTTAGTGGAGTTTCTATTTTAAATGTATGCAAATTTTATTTTATATTCTGTAATCTGATTTATATGTCTATTTCTTCTGCTTCATTGTGTTTCATTTATGAAATCAGTTATTTTAGCTTGTATAACTTTGATGTATAACAGGCAACAAAAAAAAGAGGCGAGGTGACATGAGGAAAAAACATTTAGGCAGCTAGTTATGATGATCTGGAATGCATTGCCTCAAAAGGGTGGTGGAATCAGATTTAATAATAGCTTTGAAAGGGAATTGGATAAATACTTGGAAGTGGCAAAAAATTGACGAGCTATGGGAAGGAGCAGGGGAGTGGGACTAATTGGATAGCTCATTCAAAGAGCCAGCACAGGCACAATGGCCTGTGCTGTGTCATTCTATAATTCGATATTGCATTTCATTTTCAGCGAAGAGCGAGTGCAGGGTGTAGCGCGTGCTTCACATATTCCAGTAAGCAATTAACTCGCTGGTTAAATTTCTGCATCCAAGGATCATACATTCACTGCAATATAAAACATATGGCTTACATATTTGTGGAGGATGAGATCTGTCCAAGTACTGTAGAACTAATGCAAGTGGAAAAAGGTGTTTTGAGCAAGAGCTATAACAGAAGGAATTCACAAATGATTCACTATAGCAAATGGTTCATCTAATCGGGACAGCCACAAGTTAAAAATTAAGTGAGGAGAAAGAATGCACTTTAGACAGTCCATTTTCACACAATGGCTGAAAAACTACTGATTATGTTGCCTACAAAGGCCATTGCAAATGTAAATGGGTTCAATCGACAAGCTACAGTTCCAGAAAGGGAAGAGGGATTGAGAGATTTGGCAAAAAGGTAAGCTCATTTGAGTAAGACCTTTATTGCTCCAAAAGATTCTTATGTAAGGAAATCTTAAGGCATCACTGCACTGAACACTGTATAAAAACACATAAAATGAATATGAACTCAAATTAGGAATCTATCAACAGGCATATTAGAAGCATTATGAACTCAAGTTACATAAACTGAAATCAGCATCCTCACACAAAAAGGATGCCTTGAGTAAGGATACTGAGAGACAAGACCATACTGGGAAAAAGGGAAGACGATGTTATGTTAAACACAACCTAATTGAAATAACTTACATCTCACAATGAGCAATGTATAATTCTTCTTTGCTACCTTTTGCATGTTCTGGTAAATTAAGGAAAATCTATTACGGTACAAATTGTAGATGGCCCACTAAAGAGCCAAATAACCCCCCTTTGGTTACAATAGGGCCGGACCTAAATTTATCCAACAGCCCCTAAATTAATACACATGAATCCCTCAAATAAAAATCGATCCCCATCATTAAGGTTTCAGTCTTCAAACTCCCTTTCCCCAACATTGCACACTGAGCAAGGTTTCAGCCCTCAATCAATACCCTCTCCCAGGCAGGATTTCAACCCTTATGAGGTTTCATACAAAGTAATTCAATATTACCTAATATATTAAACATTAGAGGCTGATGTTCTTCACAATTCTGGCAGCTGACAAGATGAAAGGCTATGTAATTCTCACTACTTGAGGAAATAATTAAATCGAAACAATTAAAAACGCCACATCAGAAATCAGAACTTTTGTTTACAAGATTACCAAGACTTCTATTTTTCAACTATATTCTTAGAGGATGACTGACCCTTTGTACCTGGATACATATTATTATTTAATTGTAAATAAATATGAATTATTTTGTCTGCTATACCTGCCATTTTAAAATTAAACTTCTGAAATGTAGGGGTTAGGTCCACTTGCAGGAAATATAACATTAACTATAGCAAGAAAGCCAAAATCTATCTACTGCATCAATATTAATTTTTCTATTACTTGCATCAGCCATCTTTGCAGCTTCCTTTGAAAAGATTGTCAGTTCAGTAGCAAACTATCACATCGAACAAGAACAGAGTTGAAACTGCTCTAAGTTCTTTCCTTAGGACCACTGCAGAGGGAGTAAACTTGCATTCCAACAGTCTGACCGACATTGGAATCTAACTACAAAAGACACTGTGCTACCACAAAATGTGTTAATGATTGGGGGGCGGGGGGGGGGAGAAATCATTAAATGCCTGCCTTGTAAACATCCTGCAATATCTGTTCCAAGAATTCAAAGTGATCTCTGCAATTTGTCTTTTGACTGCCGAGTGATTTCACCTAACTAACTGGCAGCAAAGAAAGAACAAACTTGCAGTTATAGGGCTCAAAATTGGCCAGGAGTTGCTCCGTTTTTTTTGGAGGAACTTGATTTTTCTGGAGTATCTTAAAAATCCCCATTTTGCACATTCAATTTGCGCCAGTGTAAGTGGGAGAGTTATGATTTTTTTAGTTTAGTTTAGTTTTTCTCAAAAGGGGCCGTTACCAGCCACCTACGCCAGTTTTGGCCATTTAGGCCACTTTGGCCAGCTAATAGTTACTCCAAATCTATTTAGGCCAGCGTATGTAGCCACTTCAGAAAACCCCTGCGGAGATTTAAGAAATCAGCGCAGGTAGGTACATCGGAGGCCAGCAGAACTTAAATGACTTGACTTAAGAATGTGAATAGGATCAAACAGCTTTACAGGACTTTGCAAAGTTAATTTACTATACAACAAAAGCATTCATGGAAGCTTAAACTACAAAAATAAAAGTAGTAAAAGATCGTTGAATTAAATTGCCCTCATCTCTCAACTAATTTAAACAACTATTTGTTTGCAATGATTATACTGGGCCAAAATCGAGCCCATACGATCTAAATAAAGTTTACTTCAATAAATAAGATATTCTCTCAGTGTTCCTCCGTCACTTATGTTTTTCTGTCACAATAGCCCTGCCCGCCCGCCCCTAGCCCTGGCCCAGTGGCTGATTGATGCGATTTCTAGATGATTAAAGCTGCAAATCAAATACCCCTACTCACAGCAACATTGGCCGGTATCGGGTCCCACACTGCAGCAACACACTGAGAGGTTAGGGGCGAGGAGCTACTACGCATGCGCGCACACTCCACTGCGCACACGCAGACGTCCCGGCACTGTTTTCAGCGCGGGACACTGGCTCCGCCCCCAACTCGACTGGCCACGCTGCGCGAAAACCCAGGAGGCCGGATAGTGGCCAAAGTCAGGACGTCTTTTTTCGGCACGCTTGAAAACGTAGAAAAGCACCGCAACTCGGGTGTGTGCGCCAAAAATCGGCATGAGCCAATTTTGAGCCCAGTCTTTCACAACCTCAGGATGTCCCAAAGTGCTTCATAGCCAATGAAAATATATTGTTATTTTATATAAAGTGTAGTCACCATTGTAATGTAGAGAAGCTCGGCAGCCAATTTGTGCACAGCAAGGTCCAAAAGCAGCTAAGTTCTAACTGATTTTCTTTGTACGATGGTCTGCAGGCAGGTTCTTTCAACAAGATTGTGTTAGTGATCAGCATGTATCGATATTTGAAGGATAAGCACTGAAAGTAAGCATGTCTTCTAAGGAACATTATTTTGACTTGCAAATCAAGAGACTACCGCATCATCATGCAATGGGATCAAGTTTCGGCATGTGTTGCTCCTATTTTTTGGAGCAACTGGTTTAGAATGGAGTATCTTAGAAATTGCAATTCTCGGCATTTAGTTTACTCCAGTTCCAGTCAGTTGGAACAGTTTCATTTTGGAACAGATTTTTTTTTCAAAAGGGGGCGTGTCCGGCCACTTACGCCTGTTTTGAAAGTTTAGGCAGTGAAAACTTACTCCAAACTAACTTAGAACGGAGTAAGTGTAGATTTTTGTACGTTCAGAAAAACCTTGCCTACACTTAGAAAATCAGGCGTAGGGAGCTGGGGTGGGGGGGGGGCGGCGGCGGGGAGGGAAGTTTACAAACATGAAACATATCACTTTTACAAATAAAGAGCCGTCTTCAATAATAAATGAAAAATAAATCAATAAATCAACCGATAAATTAATCAAAAAAATTAAGAAAAAAATAAAAATTAAGTTTCTACTCACCGACTGCAGCCAACAGTGTGCTGGGATGGGGCCCCCCCAGTGTGTGTGTCTCTCTCTCTGTCTGTCAGTGTCTATGTGTTTGACAGTGAGGGGAGAGGGTGGGGGGGGAGGGGAGGGGGTGGAGAGGAGGGGGGGGGTGAAGAGGAGGGGGGGGGTGAAGAGGAGAGGGGGGAAGGAAGAGGAGAGGGGGGGAAGGAAGAGGAGAGGGGGGGAAGGAAGAGGAGAGGGGGGAAAGGAAGAGGAGAGGGGGAGAAGGAAGAGGAGAGGGGGGGAAGGAAGAGGAGAGGGGGGGAAGGAAGAGGAGAGGGGGAAGAAAGAGGAGAGGGGGAAGGAAGGGGAGGGTGGGGAAGAGGAGGGGGGGAAGAGGGGGGGGGGAAGGAAGAGGAGAGGGGGAAGGAAGAGGAGAGGGGGGGAGAGGAGGGGGGAAGAGGAGAGGAGGGGGGGAAGAGGAGATGGGGGGGGAAGAGGAGATGGGGGGGGAAGGGGAGAGGGGGGGAAGAGGAGAGGGGGGAAGAGGAGAGGGGGGTAGGAAGAGGAGAGGGGGTAGGAAGAGGAGAGGGGGGTAGGAAGAGGAGAGGGGGTAGGAAGAGGAGAGGGGGTAGGAAGAGGAGAGGGGGTAGGAAGAGGAGAGGGGGGTAGGAAGAGGAGAGGGGGGGTAAGAAGAGGAGAGGGGGGTAGGAAGAGGAGAGGGGGGTAGGAAGAGGAGAGGGGGGTAGGAAGGGGAGAGGGGGGTAGGAAGGGGAGAGGGGGGTAGGAAGAGGAGAGGGGGGTAGGAAGAGGAGAGGGGGGTAGGAAGAGGAGAGGGGGGTAGGAAGAGGAGAGGGGGTAGGAAGAGGAGAGGGGGGTAGGAAGAGGAGAGGGGGGTAGGAAGAGGAGAGGGGGGGTAGGAAGAGGAGAGGGGGGGAAGGAAGAGGAGAGGGGGGGCAGGAAGAGGAGAGGGGGGGGAGGAGGAAGGGGGGGGGAGGGGGGAAAGAGGAGAGGGAGGAGGCTGAACGGGCCCGGCCGACGTGAAGAAGCCGGGCGAAGACTTTGGGCGAGGCCTGCCCCTAGTAAGATGCCGGGCGGGCAGAGCCCGCTGAAGGAAGAGGGAGCAGACCGGACTTGAAGTGGGGGTGCCGGGGGAGCCAGAGCGGAGCAGAGCAGGAGCTGGGGGGGAGGGGGAGCGTGCAGCGGAGCCAGAGGGAGCATCAGCTGATCAGGGGAGGAAGCTGGAGCCACAGCCAGAGCAGGATCTGGAGGAGGGAGGTGTAATCTGATCTTCACCGACCCAGTGAGCCCATTCGGCCAGGGCTAGGGGCGGCATGCTTCGGGCCCCTCCCACACAGTTTCGGGCGCCTGGAGCTACTGCACATGCACGCACTCTGTAGCGTGCATGTGCAGAGGTCCCGGCACTGTTTTCAGCGCAGGGAGCTGGCTCCGCCCCCGACTGCTTGTGCTGCGCCGCACCAAGGGCCTGGATCGACCTGAGTGAGTGAAGAATACTGAGGTAAGTTTTCGGCGAGGTTTTGAGCGCAGAAATCAGGCGTGGCTCGCGGGGCTGCGCCTAACTTGACCCCAAGGTGTATCAGCAGACGAGAACTGGAACGTAAGAAATAGGAGCAGCAGAAGGCCATGCGACCGCTTGAGCCTGCGCAGCCATTTAATACAATCATGGTTTATCCGATCATATACTCAGGTCCATTTTCCTGCCCGCTCTCCATAACCCCTTATTCCCTTAGCGTTTAAGAAACTGTCGATTTCTGTCTTAAATTTATTCAATGTCCCAGCTTTAACAGCACTCAGGCAGCGAATTCCACAGATTCACAACTCTCTGATAAAAAATTGCTCCTTATCTCAGTTTTAAATTGGCGGCCCCTTATTCTAAGATTATGCCCTCTCGTTCTAGTCTCCACTATCAGTGGAACCATCCTCTCTGCATCCACCTCGTCAAGCCACTTCATAATCTTATACGTTTCGATAAGATCACCTCATTCTTCTGAATTCCAATGAGTAGAGGCCCAACCTACTCAACCTTTCCTCATAAGTCAACACCCTTATCTCCGGAATCAACCTTGTGAACCTTCTCTGAACTGCCTCCAAAGCAAGTATACCCTTTCGTAAATATGGAAACCAAAACTGCACGCAGTATTCCAGGTGTGGCCTCACCAATACCCTGTACAACTGTCGCAAGACTTCCCTGCTTTTATACTCCATCCCCTTTGCAACAAAGGCCAAGATTCCATTGGCCTTCCTAATCACTTGCTCACCTGCATACTAACCTTTTGTGTTTCATGCACAAGTATCCCCAGGTCCCGCTGTACTGCAGTACTTTGCAATCTTTCTGCATTTAAATAATAACTTGCTCTTTGATTTTTTTTCTGCCAAAGTGCATGACCTCACACTTTCCAACATTATATTCCATCTGCCAAATTTTTGCCCACTCACTTAGCCTGTCTATGTCCTTTTGCAGATTTTGTGTGTCCTCCTCACACATTGCTTTTCCTCCCATCTATGTATCGTCGGCAAACTTGGCTACGTTAATAGAAACATAGAAACATAGAAAATAGGTGCAGGAGTAGGCCATTCAGCCCTTCTAGCCTGCACCACCATTCAATGAGTTCATGGCTGAACATGAAACTTCAGTACCCCCTTCCTGCTTTCTCGCCATAACCCTTGATCCCCCGAGTAGTAAGGACTTCATCTCACTCCCTTTTGAATATATTTAGTGAATTGGCCTCAACTACTTTCTGTGGTAGAGAATTCCACAGGTTCACCACTCTCTGGGTGAAGAAGTTTCTCCTCATCTCGGTCCTAAATGGCTTACCCCTTATCCTCAGACTGTGACCCCTGGTTCTGGACTTCCCCAACATTGGGAACATTCTTTCTGCATCTAACCTGTCTAAACCCGTCAGAATTTTAAACGTTTCTATGAGATCCCCTCTCATTCTTCTGAACTCCAGTGAATACAAGCCCAGTTGATCCAATCTTTCTTGATAGGTCAGTCCCGCCATCCCGGGAATCAGTCTGGTGAACCTTCGCTGCACTCCCTCAATAGCAAGAATGTCCTTCCTCAAGTTAGGAGACCAAAACTGTACACAATACTCCAGGTGTGGCCTCACCAAGGCCCTGTACAACTGTAGCAACACCTCCCTGCCCCTGTATTCAAATCCCCTCGCTATGAAGGCCAACATGCCATTTGCTTTCTTAACCGCCTGCTGTACCTGCATGCCAACCTTCAATGACTGATGTACCATGACACCCAGGTCTCGTTGCACCTTCCCTTTTCCTAATCTGTCACCATTCAGATAATAGTCTGTCTCTCTGTTTTTACCACCAAAGTGGATAACCTCACATTTATCCACATTATACTTCATCTGCCATGCATTTGCCCACTCACCTAACCTATCCAAGTCACTCTGCAGCCTAATAGCATCCTCCTCGCAGCTCACACTGCCACCCAACTTAGTATCATCTGCAAATTTGGAGATACTGCATTTAATCCCCTCGTCTAAATCATTAATGTACAATGTAAACAGCTGGGGCCCCAGCACAGAACCTTGCGGCACTCCACTAGTCACTGCCTGCCATTCTGAAAAGTACCCGTTTACTCCTACTCTTTGCTTCCTGTCTGACAACCAGTTCTCAATCCACATCAGCACACTACCCCCAATCCCATGTGCTTTAACTTTGCACATTAATCTCTTGTGTGGGACCTTGTCGAAAGCCTTCTGAAAGTCCAAATATACCACATCAACTGGTTCTCCTTTGTCCACTTTACTGGAAACATCCTCAAAAAATTCCAGAAGATTTGTCAAGCATGATTTCCCTTTCACAAATCCATGCTGACTTGGACCTATCATGTCACCATTTTCCAGATGCACTGCTATGACATCCTTAATAATTGATTCCATCATTTTACCCACTACTGAGGTCAGGCTGACCGGTCTATAATTCCCTGTTTTCTCTCTCCCTCCTTTTTTAAAAAGTGGGGTTACATTGGCTACCCTCCACTCCATAGGAACTGATCCAGAGTCAATGGAATGTTGGAAAATGACTGTCAATGCATCCGCTATTTCCAAGGCCACCTCCTTAAGTACTCTAGGATGCAATCCATCAGGCCCTGGGGATTTATCGGCCTTCAATCCCATCAATTTCCCCAACACAATTTCCCGACTAATAAAGATTTCCCTCAGTTCCCCCTCCTTACTAGACCCTCTGACCTTCCTCCAAGTTGTTAATATAGATTGTAAATAGTTGGGGTCCCAGCACCGATCCCTGCAGCATCCCACTGGTTACTGATTGGTTCATTCATGGGTTGGCATTTATCCCTACTCTCTGTTTTCTGTTCGTTAGCCAATCCTCTATCCATGCTAATATATTACCCCCAACCCTGTGAACTTTTATCTTGTGCAGTAACCTTTTATGTGGCACTTGTCAAATGCCTTCTGGAAGTCCAAATACATTACATCCACTGGTTCCCCTTTATCCACCCTGTTCATTACATCCTCAAAGAATTCTAGCAAATTTGTCAAACATGACTTCCCCTTCATAAATCCATGCTGACTCTGCCTGACCGAATTTTGCTTTTCCAAATGTCCTGCTACTGCTTCTTTAATAATGGACTCCAACATCTTCCCAACCACAGATGTTGTGCTAGCTGGTCTATAGTTTCCTGCTTTTTGTCTGCCTCCTTTTTTTAAATAGGGGCGTTACATTTGCAGTTTTCCAATCTGCTGGGACCTCCCCAGAATCCAGGGAATTTTGGTAAATTACAACCAATGCATCCACTATCCCTGCCGCTACTTCTCTTAAGACCCTAGAATGCAAGCCATCAGGTCCAGGGGAATTATCTGCCTTTAGTCCCATTATCTTACTGAGTACCACCTCCTTCGTGATTGTGATTGTGTTAAGTTTTTCCCCCCCATTTAGCCCCTTGACTATCCACTGCTGGAATATTATTAGTGTCCTCTACCGTAAAGACTGATACAAAATATTTGTTCAGAGTTTCTGCCATCCCCATGTTCCCGATTACTAATTGCCCACTCTCATTCTCCAAGATACCAACATTTACTCTAGCCACTCTTTTCCTTTTTATGGGCCCAAGTTTCCACATGATTTGCGCCTGATTTTTAGGAGCAACTGGTGGAGAACGGACTATCTTAGAAATCGCAATTCTCCACATTTTTTTTTCTGCAGTTCTCGTCAGGTAGAACAGTTCTACTTTGGAACAGAATTTTGTTTTCAAAAAGGGGGCGTGTCCGGCCACTGACGCCTGATTTGAAAGTTTCCAGTAAAAACGTACTCCAAACTAACTTAGAATGGAGCAAGTGAAGATTTTTGTAGAACTGAAAAAACCTGTTCTACACATTAAAAAATCAGGCGCAGGTTACAAATTAGGCGTCCAGAACGAGGTGGGGGGGAGGGGGGGGGGGAGGGAAGTCATTAAATTCTACAATAAATCCTTATTTATACTTCTACAAATATTATACAAATAAATCCAACCTGAATAAACATTTATAAGCAAAGAAAAGATTAAATAAACCATCTTCCTACCTGTGTGAAAGTGCTTCAGGCACGGAGAATGCTGCAGTCAGCCTGAGGCACCCGTTCTTTCCCGTGGGTGGGGGAGGAGGCGGCCGTTCTTCCGCGGGGGGGGGGGGGGGGGGGGGGGGGGGGGGGGTGGAGGAGCCCATTCTTCCCGCGGGGGAGGGGGGAAGGAGACAGTGAGAAGGCTGCAAGAAGCCTCAGTGCTGATGGCAATGTGCTTTTATTAAAAAATGTTCAAAAATTAAACAGCTACAAAGAACTACAAAAATGGCCGAGTGCCAATGTTTCCTTCACACTGCGCATGCGCGAACGCTCCAACACGCAGTGTTGCCGGCAGGAAAAAAACTAATTTAAATAGTACCCGCCCCCTCCCACTTACAAAATCGGCGCGAGTGTAGGCTCCGCCCCCCCTGGGCACCGTGCCAAACAGACAAGGAGCTGCAAAGCGCTCCAGAATCGCGCGTTTTTTTTCCGGCGCGTTTTAGGCGTGAAAAACGGGCGCCCAGCTCAGAGGGGCGCCCGTTTTTTTATCGTGTGGAAACTTGGGCGCTATATACCTATCTGTTTTTATATTTCGTGCTAGTTTACTTTCATAGTCTATCTTCCCTTTCTTAATCATTTTTTTAAGTCATTCTTTGTTGGCTTTTAAAAGCTTCCCAATCTTCTGTCCTCCCACTAGTTTTGGCCACATTGCATGCCTTTGTTTTTAATTGGGAAGTCAGTAAAATTTATTATGAACTAAAGCTTTCTTCAGGTATTTCTTCAATGGTAGGTCGTTTGTCGATCTAAGTGTTGGAAACACAAATATAATCATTGGAGAATTCAATTTCATAGTTTATTCATCACATCAATGTGATGAAATGGGATCATTGGCAATTCCTAGAGCAGCAATATACATAGGTTTTTAAACCACTACACAGTGCTCCACTGATCTTACTTCCATGATGCACAGAAACTATCCAGTGTATAAATATTGCACTTCAAGTGCATGGTCATCATTTGATTTGTGCTCTTCTCCTGTGCGGATCATATGAACCAATCAGCTACAGGAACGTACTCAGTTCCAGACATATCACTTGACGTGCGTGCCCCAGAAACCACCTTAAATTTCTATGACCTAGTTGTGACTCTTAAAATGTCCGACATGCATGAGTTCTCGGTTTACAACTTAGACACTCATTTGCCTTGCAGCAACAAATACATAAAATGAACTTTAATTTATAGAAGCAATATCCAACTGCTGTTAATGCTTACTACAAACTACTGCTGAGTATCTAATTCACCATATCCATGTACAGCTTCCAATTTTCCAGAAATTCTTTAATGTTAACAAATTAAGATTCAAGTGCAGCTAATCTTATGGTTAAAACGTACCAAAAAGCCTTTTCCTCACATCAAATTTACTAACTTAACCCTCGTTATTGAGTGCACTACAATACTCCTGGCGAATGTGCAGCACCACATGCATATTCATTCATTGCTGCTTCATAGTTATGGTTGCAGATGTTTGAAAGTTTTTCTACTTCAGCTTCACTGTGGAAACAACGATTAGCAGCTGCATAAACCTTTTTTTATTAAGCAAACTGGCTTATCTTATCATTTAATAAATGTCTTCACCTGGTCAATATTGGCACGGTTTTCTTCTCCAACAGCAAAATAGGTATTTGAAATTAGTTGCAGTTGATTTCTGGAGAACATGACAGTAGATTTCCATTGTCACTATCACTAAATGTTGCCTTCATTAGAACTTCTAACTTTGTGTGTGCTCTGGGTTTTCGGATATCATTGCTGATGATATTTATTGGATGTGGCAAATTAGACACCTACATTAGAGTCTGAATGCTTGCATTGCTTCGGAGTGCTGTAGCTATGTTGAAGAGTTCGTGTCAATCTTTGTCTGATTACACGCTTCTGAAGCGCCTTGGGACGACATTAAAGGCACTATATTCATGCAAATGATTGCTGTATCACTGTTAAAATGGAGAATTCAGCTTCAAGTAATTATCTCCTGAAATATCATTTAAGTTATTTCCCCGTGATTAAATTCTGGATGTCAGCTAAAATTATTTTCATTGCATCCATGGCTCCTGGCACAGCCATTTGGTTTGCTTGGATAAGTTCATGTTCTTTACAAGAGTGACTTAGAAGGCAATCTTCTGTCCAAGGATCACCTGGAATCTTGAAATTATCACAATTAGCTTGCTGAACACATTCTCCACTTCAGGCTTGTGCAGTTCTTTAAAGATTCTAGTTTCCTCTATGTCAGGAATTTTCCTCCCACAACATGACAAGAGGATTCCAGTTGGGTGCAGTCACCTTATAGGGGTTGTTCTGCTTGTATGATTGCACTTAAAAAAAAGACTTGCATTTATATAGCCGTTTTTCATGGCCTCAGGACATTCCAAAGCACTTTTCAGCCAATGAAGGACTTTTGAAGTGCAGTCGCTGTAGTAATGTAGGAAACGGCGCAGCCAATTTGCACACAGCAAAGTCCCACATATACGACCAGCTCATCTGTTTTTAGATGTTGGTTGAGATATAAGTATTGGCTAGGACACCAAGGAGAACTCCCCTGCTCTTCTTCAAAGTAGTGCCTTTTTATGTTCACCTGAGAAAGGGAAGACAGTCTCATCCGAAAGGCTCCTTCAACACTGTACTGGAATGTCATCCGAGATTTTGTGCTCAAGTCGCAGGAGTGGAACTTGAACCCAAACCTCCTGACTCAGAGGCGAGAATGCTACCATTGAGCTACAGCTGACTCAAGGAATAATAGCATTTTGAATTACTCTTTTGCTCAATTCCTTAAGCAACAATGAGATTTCTACACAATTATATATACAAAACCAATAGCTGGCTTTATCTGGTGGTAGCCTGTAATCCATTGTGAACATGGAAGCTGCGCCATCAAAATGCTTGCCCTTAATGGGCCCAAGTTTCAGTTGAGGATTAGAATGGCGCACCTCAGTGATCCGCCGATTTCCTGAAATAAAAAGCGCGCCTGTTTCCTACCTTGCTATTCTCGACTGAAATGAGGCCTCCTGTGGCCGGCAGCTGCGCGCGTGCGCAGTGGCATCTGCACGCGTGCGCAGTAGCTCTTGGCCCCCAGATTCTGTGCGCGTGTGCTGCAGGCTGTGTGGGAGGGGCCTGAAGCACGCCGCCCCCAGCCTAATGCTGCAGGCTCTGCAATTTAAAAATCACCTACTTGGAAGCGTTTGCGTGCAGGAATCCGCAAAGAAAGCAGTAAATAAAAAAGGTACGTTTTTTTTAAACTTACCTGAGCCACCTCATCGTAACTCATCGCCCTGGTAGTGTCCAGCCGCCCAATCCATGCCACCTGCAGCTGCCGGTGTGTGCCCATGCTGCCCCGAACCTTGGCCGAATGTGCTCCCCGCCACGACCTGGTTTTTATCCATGTTTATTAATTATTCTAAAACTGCTCAGAAAGTAATCAGTGCTCCTCCTAGACTCGAAGTGCCCGACAGGCACCAGAGGCACTTTGTTCCAATGTTGATATGTTGGGGAAGTCATCTGTTGCGTCTTGCTGTAGTTGGAGCATCGAAACACTTACAAATAAAGAGGATAGCTCGCAGTAACTGAAGTCTCCGACTGCAATTCTTGCACCACATCTTTAAAATGTAGTCTAAAAGAAACTAGCTGGAATTTACCTAAAGAGCGCCTCTGTTTCTGAACTTCAATATCAAAAAGTTAACTGCTTTGAATTAATGGAACATTTCAACATTGTTGATTATGCGGTACCTGATTATATTTACGTATAAATCTAATTTTCTTGGAAGTGTTCAAACAGGTTCAATTTAATGTAAGTTGATGGCAGAAAGTCTTGATAATTCAACTGTGCAATCATAATATTCAGAATGCAAGTGTCTGTTGTTGGTAATAAGAATGATATTCTGAGGTTGAGTTACTACACTGCTGCTGGAGGCTCCTGCACCTAACCCTGGCCGAAGTAATAATTAATACTAATTATTACTTGACTTATTTTACATTTTCTATTATTTATTAAATGCTATGGTTTATATGATTCTTTATTGGTTACAGTGATGTGTTTAATGCTTCCCCGTCTCTGGCTACCTGGGCGCTGAACTCTTAACTCACCACAGGGTTTTTTAAGAACGTACAAAAGTGGACACTTGCTCTGGCCTAAGTTAGTTTGGTGTAAGTTTTAACTGTCGAAACTTGCATAAATGGCCAAAACAGGGTTAAGTAGTTGGTCTATGTTTCTATGTAACGCCCCCTTTTGAAAAAAAAACCTGAACTAAAAAAAACCTAACTAACTCGATTACACTGGAGCAACTTAAAAATGGAGAATTGCAATTTTTAAGTTACTCAAAGAAAAAAATCGAGTTGCTCCCAAAAAAATGGAGCAACTGCAGTTGAAATTTGGGCCCAATGTCTCTAGATGAAACCTCCAGAACATCCTCAATTAAGGTGGTAGTAACAACTCCATTTAATTTCAAGCCAATTCTAACATAGCTTGAAAACTTTTCCTTTAGAATGATAATTTTATTGGAGTACCCGCTGACTACCTTTGCACACATCACATAGTTGACAGATTTCTCTAATCAAGGGGATACATGTCAAGTTTATGCAACCTGTCCTCAAAATTTAAACCGTTTAAGCCCTGGCATAATTCTGGTAAATCTGCACTGTACCCCCTCCAAGACCATTCAATATTTATTTCTTGGGGTTCAGTGCTTGAAAACTGAACACAGTACTGCAGATGAGGTCTGACCAAGTCTCTGTACAGTGAAGCATCACTACCTCACTTTTGTATTCCAACCCCCTTGAGATAAAGGCCAACATTGTTAGTTTTTTAAATTAATTTTTGTACCTATTCACTAGGTTTTAGTGATGTGTACATTGCCACTGAAATCTCTGTTCTTAATCTCTCACCATTAAGAAAATATTTGGATTGTCTTTCTCAGATCCAAATTCAATGGCCTCGCATTTCTCCACACTGAAGTCCATCTGCAATAGTTGTGTCCTCGCAATTAATCTGTCTATGTCCCATTTTAACTTCCTGCTCCAATCCACACAATTTACTCTGCCTCCTAACTTAGTGTCACTGGCAAACTTCGATGGGCAAACGGTTCCTGCTTAAGTTCTGTATGTTCAGAGAGTGGAAATGCTATTTGAATATATGTATCCCTGTTGTGGTCAGAAAGATTTTGAGCTGTGCTTGTCACTATGCCACTCATGAAAAGCTCCTGGTACCTCCTGGCCAGCAGGTGCGTTTATATCTTCAAGTTGTCTAATGATCAATTGGTACTGTCTTTCTTAGAGGAAGGCAGTGAAGTCGTTTTGGGGTCAGAACTACTGAGGTTATCCCAGAAGATTGACACGATTAAAGATTGGAATCAAGTCAATCTTCTGTGATAGTCTCAGTAATCCGGTATTTGAGCCAATCATTCATCCAGTTTCCTGACTCCAGAGATTTAACATACAGCATGACAAGTGACAAAGCGCAAGGGCCCCTCCCCACTCAACTGGAGCTGGGATACTGCTGGAGATTAATCAGCCAGAACTGCAAAGACAAACAATAGAGCACTGAAAATGAAAGTTTGTTCTTTCTTTCACTGCTGCTCAGCTAGCCAGGACCACCACGTTCATAATGGCATTCGTTTGCAGAGTTAGCTGGAGTTCAACAGAAAAATCACAGCTGCCAGTGATTGACCGACCTCCATGTTTCATTAATGGGACAGGGTGGCTGGCTGACCAATCACCCAACAGTGTCTTGAAACAATACACATGAGCCTAGCTAAAGCACTGGACGACTGAGGTTATATAGGGGGAGGGGGAGGGGGAGGGGGAGGGGGAGGGGGAGGTATTGCTTGCTAGCTAAGGACATCACAAAGTGTTGGTTGGGACATTCCCAACTGTCCAAGCAGTGGTTATATTATGCAGAGTATTATATTTTATGTTTTTATTTAGATGACAATATTGTTCTCAATATTCAAAATTCTCAGTTATCACAGCCACACGCTTTGAAGAACTGAGAAGCTCAGGTTCACACTTATTTTCTAATAGCACACAAATTTATTGTTACCATCTTGTCTGACCTGAACACATCTGTTTTTCTTAGTAAATGTACTCCATAAATTTCAAGTAAATTTAAGTGGCCGCTACACATCTATTATACTTAAATCTTCATTTTATGTTTGTCCCCATAACAATCAGTGTACTTCAAAAGTAATCAATTGTGTGAAGTGCTTAGAAATGTTGCAAAACAAGGCACTATAAAAAAGAAAATACCAGTGGTATACGATGAACATACTGCTGCACTTACAAATCAGTCGATTTATTTCGCCATATTCGATTAATACAACAGGTTTCCTGAAGATACAGTAACCCGACAGTAATAATTCCAACACAACTAAGGACCAATTAAGGTAATTTTGTAGCATAAAGTTCACAGAAATCTTTACATTTCATAAAATACCAGTATTGTGTTCTTTGATGAACGGCTATAAACAAAAATATAAGAACAAATCTGTTCTCAGAATTAAAATTGTCAGGTGGTACAGAATTTCTACATAATTGTACCAAAATAGTACACTTCCTTTTTTCTTTAAATGGGGCACTCAATAGTTACTTCATATTGACACACTGGTACTACAATCAAACAAAATAAATATGAAGCCTGTAAAGAATTAGCACTTGTATATACTTACCATGGCTGAAACTCAAAATCATGTTCCCAGACTTCTGCACTTCATCAAACTTTCCAAACAGTGTCTGTAATCTAAAAACAGATCATTTAAATCACATTAGGACATGCATAGAATAACTCCCAACACTTAATAGTACTAACATTGAAGCCATAGTGAACCAAACAGCTGTAATATAGTTGAGGTTTTTTTTAAAAAGGAGAAAATAAGCCACGTTCTGTTTTGGAAATCTTCAAATGAAATTTAAGTAAATTCAATCTGTACAAATGAAAATGCTGAGATAACTGCACTGCAACCCCCTCAAAAGAATCACCAAAACAGGAAGCAGTCACTTTCCAATAATTCTTTAGAGCACTTGCTACAATATTCATTGGCCTTTTTGCTAGTTGGGGAAACACTAAAAATCTAATACATGACTAAACCCATGTTTTTTTAGATTTCATATTTTCTACCTACAGGTACAGCGTCGAGAATCCAGAGTTCCGGAATCCAGAATATTCCGGAATCCGGACCGATCGATGGCAGGGTCGTCCGGAATCCGTAAAACGCTGCGGAATCCGGACCTGCCGACCTTGCCCTGCCCAAACACCTCCTTGGCGAGGCCCCGCCCTGAACACTCCCTCCTCGGTGGGGCCCCGCCCGAACACCACCTCCACGACGGGGCTAGCCAGCCCAAACACCTCCTCCTTGGCGGGACTCCGCCTGACAACCGACTCGACCCAAACAACTCCTCAGCGGGGACCCGCCCGACGACCTCAGCGATGGGGCCGGCCGGAACAGCTCCTCAGCGGGGACACCCCTACCCAACCCCCCACCCCCACCCCCTTTCTGACATTCCGCTGCACCTGTACCGACAACAAACCGATGTGCCAGACATTGAATCATATCTCGAGATAGATCCAGTGGAAAGAGCAACAAAACTGATTACGAGGTTTAGATCATTAAGCCACAGGCATGTGAGGAAGCCTACACCAATCAAATTAAAAGGTATATTTAGGTCTTGAAATCATGAAGGAAATTGATCAGAAAGAGCAAAAATATGTGCAAAACCAGCTAAAATCACAGAAAAAAATGATGAGCTAAATTCAGCAGAAGGAATTTTCTCTATATTGTCGATTTATGCAATGCACTGCCACCAAGAGTTGTAAATCAGCAACTTCACTGAAACACTCAAAATGAAATAGGACAAATTTCGAATCTGAGAGATAGGAAATACTATTTTTTTTAAAAAAAGAGCGAGATCAGGATGCAAATAACAAAAGTTACCTCACATATATGGAAGTTATCAAAATGCACAAATGCCAATAAAATGATTATTTTGTTGAGCATTCAGACTTTAGAAGCTGATCAAAATAACACATCACCACCAAATTTATCCCAGGCCCTTATCAATCAGAAATGCAACAAACTGAAAAATACAAGAGGAAGCATTTAACAGATTTAGAAACTGCAGTGTCTTCCAACTCAATTCGTCAGCTTTTTGCATTTTCGCCCGTTTCCGGGCGTAAATTGCAACAAAACCCAAACTTTAGCGCCAGGTTAGCGTTAACAAAATGAAAGTTCATGACCAGCATTAGCGCTAACTCTGGCATTGCACCACAGAATTTGTGCGACGGAGTCGAAAATTCCGACCGGGAAAAAAAATGGCCGTTCTGCGCAAGGCCGAATTTTTTTTAGCCGCGCTTCTGGTCTACTGTCCGATCGCAAATGCTAATGCAAGACGTAGCCTCTGCGCGCGAGCGCAGCACACCCGGGGCTGAATCAGGAGTTTTATAATTCAATGTTCATGATTGAGGAGGACAGCAGGCAGCGTGCCAGAAGATTCACACAGAAGGCGAATGAAGCACTTGTGGGGTGTGGAGAGGAGATGGCAAGAACTCCACAAGAGGGTGGATCTAGACTCCTGCCAGTGATTTTTAACAGGATCTGGAGGGAGATAGATGAGGAGAATATAAGAACATGAGATAGGAACAGGAGTAGGCCATACGGCCCCTCGAGCCTGCTCTGCCATTCAATAAGATCATGGCTGATCTGATCATGGACTCAGCTCCACTTCCTCGCCCGCTCCCATAACCCCTTATCGTTTAAGAAACTGTCTATTTCTGTCTTAAATTTATTCAATAACCCAGCTTCCACAGCACTCTGAGGCAGCGAATTCCACAGATTTACAACCCTCAGAACAAATTACTCCTCATCTCAGTTTTAAATGGGCAGCCCCTTATTCTAAGATCATGCCCTCTAGTTCTAGTCTCCCCCATCAGTGGAAATATCCTCTCTGCATTCACCTTGTCAAGCCCCCTCATAATCTTATACGTTTCGATAAGATCACCTCTCATTCTTCTGAATTCCAATGAGTAGAGGCCCAACCTACTCAACCTTTCCTCATAAGTCAACCCCCTCATCTCCGGAATCAACCTCGTAAACCTTCTCTGAACTGCCTCCAAAGCAAGTATATCCTTTCGGAAATATGGAAACCAAAACTATCTCTGCCTCAGATACAGTAATAAGGACTGCAACACAGTGCCGGAAAAAGTTCAACGACCTTTTGAGGGCCGTTAGAGTATACTTTTTTATTCATGCACTCGGCTTTATTACTTAAATTATCATTTCTGACACACTATTAGTTCTCATGTTGTTGCTATCTCTCAGCACTCGGTGGGTTGCCTCCTAAAATGCATGATAGGTAGACTTAGTGTGGCACCCTATTTGCCATGAATGATCTTTACACATTATTAAGAATGCGAGGCCATCACTACCCACGAGGCTGGTGGCCTCCACCAGTCACACTGGAGTCCCAGAAAGTGTGGCGAGCAGCCTGGCAGAGTTCCCCAGTGTGACACCCAGACACACCCCCATACCACCTGTGACTGGCGACGCCTATGAAGAGGCTTGCCACTCACAAGCCGGGCCTTCCACCTCACGAGCTGGTCCAGTGTCTCCCCAGGAGGTGTCTCCAATGTCTCTCCCCACAACACAGCAGCGCTCTGACAATGTTGCTGCAGGCTCCACTTTGGGAACGAGGAGCAGGCGAGGGAAGGGGGTTAATGGTAAGGGTGAGGGGGGGGGGTGAAAAGCCGGTGTTAAAGACCATGGGGCAGGGGTGTTGGTTATCATGTTGTTGTTGTAGTATAATCACAAGTTATGTTATTTTGTTAAAAGTTTCAACATTTTCAAATTATTTTTACAAAGTTATAAAATTTTACCATGTTTGATAAATTCTTTTGTTCACCATAACCATTCCTGTGTAGTGTCTCATTTGCAGAATAAGAGTGGAAAGAGTCAACATGATGGGATAGAGTGGCCAGGCAATGGTCAAATGTGCCATTCACTCTTCAAGCAAAATGTTCAATTATGAGCTACTGACGCAAGGCTTTTGCAGCGGCGAAATTTCCACAAGGCCTCTCGTGGTTGTAGTGGGGGTGGTGGTAGCATGGGTACCCCGCCAGGCTCCTTGTCCTCCTCCTCCCCTCTCTCGAGGTTCTCCTGCAATCCCTATTGGCAAATCCTGTCCCCTCAGATGGCCAAGCTGTGTAGCATGCAGCACACCACAATGACCTGCTGAGGGGAGTATTGCACGCAGCCTCCGGAGTGGTCCAGGGATCGGAAGCACTGCTTGAGCACTCCAATTGACTGTTCGATGATGTTGCATGTGGCTACCTGGGTCTCATTATAGCGAGGCTCAGCTTCTGTCGGAGGGTTCCAGATGGGGGTCTTTGTCCCCGAGCATCCAGCTCTGGCCTTGTGGTTGAAGCTGGAACAGGCCTGAGACAGTGCTCTCACACAAGATGAAAGCATCATGGATGCTCCCTGGATATTGGGCATTGACTGCCATGATGCGCTTCGTACAGATCGTCTGCGACCATACACTCAGAGTGGAATCCTTTTCAGTTTCAGTAAACCTCTGGATTTTGTAAAGGTGCTTGCAGGGCAATGTGCGTACAGTCAAGGGCACTCTGAACCTTGGGGAAGCCAGCAAATCGTTCAAAACCTACAGCCTCTCACTTGGGCCTCCTTGGTCATTGGGAAGTTTATGAAGTCCATCCCGCGTGCGGACAGTGCAGGAATCACATGGCGAATACAGCAATGTGTAGCGTGCTGAGAAATGGAGCATATGTCCCCCACTGATGCCTGAAAGGAGCCGGAAGCATAGAAGGCAAGTGTTGCAGTCACCTTCACCTCGACGGGCAGTGCAGTCCTGTTGCCGCTGGTAGGCTGTAGGTCTGCCTGTACGAGCTGGCATATCTCGGTCAGCACTTCTTTTCGGAAGTGCAGCCTTCTAACGCACTGTGCCTCAGAGAGCTGCAGGTATGAACGATGTTCCCTGAACGATATTCCATGTTGGAATCAATTATTAAAGATTAAATAGCAGCGCATTTGGAAAGCAGTGACAGAATCGGTCCAAGTCAGCATGGATTTATGAAAGGGAAATCATGCTTGACAAATCTTCTAGAATTTTTTGAGGATGTAACAAGTAGAGTGGACAAGGGAGAACCAGTGGATGTGGTGTATTTGGACTTTCAAAAGGCTTTTGACAAGGTCCCACACAAGAGATTGGTGTGCAAAATTAAAGCACAAGATATTGGGGGTAATGTACTGACGTGGATAGAGAACTGGTTGGCAGACAGGAAGCAAAGAGTCGGGATAAACTGGTGCTTTTCAGAATGGCAGGTGGTGCAGGGCTCAGTGCTGGGACTCCAGCTATTTACAATATACATCAATGATTTAGTTGAAGGAATTGAATGCAATATCTCCAAGTTTGTATATGACACTTAGCTGGGTGGCGGTGTGAGCGGTGAGGAGGACGGTAAGAGGCTATAGGGTGACTTGGACAGGTTAAGTGAGTGGGCAAATGCATGGTAGATGCAGTATAATGTGGATAAATGTGAGGTTATCCATTTTGGGGGCAAAAACACGAAGGCAGAATATTATCTGAATGACGGCAGATTAGGAAAAGGGGAAGTGCAATGAGACCTGGGTGTCATGGTACGTCAGTCATTGAAAGTTGGCATGCAGGTACAGCAGGCGGTGAAGGCGGCAAATGGTATGTTGGCCTTCATAGCTAGGGGTTTTGAGTATAGGAGCAGGGAGGTCTTACTGCAGTTGTACAGGGCCTTGGTGAGGCCTCACCTGGAATATTGTGTTCAGTTTTGGTCTCCTAATCTGAGGAAGGACGTTCTTGCTATTGAGGGAGTGCAGCAAAGGTTCACCAGACTGATTCCCGGGATGGCAGGACTGACATATGAGGAGAGACTGGAGCGTCTGGGCCTATATACACTGGAGTTTAGAAGGATGAGAGGGGATCTCATAGAAACATATAAAATTCTGACGGGACGGGACAGGTTAGATGCAGGAAGAATGTTCCCGATGTTGGGGAAGTCCAGAACCAGGGGACACAGTCTAAGGATAAGGGGTAAACCATTTAGGACTGAGATGAGGAGAAACTTCTTCACTCAGAGAGTTGTTGACCTGTGGAATTCTCTACCGCAGAGTTGTTGATGCCAGTTCATTGGATATATTCAAGAGGGAGTTAGATCTAGCCCTTACAGGTAAAGGGATCAAGGGATATGGAGCGAAAGCAGGAAAGGGGTACTGAGGTGAATGATCAGCCATGATTTCATTGAATGGTGGTGCAGGCTCGAAGGGCCGAATGGCCTACTCCTGCACCTATTTTCTATGTTTCTATGTTTCTCTGTAAAGTCGTTGGGGGTAAGGCCTCCTCCCCATACATCTGCGACCTCTTCGATTACATTCAAAAGGATCATCAATAAGCCTTCTTGCAGATTGATGCCATATAAATATAGCAGCCAGGAATAATGGCTGATATAGTACAGCCCCCATCTTTTAAAATGTCCTTAAATGTCCTTTAAAACAAACTATAAACACACATAAAACTTCACTATGAAAAACACAGCCTTCTTCTCCCAATCCTTTTATGCACTCAACTTCTCCTCCGTTTTCAAGATGGCACCATTAGCACCAGGTGCGCCCTGGGTGCGACTGCTTTTTGTTGGCGGGTTCCCAGGTGGACGCTAAATCGGGCGATATTGGCGAAAGTTCCGCCCGGGGCGCTTGCACAGCAAACCGATTTACGTTATCGAAATGTTGAAAACATCGGGCTGGAGCTAAGTTTTAGTGCCGCTGCAAAACCACTGCTGAAATTTCTGCCCGGGTGCAAAATGTGTAGCGTGCTGCGAGATGCGCTTTTGCGCCGCGCCCAGGTGCTAAACGGGGCGCAAATTAGCCGAAAATCCAGCCCAATGCATCTTATTGTAAATGCTTCTTCGCTGATTTTGCATGTGTTCCTTCAATTTCTACCTTCTTCTCCTTGCGCATTATAGGTGACTATGAAATCCCATTTCAATGCGGCAAGGCTATCCCACTGATAACTGTATTGGAGATAAATTATTGAAAAGGCTAAGGACTGGGGTTCAAACATCAAAATTCAAGGCCGAATGAAACTATCGGGTTAAACCATCACTGAAGGTCAAAACTACAAAAGTTGACACAACTGGCTGAGGGATGGGGGTGGGGAGATTAAAAAATAAATAAAGCTGCAAAAGGCTTTCCCAACTGCCAAAAATTATCCATCACTTGTACCATTCATTATCATATAAAAAATAGTTGAACTAAAATTGGCCGTGTGGTTGAAAATGAAGAAAGTCATGGGCTGCAGGAGGTGGGCAGAGCAGTGACAAATGGAATTTAATTCAGCGAAGTGAGAGGGCTAATAAGGAAAGGGTATACACATTAATCTGTAGGCCACTTAATAGTGTAGATGAACAAAGGGACCTTGGAGTGCTTGTCCACAGAACTCTTTTGGGATACTTGTCCACAGATCCCTGAAAGTAGCAGGCCAGGTGGATAAGGTGGTTAAGAAGGCATACGAAATGCTTGCCTTTATTGGCCGAGGCATAGAATATAAGAGCAGGAAGGTTATGCTGAAACTGTATAATACTTTGGTTAGGCCACAGCTGGAGTACTGCGTGCAGTTCTGGTCACCGTATTATAGGAAGGAAGTGATTGCACTAGAGAGGGTGCAGAGGAGATTTATTAGAATGCTGCCTGGAATGGAGAATCTTAGTTATGAGGACAGATTGGATTGGCTGGGTTTGTGCTCATTGGAACAGAGCAGATTGAGAGGAGACCTCATTGAAGGTGTACAAAATATTGAGGGGCCTGGACATAGTGGATAGTAAGGGCCTATTTCCATTGGTGGAGGGGTCTATTACGAGGGAGCATAGTTTTAAGGTGGGTGGTGGAAGGTTTAGAGAGGATTTGAGGGGGGGCTTCTTTACGTAGAGGGTTGTGGGGATCTGGAACTTGCTGCCTGGAAGAGTGGTGGATGCAGAAACCCTCACCACTTTTAAGAGATGGTTGGATGGGCACTTAAAGTGCAGCAACCTGCAGAGTTACGGACCTAGAGCAGGTAATTGGGATTAGACTGGATGACCTTTTGTTGGCTGGTGCAGATATAATGGTAAGTACTGCAGGGCATTGAATACGGCCAGGGTGATCTCCTGGACTAATTTCGATCGCCTTGATGGGTCGGAGAGGAATTTTCCCAGATTTTTTTCTCCCTAAATTGGCCTGGGTTTTTAATCTGGTTTTTGCCTCTCCCAGGGGATCACATGGCTCCGGTTGGGGTAGAGTGCAGAATGTTTCAGTGTAAGGGGTGTCGCAGTTGTGTGAAGCGGACTGGTTGGGCTGGGTGCTCTTTGCCTTTCCGTCATTGTTCATGGGTTCGTGTGTAACCTTTAGGGCTGCTGACCAAGGGCTGTGCAGCTCTGTCGGCCGGCGTGGATCGAATGGGCCGAAATGGCCTCCTTCTGCGCTATAGATTTCTATGTTTCTATTACTTCAAAGGTATGAATAGAACCCGCCAAAGCAACCCTCTTAGCTGCAGGCCACTGATTTTGAAACAGAATTCATGAGCTCTTCAATTATTAATGCAATGGGAATTCAAGTGCCTGGTTTTCAGCAGTGATGGACCTTTGTTTTCCCATCCAATGTTGTCAGCTTCTTTTTCACAAGACCTCTTAACTGAACTTACGACTGAACACTGACCAATCTCAGTCACATGGATGACGGATTTCAGTGTCTCTTGCAACATTGAAACTTGCCCAAGGAAATAAATATTATGAAATTACTGACATAACTGCGAGTTCAAATACACATTCCTCCAATAAGACGACAGTAATTTCATCTCAATGTGTAAATCTCATTTGTTTTTTTGTAATTTACGACTGGAAGCTTACTTAAAGGTGTCTCTGCACGGGATATCACGGTAATTACCAAAAGAGCAATTCTGCTGCTCGTCAGCTTAAAACTGCTTGCCTTGCCCTGGATCTTTTAATCATTTGCCTTAAGCCATGGGCTAGACTTTGCACTATAATCGTTATCGCCCAAAAACGGGCAATATTTCCTTCCTTAGTGCTTTTTTTATTTTTCAGGATCGCTAGAATATCGCCCATTTTAAAAACAGCTAGTTTCGCCTTAGCGTTGTGAAATGGGCAATAGCGATGTATTCAGTTATGCAAGGCTGGCATGCATAGCAAGGGCCGTTCTGCGCATGCGCTTTTCTTTTCAAGCAAAGAACTTTTCCCACGATTCGGGAGTTCAGGGGCCATCTGCGCATGCTCAGAAGGCAAAGAGAGGGAGGGACAAAAGGAAGGTTTTTGAGGAGGCATTTTTTAAGGAGTTGAGAAATATATAAGA
The DNA here is from genome assembly GCF_044704955.1 of Pristiophorus japonicus. Classification (NCBI taxonomy): domain Eukaryota; kingdom Metazoa; phylum Chordata; class Chondrichthyes; family Pristiophoridae; genus Pristiophorus; species Pristiophorus japonicus. The sequence goes on along the minus strand of NC_091977.1, from coordinate 344,010,025 downwards.
TGGAGATGGACGAGAAGTCAGGAGAGAGCGTGGAGGAAGTTGCAGGGAGAAGGAGGGGGAAAACCTTCCATCTCCGAAGAAGCAAACGAGGCCGAGACTCGGTGGGGCCAATTAACCCGAGGTGGGCGTGGGAAACCTCCCCCCCCCGGATTTACCAAAGAATATGGGCGGATATCACCGCTGTTGTGTTTTCTGTGGCCCACGATAAGCAAGAGACAGACCAATGCCACAAGCACTGGAGCAGTCTTGTTTCATCGGCAAGAGTAAGTATCAAGTTATTAAATTTATAATTGTAATGATGCACTGACTCATTAATTAGAATGTAAATCTGCCGGATTGTAATTAAGCTGGGTAATCTTGGGGAGCTTCCCTGTTAAGATTTGGACTGGAGTCGGAACCTGCGTCCTTTAACTCTAATGGTGCTGAGATGCCTTAAACTTAATCGGCAGTATGAATTATTATTTAAACGCTTTGATCGAAAATTGGGGCCAAAGGAATGACTGCAAACACTCGGCATTTCTACCACTTTAGTTTAGAAGAATTATTAAATGATATCGCTACTTGTGTGCTGTGAGCAACTCTTTAACTTGGGCACCGTCTCCTTTTTGGTTAGGTTAGTGGATGGAGATACGACTAAGCACTGATGGGTTCGGTCAGCTTTGCGCAGACTGAGTCTCTCCAGCTGCTGTCAATCACAGTGACCCAGCCTGGACTAGGGGAGAACTGCCCTGGCTCACTGTATACCCTGGGATACTTTGGGACATTAGCTCCGGCCACACAGAGATCTCCGAGCACAGCCCAGGGACATAGTGCCCCCTCCCATTATGGTCCTGTCATTGCTGAGCTCACCAGCAGTCCTGATTCCTCCTCCCCCCGCCCGGCCCCAGTCAGGGACCTCCATCGATTCCAATAAACCGGCTCCCTCCCCTCAGGCGCCGAATGGCACGGCCCGTGGATGGGGCCTTTCCTGGAGATTGTATGCGAGATGTTTGGTGTCAAGCATTCGTTCCTAAACACGATCTTACTAAATATTTTCTCTGAATGTAGATGTATAACCATGCGTCCGCTGGATACAAACCGTATTAGCATATAACATTAACGTTAACGATGAATAGCATGTGGGGTGACTAATTGTGTTTCCGTAATAGTACCTTGTCAATTAGCTTATGCCGTGCTCTTGTCACGTTTGCAGAGAAAGATATCTAAGAATCAGGCAGAGCGGAGACGGACCGGAGGAGGGCCTGCTGACCTGCACCCTCTGACTGATCTGGAGGAGCGTGCCGCAGCCTTAGTGAGCAGGCATAATCATTCTGCCACCCGTGGTGGTGCAGATCCCGTTGTTTCGCCACGTGAGTAATGTGTAAACCAGTAGTAATTTCAAGGAATTTAATGCCATTTGATTATAAAATATGAATGATGTAATGTTATGCACGCAGCTTCTGTACTCTCATGTTAATCATATGTAACGTCTATCGTTCACATTTATTGCAGTGGTGTTGCTCCTCGTACATATGCCTGCGCAGCGCAAGCGCTCTCATGTCTCCCCATCTCTTCGACTAACCTCAATTATGTTTTCCAGCTCCCCAATGGGAGGCCCCTGGAGCATCACCACTACCGCTGCAGGTCGTGCTCACCACAGGGGAAGAAGAACACTGAACCGAGGATGATGATGAGCCGGAAATGTCATCTGTGGTACCTGCAGCCACGTCATCCTCAACGGATTAAGTAGCGGGCCAAGCGGCTTGCAACAGGGCACTCTGAGTTTTCCAGTACCCACTCCGACCCCGCGGAGGTTGAGTCAGCGAGGTAGGCACGCGCTGCGATGGGCAGATGTCAACGAGGACATGGTGTCATTGTTGAGGGCTCCTCCAGGCGCTTGGTGGGTTGACCGGCAACATTGCCACACTATCTGCCAGAATATTGGAGGGCATGGGGCAGATGGTTGCGACAATGGGGCGAACGACCCGACTCTGTCGATGGCTTGCGGCACGCGATAGTTTTGGGATATGGCACTGCAACCCAAGGTCCAGCACGACAGATGCGAGACAGGAGGAAGAACTTCCTTCTGACTCAGAAGATGTTTCTTCGCAAGCGTCTTCTCCTCGATCCACTGAGGTCATTCTGCCAACGTCACCACCACCCCCTCTTCCCTCCCCGCCTCCTCAACAGCAGCAGCCTTTGAGGTGCTCTGCTGCAAGACGTCCTGGTCCCGTTACTAGGGGTTTAAGTGGGAAAGTGGGGGTTACAGCAAGGGGGGGGGGGGTCAAGTTAGAGGAGGGAAGCGTGGCCTCAGGCAGGGAGGGGGGGCTGTATATTATTGTTTTATTATTTTTTTTAAGTTGTTGATTGTTGACTGTTGGGGATGGTGGGAGGGTGTTCTCGTTATATTGTTGTTGAAAAAATGTTGTTCACTGGGGTGTGTAATATATAGTTTGTTAAAACAAAATTTAATCGGTTGTTAAATTATTTTTTTTTAATTTATTTAACTTTACAATTGTTGTGACGTGTCTTCTAATAACGTACGGTAAAACATCAATAAAAGGGTTGTAAACAATGGCAATGGCCATGGCCAGGCAAGGATGAAATGTAACGCAACTGTAACTGTCACCAACGTAACCACGCAAAGCATTCATTTATGAGCTGCTGATGCAAGAGTTTTGCAGCTGCATAATTACCATGGGGCTTTTCCAGTGGTGTGGGGGCGGGGGGGAGGCAGCAGCGGGGGGGGGGCATGGGTTCAACGCCAGGCTGAATGTCCTCGTCCTCCTCCCCTCTCTCCTGAGGTGGACCGGCATTCCCATCTGGCAACTGTGTCCTCTCCTGATAGCTAGATTATGCAACATGCAGCATACCACAATGAACTCAGCGACCTGCTCAGGTGGTATTCTAGGTTGCCTCCTGAGTGGCCCAGGCATCTGAAGCGCTGCTTCACAACTCCAATTGTCTTCTCGACGATATTGCGTGTGGTTATATGGCTTTCGTTGTAGCGCTTCTCGGCTGATGCAGAGGGGTCATGAGCCAGCTGGCAAGGCCATATCCTTTATCCCCCAGCATCCAACCGTGACCTTGTGGCTGACTCTTAAGCAGATCAGAGACAGTGCTCTCATGCAAGATGAGCACATCATGGATACTCCCTGGAAAATTTGCATTTTTATGCAAATTATTTGCTTGTGGTCGACAACAAGCTACACATTCAGGGAGTGGAATCCCTTTCGGTTCCAAAACACCTCTGCATCCTGTAAAGATGCTCACAGGGCGATGTGCGTACAGTCTATTACTCCCTGCACCTTGGGGAAGTTTGCTATTCTCGTGAACCCCAAAGCCCTCTCACTCTGTGCCTCACTGGTCATAGGGAAGTTTATCAAGTCCACCCTGCATGTGTAAAGGGCTTTAGTCACCTGTCGAATGCAGCAATGTGTAGCGCGCTAAGAGAAACTGCAAATATCGCCAGCTGAGGCCTGAAAGAAGCCCGATGTGTAGAAGGAAACTGCCGCAGTAACCTTAACCTCAATGGGTAGTGCAGATCTCCCTTAATTAGCTGGCATATCTCATTGATAACCTCCTTTCGGAATCGCAGCCTTCTAATGCACGTGTTATCGGACAAGTCCAGGTAAGATCACTTATCCCTGTAAATGCGTTGGGTGTAACGTCTCCTCTTCCTCAGCACATAATTGGGCACATAATGCTCTTCAATAAACCTTCTCCCATCTCTATTCTGCAGCATGTGAGTAGTCAAATACTGGTTGAGAAATTACAGGCTCCATCACTATAAATGCCCTAATCTGTTTTCTTAAATTGTCCTCAACAAATACAATGTGATTAGATGATTGGCAAGATTCAAAAAACCCCTTAAAATCACTCACAAATTACTTCTCCTCCCAACCACTTCAAGCAACCTTTTATTAAAGATCCTCCGAGTTACAGAATGGCATCCATAGTGCCGAGTTAAGGTCAGGCGAGTGCAGCTTTTCTTGAACGTCTTTTTGGGTGAATTATGGGCGAAATGCCCAAAGTAGCGCTCGCTGATAATCTGGGCGATATCAGGCACAAGTTTCCATTGTAAACAGTATTCTGGGCCTTGCACGAGGAGGACGTCATTTTTTTTTTTTAAAATAGGCCGGGCGAAGCAGCTCATTCCTGTATGCTGAAAGTTGCGCTGGCGATAAATGGACTATAATTGGGCGTTAGTTTACATTTTTCATCAAATATGAGCGATAGCCTGAATCTCAGCGCTTATAGGTGCTAAATGGGTGATGATGTGCCGAAAGTCTAGCCCCATATCTACAAAAGGAAAGCATACCAATTATTTGTACTTACTGCAAAACCACAAAGGACAGCTGAGTAGATGCAGCATGTGAAGGATACTCATTAGAAGAAAAACAACCCTGCATGGCAGGTTATTTTTGGTTCTCCTAAATATCATGCCACGAGAGATCAACCTATCAATACATCAGGGACAGAAACAGGGAGGCCTTTGAGAGTTGAGATTCTATTTGGGAGACTTGAAAACCAAAGTGCCTTTGTGTATTTGAAGTCCAAACAATAACACATGGTAAAAGTAGGTGGGATGACGCCAGGTCACTGCTTCGCAGAAGTTATTGATGGACATCCATTTCAAGGATTACTCGAAAGCAGCTAAGAAATGGTCACATTACATTTACTGACGCTATAAATTTCGTGCCAGCCAGGTAGCAAAGCAAAATACACTTGTACAAGTCAGGTGGCAAATCCCTGTTTGATGACAATCTTGGCAAATATGGACAGCTTTTGGCGAGAAATTTGCATGTTTCCAATGTACTGCATGATCAATACATCAATATGATTGATAATCAGTGCCTGGATTCCAGTACATCTGCATGCTGAAACTAGAGCCAAAAGTATTGTATTTCCCAACAGATATATCACATCATACATACCAAAAGCTTCAAACAGAAGGTAAATTTACTTTTGGGAAGGAACTATTCTTGAAAGGGTAAAGCTAGACCTGGCCCTTGCAGTGAGACGTACTACACGACCCAGAACTTGGTTGATTAAATCATCATCATAGGCAGTCCCTCGGAATCGAGCAAGACTTGCTTCCACCACTAAAGTGAGTTCTTTGGTGGCTGAACAGTCCAACACGAGAGCCACAGACCCTGTCACAGGTGGGACAGACATTCATCGGGGGAAGGGGGGGTGGGACTGATTTGCCGCACGCTCCTTCCGCTGCCTGCTGCTGACCTCTTCACGCTCGCAGCGTTGAGATTCGAAGAGCTCAACCCCCTCCCGGATGCACTTTCTCCACCTCGGGCGGTCTTTGGTCAGGGTCTCCCAGGTGTCAGTGGTGATGTCGCACTTCACCAGGGAGGCTTTGAGGTTGTCCTTGTAATGTTTCCGCTGACCATCTTTGGCTCATTTGCCGTGAAGAAGCTCTGCGTAGAGCAATTGCTTCGGGAGTCTTGTATCTGGCATGTGGACAATGTGGCCTGCCCAGCGAAGCTGATCGAGTGTGGTTAGTACTTCAATGCTGGGGATGTTAGCCTGGGCAAGGACACTGATGTTGGTGCGTCTATCCTCGCAGAGGATTTGCAGGGTCTTGCGGAGACATTGTTGGTGATATATCTCCAGCGACTTGATGTGTCTTCTGTATGTCGTCCATGCCTCTGATCCATACAGGAGGGCGGGTATTATTACAGCCCTGTAGACCATGAGCTTGGTGGTAGGATTGAGGGCCTTGTCTTCGAACACTCTTTTCCTCAGGCGGCTGAAGGCTGCACTGGCACACTGGAGGCAATGTTGAATTTCCGCATCAATGTCTGCCTTTGGTGACAAGAAGCTCCCAAGATATGGGAAGTGGTCCACGTTTTCGAGGGCCGTGCCATGAATCTTGATGACTGGGGGGCAGTGCTGTGCGGCGAGGACAGGCTGGTGGAGAACCTTTGTCTTACGGATGTTAAGCTTAAGGCCAATGCTTTCATATGCCTCGGTGAATACATCGATTATATCCTGGAGTTCAGCCTCAGAATGTGCGCAGACGCACTGAACTCCAGTGAACCACTGACCCTCCCAATGCCTGCCCCTAACCAAGCAGCAGACCACCTACCATCAAGGGCGCTACTCAGCGCCGAGCTTGCGGCCAACATCTCGCCGTAGGCAACTAGGCTCATATAGCAGTGCCTGGTCTCCAGTGCCACTGGACCAAGACCTTGCTCAGCTAAGCCCGTGTGGTAGTCGGTGTCCAACGACCACCCCACATTAAAAGAACTCACGCAAAGGCAGCTTCAACTCATCTAATATGAAGTTTGGGACCTGGAACGTCAGGACCCTAATGGACAATCCAATAGCGACAAGCCAGAACGCTGCGCCGCCATAGTTGCCCGGGAACTTAGACGCTTTGACATCGACATCGCCGTCCTAAGCGAGACTCAGCGGGCAGGGGAAGGCCAGCTCAAGGAACATGGTGGAAGTTATACCTTTTTCGGGAAAGGAAAACCAAAGGAAGAACGCCGCCTTTGTGGAGTCAGCTTCGTTGTCAAAAATGAACTGGTCGGCCGCCTCAAAGACTCACCCTGCAGGGTTAACGAACGCCTCCATGATCCTTCGCCTTACCCTATCCCGGAACCAATGCGCCACAGTCATCAGTGCGGTTGATTAAAACAGGTCCCATGATAGCACTCTGGCTGAAGCCAAAAAGGGCTACTGTGCAGAGAGCACCCAGACTCACAAAAGAAGGGTTTGTCTATCCCACTACCTGCTGCCAATCCAAGAATGGCCAAAAAGTTTGGTTTGTGGCATTTTTAATCAAAGAGCAACTATAATATTTGCAGCTGCAGTTGTCTAGGCAATCGACCCTGCTACTATATTGAAGGCATCTACTGATGCTTGCTGCTGCTGCAATGCCATCTGGAGAAGGTTCCCAAATAGTGTAGCTACTATAACCTCAAAAGGATTGAGGTCCTTGCCACAGGATGGACTCTAATTGGTAAGAAAACCAAGGCCAGTGAATTTAGTGGCACAGAAGCCTCTCCCATAAATCCAGCCACCTTGATTCCAGATCAGGTTGTAGGGGAAAAGCCTCCTCACTGAATGCTTTGTAATTAGGATTGAAGAATCTCCACCATTTATGCAGCACCTTTATTGTAAAGAATGCCACAAAGCACTACGCAGATAGGAGAGAGGAAAAACACTACGCTTTAAAACTTGAAATGGAACTGTTGAGGAAGCTAGTCAGTGAAAGCCGATACAGGTGCAACGTCCCGAATCCAGAACCCTCGGGACCGAGGCTGTTCCAGATTTTGTATTTTGCTGGATTTTGGAACGTCTTTATGACGTCTCGAATCCGGAAACACCCAAGCTCAGATTCGGGTATTTCCGGATTTCGGAACGTCAGAAAGGAGGGGGGGCGGGGTGCTCGTCAATGAGTTGTTCGGGTCGCCGGGTGGGGCCTCGCTGCCAAGGTGCTAGCGCAAGATGTTCACGAGGGGCCCTGCCGCCGTAGAGGGGTTCCTTGTCTGGCCCGAGGTAGCTGGGGTCGGGCAGCCGAGGTAAAGAGGGGGTCCAGGGCAAGGTCGGGCTGCGCAAAGTCGTGGCGGGTGAAGTCGGGCCGGGCAAAGTCGGTCCACCGAGGCAGGGAGAGTCCGGATATCGGAACATTTTCTGGTTTCCGGACGACCCCGCCACGGATCGGCCAGGATTCCGGAACTCCGGATTTTGGAGTTCGAACCTGTACGTCAGTTATCATCCTCTTGGTTTGCCAGTAGGGATAGCCTGTGGCAATTTCCTTACAATATAAGCTACAAGAAAGGCTGGAAGGGAGACTCCTTATGCTCAGAATCACAGGAAGCTACTCTAATTGGAAGTTATTGAATTGTCAACTCTACAAGACATAGGGCTAGAAATTCGGTATTCAGCGAAAATGGTCCTTTTACGCCAAAATTACCGTTTTCACTTCGTAACTGTTTTCAGGCCCGGTATTCAGCCTATAATTTGCGCAGTGGTAAAAATCATTGTTGCATGAGGATTCGCGGCGCAAACCATGAATTTTGGCAAATTTAGTCCAGGTCCAATAGCGCAGATAGGGAAAAAACAACCAAAAAAAATTCACAAAACATTCACAAAACCCTTGCCTACTAAATCACAGAAAAATAATTAAAGAATAAAAACTTTAACTTGCCTTTTTTGCAGGACTTCATACTTACCGCTGCTGGCAGGGCTGTAATGCAGGATTTTCCCTGTCGGTATTCTGGGCGCAGAATACAGGTGCAGAGCGCGCCAAATATTGATCGCAAACGCTATTTTGGATGTTGCACGTCAACACTCCTCTCCCCGGCAGTACGTGGAAAGCACCGCTGCAAAAAGGTCACCGAAGATCCCGCCGACCGGATTTTCACCGTGGAGAGTGAAATAGCGGCAAAAACCCAGCCACAAAGTCGCCGAATTTCTAGCCATATGCTCGTCATTCTGATTAACTGTGGTGCTCATATCTTCCTGCGGAGGAGGTAGATCCCCATAAGATCTTCCATATCGTTTTGCAGTTGAAGGGAGCTGCAGAGAGTGCCAATGCTGTGTTGCTTGGTGAATAGGACCTATCATAAATATGAAAGGCTTAATGCCAACCTGCTGGCAAATTCACCTTCAGAAAAAACAGAAAAGAAACTTGTTGCCTTGAAAGACAGCGTATCCAACCTGAACTATTCAGCTCCAATGAAGGCCATTTGCCCGATTATTAGTACCAGCTGAGGCCAACAACATAGGATCATGGCATTGCATTAAATAGGTTAACGCCACATTTTGCCAGAGAATCAAAGAACCTCCCTCTTGATTACATATCCAGTCTGAACTGGAAAGAAAAGTCAAAACAAATGCTGTAGCTGCTATCTATCATTGTGCTTCGTTACTAGTGCCAGTTATGCCCAGCTGCATCAGTAAATGCCCACAAACAGATCAAAAACTATTGAATCTGATGCAGTTTGTGACCACTAGCTAAGAAATTGAAAAGATGAAGAGTAAAATCTGCAAAATATTTCCACATAATAGTGAAAAATATCTTACAAAAAGATCCACAATTATGGGCGCTGACTATGGATTTCTAATGACTAACTGCTGCATAACTTTAATGTTAGTCAAACCCTTATAAAAGTCTCAAGAACTGAATACCATCAGATCCTGAACCAGTCTGTTATTCACATTGACAATTCAATTTCTTCATATATCAAACATTAACTACAAATCCATTTACCCGCCTTTGATATCCGAACCTAAAATGTCGCTCCTAGTGTTGAAAATTTCAACTGACCCAACATCCAGCCTTTTGGAGGAAAGAATTCCAGATTTCCACTCCCCTTTATGTACACAAGTTCTTCATGATTTCACTCCTGAATGCATTAATTTTGATTGTCTTGTCTCCCCTCCTCCCTCCCCCCCCCCCTTTGTTCCCTTATTCAGGATTCCTCCATCAGAGAAAATAGTTCCTCTATATCTATCCTATTGAATCTTTTCATAATTTTAAATACCACAATTAGATCAGTCCCTCAACCTTCTAAACTCAAGGATACAGTCTTCAATAATTTAAACCTTTAAGTCCTGGTATAATTCTGGTGAATCTGCGCTGTACCTCGTCTAAGGCCAATATATCCTTACTGAGATGCAGTGCCCAAGACGGAATGCAGTATGCGAGCTGGGATCTGACCAAGGCTCTTCACAACTGAAGCAAAACTTTTCCCCCTTGCATTCCAGCTCCTTTGTGAAAATAGCCCACATTTCATTTGCCTTTTTGATTACATTTTGTACCCGTGCATTAGATTTTAGTGACTTGTGTATCCACACACCCAAATCCATTTACTAGCATTTAGTCTTTCACCATAAAGAAAATATTTCTATTTGTCTTTCTTGAACCCAATGTGGATGATCTCACACTTCCCCACAATGAACACCAACGGCACACTAAACACTTATTTACAGAAAATGATTTCATTATGAATTTAAAGGAACTGAAAGGAGCCAAACAGACGAAAATGATTAGGAACTGAACTCGAGAAAATTAGTCGTTCCCCAAATTAACATGCCAAAGCCAATTGTAGCAACCCCATCAGCCTAGACACATATGAGTTCAGCTATGCTTTGGCATTAAAAGATTCGTAATCTCTCATTAATATTCAGAAGTCAATCTAAGAACTCAAATTATGAAACAAAAACAGGATTACTGTAAACACTCAGGCAGCATCTGTGAAGAGAACAATCAAGACATTTTGTGTACAAACCCTTCATAACTATAAAATATTACAAATAAAAAGCATTTAAAAAGCAATAAAGGGAAGAGTAAAAGAAAAAAAGATAACACAACCACCGAGAAAGGACAAGAAACAGAATGACCAGTAAAGTGTTATAGTGAAGAACAGGGGATAGTTAAATGGAAGAAGTGATATTAGCTTGAGACAGTAGAAGGCAGAGCAGACTCCAGTGACCCCAACCCCCCACCCACCCGGAACCCAGGAAACACCAACACAATCATCCCATATTCCCAGCACTTCCTGTCAGAGCAAAATTGGGAGCTACAGTTAAGGTCTTAAGTTGTCAAAATCAGTATTACGGCCAGAGGGCAGCAAAGTGCCTATTCGATAGATATGGCTGTTCCTCAAGCATCTATGGGTTATGGGGAGCGGGCAGGGAAGTGGATCTGAGTCCATGATCTTACTGAATGGCAGAGCAGGCTCGAGGGGCCGAATGGCCTACTCCTGCTCCTATTTCTTATATTCTTATGTTCTCGAAGGCCAAAGACAGAGAGGTCAATGTGGGAATGGAACGAAGAATTAAAGTGGCAAGGAACAGGGACGTCGGGCTTCCACTCTCAAGACGAAATTAGGAGCCCAATTTTGGCCATGACTTGCTCCAATTTTTTTGGAGTAAGTTGGTTTTTCTGGCATAACACTATTTTCCCCAATAAACTTACTCCGAAGTAACTCAGTTAGGTATGATTTTTTTTAGTTTTGTTTTTTTTTCCCAAAAGGGGGTTCCCAGCCACTTACAGCAGTTTTGGCCATTTATGCCACTTTGGCCAGCTAAAACTTACTCCAAATCGACTGAGGTCAGCGTATGTGGCAAGCTCTTAAAAACATTGCGGGCAGTTAAGAATTCGGCGCAGGTTAGTACATTTAAAGCACCACAGTTCCGAGCTTCACACCATTTATTCTGATCTGTCTTTCTTGGGTCCAAAATGGATAATCTCAGCCAGGGGAAACAACCTTTTGACATCTATTTAATCAACTTAGCTTATAGTTTTTTTTAAACATAACTTGATCTAGTTTAAGTTATAGGTAGATTATAGGAAATATTTAAATATGTAACATGAACCACTACAAGTATTGAAGCCAAAAAACAGAACCTCCTTCCCCTCTCTGCACCGAATTCCCATCTTTTGCGCTCCGTTTCTGACAACTCTGAGCGACCCTGAATAAATACTCACCAGGCAAACATCGGGGCGTCCCTTCGGCCAGGGATAGGGTGCAGCAAACATCGGGGCGTCCCTTCGGCCAGGGATAGGGTGCAGCAAACATCGGGGCGTCCCTTCGGCCAGGGATAGGGACTGCAAGCATCGGGTCCTGCTCACAGCCCGCAGGACAAGCTGGGAGGGCGAGCTGCATGCGCGCAGACTCCACTGTGCTTGTGGACAACTGCCGGCAGTGTTTTCTGCGCTGGACTTTTGCTCCGCCCTCCACAGCACTATGTACGCCACGCTAGGACACGGGAGACTCGGCAGAGCGGGCAGGATGAGGCCACTTTTTTTGGGCGCCGTTTCCAGCGCGCAAAGTCGGCACATTTAGGATAAGTGCGCCGAAAAAGGGGATTGGGGAAAATTGGGCCCTAGGTGTTTATCATTTGGTTACCTGATCTGCTGAACACTTTTGTTCTGTCCACAAGAGCAACCTCAAGATCCCGGCTGCTTGCCACTTCAATTCTCCGTCCCACTCTGTCTTCGGATTTCTACACTGTTTCAACGAAGCTCAATGCTAGCTCGAGGAACAGCACCTTATCTTTCTACTAGGAACTCTGCAGCCCTATGACCTTAATATTCACTGTAGCAAATAAGACTAAGTACAGCTCCCTTTTTTTCTCTGGGAAAAAGTGCTAGGAATGTGGGAAGGGTATGCCGGTGTTTCCTAGAATAGGGAGTAGGAGCAAGTTGATTCTGTGGGCTCCCCTGCCTTGGTTCGAACACTGTGCTGTCAAGGTGGTTTATACCCTTTGTTTTCACCAGCTTTTGTATTTTCCCTTTCACTCGGCTTCTGGGATATTTAACCCTGCCCTACTTTGCCAGTTGTTCACGTGTGCCTTTCCCCAAACTCATCACCCCCCCCCCCCCTACCCCGCCCTCCCCCTTTTAGCTATTCACACACTCTGTTTCATATAAAAATATATATATATCTTTTAGTTCTCTCATTAGCATGAGACAGTAGGAGGCATATTATCAGTTGTAACATTTAACCATCTCATGGTCCACATTTAAGGATTGCACAGATCATTCGATTATTTTTCCTGTGTGAGGTTGTGTTGTCCTTTTTAACCTTTCCCAAATGCTGTACATTTGTAATAGCTTACAATTCTCATTAAGGGTCCATACCTGAATCATCTGTTCTCTCCACAGATGTTGCCTGACTTCCTTAGCATTTCCAGTATTTTATTTTTATTTCAGATTTCCAACATCTGCAGTATTTTACCATTTGTTCTGAAAACTATGAACTTTGGTGTTCAATACCAATAAGTGTACTTCAGCGATTAAATTTTAATAGACATGAATTATATAAATGTTGGTAGAAAAATAATTTTTCAAATCTGCAAAAGAGATCCATTACTCAAGAAGTTAACTTTGGGGATGGGGAGCATGTGGGGTGGTGGGGAGGAAGTGATAGGAGAGAAGAGTACTTCTTGCTCAAAGTATTCCCCTCTCCAAGTAAAAATATGTAGTTACAAGCATCTAATTTTATTACCTCCGAGGAGACCCTCGAGTTGGACCGTGCTACTTGACCAGGATGTGTCCTGAGTTGACTCAATTGGAACAAAGAACATGACATAGAAAAAGCCAAAGTGCCACTCTCGGGCTGTGGAGCCTTGGGAAACCACACCAATGGCTGGATCAGCTATAGTTTTTTTTCACTACAAACTGAACAAAAAGGTAGTTCCTTATCAAATAAAAAAAAAGGAAAAACTCCAAATACTGGAACTCTAAAAGAAAACAAAATGTCGGAAACGCACAGGTCAGTCAGCATCTATGGAAAGAAAAGACAGTGCATGATGAAAAGTACACACCTGTAACATTGCAACCTGTTCTCTCTCTCCAGATATGCTGGCTGACCTGCTGTGTGGTTTCTAGTCATACAATCTACTGGGAGAGGCAAAAAAAAAAGGAAGTCTAATTTAGAAAAAAAATATTTGTGGGAAATTCTTCTTCAACCCCGGAGCAACCCAAAATGCACAAAACCACGTCGACCTTCTAAACTCAGCGTCAGTAATTTCTGTTGGACATCTATTGTCTGCCATAACCTGGATGGAAGGTGGGCAGAGGTGTGTGAAGTGAAACCAGCAACAGAACGTGTGGTATTTTAGATTGTGAAGTGGGCACATGTTTGTAATCTGACCAATAATCATTCTTCAAAAGAAGATACTGCATTCAATTAAAACTTCACAACTTGGATTCTACCAATTCTGGTGCAGAATATAAAAAAGCACTTCCTCTTCATGGAACAGCAACATCGATCAATGATGGGAAGAGAACAAAAACTAGGAACTGATCTGTGGGAGAACATTTCTTGCAACATGGGATTCTAGGAATACTGTGACTTTTGCATAATTTCAGTAAAAAGAATGGAATGCAAGAAATTTCCCCAGGATGAAAGAAAGGCTCATTCAAACATGTGTAAAGGGTAAACAGATGGATTTCCAAGTAAAGTTAGACTAAATTATAATTGTTATTATAAGTAGCTGAGGACCTTTCAGTTCAAATTATTGTGGATAAAATTCCGACAACAGCTGTGTTTTGGCCATTTTGTCTTCTTTATGTAACCCTCATTGTGTCCACTTCAGTATACTGTAACTTAAGGATCTTAATTTTTTTTTTTAAATTGTTTTTTTTTAAAAACATTCAATTATAATTGTTTGTTATATCATAATATCTTCAATCAATATCTTTCCAGCTCAAATCTTGGAAGGACATTATTATATCAATTGATGGGTTTGAACTTTATACCATTTCAGAGGGAATGCGTGCTTGCCTGAACTACCTTGAGAAACAAAGTCAAGATGATGCTAATAATAAAACAAAAGGCTAGAAATTCGTCTTTTGGCCACAGCAGTATTTTTTCAGCATTTAATCGCCAAAAATACCACTAATCACACCACCAATTTTTTTTTAAAAAAAGGCCTATGTTTCTTCACAAAATGCGCCAAGGAGAAAAAAATCAGCATTGCAAGGGGATTCGCGGCAGAAACCGCAGTCCTCGCCAACTTTAGCCCGACGCCGATTACCGTTTAGAGAGGCGTCTTGGAAGGGAGGAAAACACAAAATAGCTAAATCAAAAAAAAAAAATCACAAAACATTTACAAGACCCTTAACGAAGTAATCGCTGCAAAAAAAAATTTTAAATAAAAACTTTGGGCTCAATTTTCCCCAAGCCCGTTTTCTGGCGTATTGCCAGAGTTACACCCGTTTTTCTAAGCCAGAAATGCGGCAGAAATATTTCGCCAAAGTTTCCCCGATGTATAATTCGAATTTGGTGCCGCACACCGTGTCCAGTCGCTTCGGGGAGTGGAGCCAACTGTCTGCGCCAAAAAACGAATCCGCACCTTCTGCGCATGCGCGGGGAAAAAAAGTTACGTTTTTGACGTCGTTCCAATGGACACATGTGCTCAGTCCAGCTCAGATTTGGCAATCGGCCATTTTTAAAGAGCCAGTTGTGTGTGTGAGAAGGAGTGCTGTCAGAGAGCATTGGGGAAATCGCAGCTGTAGCAATACAAGATGCAACGCAGTGCAAGGACCAAGAAGTACTTACAGGAAACAGTGGAGGCATGAGTTATTGTAATTGAGAACAGATGGCAGGAGCTGGACATCAGCAGAGGCACAAAGGTTCCACCCAAAGAAATGAAGAAACGTTGGAACCAAGTTGCAGAACATTACTGCGCAGTGGTGACCAGCACGAGATCTGGAGGCCAGTGTAAAAAGAAATGGCAGAACCTTGGTCAAGTAGTTAGTGTAAGTTATATTTTCATTTATTCAATGGAATTGCAATTGTAAATGTGACCAGCTGTAGATGTCCCACCCAGCAGAAAGACACCCTCTCTAAAAAGTTGCATTTTCACCTTTGCAGAGGAAGGTGGCACACAAGAGAGAGAACTCGAACAGGAGGAGGCCCAGCAAATCTGCACACACCAACACCCTTGGAAGAGAGGGTCCTGCTTTGATGGGTCCTGCCTGAAAAAAAAGCAGTCAGTACTGCACAAGCTCGGCCCACACTCGAGGGAGAGTGCAAGTCCTGCAAATTCACCGTGGCCCTTCAAATTAACCTGCTGCCTGGCCTGCGATGTGAGCGCTTACTCATGCCACCCATCCTGTCTCCTCCTCTGCTACTAACCATTTGACTGTTCTGTTATATTTTGCAGAACTTGAGGCCAAACCTGATGATGCAGAAGATGATTCAGACGCGGATGAGCCTGAAGAGGAGAATATCTTCCAATCCATCCATGGGGGTGAGGGGGAGGGAATGGAGCTGGATGAAGCTCCCACTGTTGTACTGACTTTGGAGGAGGTGCTGCTCATGGAGGTGACAGCCCCTTCCGTGACGAGTGGTTTGAGTGTTGGTGGGACATTCCATGGTTTCACACCTTTCGAGGGTGCGGGTCCCAGTGGTGTGATGCAGCGAGACACACCCAGGGCCCCACCGTGGTAGGCTGCGGGTCCCAGTGTTGGGATGCGAGCCACACCAGTGAGGAGGAGGGGGAGGAGGGGAAGGAGAGCTCGACCGCACTCTCCTGAGGTGCAGGATATAAAAGATGTGATTCAGATGATGCCATTGAGTGCAGAGAGCATTGACCTTACCCGATCACTCCTGGACGCCATCAGTGGGGTGAGTGATGAGGTAGCAGGACTGTCGGGAGAAGTAACAGCAATGACACGAGAAAAGGGAACGATATCCAGACCATCAGTGAGGGAATAGTGGCCATGAGGGAGGGAATGTCAGCAGTAGTGCAAACGACGTCAATGACCATGAGGGAGGGAATGTTGCAGATAGTTCAGACAGTTTTGCTCAACATGAGGGAGGGAATGTTTCAGGTCGTCGAGACACTGTCAGGGTGCATGAGGGACAGCATGTTGGAGTTAGCTGCTGTAAGAAGGGAACACGCCCAGACCCCGCACCCACTGACAGAATCAACTATCACTCCCACTCCAATCCGCACACCAGTCTCTGAAGAGCCCAAAGCCGGGCCCTCCAACTTGCCGCTTGGGCCCTCCAACTTGCTGCCTGACGCTCACCCTCAAGAGGTGCGCAGCACCGGAGATGTTAGAAAGAATAAGCTTGGTATCAAGCCCAGAAACACTGCCCCACCACCTGCGGGTAGGAGTGGTGGAGTGTCCAAGACCAAGTGCAGCAGGCGGTCTTAGAATAAGGGGGAAGAGAGATGGGTGCAGCCTTTCTTCGCTGCTGCTGCTGCTGTTGTTGCTATTATAATTGTTACTGTTGTAACTGTTCTCAAATTAAAAGTTTTTGTAAGTTATGTAAATTTACAAGTTTATAAGTGATAAAGTTTTTAAGTGATCTTAAAATAAAGTTTGATACAAAAATAATTTTATTAAAGTTAAGTACATTGCAAACTTTTGAATAAAATATATTTTACATTAAAACTGAATCATGTTTCATTAACACAACACAACATTACGGAACAGCTCCAAACAATAAACATGTCCCTGTGGCATAGTTGTCGCTGAGCCCTCGGGCATCAGTAAAGCGTTCATGGATGAGCTGCTGGCGCAAGGCGCGAGCAATTGTTAAAGGAGCACGATGGCCCGCCCTCCTCCACCATCGTGCTCCGGCCTCAGGCACTTGTATGGCTTCCTCATCCTCGTTGCCCTCCTCCTCCTCGTCACCTGCATCTTCCACATCATCATCATCATCAGCCACTCTCACCGCAGGTGGGTCTTCGACTACCAGCTGCTGCTGCCTCATGATGGCTAAGTTATGCAGCATGCAGCACACAACAGTGAACTGACCGACAATCTCAGGAGAGTACAGCAAGTAGCCTCCGGAATGGGCCAGGCATCGGAAACGCTGTTTCAATATGCCAATGGTCCTCTCAATGATGCTGCGCGTCGCAATGTGCGACATGTTGTATTGACGGTCAGCTTCCGTCTGGATTATGCGTAGGGGCGTCATGAGTCAGGTGGCGAAGCTGTACCCTTTGTCTCCCAATAGCCAGCTCTGCCCTTCTGGCTGCTGCTGAAACATGGCAAATATAACGCTCTCGCGTAGGATGAACGTATCATGGGTGCTGCCAGAGTATCTTGCATCGACTGACATAATATGATGCATATCGTCACACATGAGCTGCACATTAATGGAGTGGAAATCTTTTCTGTTCCTGTACATCTCGGAATCCTTCAAAAGGTGCTCGCAAGGCGATGTGGGTACAATCAATGCAGCCCTGTACCTTTGGGAAGCCAGCAATCCTGGAAAAGCCCACAGCCCTGTCATAGATTGCTTGGGCAGTCATGGGGAACTTTATGAAGTCATTCCTACTGGCGAATGGAGACATGTGTTGCATGTTGAGAGATGACGCACACATCCCCAGTGGTAGCTTGAAACGATCCGGAGACAGAGAATGAAAGTGAAGCTGTAACCTTCACTTCAACTGACAAAGCAGTCCTCCTGATGCTTCGAGGTTGCAGGTCTGCTTTGAGACAACTCACAGATCTCACTTGCAACTTCTTTGCAGAAACGCAGCCTTCTGAGACAGTCTGCATCACTCAGGTGGCGGTACGAACGCCTGTCTCGATATACCTAAGGCGGGTAAGGCCTTCTGCCCAGCACCAATGGGCTCTCATGTTCGATGAAGTCGAATCGATTG
This sequence comes from Pristiophorus japonicus, assembly GCF_044704955.1. Lineage (NCBI taxonomy): Eukaryota > Metazoa > Chordata > Chondrichthyes > Pristiophoridae > Pristiophorus > Pristiophorus japonicus. The sequence goes on along the minus strand of NC_091977.1, from coordinate 343,991,938 downwards.
TCTCCTACGTAGCAACATGATGCAGAAAGCTCGCACAAGGTATGGCATTGTCCGTTTCGCCCCCATACTTAAATTTAACATCTGAAAGCAGCTCAAAACGACAGGAAAGCAGGCAGCACAGGTTCGCAGTTGTATCTCTCCAGGTCTGCATGGATGGACCACACCCAAAGGTCTTGTGACTTCTCCTCTCTCCCTCCCCGGGCTCCCTTCCGATCGGCACCTCGCTCTCTCTCCCTCCCCTCCCCTCCCTCCTCCACACGGCTGGTTTTGGAGCTGAACCCTGAGCCGCTGTGTCCAGGCGCGAGGCCGTTTCTGCCGGCCAAATCTATGACCCTCCAGCCCTGCTTCAAGAAGTTTGCTGGTGACGTGTCAGTGAGTAAAAAACGAGAAAACTTCTGAAATCCAACAAATTTACACTTCTACGAAGACAGGTTTTTAAAAAAGTTGAACTTTATTATTGATTTTGACAGTGTTCTTGACTCCCTCCAAAATCTTCGATTTAAAAACAATGGCGTCTTTCAACGCAGATTTGTGAATGTACACTGGTTTTCTTAACTCGCCAGAAGGTTTTTCAGGAGTGGCCAGATAAGCCAACCTAAGAGAAAAATACGTTGGCCAAAACTGCGAACAATTGAAAAAACCGGCGCAGACACCCGATGATGTAAAAAAAAACTGGCCTAGAAAAATCGTAACTAAGTCAGTTAAGCCAGCACAGATCACAGGGGGAAACTTTGAAAAAAATAAATACGCCAGAAAAAATGGCGCGCGCCAAAGAAACGGTGCAAATAACCGGGGAAAATTGAGCCCTTTAACTTACCTTTTTTTGCAGGTCTTCATACGTACCGCCGTTTTTGGGACTGCAATGCAGGTTTTACTTGGGCGTTTTTTTCACCCAGAATACTGGTGCGCCAAATGGCCAATTTAAGGCGATAGCACTTTTTTTCATTTTGCACGCTTTTCAGCGGTATTTCAAAAGCACCGGCGCAAGACTTTGGCCAATTTAGCTGATCACCTTTTCCGCCAAAAACGGTGAATTGTTGCCGAAAAACGGGCGCACAGTTGGCCAATTTCCAGCCCAATATGTTTGCAACATAGGAGCAGCACTCATATCTTGAACTATTACAATCAAGCAAAGTATTAACATTTTGCATTGCTTGTAAATATATGTCACAGGCTGATGAACAGACAAAAGTTTTACATGTTTCAAAGCTTTAAATTGTGACCGCTTATAGTACGGTAGTATTACAATCTGTTCCGATAAACATTAAGTTAATCAAGAAAGGCCTCAAATCAATGCTGTAAAAATATCTAGAAAATGATTGATCATCCTTAAGTCATGAAGTAACTTACCGTGCTTGTGGAACTCCCTTTTTGCTGAGGTCAGCTCGTACTTTCTCCCCAACATGACGATAAATTTCCACCATAGTACTCATGGCTGTATCTCTTACCTGTGGAGGTGCAGGAGAAACTCATTAGTATATGTTCAATTAAAGGGAATTGGGGGGGGGGGGGCGGTAGAAAGGTTGGAAAAAGACTTGTTTATGGTCAGACATTAATGCAATATGGCTAACTAACTACACCAAGGCAGATTCTGAAAGATAAACACCAAGCAAGTTACCAGTCACTCCTTGATCTATGTTAAGTTATTCTATTTTAGCTGGGGTGGACAACTAGACTCAGTGTTCCTGATTAGGGACAAAAAAAGCCAGATCTCTTGATTATCATTATGCAACAATCCTTGCTGCAAATGCAGTATGAACATCTGCCAAGGACAGAATTAGGCTGGACTGTGATGCCATGGCAGATGAAAAGCTAACCAATACTCAATGTCAGGACACACTCACAAATAACAGCTGCAGTGAGGTAATGAAGGTCAGCTGCCATATGGAACCCCCTCAGGAGATGAAGTAGTACTATGAGGAGCAAACTAACAGTAAAGCCGACAAGAAAAAAAACATACATGCAATGTCCATTCTTAAAAACTGTTATACCCACATTTTTTCTGGCCATGTCAAAAAATTATTATGGAAATGTATAAAATAAAGAATATTTCTGAGATGAAATAGCACCAAGGTAAGAAGCATACAAAAGGCAATAAAGAAAAAAATTGTATATGAATTTCCAAATGTCAAAGAGTTTCTGAAGACGAACATCACCTAAAATTGGCAGTGAGGCATGCAGCAAAACATTATTGAAACAGGACATTGCAATTCGGCATTTCTTATAATGGAGCAATGGGCACCTTTAAAGAGGTGTTTCAGATCCAGTCCAGGTACATTTCTACAAGGGGAAAGGGAGGGCAACCAAAGCCAGAGCTCCCTGGATGACGAAGGAATTGGAAAATAGGATGAAGCAGAAAAAGGGAGCATATGACAGATGTCAGCTTGACAATACAAGGGAGAATCAGACTGAATATAAAAAGTACAGAAGAGAAGTGAACAAGGAAAGAAGAGGGGCAAGGAAAAGTGTGAGAATAGATTGGCAGCTAACAAAGAGGAATCCAAAAGGTGTTCTATAGGCATATTAACAGTACAAGAGTTATCAGGCGAGCGGTGGGCCCAAATAGGGGTCAAAATGGAGAACTACTGGTGGAGGCAGAGGTACTAACTGAGTACTTTGCATCGGTGTTTACCAAGAGCACTTTGTAAACGAGGAGGCTCCTGGGATATTGGATGAGATAAAAAAAATAGATAGAGGCACTGGAAAGGCCAACGGTAATTAAAGTGACTACATCACCTGGTCCGAATGGGATGCATCCTCGGTTACTGATCGACGTCGGGATAGCAATTGCGGAGGTGCTAGCCACAATCTTCCAATCATCCTTAGGTGGTGCCAAAGGACTGGAGGATTGCAAATGTTACACCCTTGTTCAAATAAGGGGAGAAGGATAAACCTGGCAATTACAGGCGAGTCAGTTTAATGTTGGTGGTGTGAAACTTTTAAAAACAATAATCCGGAAGAAAGTTAATAGCCACTTGAACAAGCATGGACTAATAAAGGAGAGTTAGCATGGATTTGTTCAGGGCAAAATCAAGTTTGACGAACTTGATTGAGTTTTTTTGATGAGGTAACAGAGGGTGGATGAGGGCAGTACAATTTGTGTGTATATGGACATTCAAAAGGCATTTGATAAAGTACCACATACTATGCTCGTTAGCAAAGTTAAAGCCCATTTAACCTGTCCAGTCCTGTCAGAATCTTATACGTTTCTCTGAGATCCCCTTTCATCCTTCAGTGAATGAAGGCCCAATTGATCCAGTCTCTCCTCATATGTCAGTCCAGCCATCCCAGGAATCAGTCTGGTGAACCTTTGCTGCATTTCCTCAATAGCAAGAACGTCCTTCCTCAGATTGGGAGACCAAAACTGAACACAATATTCCAGGTGAGGCCTCACCAAGGCCCAGTACAACTGCAGTAAGACCTCCCTGCTCCTATACTCAAATCCCCGAGCTATGAAGGCCAACATACCATTTGCCCTCTTCACCGCCTGCTGGACCTGCATGCCTGATGAACCATGACACCCAGGTCTCGTTGCACCTCCCCTTTTCCTAATCTGCCACCATTCAGATAATATTCTGCATTTGTGTTTTTGCCCCCAAAATGGATAACCTCACATTTATCCACATTATACTGCATCTGCCAACTCGCCTAACCTGTCCAAGTCACCCTGCAGCCTCTTGGCGTCCTCCTCACAGCTCACACCGCCACCCAGTTTAGTGTCATCTGCAAACTTGGAGATATTACACTCAATTCCTTTATCTAAATCGTTAATGTATATTGTAAAGAGCTGGTGTCCCAGCACTGAGCCCTGCGACACCCCACTAGTCACTGCCTGCCATTCTGAAAAGGACCCATTTATCCCAACTCTCTGCTTCCTGTCTGCCAATCAGTTCTCTATCCACGTCAGTACATTATCCCCAATACCATGTGCTTTGATTTTGCACACCAATCTTTTGTGCGGGACCTTGTCAAAACCCTTTTGAAAGTCCAAATACACCACATCCACGCGTTCTCCCTTGTCCACTCTGCTAGTTACATCCTGAAAAGATTCCAGAAGATTCGTCAAGCATGGTTTCCCTTTCATAAATCCATGCTGACTTGGGCCGATCCTGTCACTGCTTTCCAAATGCACTGCTATTTCATTCTTAATGATTGATTCCAACATTTTCCTGGGATATATTTGTTCCTGGGATGTGGGCATCATTGGCAAGGCCAGCATTTATTGCCTATCCCTAAATGATCTTGAGAAGATGGTGGTGAGCTGCCTTTTTGAATCGTTGCAGTCTTTGCGGCAAAGGTACTCTCAGTACTGTTAAGAAGGGCGACCCAGCCATGAAGAAGGAACAGCAATATATTTCCAAGTTAGGATGGCATGTAACTTGGAGGGGTACTTGCAGGTGATGGTGTTCCCATGTGCCTCGTGCCTTGGTCTTTCGAGGTGGTAGAGGTCATGGGTTTGGGAGGTGCTGTCGAAGCAGACTTGGGGAGCTGCTGCAGTGCATCTTGTAGATGGTACTCACTGCAGCCACGATGTGCCAGTGATGGAGGGAGTAAATGTTTAAGGTGGCGGATAGGATGCTGGTCAAGCGGGCTGCTTTGTCCTGAATTGTGTCCAGCTGCACTTTTCCAGACAAGTGGGCAGTATTCCATCACACTCCTGACTTACACCTTATAGACAATGGAAAGGCTTTGGGGAGATTCAGGAAGTGAGACACTTGCCACAAAATACCTAGCCTCAGACCTGCTCTTGTAGCCACAGTATTTATGGGGCTAGTCCAGTTAAGTTTCTGGTCAATGGTGACCCCCAGGAAGTTGATGGTGGGGCATTCGGCGATGGTAATGCCGTTGAATGTCAAGGGGCATGTCTAGATTCTCTCTTGTTGATAGTCATTGCCTGGCACCTGTGTGGCGTGAATGTTACTTGCCACTTATCAGCCCAAGTCTGAATGTTGTCCAGGTCTTGCTGCATGCGAGCACAGACTTCATTATCTGGGGAGTTGTGAATGGAACTGAACACTGCGCAATCATCAACAACATCCCCACTTTTGACCTTATGATGGAGAGAAAGTAATTGATGAATCAGCTAAAGATGGTTGGGCCTAGGACACTGCACTGCACTGAGGAACTCCTGCAGCGATGTCCTGGGGCTGAGATGATTGACCAACAACCACAGCCACCTTTCGTTGTGCTAGATATGATTCCAGCCAGTGGAGAGTTTTCTCCCTGATTCCCATTGAATTCAATTTTACGAGGGCTCCTTGATGCCACACCCGGTCAAATGCTGCCTTGATGTCAAGGGCAGTCACTCTCACCTCACCTCTGGAATTCAGCTCTTTTTGGACCAAGGCTGTAATGAGGTCTGGAGCCGAGTGGTCCTGCCGGAACCCAAACTAAGCATTGGTGAGCAGGTTATTAGTGAGTAAGTACCGCTTGATTGCACTGTCGATGACACCTTCCATTACTTGACTGATGATTGAGAGTAGACTGATGGGACGATAACTGGCTGGATTGGATTCGTCCTGCTTTTTCTAGACAGGATATACCCAAGCAGTTTTCCACATTGTCGGGCAAATGTTAGTGTCCAGCTTGGCTGAAGGCACCACTAGTTCTGGAGCACAAGTCTACAGCACGACAGCCAGCATGTTGTCGGGGCCCATCACCTTTGCTGTATCCAGTGCGCTCAGTCGTTGCTTGATATCACATGGTATGAATCGAATTGGCTGAAGATTGGTTTCTGTGATGGTGGGGACCTCAGGAGGAGGACGACATGGATAACCCACACGGCACTTCTGGCTGAAGATGTTTGCAAACGCTTCAGCCTCACCTTTTCCACTCAAGAGGAGTGATTTGGTCACAGTGGACTAGAAACAGCTACTTGTGGGTAAATCAGTGTCGGAACAATGGGAGGCATTCAAGGAGGCGATCCGAAAGGCTCAGGCCAAACATGTGCCCTTAAAGAAAAAGGGTGGAAATAACAATTCTAGAGCCCCCTGGATGTTTAGGTACTTACAGGGGAGGATAAAGAAAAAAAGGGACCCTTGTGTCATATACCAACGGCTAAATACTATAGAATCTTTAGAGGAATATAGAAAGTTAAGAGGCAAAATTAAAAAAGTATATTAGGAATCCTAAGAGAGCATGAAAAATCCTTGGCTAGTAAAATTAAGGAAAACCCTAAGATGTTCAATAAATATATTAAGAACAAGAAGGTAACTAAAGAAAGGGTAGGGCCTATTAGAGACCATGAGGGTAATCTTTGTGTGGAGGCAGCAGATGTTGGTATGGTTCTTAATGAATACTTTGTGTCTGTTTTCACAAAGGAAAGGGGCAATGCAGATACTGCTATCAAGGAGGAGTGTGAAATTCTGGATGAAATAAACATGGAGAGAGAGGGGGAATTAAGGGGTTTAGCAACTTTGGCCCCAAGTTTCGGCCCGCGGCGAAAACGGCGCACCTCCGAGCTGGACACCTGTTCTTCGCGCCTAAAAGTGCGCGAGAAAAAAACTTCCGATATTGTACGGCTCCTCGGAGCTCGATCTCAGCTTGGCGCGGCGCGCTCTTCACAGCGGGGGGCGGAGCCAAACACTCGCGCCGATTCTGTAAGTAGTGGGCCAACGTGGTGCCGGCAACCTTGCGCGTGCACGTTGGAGCGTGCGCGCACGCGCAGTGTCAAACAAACATTGGCACTTGGCCATTTTTAAAAGGACTCGGCTGCCGGCCAGCTACTGACGCCGCCCCTTAAGCGTGGCCGAATGGTCTCAACCCCCTTGAAAAGCTGCGTTCGTCCGGTGTTGATCCTTCGGCTGCCGGCCAGCCACTGACGCCGCTCCTATCCCATGGCCGAATGGCCTCAACCCCCTTGAAAAGCTGCATGCCTCCGGTGTTGATCCTTCGGCTGCCGGCCAGCCACGAACAGAATAAAGGTCTGCTTGCAGCACAGCAGCTCAGCTCGAAGGCTGCTTGCTGCCGCTGTTGGGGCTGCCGTCGAGACACTGACGCCACACCCCTGCCTGTCTCCAACATGAAAGGCCTGCCTGAAGCACAGCAGCTCGAAGGCTGCTGCTGTTTCACACAGGTAGGAACATGGTTTATTTAATCTTTTCTTTGCTTATAAATTTTTATTCAGGTTGGATTTATTTGTATAATATTTGTGTAAGTATAACTAAGGATTGATTGTAGAATTTAATGACTTCCCTTCCCCCCCCTCCCCCCCCACCATTCCCTACGCCTAATTTGTAACCTACGCCTGATTTTCTAAAGTGTAGACAAGGTTTTTTCGAGCGTACAAAAATCTTCACTTACTCCATTCTAAGTTAGTTTGGAGTAAGTTTTCACTGCCGAAACTTTGAAAACAGGCGTAAGTGGCCGGACACGCCCCCTTTTGAAAAAAAAATTCTGTTCCAAAGTGAAACTGTTCGAACTGACTAGAACTGGAGCAAACTAAGTGCCGAGAATTTGAATTTCTAAGATACTCCGTTCGACACCAGTTGCTCCAAAAAATCAGGAGTAACTGAGGCCGAAACTTGGGCCCTTTGAAACGAGGCAAGTCCCCAGGCCCGGATGAAATTCATCCCAGGCTGTTGAGCGAAGTAAGAGAGGAAATAGCAGAAGCCTTGACCATCATTTTCCAGTCCTCTTTGGATTTGGGCATGGTGCCAGAGGACTGGAGGACTGCAAATATAGTACCCTTGTTTAAGAAGGGAGAAAGGGATAGGCTGAGTAATTACAGGCTGTCAGCCTAGCCTCAGTGGTGGGAAAATTATTGGAAAAAAATCCTGAAAGACAGAATAAATCTACATTTGGAAAAGCAAGGATTAATTGGGGACAATCAGCACGGATTTGTTAAGGGATAATCGTGTTTGACTAACCTGATTGAATTTTTTGAGGAGGTAACCAAGTGAGTGGATGAGGGTAATGCATACGATGTGGTGCACATGGACTTTAGCAAAGCTTTTGATAAGGTCCCACATGGTCGGCTGGTCACGAAGGGTAAAGCCTATGGGATCCCCAGGGCAAAGTGGCTAGTTGGATCCAAAATTGGGTTCGAGGAAGGAAGCAAAGGGAAATAGTTGATGGATATTTTTGTGACTGGAAGGATGTTTTCAGTGGGGTTCCGCAGGGTTCAGTAATGGGTCACTTGCTTTTTGTGGTATATATCAATGATTTAGATTTGAATATAGGAAGTATGATTAAGAAGTTTGCAGATGACACTAAAATTGGCTGTGTGGTCGATAATGAAGAGGAAAGTCATGGACTGCAGGAGGATATCAATCTACTGGTCAGGTGGGCAGAACAGTGGCAAATGGAATTTAATTCGGATAAGTGTGAGGTATGCTCTTTGGGAGGGCTAATAAGGAAAGGGTATGCACTAAACTGAAGGCCACTTAATAGTGTAGATGAACAAAGGGACCTTGGAGTGCTTGTCCACAGATCCCTGAAAGTAGTAGGCCAGGTGGATAAGGTGGTTAAGAAGGCATACGGAATGCTTGCCTTTATTGGCTGAGGCATAGAATACAACACAATGAGGTTATGCCTAAATTGTATAATACTTTGGTTAGGCCACAGCTGGAGTACTGCGTGCAGTTCTGGTCGCCGTATTATAGGAAGGATGTGATTGCACTAGAGAGGGTGCAGAGGAGATTTTCTAAGATGCTGCCTGGAATGGAGAATCTTAGCTACGAGGATAGATTGGATCGGCTGGGTTTGTTCTTATTGGAACAGAGGAGGCTGAGAGGAAACCTCATTGAGATGTACAACATTTTGAGGGGCCTGGACATAGTGGATAGCAAGGGACGATGGTAAGTACTGCAGGGAATCGAATGCAGCCAAGGTGATCTCCTAGACTAGTTTCGATCGCCTGGGTGGTTTGGAGAGGAATTTTCCCAGATTTTTTGTTCCCCCAATTGGCCTGGAGGGGGCAATTACGAGGGAGCATAGTTTTAAGGTGGTTGGTGGAAGGTTCACAGGGGATTTGAGTGGGGGCTTCTTCACCGAGGTGGTTGTGGTGGTCTGGAATTTGCTGCCTGGAAGGGTGGTGGATGCAGAACCCTCACCACATTTAAAAGGTGCTTGGATGGGTACTTAAAGTGCCGTAACCTGCAGGGTTATGGACCTAGAGCTGGCAATTGGGATTAGACTGGATAACCTCCTGTTGGCTGGTGCAGACACGAAGGTAAGTACTGCAGGGAATCGAATACGGCCAAGGTGATCTCCTGGATTAGTTTCGATGGGTTGGAGAGGAATTTTCCCAGATTTTTTGTTCCCCCAATTAGCCTGGGTTTTTAATCTGGTTTTTGTCTCTCCCAGGAGATCACATGGCTCATGCTGGGGTGGAGTGTAGAATGTTTCGGTGTTAGGGGTGTCGCAGTTGTGTGTGGCAGACTGGTTGGGCTGGGTGCTCTTTACCTTTCTGCCATTGTTTATATGTAACCTTCAGGGCTGCTAACCGAGGGCCGTGTGGCTCTTCGTCGGCCGGCTCAGACACAATGGGCCGAAATGGCCTCCTTCTGCGCTGTATATTTCCATATTTCTAAGTGCTGGGCTCCGCCATCATTGAGCATGGAGATATTCCTGGAGCCTCCTCCTCCCCGCATTTGTTGTTTAATCGTTCACCACTATTCACGACTGGATCCGGCAGGCCAGCAGAGTTTTGATCTGATCCTGCGTTGCAGCTTCGCCAGATTGACACCCCATTTTTAAGCACACATGGTGCTGCTCCTAGCATGCCATTCTGCACTCATCGAACCAGGGTTGATGGTAATGGTAGAGTGAGGGATATGCTGGACCATGCGGTTACAGATTGTGGTGGACAGATGCATTTGCGACAGGTAGATTGACGAGGACGAGGTCAAGTAGGTTTGTCCCTTAGTTCTCTCACCACTGCCGCAGATCCAGTCTGGCAGCTATGTCCTTCAGGACTCGACCAGTAGTGGTGCTAACGAGCCACTCTTGGTGATGGACATTGAAGTCCCCCACCCAGAGTATATTCTGTACTCTTGCTACCCTCAGTGCTTCTTCCAAGTGGTTTTCAACATGCATCAGCTGGGGGAGGGCGGTAGGTAGTAATCAGCAGGTTTCCTTGCTCGTGCTTGAAGCCATAAGACTTCATGAGGTCCGGAGTCAATGTTGAGGACTCCGGTGGCCACCCCCTCCCGACTGTATACCACTATACCACCAGTGCCTGTCTTACCAGGGACAGGATGGTGATGGAGGAATCTGGGACATTGACATATGACTAGACCAGGCTGTTGTTTGACTAGTCTGTGTGACAGCTCTCCCAATTTTGACAAATCCCCAGATGTTACTAAGGAGGGCTTTGCATGTGCCATGGTCATGCCAGATGGTTCATTGGCCCAGAAATTCCTGCCTTCCGGGTTTGAAAACCGGCTTTTAACATAAGAACATAAGAATTAGAAACAGGGGTAGGCCATCTAGCCCCTCGAGCCTGCTCCACCATTCAAAAAGATCATGGCTGATCTGGCCGTGGACTCAGCTCCACTTACCCGCCCGCTCCCCGTAACCCTTAATTCGCTTATTGGTTAAAAATCTATCTATCTGTGATTTGAATACATTCAATGAGCTAGCCTCAACTGCTTCATTGGACAGAGAATTCCACAGATTCACAACCCTCTGGGAGAAGAAATGCCTTCTCAACTCGGTTTTAAATTGGCTCCCCCGTATTTTTAGGCTGTGCCTCCTAGTTCTCGTCTCCCCAACCAGTGGAAACAACCTCTCTGCCTCTATCTTGTCTATCCCTTTCATTATTTTAAATGTTTCTATAAGATCACCCCTCATCCTTCTGAACTCCAATGAGTAAAGACCCAGTCTACTCAATCTATCATCATAAGGTAAGCCCCTCATCTCCGGAATCAGCCTCGTGAATCGTCTCTGTACCACCTCCAAGGCTAGTATATCCTTCCTTAAGTAAGGTGACCAAAACTGCACGCAGTACTCCAGGTGCGGCCTCACCAATACCCTGTACAGTTGCAGCAGGACCTCCCTGCTTTTGTACTCCATCCCTCTCGCAATGAAGGCCAACATTCCATTCGCCTTCCTGATTACCTGCTGCACCTGCAAACTAACTTTTTGGGATTCATGCACAAGGACCCCCAGGTCCCTCTGCACCGCAGTATGTTGTAATTTCTCCCCATTCAAATAATATTCCCTTTTACTGTTTCCCTCCCCCCCCCCCCCCCCCGCCAAGGTGGATGACCTCATATTTTCCGACATTGTATTCCATCTGCCAAACATTAGCCCATTCGCTTAACCTATCTAAATCTCTTTGCAGCCTCTCTGTGTCCTCTACACAACCCGCTTTCCCACTAATCTTTGTGTCATCTGCAAATTTTGTTACACTGCACTCTGTCCCCTCTTCTATGTGTATTGTAAACAGTTGTGGTCCCAGCACTGATCCCTGTGGCACACCACTAACCACTGATTTCCAACCCGAAAAGGACCCATTTATCCCGACTCTCTGCTTTCTGTTAGCCAGCCAATTCTCGATCCATGCTAATACATTTCCTCTGACTCCGTGTACCTTTATCTTCTGCAGTAACCTTTTGTGTGGCACCTTATCGAATGCCTTTTGGAAATCTAAATACACCACATCCATCGGTACACCTCTATCCACCATGCTCATTATGTCCTCAAAGAATTCCAGTAAATTAGTTAAACATGATTTCCTCTTCATGAATCCATGTTGCGTCTGCTTGATTGCACTATTCCTATCAAGATGTCCCGCTATTTCTTCCTTAATGATAGCTTCAAGCATTTTCCCCACTACAGATGTTAAACTAGCTGGAGCTTGACAGGTCTTCCATATCTCAGCAGCCAGGTCATTCGCATGGACAAGATTGCAGTATTTATCCATATTTTGTCGAGCGGATGTTCTTAAAAACTCTTACACCTGATAAAAGCAGGAGCATAGCCTACTTTTACAGGCGTAGAGTTTTAAAATGCACAAAAACATTATAAAATTTAAAAAACAAATATTATTGTTAAAAACCCTCCCCACTACGGTAAGTTTATTTTAAACCATTATTTAAAATTTATATATATTTTTTTATAATGCATAAATAACTTAAATTTAAATTAATAAAAATATGTGGTGTATTTTTTTATTTTTTTATTAGAGTTTTGTTTGGGGTGGGTTTCTCATTGATAATAATGGGAACTCCAACTTACGGAGTTCCCATTATGAATGAGAACATACTTTACCTGGATTGGCTGCCCAGGGCCATGTGACTGCAGCTCCAGCTCTGCGCTTGTCCGGACGCGCCGCTCTCTGACACGCAGTCAGTGGAGGCCTCAGGACCGGGAACTCGCGTGGGCGCAGCAGGAACAGGTAGATGTGCATCTTTAACTTTTTCCCTCGATCACCCATGGGAAGCAGCCGACCGGGATTTCTGGGCCATTATTTTCTGTAGCGGTTTGTTACAACCGAGTGGCTTCCCAGGCCATTTCAGAGGGCAGTTAATAATTGCTGTGTATCTGGAGTCACATATAGGCCAGACCAGGTAAGGAAGGCAGGTTTCCTCCCCTAAAGGACATGACTGAAGCAGATGGGTCTCCATGATATGGAAACCGGTAAGTTCATGGCCACAATACTAGCTTTTTATTCCAGATTTATTTTATTTGTTAAATTTAAATGCCGTGGTGGGTTTTGAACGGGGAACAAAGAAATGGCAGACCAATTGAACAAGTACTTTGGTTCGTATTCACTAAGGAGGACACAAACAACCTTCCGGATATAAAAGGGGTCAGAGGGTCTAGTAAGGAGGAGGAACTGAGGGAAATCTTTATTAGTCGGGAAATTGTGTTGGGGAAATTGATGGGATTGAAGGCCGATAAATCCCCAGGGCCTGATGGACTGCATCCCAGAGTACTTAAGGAAGTGGCCTTAGAAATAGCGGATGCATTGACAGTCATTTTCCAACATTCCATTGACTCTGGATCAGTTCCTATCGAGTGGAGGGTAGCCAATGTAACCCCACTTTTTAAAAAAGGAGGGAGAGAGAAAACAGGGAATTATAGACCGGTCAGTAGTGGGTAAAATGATGGAATCAATTATTAAGGATGTCATAGCAGCGCATTTGGAAAATGGTGACATGATAGGTCAAAGTCAGCATGGATTTGTGAAAGGGAAATCATGCTTGATAAATCTTCTGTAATTGTTTGAGGATGTTTCCAGTAAAGTGGACGAAGGAGAACCAGTTGATGTGGTATATTTGGACTTTCAGAAGGCTTTCGACAAGGTCCCACACAAGAGATTAATGTGCAAAGTTAAAGCACATGGGATTAGGGGTAGTGTGCTGACGTGGATTGAGAACTGGTTGTCAGACAGGAAGCAAAGAGTAGGAGTAAATGGGTACTTTTCAGAATGGCAGGCAGTGACTAGTGGGGTACCGCAAGGTTCTGTGCTGGGGCCCCAGCTGTTTACATTGTACATTAATGGTTTAGACGAGGGGATTAAATGTAGTATCTCCAAATTTGCGGATGACACTAAGTTGGGTGGCAGTGTGAGCTGCGAGGAGGATGCTATGAGGCTGCAGAGTGACTTGGATAGGTTAGGTGAGTGGGCAAATGCATGGCAGATGAAGTATAATGTGGATAAATGTGAGGTTATCCACTTTGGTGGTAAAAACAGAGAGACAGACTATTATCTGAATGGTGACAGATTAAGAAAAGGGAAGGTGCAACGAGACCTGGGTGTCATGGTACATCAGTCATTCAAAGTTGGCATGCAGGTACAGCAGGCGGTTAAGAAAGCAAATGGCATGTTGGCCTTCATAGCGAGGGGATTTGAGTACAGGGGCAGGGGGGTGTTGCTACAGTTGTACAGGGCCTTGGTGAGGCCACATCTGGAGTATTGTGTACAATTTTGGTCTCCTAACTTGAGGAAGGACATTCTTGCTATTGAGGGAGTGCAGCGAAGATTCACCAGACTGATTCCCGGGATGGTGGGACTGACCTATCAAGAAAGACTGGATCAACTGGGCTTGTATTCACTGGAGTTCAGAAGAATGAGAGGGGACCTCATAGAAACGTTTAAAATTCTGACGGGTTTTGACAGGTTAGATGCAGGAAGAATGTTCCCAATGTTGGAGAAGTCCAGAACCAGGGGTCACAGTCTAAGGATAAGGGGTAAGCCATTTAGGACCGAGATGAGGAGAAACTTCTTCACCCAGAGAGTGGTGAACCTGTGGAATTCTCTACCACAGAAAGTAGTTGAGGCCAATTCACTAAATATATTCAAAAGGGAGTCCTTACTACTCGGGGGATCAAGGGGTATGGCGAGAAAGCAGGAAGGGGGTACTGAAGTTTCATGTTCAGCCATGAACTCATTGAATGGCGATGCAGGCTAGAACGGCTGAATGGCCTGCTCCTGCACCTATTTTCTATGTTTCTATGTTTCTATGAACTCACGTCTCTGGATCATTAGTCCAGGCTTCTGGATTACTAGTCCAGTAACAATCACTATTCGACAGTTTTCGGTATACTAGAATGGTTCCTGGGATGAGTGAATACAATTATGTGCATGGACGAGAGAAGCTGGGGTTATTCTCCTTGGAGCAGAGAAGGCTAAGAGGGGATTTGATTGAGGTGTTTAAAACCATGAAGTCTTGAGATAGAGTAAATGAAGACAAACTGTTTCCAATTGAAGGGTCGATAATGAGAGGACACAGATTTAAGGTGATTGGCAAAAGAACCAGAGGCGACAATGGAAAATGTTTTTTATGCAACAAGTGATTAGGATTTGGAACACATTACCTGATAGGGTGGTGGATACAGATTCAATAGTAGCCTTCAATAGGGAATTGGATAAATACTTGAAGGAGAAAAAATTACAGGGATATTGGGAAAGAGCAGGGGAGTGGGAGTAACTGGATTGCTCTTCGAAAGAGCTGGCTTGATGGGTCGAATGGCCTCCTCCTGTACTATTCTGTGATGAGCAGCAAGAAAAATGTCAAGGCTCGAGAGCAGAGTTTTGGGTAAAAATAAGCAGAGTGGGTCAGGAAGGGATGAGAGAGTAACAAAGGTAAAAGGGCATCATTAACTATGGTGACATCAGGGAATAATAGAAAAAAGTCAAAGCTGAAGGCACTATATCTGAATGCGCCAAGCATTCGGAACAAAATAGATGAATTATTAGCGCAGATAAAAATTAATAGGTTTGATCTAATAGCCATTACGGAGACATGGTTGCAAAGTGACGAAGGTTGGGAACTAAATATTCCAGGATTCTTAACTTTTAGAAGAGATAGGCAAAATGGAAAAGGAGGGGTAGCCCTGATAATAAAGGATGGGATAAAGACAGTCGAGAGGAAGGATCTTAGCTCGGAAAATCAAAAAGTAGAATCAGTTTGAGTGGAGCTAAGAAACAGTAAGGGTCAGAAAACATTAGTGGGAGTTGTTTATAGGTCCCCAAACAATAGTGGTAATGTAGGGCAGAGTGTAAATCAGGAAATTAGAGGTGCATGTAACAAGGGTAATACAGTAATCATGGGGGACTTCAATCTACATATGGGCAAACCAAATATGCACTAACAGTGTGGAGGGCGAATTCATGGAATGTACACAAGATGGTTTTCTAGATCAGTATGTTGAGGAACCAACGAGAGAGCAGCCTATTTTAGATCTAGTATTGTGCAATGAGAAAGAATTAATTAATAACCTTGTAGTAAAGGGGCTTTTAGAGAACAGTGATCATTATAAAATTCTATCATATTTTGAGTTTGAAAGTGATTTAGTTAAATCCGAAATTAGGGTCTTAAATCTAACTAAAGTAAACTACGTAGCTATGAGGGGCAAGTTGGCTAAGGTAGATTGGGAAACTACATTAAAAGGTATGATGGTAGACAAGCAATGGATAGCATTTAAAGAATTAATATATAATTTACAACAAACATACAATCCTTCAAGGCACAAAAACCCCACAGGAAAAGTGGTCCAACCGTGGCTAACAAGAGAAGTTAAAGATAGTATTAGATCAAAGGAAAGGTTTATAATGTTGCCAAAAAGAGCAGTAAGGATTTTAGAATTCAGCAAAGGGAATCCAAATAATTGATAACGGGAAAATAGAATGAGAGTAAACTAGCAAGACACATAAAAACGGAGAGTACAAGCTTCTATAGGTAAATAAAAAGGAAAAGATTAGCGAAAGACAAGGGAAATTACAATGGGGAATAAGGAAATAGCAGAGAAATTAAACAAATTGTGTCTGTCATCATGGAAGAAGACACAAAAAACTTCACGGAAACAGTTGAGAACCAAGAGTCCAGCAAGAATGAGGAACTGAAAGAAATTAGTATTTGTAAAAAAAAAATAGTACTGGAGAAATTAATGGGACTGAAAGCCGATAAATCCCCTGGACCTGTTGGCGTCCATCGTAGGGTTTTTAAAAAGGTGGCGATCGAGATCATGGATGCATTGGTTGTCACCTTCCAAAATTCCATAGATTCCAGAACGGTTCCCGCAGATTAAAGTAACCCCACTATTTAAGAAAGGAGGGAGAGAGAAAACAGGGAACTACAGACCAGTTAGCCTGACATCAATTGTAGGGAAAATGCTTGAATCTATTGTTAAGAACGTGGTGACAGGGCACTTAGAAAATAATAATAGGATTGGGCAGAGTAAACACAGATTTATAGAAACATGGAAAATAGGTGCAGGAGTAGGCCATTCGGCCCTTCGAGCCTGCACCACCATTCAATAAGATCATGGCTGATCATTCACCTCAGTATCCTTTGCCTGCTTTCTCTCTATTCCCCTTGATCCCTTTAACCGTAAGGGCCATATCTAACTCCCTCTTGAATATATCCAACGAACTGGCATCAACAACTCTCTGCGGTAGAGAATTCCACAGGTTAACAACTCTGAGTGAAGATGTTTCTCCTCATCTCAGTCCTAAATGGCTTACCCCTTATCCTTAGACTGTGACCTCTGGTTTTGGACTCCCCCAACATCGGGAACATTCTTCCTGCATCTAACCTGTCCAGTCCCGTCAGAATTTAATATGTTTCCATGAGATCCCCTTTCATTCTGCCAAACTCCAGTGAATACAGGCCCAGTCGATCCAGTCTCTCCTCATATGTCAGTCCTGCCATCCCGGGAATCAGTCTGGTGAACCTTCGCTGCACTCCCTCAATCGCAAGAACGTCCTTCCTCAGATTAGGAGACCAAAACTGAACACAATATTTCAGGTGAGGCCTCACCAAGGCCCTGTACAACTGCAGTAAGACCTCCCTGCTCCTATACTCAAATCCCCAGCTATGAAGGCCAACATGCCATTTGCCTTCTTCACCACCTGCTGCACCTGCATGCCAACCTTCAATGACTGATACACCATGACACCCAAGTCTCATTGCACCTCCCCTTTTCCAAATCTGCTGCCATTCAGATAATATTCTGCCTTCATGTTGCCCCCAAAGTGGATAACCTCACATTTATCCACATAATACTGCATCTGCCATGCATTTGCCCACTCACCTAACCTGTCCAAGTCACCCTGCAGCCGCTAAGCATCCTCCTCACAGCTCACACCGCCACCCAGCTTAGTGTCATCTGCAAACTTGGAGATATTACACTCAATTCCTTCATCTAAATCATTGATGTATATTGTAAATAGCTGGGGTCCCAGCACTGAGCCCTGCGGCACCCTATGAGTCATTGCCTGCCATTCTGGAAAGGAGCCGTTTATCCCGACTCTCTGTTTCCTGTGCCAACCAGTTCTCTATCCACGTCAATACATTACCCCCAATACCATGTGCTTTGATTTTGCACACCAATCTCTTGTGTGGGACCTTGTCATAAGCCTTTTGAAAGTCCAAATACACCACATCCACTGGTTCTCCCTTGTCCACTCTACAAGATACATCCTCAAAAAATTCCACAAGATTTGTCAAGCAAGATTTCCCTTTCATAAATCCATACTGACTTGGACTGATCCTGTCACTGCTTTCCAAATGCGCTGCGATTTCATCTTAAATAATTGATTCCAACATTTTCCCCACTACTGATGTCAGGCTATAATTCCCCGTTTTCTCTCTTGCTCCTTTTTTAAAAAGTGGTGCTACATTACTACCCTCCAGTCGATAGGAACTGATCCAGAGTCGATAGACTGTTGCAAAATCATCATCAATGCATCCACTATTTCTAGAGCCACTTCCTTAAGTACTCTGGGATGCAGACTATCAGTCCCTGGGGATTTATCGGCCTTCAATCCCATCAAGTTCCAGAACACAATTCCCTGATTGATGAGGATTTCCTTCAGTTCCTCCTTCTCGCTAGAGCCTCGGTCCCCTAGTATTTCCAGAAGGTTATTTGTGTCTCCCTTCGTGAAGACAGAACCAAAGTATTTGTTCAATTGGTCTGCCATTTCTTTGCTCCACATTATAAATTCACCTGATTCTGACTGCAAGGGACCGACATTTGTCTTCACTAATCTTTTTCTCTTCACATATCTATAGAGGCTTTTCCAGTCAGTTTTTATGTTCCCAGCAAGCTTCCTCTCATACTCTATCCCGCCCCCCCGCCCCCCACTCTAATTAAACCCTTTGTCCTCCTCTAAATTGTCCTCCCCTGAATTCTAAATTTCTCCCAGTCCTTAGGTTTGCTGCTTTTTCTGGCCAATTTATATGCCTCTTTCTTGGATTGAACACTATGCTTAATTTCCCTTGTTAACCACGGTTGAGCCACCTTCCCCGTTTGATTTTTACTCGAGACAGGGATGTACAATTGTTGAAGTTCATCCATGTGATCTTTAAATGTTTGCCATTGCCTATCCACCGTCAACCCTTTAAGTATCATTCGCCAGTCTTTTCTAGCCAATTCGCATCTCATACCATCGAAGTTACCTTTCATTAAGTTCAGGACCCTAGTCTCTGAATTAACTCTGTCACTCTCCATCTTAATAAAGAATTCTACCATATTATGGTCACTCTTCCCCAAGGGGCCTCGCACAACAAGATTGCTAATTAGTCCTTTCTCTTTACACATCACCCAGTCGAGGATGGCCAGCCCTCTAGTTGGTCCCTCGACATATTGGTCCACTTACCTGCCCGCTCCCTGTAACCCTTAATTCCCTGATTGGTTAAAAGTCTATCTATCTGTGATTTGAATACATTCAATGAGCTAGCCTCAACTGCTTCCTTGGGCAGAGAATTCCACAGATTCACAACCCTCTGGGAGAAGAAATTCCTTCTCAACTTGGTTTTAAATTGGCTCCCCCGTATTTTGAGGCTGTGCCCCCTAGTTTTAGTCTCCCCGACCAGTGGAAACAACCTCTCTGCCTCTATCTTGTCTATCCCTTTCATTATTTTAAATGTTTCGAAAAGATCACCCCTCATCCTTCTGAACTCCAACGAGTAAAGACTCAGTCTACTCAATCTAGCATCATAAGGTAACCCCCTCATCTCCGGAATCAGCCCAGTGAATCGTCTCTGTGCCCCCTCCAAGGCTAGTATATCCTTGCTTAAGAAAGGTGACCAAAACTGCATGCAGTACTCCAGGTGCGGCCTCACCAATACCCTATACAGTTGCAGCAGGACCTCCCTGCTTTTGTACTCCATCCCCCTCGCAATGAAGGCCAACATTCCAATCGCTTTCCTGATTACCTGCTGCACCTGCAAACTAACTTTTTGGGATTCATGCACAAGGACCCCCAGGTCCCTCTGCACCGCAGTATGTTGTAATTTCTCCCCATTCAAATAATATTCCCTTTTACTGTTTCCACCCGCCCCCCCAAGGTGGATGACCTCACATTTTCTGACATTGTATTCCATCTGCCAAACCTTAGCTCATTCGCTTAACCTATCTAAATCTCTTTGCAGCCTCTCTGTGTCCTCTACACAACCCGCTTTCCCACTAATCTTTGTGTCATCTGCAAATTTTGTTATACTACACTCTGTCCCCTCTTCCAGGTCATCTATGTATATTGTAAACAGTTGTGGTCCCAGCACCGATCCCTGTGGCACACCACTAACCATCGATTTTCAACCCGAAAAGCACCCATTTATCCCGACTCTCTGCTTTCTGTTAGTCAGCCAATTCTCGATCCATGCTAATACATATACTCTGACTCTGCGTACCTTTATCTTCTGCAGTAATCTTTTGTGTGGCACCTTATCGAATGCCTTTTGGAAATCTAAATACACCACATCCATCGGTACACCTCTATCCACCATGCTCGTTATATCCTCAAAGAATTCCAGTAAATTAGTTAAACATGATTTCCCCTTCATGAATCCATGTTGCGTCTGCTTGATTGCACTATTCCTATCTAGATGTCCCGCTATTTCTTCCTTAATGATAGCTTCAAGCATTTTCCCCACTACAGATGTTAAACTAACCGGCCTATATTTACCTGCCTTTTGTCTGCCCCCTTTTTTTAAACAGAGGCGTTACATTAGCTGCTTTCCAATCCGCTGGTACCTCCCCAGAGTCGAGAGAATTTTAGTAGATTATAACGAATGCATCTGCTATAACTTCCGCCATCTCTTTTAATACCCTAGGATGCATTTCATCAGGACCAGGGGACTTGTCGACCTTGAGTCCCATTAGCCTATCCAGCACTACCCCGCTAGTGATAGCGATTATCTCAAGGTCCTCTCTTCCCACATTCCCATGACCAGCAATTTTTGGCATGGTTTTTGTGTCTTCCACTGTGAAGATCGAAGCAAAATAATTGTTTAAGGTCTCAGCCATTTTCACATTTCCCATTATTAAATCCCCCTTCTCATCTTCTAAGGGACCAACATTTACTTTAGTCACTCTTTTCCGTTTTATATATCAGTGAAAGCTTTTACTACCCGTTTTTATGTTTTGCGCAAGTTTCCTTTCGTAATCTATCTTTCCTTTCTTTATTGCTTTCTTAGTCATTCTTTGCTGTTGTTTAAAATTTTCCCAATCTGCTAGTTTCCCACTAACCTTGGCCACCTTATACGCATTGGTTTTTAATTTGATACTCTCCTTTATTTCCTTGGTTATCCACGGCTGGTTATCCCTTCTCTTACCGCCCTTCTTTTTCACTGGAATATATTTTTGTTGAGCACTATGAAAGAGCTCCTTAAAAGTCCTCCACTGTTCCTCAATTGTGCCACCGTTTAGTCTGTGTTTCCCGTCTACTTTAGCCAACTCTGCCCTCATCCCACTGTAGTCCCCTTTGTTTAAGCATAATACGCTCGTTTGAGACACTACTTCCTCACCTTCAATCTGTATTACAAATTCAACCATACTGTGATCACTATCGCTCTCCCACTCTTTTTCCTGCCCTCCTGTGCAGCAGAGCCAGCCACGGTGCCATGAACTTGGCTGCTGCTGGCCTCCCCTGATGAGTCATCCCCTTAAACAGTACTTAAAGTGGTGTATCTGTTTTGCTGTATCTTTATTGCACGCATCCCTAATTTCTTGTTTGATGCTATCCCCAACCTCACTACCACTGTTTGGTGGTCTGTACACAACTCCCACTCGCGTTTTCTGCTCTTTGGTATTCCGCAGCTCTACCCATACAGATGCCACATCATCTAAGCTAATGTCCTTCCTTACTATTGCGTTAATTTCCTCTTTAACCAGCAACGCTACCCCACCTCCTTTTCCTTTCTGTCTATCCTTTCTGAATGTTGAACACCCCTGGATGTTGAGTTCCCAGCCTTGGTCACCCTGGAGCCATGTCTCCGTAATCCCAATTATATCATATTCATTAATAGCTGCTTGCGCAATTAATTTATCCACCTTATGAATACTCCTCGCATTGAGGCACAGAACCTTCAAGCTTGTCTTAACACATTTTGTCCCTTTAGACTTTTGCTCTAATGTGGCCCTTTTTGATTTTTGCCTTGGGTTTCTCTGCCCTCCACTTTTACTTTTCTTCTTTCTATCTTTTGCTTCTGCCCCCATTTTACTTCCCTCTGTCTCCCTGCACAGGTTCCCATCCCAAAGGGAAATCATGTTTGACAAATCTCTTCTGAGTTTTTTGAGGTTGTAACTAGTAGAATAGATAAGGAGGAACCAGTGGATGTGGTGTATTTGGTTTTTCAGAAGGCATTCGCTAAGGTGGCACACAAGAGATTATTAAACAAAATTAGCACTCATGGGATTGGGGGTAATATACCAGCAAAGATTGAGGATTGGTTAAGGTAGAGTAGGAAAAAATGGGCCATTTTCAGGTTGGCAAGCTGTAATTAATGGGGTGCCTGAAGGATCGGTGCTTGGGCCCCAGCTATTCACAACCTGTATCAAATGATTTGGATGAGGGGGCCAAATGTAATATATCCAAGTTTGCTGATAATACAAAGCGAGATGGGAATGTAAGTTGTGAGAAGATGCAAAGAGACTTCAAGGCGATATAGACATGCTAAGTGAATGGGCAAGAACATGGTAAATGGAATATAATGTGGAGAAATGTGAAGTTATCCACTTTGGGAGGAAAAATAGAAAAGCAGAGTATTTTTTAAATGGTGAGAAATTGGGAAATGTTGGTGTTCAGAAGGTCCTGGGTGCCCTTCTACACGAATCACAAAGTTAATATGCAGGTACAGCAAGCAAATAATAAAGCGAATGGTATGTTGGCCTTTATTACAAGAGGATTTGAGTGTAAGTGCAGCTATATAGGACCCTGGTGAGACAACACCTGGAGTATTGTGTGCAGTTTTGGTCTCCTTACCTAAGGAAGGATATACTTGCCATAGAGGGAGTGCAACGAAGGTTCACCAGATTGATTCCTGGGATGGGGCGATTGTCCTACGAGGAGAGATTGAGTAGACTAGGCCTATATTCCCCAGAGTTTAGAAGAATGAGAGGTGATCTCATTGAAACATACAAAATTCTTACAGGGCTTGACTGGGTAGATACAGGGAGGATGTGTTCTTTGGCTGGGGAGTCTAGAACCAGGGGTCACAGTCTCAGAATAATGGGTCGGCCATTTAGGACTGAGATGAGAAGAAACTTCTTCACACAGAGGGTGGTGAATCTTTGGAATTCTGTACCCGAGAGCTGTGGAGGCGCAGTCTTTGAATATATTCAAGACAGAGATCGACAGATTTTTGAATATTAAAGCAATCAAGGGATATGGGGACAATATGGGAAAGTGGAGTTGAGGTAGAAGATCAGCCATGATCTTATTGAATGGCAGAGCAGGCTCGAAGAGCCGAATGGGCCTACCCCTGCTCTTAATTCTTATGTTGTTATGATTCAGAGGTTCTCCATTTTGATACAGCTTTACAATGTCAAAATCAGGTTTCAGATGCTTTTGGGAAAAAGCAATTAAAGCCATTAATTGGAAGGTAGAGTCAATAACATCAAACCACATTGGGGTTTCTGATTATTAAGAGGATGAATATTCTGCAAAATACAACAATCATAAACATTTCAGCTTGGCTCAATGGTTGCATTTTCTTTTCAGCATCAGATGATTATGTTCAAGCCCCACTCCCCACACAAATGCTGAAGTCACATGGTAGCATAAGGCGAAATGTCTGTACCTCTACCTATAACCACTTTGTTTGTGGCCGTCAAATAGCAATCCTTATTTTTTTTCCATTTTAGATTACTCCAATCACCTGGAGGAGAGATGTCAAGCATTTGTTGGAGACCAACATCCACCTGCAATCAGGGCATAACATGATTTCATGTGCTCATTCCTTTCAATTTAAATGTGAATCAACGGTTGGAGAAATTACAAGAATTCCTCATTATTGCTGGCTTTCACAAAGAGTTGGTTGTCAAGTGAGACAACAGCGATCAGCCAAATCACGAGACTTCCAAAAACTCATACAAAGTGGTCAGTCATACATAATGTAAGATTTACATGTGAAAATAGAGTATTCAGGATAATCATACATCTTTAGGCACTTTTTGCAGCCTTCTGGACTCAACATAAAGTTCAAAAATTTCAGAGCGTAACTGCTGCCAATCTTTGGCTCCCTTTCCCCACCCCCCACCCCACTCAGAGCCTGGTTCTTTCTTTATTTTTTTCTCCTCGTCTCTAATGATATTTGATCATTATCTCACCATTCACACCCTATCTTAACTAATGTTTTTCTAACTCCTGGCATTACATTTGAATTTGGGCCATCATACCTTTTGTCTCTCTAATCTCTTCTGTCTTCCAACCTATCACAGACCTTCCCCCTTTGTTCTTTCTTCCCCTCCCCCTTTTAGTGCTCATTAAGAATCTCCAGTTCTGACGAAGGGTCATCGACCCGAAATGTTAACTCCGCTTTCTCTCCACAGATGCTGCCTGATCTGCTGAGATTTCCAGCATTTTCTGTTTTTATTCCAGATTCCAGCATCCGCAGTATTTTTCTTTTGTAATCATACATCTCTTTCAACCTTAGCCGATCAACTGAACTTGGCAACTAACTGATGTGTTACAATTCCGACAATCAAGCTCAGGATCCCAATGACACGAGGTCATAGCAACAATCAGGTATACAGGGAGTGAGTTAGCATTGCCAGGGGAGCTTAGGTTTACAGTGTTTCACTTAATGATTCTCCATTGCCAAGACAAGCTCATAA
Organism: Pristiophorus japonicus; assembly: GCF_044704955.1. NCBI lineage: Eukaryota > Metazoa > Chordata > Chondrichthyes > Pristiophoridae > Pristiophorus > Pristiophorus japonicus. The sequence continues at coordinate 343,967,425 of NC_091977.1, read as the reverse complement.
CTTTTGGCTAATACCAGGCCTCACATATCTTGGGCTAGATTTTCGGTTTACTGTTTTTGCTGCTCTACTGTTTTTAGGCCTAAATTTCGGCCTTTACACATCGGTAAAGTCGACGTTGCACGAGGATTCGCGGCGCAAACCTCAAGTTTCGGCAACTTTAATCCAAGGCCGGTAGCGCTGCGAGAGAGATCTTGGGAGGGGGTGGGGGGGTTTGCTAAAAACATACACTAAACCCTTAACCACTAAATCGTTGAAAAATAATTTAAAAATAAAAACTTTAACTTACTTTTTTTGCAGGTCTTCACACTAACCGCTATTGGCAGGGCTGCACCGACAGGTTTGACCCATCAGTATTTTGGGCGTGGCCGAGAGTGCCGAAAGTATGACGGTAACACAATCGTGGAAGCTCCGCCGCAAAATGTGCCCGAAGATTCCGCCGACCACATTTACGCGGCGAAAACCCGGTCACAAAGTCAGCGAAAATGTAGCCCCTTGTATCCACATGAAATTTAAAACGTATTTATACATAACGATCACTGGATTGAATAAATTGTTTGCCAAAGTTCAGCTCATCTTTCTCCTATTGTTAGAACAGCAACTATACCTGAACTTGCTGTTATTATATCTTATGTAACTCAAGTATAAAAAAGGTACAAAGGAAAGACAGTTTTTTTAATGTCTACATGAACAGTATTTTTCTTTTAAATTTTGATCTTGATTTAATTTATCCAACGCAGATTTGAATGAGTACACCAGATCAAAAGAAGGCCTACTTTGATCAATTTTATTGTAATATATTTATACATGAGCATAAAGAAGACAAGGAGAAATGAGCCAACAGCTCGCACTCAACCCCAGATTCCCCACGAGTACCTGTATCAGCCATACCATTGTTCGCTAGTTCCTCAAATTTCCTTACCAGTTTCTCAGACTTAGTCAGAAGTACAAAGATGAAGTCACAAAAAGTTTCAGTTGTAATTATTTGCAGTAACACGTCTTATGTAAAATGTTGAAACCAGTGTTTGATGTAAAGCCAACATTTTCTCACAATAGCATGGTAAATAATCACTAATACCAACAGGAAAGAAAGAAAAAAATCAGTTTTGGATTGTATGGAATGAGGCTATCACAAGTATCATGATGCACAACAACGCAATATAGTTAATTTATCATCTTTGGTAAATCTCTGTTGGAATCGATCATTAAGGATGAAATAGCAGCGCATTTGGAGAGCAGTGATAGGATTGGTCCAAGTCAGCATGGATTCATGAAAGGGAAATCATGCTTGACAAATCTGGAATTTTTTGAGGATGCAACTAGCAGAGTGGACAAGGGAGAACCAGTGGATGTGGTGTATTTGGACTTTCAAAAGGCTTTTGACAAGGTCCCACACAAGAGATTGGTGTGCAAAATCAAAGCACATGGTATTGGGGGTAATGTACTGACGTGGATAGAGAACTGGTTGGCAGACAGGAAGCAGAGAGTCGGGATTAACGGGTCCTTTTCAGAATGGCAGGCAGTGAATAGTGGAGTGCCGCAGGGCTCATTGCTGGGACCCCAGCTCTTTACAATATATATTAATGATTTAGATGATGGAATTGAGTGTAATATTTCCAAATTTGCAGATGACACTAAACTTGGTGGCGGTGTGATCTGTGAAGAGGACACTAAGAGGCTGCAGGGTAACTTGGACAGGTTAGGCGAGTGGGCAAATACATGGCAGATGCAGTATAATGTGGATAAATGTGAGGTTATCCACTTTGGGGGCAAAAACACAAAGGCAGAATATTATCTGAATGGCGGCAGATTAGGAAAAGGGGAGGTACAGCGAGGCCTGGGTGTCATGCTTCATTAGTCATTGAAAGTTGGCATGCAGGTAAGCAGGCGATGAAGGCGGAAAATGGTATGTTGGCCTTCATAGCTAGGGGATTTGAGTATAGGAGCAGGGAAGTCTTGCTGCAGTTGTACAGGGCCTTGGTGAGGCCCCACCTGGAATATTGTGTTCAGTTTTGGTCTCCTAATCTGAGGAAGGACATTCTGGCTATTGAGGGAGTGCAGCAAAGGTTCACCAGACTGATTCCAGGGATGGCTGGTCTGTCATATGAGGAGAGACTGGATCAGTTGGGCCTTTACACACTGGAGTTTAGAAGAATGAAGAGAGGATCTCATAGAAACATATAAGATTCTGACTGGACTAGACACAGAATGGGTCAGATGTATAGCAAGGTTTCTTCCATTTAACCCCAATCTAAAAAAGAGTATCTGTATTACATTGATGTGTCAATTTCTCAACTTACATCTCAATTGAAACTGCTAATTTAGGAGCAGCACTACGCCCATGATCTATTGGGAACTGGATTAATACTGCACAGATGTATTTTGAGCCAATGGCAAGGGCTTCCAACAAATTAATCTACGTTGGATTTAAACTTCAATACCAAGAAATAAAGGACTATGCATGAATTAATTGTGCTACCCACCATATCTATGCACAAGGGATCCTTACAAGTGATGACATTTGTTTACTGTGGGTATAACATTGAAAATGGTTTAAAAATCTGTACGGCACAACTTATCCGCTGTAAGTTCATAGAACTGACAAACTTCTAGAATGTCGAGCATTGTGACGTACTCTAATCTAGTACAGGTTGAACCTCCCTTATCCAGAACCCTCGGGACCCGGCCTGTTCCAGATAAGGGATTTTTCCGGACGAGGGGTGGTCACGTTAAATGGGGTGGTCACGTTAAATTGGATGGTACTGGGGATATCAGGGCTGGATGGCTTGGGGCTGGGAGTGCAACAGAGCGATCATCAGGGGGGTGGATCGCAGGGTCAGGCCAGCAATTGCAGGAGTCGACAGCGAGGAAGGACTTCAATTTGTTCATGTCGGAGTTCTGCGCATGCGCCGGGAATGGTTCCGGAAGCGAGGATAAGGGAGGTTCAACCTGTACTGTAATCCTTGGGACAACAGATCACCATAGTGAAGTCAGTATTTAAAAATACCTGTAATATTTTTAATTTGCTGTGCATATCACCTACTCCTAATTTGAGCATCCTTCTGTCATGTGTCTCTCGATGGCATGCCAATGGGATTTTCCCATCATAAAGTGAAGGGTTCCCAAAAATACCCTTGAGTCCATCTCCCTGAAAATGAAAGAAAAGCTCCTCTTGGACTGTTAAAATGAGCTTTGAATTTTTCATGTGGAGATCTAAGTTTTAAAAGGAAAAAGGCAAAAGGGGGCCAACCTCATGGAACCCCACCCTCCCCACACCCCTGCCAGTGTTTGGACTTTTTGAAAAGAGAATTGAAGATGGACCTAAATTACAGAAGCCTGAGATCCCCTAAACATCTATGGGAAGGAGCATATCAATTTTAAGATTTTACAACATTTGGCTGCGAAAAAGAGTTACCGAATACAGGAGGTGGGGCTAACCTCTGAAGCAAATTTGTGTATTAAGGATCCCAGACTGTCCGGGGGAACATGCAGCACCAATTCACCCCCTAAGAGATAATCAAATTACCAGCCATTATCTAAACTACAGAACTCATCCAAAATATGCAAGAAGCCAATTACCCAATCAACCACTATAGAAATCATGGGCCCAACTAGATGGCCAGGAAACTGGACAATCCTAAAACAATGCAAAACCAGTGATAGCACATTATCACACCCTACTGCTGACTAGCCCACCAAAAACACTGACAAAGGAGACATTTGAAAATCAATGGACAGAACAGTTTAAACAAAGCCCAAGAACTGATTTGGCGCGAAAATAAGGAAACCTGTTTTAGTATAATTGAAGGCCTGTTCTGGCAGTTAGGGATGCTTCTCGAGACACTATTGAGGTAGCAGTCTCGTTGCATAAGGTTAACACCAGCCTCGAAAAGTGGGACCCCGAAACATCGGCGAAAGGAATCTGTAAAACCCAGAAGGACAGCACCACGACAGCAAACAGGCTTTCAAAACGACTATCGGAAAGCTTCGGACCATCGCGACCAAACAGTCAACCGGAACCAACCCGACAAAACTGAAGAAAAAAACAAAGATTTTTCCACTCTACAAGCTGGTCTTACGCTACCAAGGGGTAAAACATGACCTTACGGAACTTTTAAGACTACCCTGACCAAAGAAAAGTGAATACTCACCCCACAAGTCCAATATGCACCATACCGCATCAGCGGACTCAGTCCAACTGAAGAAGTGACGCAGGTTGAAGTCCCCAACGAGGTCCGGGGTACAGTCTACAGAACCCGAACAACTAAGGCGAACCCCAGAGTTTGGAACAGGACCAGGACAACTAAGGCGAACCCTGGAATCAGAACTGTCAAAAGGGAATTGGTGAGCATGGTCCCTGAAACCCCAGAGTTCTAACCTAGCGAGATAGTGGGTCTGGGAAGTTGGGTTTTTTCTTACTGTTCCCACCTGTTGATGTTCTTGTGTGCTTTCCCCTTCCAGATTTAGTGCATAAGTATTTTGGGAGGTGGGAGGACTGTGTTCTTTTAATCTGTTATATGTGTTGTGTTCTTCCCAAATATAGAGCATTTGAGTTGCCACAAGTTGGAGCTTCATCAGTTGGAACACGTCAGGATCCACATATGCGCTGAGCACAATTAATTCTACCTTACCACCACCTCTCTTGACCCCTCCACATTGCTTCTCCGACATCCAGAACCGGATGAGCAGAAATCTCCTCTAACTAAACATAGCAAAGACTGAAGTCACTGCTTTTGATCCCTACCACAAACTGTTTGCTCGCCACCAACAACTCCATCCCTCTTCCCTGGCCACGGTCTGAGGTGGAACCAGATCGTTCGCAACCTCTGCGTCCTATTTGACCCCGAGATGAGCTTCCAACCTCATATCCGCTCCATCACCAGACCGTCTACTTCTACCTCCATAACATCACCCGTCTCCGCCCCTACCTCAGCTCATCTGCTGCTGAAACCCTCATCTATGCCTTGCACCCTCAGTAAACTTGAGCTCATCCAAAACTTTGCTGCCCGTATCCTGACTCGCATTAAGTCCCGTTCACCCCTGTGCTCGCTGAACTGCATTGGTACCTGGTCCAGCCATGCCTCTATTTTAAAATTCTCATCATGGTTACCATATCTATGAGTAAGGGATCCTTTAAAGTTACAACAGAGAGATCATGGGGGGGGGTGGATTGTAGGGTCAGGCCAGTGATTGCGGGAGTCGACAGCGAGGAAGGACTTCAATTTGTTCTTTGAGAGATTGACATTGATGCCTTCACTTATAATTGTTGGCTGAGAATTCTATTGAATGGTGTCATTGTGGTGTAATAATTTCAGCTGCCTCAAAAGTGCAGACAGTACCAAAGTTAACAAACCATTAGATAGTTCATTTGTCTGCTGCAAACACAGACCATGCAACAGTACATCAGTACCTACTGCACCTTAACATTCTTGGCACTCGAAACAGACCTCTCTTTTTAGCACAATCATTGGCATCAGCATAGAAGTGTAATTCCAACCTTGGAGTAGGCATTCTCAAAAAATGTCCTCGCCCCATCTGTCTCCATAACCTCCTCCGGCTCTACAACCCTCTGAGATCTCTGCGCTCCTCCAATTCTGGCTTTGTGCAGCCCAGATTTTAATTCGCTCCACCATTGGCAGCTGGGCCTTCAGCTGCCAAGGCTTTAAGCTATGCAATGCCCTCCCTAAACATTTGTCTGTCTCTCTCTTTTAAGACGCTCCTTAAAACCTACTTCTTTGGCAAACCTTTGGTCACTTGTCCTCAAAAGTGAAAACAATATCAAAGTTAACCACCACTAGATAGTTCATTTGTCTGCTACAAACACAGACCATGCAATAGTACATCATCAGTACCTACTGCAACTTAACATTCTTGACACATGAAACAGATCCCTCTTTTTAGCACAATCATTGGCATCAGCATAAAAGTGCAGTTTCAACCTTGGAGTAGGAGATCTCAAAAAATGGTGCCTCAGAAATCGTTACGAAACAATTACACAGCATTACTATATTGCATATTTGTGACACCATATTGTATTTTGTACATTACTGTGAATTGCTAAGAAATCATAAACATACCTGGCTATTTGGATCCCCAAGTAGGGTGCATACGTGTGGTACTATTTTGCTTAATGTTAATGATTGCGCTCCATAACTGCAAAAAGTAAGTTCAGATTTATTTGAACAAGTTTCAGAAAACGTAAACAACACAGCACACATCATCACCACTTGATTAGTGAAAATGCTACAGGGCAATTAGGATGCAAGTAGGTAAAGATGACATGTATCCCAACAAAGCATTTTAATCATAAGTATGGAATTAACTTAAAAGGAACCTACATTTTATCAATAAATAAGAACAGCTCATATTATACTCTGCCTCAGAATTGTCTCAAATTAAAATAGATTTAAAAAAAAAATAATCTTGGAACTATGAAGGGAATTAAAGGCCCCAAGTTTCCACATGCGGCAAAACAGGCACCCCTCCGAGCTGGGCACCCATTTTTCGCTCCGAAAACGGCGCCTGAAAAAAAACGCGCTATTCTCCACCTCCCTGCAGGTCCTCTGGCCCTCGGCGCGGCGCAGCGCAGCAGGAGCTGTAGGGGGGCGGAGCCAGGTCCCTGCGCTGAAAACAGTGCCGGGACCTCTGCACATGCGCGCTACAGTGGGCACGCAAGTGCAGTAGCTCCAGGCACCCGAAACTGTGTGGGAAGGGCCCGAAGCACGCAGCCCCTAGCCCTGGCCGAATGGCCTCACTGGGGCTGCGTGAATAAGGCTCCTCCCACGGCCAGCTCCTGCTTCCTCCCGGCTCCCGTTCCCCCCCGACTGCCGCTCCCGCTCCCCCCGACTGGACCCGACCCGACTGCCGCTCCCCCCCGACTGGACCCGACCCGACCGCCGCTCCCGCTCCCCCCCGACTGGACCCGACCCGACCGCCGCTCCCGCCCGACTGGACCCGACCCGACCGCCGCCCCCGCTCCCCCCCCGACTGCCGCTCCCGCTCCCCCCCCGACTGGACCCGACCCGACCGCCGCCCCCGCTCCCCCCCCGACTGCCGCTCCCGCTCCCCCCCGACTGGACCCGACCCGACTGCCGCTCCCCCCCGACTGGACCCGACCCGACCGCCGCTCCCGCTCCCCCCGACTGGACCCGACCCGACCCGACCGCCGCTCCCGCTCCCCCCCGACTGGACCCGACCCGACTGCCGCTCCCCCCCGACTGGACCCGACCCGACCCCCGCTCCCGCTCCCCCCCCGACTGCCGCTCCCGCTCCCCCCCGATTGGACCCGACCCAACTCCCGCTCCCCCCTGACTGGACCCGACCCGACCCTACTCCCGCTCCCTCCCGACTGGACCCGACCCCCGCCCTCACCCCCGGACTGGATCCGACCCGACCTCCCTCTCCCCGACCTGACCTCCGCCTCCTCTCCCTCTCTCTCTCCCCCCCTCTTCCTCTCGCCGACCCGAACCAAACCTCCCTCCCCGACCCAACGCCACCTACCTGTAAATCTGGTGCTGGGGACGGGCCCTGCCCGAAGTCTCGGGCCCGGCCCGTTCAGCCTTCGGTCCCGACGGCAAACCGCTGCCTGAAAGGCCTGCCTGAAGCACTTTCACACAGGTAGGAACATGGTTTATTTAATCTTTTCTTTGCTTATACATTTTTATTCAGGTTGGATTTATTTGTATAATATTTGTATAAGTATAACTAAGGATTTATTGTAGAATTTAATGACTTCCCTTCCCCCCCCTCCCCCGCTCGTTCCTGACGCCTAATTTGTAACCTGCGCCTGATTTTTTAATGTGTGGACAAGGTTTTTTCAAGCGTACAAAAATCTTCACTTACTCCATTCTAAGTTAGTTTGGAGTACGTTTTCACTGTGGAAACTTTGAAATCAGGCGTCAGTGGCTGGACACGCCCCCTTTTGAAAAAAAAATTCTGTTCCAAAGTGAAACTGTTCTACCTGACTAGAACTGCAGAAAACTAAATGTGGAGAATTCCGATTTCTAAGATACTCCGTTCTACACCAGTTGCTCCTAAAAATCAGGAGCAAATCATGTGGAAACTTGGGGCCAAAGAGTGGGAAACATCTTAAATTTTGCATGGCAGTAAGCAGCAGACTGTAAGCCCAAATTTCGGCCTCAGTTGCTCCTGATTTTTTGGAGCAACTGGTGTAAAACGGAGTATCTTAGAAATTCAAATTCTCGGCATTTAGTTTGCTCCAGTTCTAGTAAGCTAGAACAGTTTCACTTTGGAACAGAATTTTTTTTTCAAAATGGGGGCGTGTCCGGCCACTTACGCCTGTTTTCAAAGTTTCAGCAGTGAAAACTTACTCCAAACTAACTTAGAATGGAGTAAGTGAAGATTTTTGTACACTCGAAAAAACCTTGTCTACACTTTAGAAAATCAGGCGTAGGTTACAAATCAGGCGTAGGGAATGGGGGGGGGGGGGGCGGTGTAAAGGGAAGTTTACAAACATTAAACACTTCAGTTTTACAAATAAAGAGCCATCATCAATAATAAATGATAAAAACATCAATAAATCAACCAATAAATCAATCAAAAAAATTAATAAGAAATATTTTTTTTTAAATCAATAAATAAAACATTTTCTACTTACCGACTGCAGCACCGGGAGCCCTCCAACAGCGTGCTCGGATGCCCCACCCACCCAGTGTGTCTCTATCTCTGTCTGTCTGTGTGTGTCTCTCACTCTCTGTCTGTCAGTGTCTGTGTTTCTGACAGTGAGGGGAGGGGGAGGAGGGAGGTAGAGGGAGAGAGGGGGGGCAGGGGGAGCAGGGGGAGGGAGGGAAGGGGCGGGGGGGGAGGAGGAGAAGGGGAAGTGGGGGGGAGGAGGAGAAGGGGAAGGGGGGGAGGAGAAGGGGAAGGGGGGGGAAGGAGACGGGGAAGGGGGGGAGGAGGGGAAGGGGGGGAGGAGGAGGAGGAGGGGAAGGGGGGAGGAGGAGGAGAAGAGGAAGGGGGGGAGGAGGAGGAGAAGGGGAAGGGGGGAGGAGGAGGAGAAGGGGAAGGGGGGGAGGAGGAGGAGAAGGGGAAGGGGGGGAGGAGGAGGAGAAGAGGAAGGGGGGGAGGAGGAGGAGAAGGGGAAGGGGGGGAGGAGACGGGGAAAGGGGAAGGGGGGAGGAGAAGGGGGGAGGAGAAGGGGGGAGGAGAAGGGGGGAGGAGAAGGGGAAAGGGGGGGGAAGAGGAGAAGGGGAAAGGGGGGGAAGAGGAGAAGGGGAAAGGGGGGGAAGGAGAAGGGGGGAAGGAGAAGGGGGGGGGAAGGAGAAGGGGCGGGGGGGAAGGAGAAGGGGGCAGGTGGGGGAGGGCTGAACGGGCCAGGCCCGGCCGAGCCCAAGACTTTGGGCAGGGCCCGTCCCCAGCACCAGATTTACAGGTAGGTGGCGTTGGATCGGGTTGGGTTCAGGGTCGGGAGCACGGGTCGGGTCGGGGGGGGAGGAGCGTGGGTCGGGGTCGGGAGCGCGGTCGGGTCAGGTCCGGGGGGCGGTCGGCAGCACGGGTCGGGTCGGGGGAGGGAGCGTGGGTCGGGTCGGTTCGGGTCGGGAGGTCAGATTGGGTCGGGTCCGGGTTGGGGGGAGGGGGGAGGGGGGAGGTCGGGAGCGCGGGTCGAGTTGGGTCGGGGGGGTGGTGGGAGGGAGGTCGGTTCGGTTCGGTTCAGGTCAGGGGGTGGGGTGGGGAGGGGGGGAGGGAGAGGGAGGTCAGGTCGGGTGGGGGCGGGGGGGGGGGGGGATGCGCGGGTCCGGTCCAGCCCGGGGGCGGGGCGGGCGGGAGTCCGGTCGTTGTCGGGGTCGGGTCCGGTCCGGGGGCAGGGGGGAGCGGGAGTCAGGGGGTGGGGTGGGGAGGGGGGGAGGGAGAGGGAGGTCAGGTCGGGTGGGGGCGGGGGGGGGGGGATGCGCGGGTCCGGTCCAGCCCGGGGGCGGGGCGGGCGGGAGTCCGGTCGTTGTCGGGGTCGGGTCCGGTCCGGGGGCAGGGGGGAGCGGGAGTCGAGTCGGGTCGGAAGGAAGCAGGAGCTGGGCGTGGGAGGCAGCCTTATACACGCAGCCCCAGTGAGGCCATTCGGCCAGGGCTGGGGGCTGCGTGCTTCGGGCCCCTCCCACACAGTTTCGGGCGCCTGGAGCTACTGCACATGCGTGCCCACTGTAGCGCGCATGTGCAGAGGTCCCAGCACTGTTTTCAGCACAGGGACCTAGCTCCGCCCCCCACAGCTCGTGCTGCGCCACGCCGAGGGCCAGAGGACCAGCAGGGAGCCAGAGAATCTCTAAGTTTTTTTTAGGCGCACTTTGTGGCGCGAAAAATGGGCGTCCAGGTCAGGACTGCGCCGTTCTAGGCACGGCCCGAAACTTGGGGCCAGTGTGTGTAAAGTTCAGGGAAAATTCACCACAAATTACATCCTCACAGTTGGGTTATTACAGTGGCTGTTGATGTAAACATGAAGTGCAACATTTATCACTTGCTTCAGAAATGCTCAAAACAAGTACTTCTGACTTACATGTTAAGTGTAGTAATGAGACACAGGCAGACTCCTTCACGTGTCCGAAAGTTCTTGTGTTTAAATCCTGAAGTTAATCGTTCCCAAACATACTGAAAAAAAAGACAACTAATATTACACATAAACCAACTCAAATATTAGACTGTTTGAATTCAGCATCAGCAGTCTCTCCCATAAGCAGACCCTACAACGTTACGATCATGAGTTTACCTTTATTACCCAATATCTAATCTTATGATAGAATGTGCTGGAATTGGGTGAGAGGTAAGAATGAAATACCTTTGTTATGTGAGCTGCATGAACTCATGCACGTCCACGCATGGGTTTCTCCTATGTTCTGATAGGTAGACTTAACACTTCGGAGATAAAAGGCTAATTATAAGCACCAGTTTAGTTAAATCTAATCCATTTTCGAACACTCGTCATAATGTAAAAAAATCCAAGGCGCATCACAATGTTGCCATTAACATAGAAACATAGAAAATAGGTAAAGGAGTAGGCCATTCGGCCCTTCGAGCCCTTCGATAAGATCATGGCTGATCATTCCCTCAGTACCCCTTTCCTGCTTTCTCTCCATACTTCTTGATCCCTTTCGCCGTAAAGGCCATATCTAGCTCCCTCTTGAATATATCCAATGAACTGGCATCAACAACTCTCTGCGGCAGGGAATTCCACAGGATAACAACTCTCTGAGTGAAGAAGTTTCTCCTCATCTCAGTCCTAAATGGCCTACCTCTTATCCCAATACTGTGTCCCCTGGTTCTGGACTTCACAAACATCGGGAACAATCTACCTGCATCTAACCTGTCCCGTCCCGTCCCGTCAGAATCTTGTATGTTTCTATGAGATCCCCTCTCATCCTTCTAAACTCCAATGTATAAAGACCCAGTTGATCCAGTCTCTCCTCATATGTCAGTCCGGCCATCCCGGGAATTAGTCTGGTGAACCTTCGCTGCACTCCCTCAATAGCAAGAACGTCCTTCCTCAGATTAGGAGACCAAAATTGAACACAATATTCCAAGTGAGGCCTCACCAAGGCCCTGCACAACTGCAGTAAGACCTCCCTGCTCCTATACTCAAATCGCCTAGCTATGAAGGCCAACATACCATTTGCCGCCTTTTGCGCCTGCTGCATCTGTATGCCAACTTTCAATGACTGATGAACCATGACATCCAGGTCTCATTGCACCTCCCCTTTTCCTAATCTGCCACCATTCAGATAATATTCCGTCTTCGCGTTTTTGCCCCCAAAGTGGATAACCTCACATTTATCCACTCTGGTTACATATATTCTTCCAGGCCAACATCCCCAGGATTGAAACACTGACCACACTTGAACAGCTCCGCTGGGCATGCCACATCGTTCGCATGCCAGACACGAGACTCACAAAGCAAGCGCTCTACTCCGAACCCCTTCATGGCAAACGAGCCAAAGGTGGGCAGCGGAAACATTACAAGGACACCCTCAAAGCCTCCCTGATAAAGTGCAACATCCCCACTGACATCTGGGAGTCCCTGGCCAAAGACCGCCTTAAGTGGAGGAAGTGCATCCGGGAGGGCACTGAGCTCCGAGTCTCATTGCCGAGAGCATGCAGCAGTCAAGCGCAGGCAGCAGAAAGAACGTGGTGCAAACCAGTCTCACCCACCCCTTCCCTCAACGACTATTTGTCCCACCTGTGACAGAGACTGTGGTTCTCGTATTGGACTGTACAGCCACCTAAGAACTCATGTTAAGAGTGGAAGCAAGTCTTCCTCGATTCCGAGGGACTGCCTATGATGATGATGATGATGACACACTTCCAATCAGTCATTTCACACTCCCTGCAACCGACCTCCTCATCAGATCTTCCCACATTACAACAGTGACTACACTCCAAAAGTACTTAATTTGCTGTAAAGCGCTTTAGAACGTCCGGTGGTCGTGAAAGGCACTGTACAAATGTAAGTCTTTCTGTTCAGATCTAACCAGATTCTATCTTTTATTACTTAGTGGACAACATGGCAAAGGCTTAACCCTCTGACCCCTCCCCGTTTCTCCATTTCCAGGGAATGACCTATTTAGCTGCCAATCAAACTTGCTTCAGCTCATCTGTTGCTGAAACCCTCATCCATGCCTTGATTACCTCTAGACACTATTCCAATGCTCTCCTGGCCGGCCTCCCATCGTCCACTCTACATAAACTTGACCGCATCCAAAGCTCTGCTGCCCGTATTCTCACTCGCACCAGGTCCCATTCACCCACCACCCCTGCGCTCACTGACCTCCATTTTCACCCAGTAGAGCAATGTCTTGATTTTAAAATTCTGATCCAGGTTTTCAAATCCCTCCCCATCTCTGAAACCTCCTCCAACCCTACAACCCTCCAGGATCCCTGTGCTCCTCCAATTCTGGCCTCTCGCGCATGCCCAATTTTACTTGCTCCGCCATCGGAGGCCACACCGTCAGCTGCGGAGGCCCTAAGCTCTGGAATTCCCTCCCTAAACCCCTCACTCTTTAAGGTGCTCCTTAAAACCTCTCTCTTTGACCAAGCTTTGTCGGTGTCAAATTTTGTTTGATAACGCTCCTGTGAAGCGCCTTGTGATGTTTTACAACATTAAATATGGTATATAAATGTATGTTGTTATTGAGAACCACACCCAACTAAGATGAAAACATACTCCAAAATACAAGTGTCCATCAAGTATGCTCGCGAGCAGTACATCATCCCTGTGACAAACATTTGGGTATGTCATCTATAGGCCAGTTGAATAGATTTCACAAGTAGTTCACCAATTGCCATGACAATGGTTAGGACCAATTATGGATAGGTCATAAGATCAGTTCTGTTTCATTAAAAATTGTTTTAAAACTAGAGAAACTGTCCAACCTTCGAATTTCTCATTGTACAGCACCAGACTGGAAAAAGTATCCAACAACTTTTAACACACCAGATACTGAAAAGGCTAGAAAGATTCTGCACCATCATTGCTTTAAAGTTAATTTTTTTTTAAACTTGAAAATACAATGCTACTTTTGTAATGTTTAAGGAATAACTGGACTTAAGATGGAACAGCCAGTACAATACAACTGGAAACCCAAAAAACAAACATACCTGGGGTGACACACCATGGTCCATTATTCGGAGAAGAAGATTCTGTGTCTGCTCTCTGACTTGATCTTTGCTATCGCCTAAACGATCTACAAGTGCTGGTACCACTGGAGAAAATAAAGCATGCATGAGAGAACAATCTTCGCATGCATTACCAATATTGCATTATTATTCTCGTTTAGGTCTGTGCTTTCATAGCTGATGTTAATCAAAATCCAAAAGTTTGAGATTTTAAAACCACACAATAATTTCAACTAACAAAATAGACAACAAACAAAAAAAAAGTTGGCAGATAACTTTGAAATGTACTGTTAGCTAGGGAAATAGTGCTTGGTTCTGACTGGTTTGACTGACCTAGCTGTTTTATGAGAGATAACACCAGGGCCACTGATTTACATTTTTATTAAATGCTATTCTAGCATTTCTACTGGCGCCCTGACATTTAATTCAACATCTCTATCCAGATTCTGTCAAAACTGTAAATTCATTTGATATAGAATTCTTTTACCTTTTTTTCCATCCCTTACCATGTTTAATGCTGACAATAAACAGCACGATGACAATTTCAACAGGAAATAAACTTGCTACAGGGATAGAGCAGGGGAATGGGACTGACTGGATTGCTCTACAGAGAGCTGGCAGTGACTCGATGGGATGAATGGCCTCCTTCTGTGCTGTAATGACTATGACTCGTAAGCGACACCAATTTGTAGTATAGATCTGGTATTTAAATGTTTAAGGGGCGGGTTTATCTGCACTTGGAGGCAGTTCTGTGCTTTGCTAACACTGGGGAATGCTCGGAGGCTCATGGAGCTTGACAGTTTGGCAACATGGGGGGCGGGGGGGGGGGGGGGAGCGAAAAGAGAGTTCTTTGGTCTGACATTACTGAAGTTTGGCACAGCTGGAGGTTAAATCTGAGGTTGAGCTCACTGGTGTCTGTTAGCAGCGAGGGGGCAATGAGGAATTAGGCCTTACAGCACTCTATGCAGGGAGACAGAGGGAAGTAAAATGGGGACAGAAGCAAAAAGTAGAAAGGAGATGAGGAAAAGTGGAGGGCAGAGAAATCAATGGCAAAAATCAAAAAGGGCCACATTACAACATAATTTTAAAAGGACAAAGTGTTAAAAAAATAAGCCTGAAGGCTCTGTGTCTCAGTGCGAGGAGCATTCGTAACAAGGTGGATGAATTAACTGTGCAGATAGCTATTAATGGATATGATGCAATTGGGATTACGGAGACACGGCTCCAGGATGACCAAGGCTGGGAACTTAACATCCAGGAAGTAGTGAGAAGCAGGCATAAAAAAAAAAGTTATCTAAAACAGCATTGAGATCTTTGGCATTCAGGAAATTGAATGATCATTTGAAAAAAGCAGCAAAAATCACATTTCAGCAATATCAGTTCTGAGACATCCTATAGACTGCTCTCCTGCAGAGTATCCAGTGGGAAGCCCAGCACCGAATGTGTGGCAAGAGGATCCAAGGAGATGCCCCCTCCTCATTGATTTGGCACCATTTCCCACCAGCCAGGATCCTGAAAGTAGGCGTTACTGGCAACCACTGCTTCCAGCTATTATATGGTCTTGCCTAACGGATACAAGTTCTTGAATTAGCATAGATGCATTTAAGGTACAGCTAGATAAATACATGAAGGAGAAAGGAATAGCAGGATAGGGTGGGAGGAAGGCGAGAGGAAGCTCATGTGGAGCATACACACCAACACAGACCAGTTGGGCTGAATGGCCTGTTTCTGTTGGGCTGAATGGCCTGTTTCTGTGCTGCAAGTTATATTTAAATGTACGTAATTCTATGCTTTTACAGCACTGGTAAAACATTCCACAAATGAATTCAGATTTCAGACATTCATCGTCATAGGCAGTCCCTCGAAATCGAGGAAGACTTGCTTCCACTCTAAAAGTGAGTCCTCAGGTGACTGTACAGTCCAATACGGGAATTACAGTCTCTGTCACAGGTGGGACAGAGAGTTGTTGAAAAAAAGGGTGGGTGGGGAGTCTGATTTGCCACATGCTCCTTCCGCTGTCTGCATTGGTTTCTGCATGCTCTAGGTGACGAGACTCAAGGTGCTCAGTGCCCTCCCAGATGCTCTTCCTTCACTTAGGGTGGTGTTGGACCAGGGATTCCCAGGTATGTAAAGCGCTGAAGAATTTAGAGTAGAAAGCAATGGCAAGCTACCATTTCCTGCATGCCATTATTGTATTTCACTGCTCATTCATTATACATGTAAACAAGACCATATGTACAAGAATAGCCTTTTTGTCATAAACAGAAAACAAAAATGTTGTGAGAAAGCCAAGAGAGCAGATAGGTATAGCTCATGGGTTAATAACTGAAGACTCTGATTGGAATTTTCAGCTTACTCCCTAAATGTCAACATTACACATTCCATACAGGTATGAGGTTGGAGGTGATATATTAGCAAGAATAGAGGATTGGTTAATACAGAAAACAGTAGATAATTGAGTCATTTTTAGGTTGGCAGGCTGTAACTAGTGGGGTGCGCAAGGATCAGTGCTTAGACCTCAGCTATTTACAATCTATATTAATGAATTAGATGAAGCGACCAAGTGTAACGTATCCAAGTTTGATGACAATACAAAGTTAGGCAGGAAAGTAAGCTGTGAGGAGGACTCAAAGAGCCTGCAACGGTGGCAGATGGTACATTATGGAGAAATGTGAGGTTATTCACTTTGGTAGGAAGAATAGAAAAACAGAATATTTTTCATATACAGAGAAACTGTTAAATGTTGGAGTTCAGAGAGATTTAAGTGATCCCGTACAGAAAACAATGAACGAAAATGCAAGTACAGCAAGCAATTCGGAAGCCAAATGGCATGTTGGCCTTTATTGCAAGGGAGTTGCAGAACAAGAGAAAGGAAGTTTTGCTACAATTGTACTGGGCTTTGTTGAAACCACATCTGGAGGACTGTGTACAGTTTTGGTCTCATTATCTGAGGAAGAACTTGTGTGCCCTAGAGGTTGGAGAGTCTAGAACTAGGAATAGTCTCAGGCTAAGTGGTCGACCATTTAAGACTGAGATAAGGAGGAATTTCTTCACTCACTTTGGAATTCTCTACGACAAAGGCTGTGGATGCTGAATCATCGAGTATATTCAAGGCAGATAGATAGATTTTTGGATTTTAGGGGAATCAAGAGATATGGAGATCGGGCAGAAAAATGCAGTTGAGGTCTTAGATCAGCTTGATCTTATTGAATGGCGGAGCAGGCTTGAAGGGACGTATGGCCTCCTCCTAATTATCATCTTCTTATGTAGCTACCCATCAAAAATTATTTAAGAAATCATCCTGCAGCACTATCACAAAAGTAAAAGATTACTGGCTCCAAAGTAAAAAATGGAGTGACAAAAATAATTTAGGAAAACTGCCATCATTGTGTTTATCTGATTGACCTAGATACTGATTCATCAGATTTTAGTGTAAAAATTAATTTTTAATCTCGATTCAGGAAAGATTCTGTCATTGAACTTGGGGGGGGGGGGGGGGGGGAACTATTTAATGACAACTGCTAAATCAAAACACTGACATATTCTAGAAGAATGCAGTTGGAGGGAGCTCCTTGTGGTACTGTTGCTACATTTGCTCATTTCCCAGAATACAACATTAATACTCACCTATTATGCTCCCATTTGCACTTAATATTCTCAATTACTTACACTAAACCCCACAGCAGGAAATATAAACTTGACAAGTTTGAATTACTTTTTTTTTTAAACTGTCAAAATAATTTATGAATATTAAGAGTACTGAATTCACACATCTACCAGTATCTAATAGTTTTCAGTCCTGTGATTCAATAATTCTTTTATTAAGGTATTACTTCATAGATCTAAACATAAGACATTTTTAGGTTAAAAAAAATGAATGCCGCTTTATCAAAGCATTTTTATTCCAAAACATTTAACTAACTGGTATTCTGCGGCATTCTTGAAGAGTAGTCCAGAGAACAATTCTATTTAACATGTCCAATTCTGAGCCAGAGAATAGAGCACAGCAGGAACTGGAGAGTGGAACACAGTGGCAGGAGGACGAGATGTGAAGAAGTGAAAATCATTTATAAATTAACACTGGACCTTGAGAAAAGGTGGTTTCCCTCTTTAATAGTGCCTGAGGACTTGGTGAATGGTTTGGTAGCTGTGTTGAGAACTTTCTCCTGGACCCGATTTGCAATCAAACGGTTGTATCAAGAAGAAATATTTTTTGTCCAATAAGAAAATCAGGCAAGTTTTTAAAAGGCACTAGAATTATTTTTATGGTTGTCAGCAAATCTGGGCACTAACAGACCTTCTCTTTATATGCCACGTCCTACTTTCCTGTACTTGATGGGAGAGAAAGAGGAAATTCTAGCTACATTCTGCGACATGCAATTTCTTTCTGATGCTTGGTTTATCCTTTGGAATGCAGAACTCAGGCTTTCAAGACAGGGGCAACCGGTGCAGAAAAAACAGGTAATGTTAGATTAAGTGATGAGTAATGAGCCAGAATTAGTCAACAATCTAACAGCAAGTGAACACCTAGCTAAAAGTGACTGAATTTGATATTAGGTTTGAGAGCGAGAGAATGGTGAGTCACGAACCAAGATTCTAAATTTAAGTGATGCTGACTTTTAGAAGTTGAAGCAAAAATTGACCACAGAAGACTGGGCAGAGCAGTTAACAGATAAAAACTGCAGATGAACAGTGGGAGGTGTGCAAATAAATATTTGGTACAATACATGATCTGTACAGATCCCTAAATGGCAAGAGCTCTACTTGTGTAATTAAACAACATTCATTAACAAGAGGTCAGAGGTACTATGAAAGTAAAATAAAGGGATAATACAATCCAACAAACTAGGAGAGATATAAAAGAACAGCAAAGGGATACAAATAAAGTACAGGTGCAGCATCGAGAATCTGGAACTGAACCCTCGGGACCGAGGCTGTTCCGGATTTTCCATCATCTTCCCAGGTCGGGTATTTCTGCATTTCGGATCGTCAGAAAGGGGGGAGGGTCCCCGCCGAGGAGCTGTTCGAGCCGGCCAGGCCCGTCGATAAGCTCTTTGGGCGGGGCCCGACCGCCCTAGAGGTGCATGGGCGGAAACCCCACCATGGCGGTGCTCGGGCGGAACCCCCCCCATGGTGGTGTTCAGGTAGGCCAGCAAGGAGGCTCTGAGGTAAGGGCAGCGGCGGCGGCGAGGTAAGGGCAGCGGCGGCGAGGTAAGGCCCGAGCTCGGGCAGCGGCGGGACCCAGAGGTCGGCAGGTCCGAATTCCAGAACATTTTATGGATTCCGGACGACCCTGCCACCGATCGGTCCGGAGTCTGGATTCCGGAACATTCTGCATTCCGGATTTTCGACGCTACACCTGTAGTAGGAGCTGCAAAAAGTTATTGGAGAAAAAAAAACTTGATGGCTATCACTAAAGATTTTTTACAAGCATATTAAGAGAAGGAGGATGACTAAGGATAGTGTGGGCCCCATAAAGACGGACACAGGTGATATTGTAATTGAAAATAAGGAAATAGTATCCTTGCTAAATAATTACCAAAAATAAAAATAAATCAAGGGGAGGAACTTACTAGATTTAATAATCGTAAAAAAATGGTAATGGAGAAAATAATTAGACTGAATATAGACAAATCTCCAACACCTGATGGTTTCCACCTCAGCATATTGAAAGAGGTAGGCAAAGAAATTGTACATGCTATAACTATGATCTTCCAAAACTCTCGAGTCAGGAATTGTCCCTTAGGATTGGAAAGTTGTCGATATCACTTCATTATTTAACAGGAAATGATAGACCTATTAGTCTAACGATTGCTGTAGGGAAGTTACTAGAATCTATTATTAGGGGCAGAGTGACTGAGCACTTGGACAAATATGAACTAATCAGAGAGATCCAGCATGGATTTGTAAAGGGTTAGTCATACCTAACCAATAAACAATTGCATTTTTTGAGGTCACTAATATGGTAGAAAAGGGAGTGTCAAAGCATGTTATTTACATGAACTTCCAGAAGGCATTCAATAAGCTTCCACACAAGAGACTACAAGGAAAAAGGGAGGCACGTGGAATTGGAAGCAACCTTGGATAGGGAATTGGTTAGGAGGTAGGAGACATAGTAGGGATAAAAGGCATGTGAACCAACTGGCAGGATGTGACTGGTGGTATCCTGAAGGGATCTGTACTGGGGATTCAGCTTTTAACTACATTTATACATGAATTAGATGACGGAACAGGGAGCTGTATATCTAAGTTTGCTGATGGCACGAAGTTAGTTGACAAAGTAACTGATGTTGATGAGAGCAGAAAGTTGCATCGGTACATTGGTAGATTAAATGATCAGACAAATCAAGTTCACCATGGGGAAGTGCAAGGTCATCCACTTTGGACCCAAGAAAGGTAGATCACAGCATTTTCTATATGGTAAGTTAGGACTTGGGCATTTAGGTGCCCATGTACAGAAATAACTAAAAACAAGTGGACGGGTACAAAATATAATTTAAAAGGCTAATGGAATGTTAGCCTTCATCTCAAGGAGACTGGAATACAAAATGGGTAACATTATGCTTCAGTGCGAAAGAGCCTTGGGTCAGACCCACCTGCTTTCAGTTTTGGGCACTGCACCTCAGGGAGGATATATTGGTCTTGGAAGGAGTGCAGCACAGCTTTCGTAGAATTATACCAGGGCTTCGAGGATTAAATTATGAAGACAGGTTGCATAAATTCAGCTTGTATTCCCTTGAGTATAAAAGATTGATGGGTGATCTGATCAAGGTGTTTAAAATGTTAAAAGGGAAGGTACAGAGAAACTATTCCCTCTGGTGGAGGAATTAAGAACAAGGGAACATAATCTTAAAATTAGAGTTACAACAAACAACATGATGCATTTATATAGTGTCTTTAGATTTGGCACAAAGCCACACAAGGACAGTTGACCAAAAGCTAGGTCAAAGAGGTAGATTTTAAGAAGCATCTTAAAGGAGGAGAGCGAGGTAGAGGCAAAAAGGGAAGGGGAATCCGGGGGAGGGGGTTTGGAATTCAAGAGCTTAGGGTCTAGGTATGGCCAGTAGTGGAGCAATTAAAATTGGGTGTGCGCAAGAGGCCAGAATTTGAGGAGCACAGAGATCTCGGTAGGTTATAGGGTTAGTGGAGGTTACAGAGATTGGGAGGGTTGAGGTCTTGGAGGGAATTGAAAGCAAGAATGAGAATTTTAAAATCAAGGCGCTGCCGGACCGGGAGCCAATGTATGTCAGCGAGCACAGGGGTAATGGGTGAACGGGACTTGGTGGGGAGTTTAGATACAGGCAGCAGGGTTTTGGCACAGAGCCACACAAGGACAGTTGACCAAAAGCTAGGTCAAAGAGGTAGATTTTAAGAAGCGTCTTAAAAGTAGATGAACGAGGTAGAGGCAAAAAGGTTTGTGAAATGACCTCAAGTTTACAGAGGGTGGAAGATGGGAGGCCAGCCAGGATAGCATTGGAATAGTTAAGTCCAGAGGTATGGATGAGGGTTTCAGCAGATGAGCTAAGGCAGGGGCAGAGTCAGGCACCGTTAGAGGTGGAAATATGTGGTCTTGGTGACACAGGAGATGTGGTCAGAAGATCATCAGGGTTAAATCGGACATCAAGATTGTGAACAGTTTGGTTCAGCCTCAGACAGTGACCAGGGAGAGGGATAGAATCGGTGGCTATGGAACAAAGTTTATGTTGGGGACTGAAGACAATGGCTTCAGTCTTTCAGATGCTTAGTTACAGGAAATTTCCGTTTATCCAGGATTGGATGTTGGACAAGCAACATGATCAAAACCTTTTTATTATTTAGAGTAGATATTGAGAGTGCTTCCTTTGTGAGGAAGAGCAAAACTAGAGGCCCTTAATACAAGATAGTCACCAAGAAATCAAATAGGGAAATTCAGAAAATACTTCTTTAACCAGAGAGTGGTGCGAATGTGGAACTCACTATGACAGACCCTACAGAGGCAAGATGGCCACCGGGGTGGCAGCTCCCCTGCCAAAACAACCTTATCCTTGCCATCTGCCTCCATCCGACGACACTTTTTCACCCCCAACCTCGCCCCTTCCACTATTTAAACTTCCCCTGGCCTTAATAGACCCTCTAATAGGGGTTGCATTTCTTTACCTAAAACCCTAAATCCCACAAATTTGGGCCTACCTCAGGCGCGAACCTTCCCTCCGAATCTCCACCCATCGGCGATGAGCGGACTATCCTCCAACCAGCAGTGACTGAGCCTCCTGCAGCAGCGACCTGGACCTCTCCCCTCTTTCGGCGAGCTCCTCCTTGAATGTGGCTGACTCAGCTGCTCCACCCGATCCCCGACAACGCCTGGTGAGCCAGTTGAGCCTCCGACCAGGCGGCTGGGCCTCTCCTCAACGGCGATCTGGCCTCCTCCCCTTCAGTGACGGCGGCTGGACCTCTCCTTCTCCACTAATGACTTGGCCTCTTCTCCTCCAGCACGCGGTGAGCACAATGGCTATGACCACCCTGATCTTCCACTTTGAACACTACTACAGGGAATGGTTGAAGCGAATAGTATAGATGCATTTAAGGAGTAAATAGACAAGCAAGAGGGAGAAGAAAATAGAGAGTTATGCTGATAGATTTAGATGAGGATAGACAGGAGTAGGCTCGAATGGATCATAAACGCCATCATGGACTTGTTGGGCCAAATGGCCAGTTTCGGTACTGTGTATCCTATGTAATCCCATGTAATATCCTTTATCAACATTCTCAGTGGTTGACTTATTGGCATAACCAGCTGGTTTGGAATGCTTTAGAGGAAACAAATTGGAAGAGGGAAAGTTTACTCACCTGTTCCAAAATGGGGCTTGAAACGATCTTTAATGCGATCCACAAGTGCTCCTAAGACATCTAGTCCAAGTAATGTAACCTGCAATAACAAAAAAATGTTTAAGTACAAAGATTCTACTAGTTTTTTCCTTTTTTGTAGTTAAGCAGGAAAATTTACTGGTATTATTACACTGCACCTTACATTTAACTGGACCAAGTGAATAGATATAAGCGTTGAGCTTTTATCTCAAAGATGACTTCAAGCAAGTCAATAAAAGGTACTGCGAGAAAGTTTTCAACTCTAATTTAATCAAGAAAAGTTTCTGCGTTCTATTTCACTTGCCCTGTTATTACATTAGTATTATACTGAAATGAATATTTCACAAAAACTCAAGTCAACATCAGTAGTAAAAATTCTCTCTCTCATTCTCTCATCCCCTCTCACCCGTTTCAGTTTGGTGTTCCACATCATTCATTAATTAAGAACATTTGGCAATTACTGCATGCAAAAATGTTGTGGCAATGTGTTTTATGACACTGGTTTTTCACTTCTGGAATGAGAGTTCAAATTCAGCCTTAAATGATGGGATGAAATTCTCATGTCTGCTGGCTGAATGAGTTCACACACTCCCAATGTAATTGCTGGTGAACATAGATCTGCAGCACAAAAGTGCCCCATATTTGACAATCTACTAAACAAAAACAATCTACTAAAAAAAAAGCATGACATATACCGATAATTGTACTTAATCAGCCAATCCATAATTTCATACAGCCTTGCCTATACTATGTCGCCAACTTAGATAAACTGATCCACCACTGCACTCTTATTTGCTGACTATGCATGCTGTTTGATAAGGCAGCAGTTTGAATCCATTCTGATCTGCAAGTTCAGATTATTTTTCCCCCTTGAATGCTGAGAGCGACTAGGATATAGCAACCATGATACCTGTTTATAACCTAAATTTGCACAAGATGGCAAGAAACTTAGGGAAGGTCCTACTGGACAGATATAACAGCATTAACAATTTTTTTTAAAAACCTTCCTTACGCAGAAGGAAGCCACAAATGTTTAACAACATAGATTAGGCTATACGACCCTTCGAGCCTGCTTTGCCATTCAATATCATAACTGATTTTCTATCTCAACTCCACTTTGCTGCCCTCTCCCTATATCCCTTGATTGCCCTCTCCCTATATCCCTTGATTGCCCTAGAGACAAAAAATCTATCTATCGCAGCCTTGAATATACTCAACAACTGAGCATCCACAGCCCTCTGGAGTAGGAAATTCAAAAGATTCACAACCCTTGAAGCAATTTCTCCTCATCTCAGTCCTAAATGGCCAAACCTATTATCCTAAGACTATGTCGCTTAATTCCAGATTCTCCAGCCAGGAAAAATAACCTCACAGCATCTATTTCTATGGTCAAAAGGGCATATGGTAAAACAAAACCAAACTGACGAACTGGTCATGTCCAAAGATAAATTGACTAAAACAGAAATATTTTTACCAATTTAAGGTTAATAACCTCAGCAGACTAAGGATAGGTATCCCAACTCAACTGAAGGAAACGAAAGCTGCTATCAGAGCTGCAAAAAGACACAGGAGGATAGAGAATAGGTGTGGCAGTGATAGAAAGGTCTTTGTCAGCTATGTTAGAAGTCAGAGAGTTATGAACGATGGTGTAGGGCCACTGAAGGATACTGCAGAGCAGATTAAGGTAGAGTTCCAGGATAATGACAGAAGTTGTAAATGACTACTTTCCATTAGTCTTCACTACTGAAGATGATGTTAGGTTACCAATATAACATAGCATCAGTTCTATCAGTAAAACTGTTAGTGAATGTGGACGTAGTCCTCACTAGATGTAGAGCTCTTAAATAGATCGGGCAGTTGGCCACAAATACATTCACCCAAGGGTGTTCAAAGAATGGGGGTTGCATTATTTGAGGCACTTGCTCATATTTAGACTGAAGATAGAGCCATGTGATGACTATATTTAAAAATGGCAATAAGTCAAAATCAAGAAACTTACTTTAACTTAAGTTATCAAGTACGTAGAAGGGAGCATTAGACACTGTACAATCACCTTGAAAGAAAAGCGGTTTTGAGAGAATCTCAGCATAATTCTGGAAAAGACTTTGGGGCCAATTTTCCACATGGCTGACTTTTGGCGCAATTGTCGAGGTACGTCTGACTTTTTTAGTGGCCGACTGCGCCAAAAAAAGTTACAACTTTCACTGGAATAAACTTAGAATTTGGAGCGACACAGATTATTAAGCTCTGTGCCAAAAACTGAGGTTGCCAGGGCAATGAGGGACACACTAAAGGGCTGAGGCTGGAAAGTGAAACATACGCGCTCCTATCCCAGCCCTAAAGGCCCCCCGCACCGTTCATATCCCGGGCCGAATGGCCACCCGCACCGCTGCTATGCCGGGCCGAATGGCCCCGCCCGTGGTGCCGCTGCTATCCCAGGCCGAAAAGCGCCCCCGCCACCACAGGTGCCATTCCTATCCCGGGCCGAAAGAACACAAGAACACAATAGGAGCAGGAATAGGCCACTTGACCCCTCAAGCCTGCTCCACCATTTAATAAGATTATGGCTGATCTGATCATGGACTCAGTTCCACTTCCCTGCCCACTCCCCATAACGCTCATCGCTCAAAAATCTGTCTATCTCCGCCTTAAATATATTGAATGATCCAGCCTCCAGAGTTTTCTGGGGCATAGAAGTGCATAGATTTACAACCTTCAGAGAAGAAATTCCTCCTCATCTTAGTTTTAAATAGGCGGCCCCTTATTCTGAGACTATGCCTCCTAGTTTTAGTTTCCCCTGAGTGGAAATATACACTCTGCATCCATCTTGTTTAGCCCTCTCATTATCTTACATGTTTCGATAAGATCACCTCTCATTCTTCTGAACTCCAATGAGCATAGACCCAAACTATCTTCATAAGTCAACCCCCTCAACTCTGGAATCAACCTAGTGAACCTTCTCTGAACAGCCTCCAATGCAAGTATATCCTTTCTTAAATACGGAGACCAAAACTGTACGCAGTACGCCAGGTGTGGCCTCACCAATACCCTGTACAGTTGTAGCAGGACTTCTCTGCTTTTATACTCCACCCCCTTGCAATAAAGGCCAACATTCCATTTGCCTTCCTGATTACTTGCTGTACCTGCATACTAACTTTTTGTGTTTCATGCACAAGGACCCCCAGGTCCCTCTGTACTGCAGCACTTTGCAATTTTTCTTCACTTAAATTATAATCTGCTTTTCTATTTTTTCTGCCAAAGTGGATAACCTCACATTTTCCAACATTATACTCCATCTGCCAAATGTTTGCCCACTCACTTAGCCTGTCTATATCTCTCTGCAGATTTTGTGTCCCCTCCTCACAATTTGCTTTCTCACCCATCTTTGTATCAGCAAACTTGGTTGCATTACACGCAGTCCCTTCATCCAAGTCATTAATATAGGATTGTAAATATCTGAGGACCCACCCCACTAGTTAATGTTTGCCAACTAGAAAATGACCTGTTTATCCCGACTCTCTGTTTTCTGTTAATAAGCCAATCCTCAAATCATGCTAATATATTACCCCCAACCTCGTGAACTTTTATCTTGTGCAGTAACCTTTTACGTGGCACCTTATCAAATGCCTTCTGGAAATCCAAATACACCACATCCATTGATTCTCTTTTATCCACCGTGCTCGTTACATTTTCGAAGAACTCCAGCAAATTTGTCAAGCATGATTTCTGTTATGTCTCAGTTGTTCTGTCTCAAATAAAGCAATGTGACTGAATACTGTAGACTTGAGTAAGTGTGACCTTAGTCTCTTTATTCTGACTCCAGAGTGCTGGCACAGCATGAGAGGCCTGCTTATAGGGATGCTGGGATCACTTGAGACTCCAACAGATGCGCCCTCTGGTAGCAGTAGAATTCTGGTACAATGTGTCGCGATTACCCCACAAAAGGCAGTCCGCCTGTATGGACATTTCATCTTTGTGCCGCTGGAATGGCTTGATCTCTTCATGCATCTCCGCTGGGACGCTGGATCAGCTCCCATGGAGGACAGTTTTTTTTTTTAAAAACAAGGGACAGTAAAGGATCCTGGCTGTTCCAGGTCCTGATCTGGCGGCCGTAACGGGTTACTTTTCGTTTTCAAATGCATCCATCACCAAGAGCAAGTCTGCAGGCTGTGCCATTTCCACCCCAGTGGTGGGCAATGGTAGCAGACAGAGCATCAGCGCAGTTCTCTGTGCCTGGCCGGTGGCGAATTACATTGTTATATACAGACAGCGTGAGCGGCCATCTTTGGATGCGAGCAGAGGCATTGGTCTGAATACCTTTGCTCTCAGAGAATAGCGATATGAGTGGCTCATGGTCAGTTTCTAACTCAAACTTAAGCCCAAACAAATACTGGTGCATTTTTTTCACCCCATAAACGCATGCCAGAGCTTCTTTTTCAATCATGCTATAGGCCCTTTCGGCCTTGGACAAACTCCTGGACGTATGGGCGACCGGTTGCAATGTTCCCGATTCGCTTGCTTGTTGTAATACACACCCGACCCCGTACGAAGACGCATCGCAAGCTAGTACTAATCATTTACATGGGTCATACAGAACAAGCAGTTTGTTGGAACATAACAGATTTCTGGCTTTCTCAAAAGCAGTCTCTTATGATTTCCCCCATACCCAGTCATCTCCCTTGCGTAGCAACACATGTAGAGGTTCTAGCAAGGTGCTTAACCTGGGTAGGAAATTATCAAAATAATTGAGGAGTCCCAGGAACGACCGTAGCGCCATCACGTTCTGTTATCTCGGCGCATTCTTGATGGCCTCCGTCTTGGCACCAGTGGGTCTGATGCCGTCTGCCATGATTCTTCTCCCTAAGAACTCGACCTCTGGCGCCAGGAAAACACACTGAGCGTTTCAACCAGAGTCCCACACGATCTAGCCGACTTAGAACCTCTTCCAGATTCTGCAAGTGTTCAATGGTGTCCCGACCTGTGATCAATATGTCGTCCTAGAAAACCACAGTGTGTGGAACCGACTTTAGCAGACTCTCCATGTTCCTTTGAAAAATAGCCACGGCCGATCAAATCCCAAACGGGCATCTATTGTAGATTTACAGACCTTTGTGCGTGTTAAATGCAGATGAGGCCTTTCAAAGATTCCGCCAGCTCATGTAGGCCGAGGTCAGGTCCAACTTGGAGAACATCTTCCCTCCTGCCAGCGTCGCAAATAGGTCGCCTGCCTTGGGTAGTGGGTACTCGTCCTGCAGCGAAAAACGGTTAATCGTTACTTTATAGTGCCCTTGACAACTGGAACAATCGGACTGGCCCACTTGTTGAACTCAACCGGCGCGATGATGTCCTCTCGTTGCGGCATGTCCAGCTCGATCTCTACTTTCGCTCGCATCATGTAGGGCACCACACATGCCTTGTGGTCGTGTACCACGAACCAAGTGGATCTGCACCTTCGCCCCAGAGAAACTTCCGATGCCTGGCTCAAACAACGGGAGCTTGCTCAAAACCTGGGCACAAGACGTCGTCGACGGACGAGAGCGGTCGGATGTCGTCCCAGTTCCAGCGGATTTTTCCCAGCCAGCTTCTGCCAAACAGTGCGGGGCCCTCTCCTGGTACAATCCATACTGGTAGTTCGAGCACCAATCCATCATCGGAGACTTTTACTGCTGCACTGCCAATTACAGGGATGAGCTCTTTAGTGTAAGTTCTCAGCTTGGTATGAATAGATCTCAGCTTGGGCCTTTGTGCCTTGTTGCACCACAGCCTCTCGAAGGCCTTTTTACTCATGATAGACTGACTCGCACCCATGTCCAGTTCCATGGATACTGCAATTCCGTTCAGTTCAACTTTTAACATGATCGGTGGACATTTCGTGGTGAAGGTGTGTACCCCATACACTTCTGCCTCCTCGGTTCGAGTTTCTAGTTCAGTTTGATCTGCCATGGATCGGTCTTCTTCTGCAACGTGGTGGTTTGCAGGGTTTGCAGCTCGTCTGCAATTTGGTTGGAGGTGTCCCATTGTTCCACAGCCTTTGCACGCATAGTGTTTGATCGCCTCCACAGCGCCATTTTCACGTGATGGTTCGTTATCGATTACTCGTCGCCAGTTGTCATGTCTCAAATAACACAAATGACTGATTACTGTAGACTTGAGTAAGTGTAACTTAGTCTGTTTAGTCTGACTCCAGAGTGCTGGCACAGCAAGGGAGGCCTGCTTATATGCAGTGCTCCCAAGGGATGCTGGGATCCCTTGGGACTCCAACAGATGCGCCTTCTATTGGCGGTAGAATGCTGGTTACAAGGTGTTGCAGACATAACAATTTTCCTTTCATAAAACCATGCTGACTCTGCTTGATTGAATTATGCTTTTCCAAATGTCGTGCTGCTGCTTCCTTAATAATGGACTCCAGCATTTTCCCAATGACAGATCTCAGGCTAACCGGTCTATAGTTTCCTGCTTTCTGTATGTCTTCTTTTTTAAATAGGGGCGTTACTTTTGCGGTTTTCCAATCCGCTGGGACCTCCCCACAATCCAGGGAATTTTGGTAGAGTACAACCAATGCATTCACTATCTCTGCAGCCACTTCTTTTAGCAATCTAGGATGTAAGCCATCAGGTCCAGGGGACATGTACGCCTTTAGTCCCATTATTTTACCGAGTACTACTTCATTAGTGATGGTGATTGTATTAAGTTCCTCCTTCCCTGTAGCGCCTTGATTATCCACTATTGGGATGTTTTTAGTGTCTTCTGCCGAAGACCGATACAAAATATTTGCTCAATGTCTCAGCCATTTCCCTGTTCTCCATTATTAATTCCTCAGTCTCATCCTCTAGGGAACCAACATTTACTTTAGCCACACTTTTCCTTTTTATGTACCTGTAGAACCTCTTACTATCTGTTTTTATATTTCGTGTCAGTTTACTTTCATAATCTATCTTCCCTCTCCATTTTTTTCAGTCGTTCTTTACTGGCTTTTAAAAATTTCCCAATCCTCTGGTCGCCCATTAGTCTTGGCCACATTGTATGCCCTTTGTTTTCAATTTGATACCCTCCCTTATTTCCTTAGTCACGGATGGTTAGCCCTTCTCTTACAGTCTTTCCTTCTCATTGGGATATATTTTTGATGCGAATTATGAAATATCTCCTTAAATGTCTGCCACTGCTCATCAACCGTCCCACTCTTTAATCTATTTTCCCAGTGATCTTTAGCCAACTCTGCCTTCGCAACTTTGTGGTCTCCTTTATTTAGTCCCTCCATAAAACCTACTTCTTTGCCCAAGCTTTTAGTCACCCGTCCTAATGGGCCAGATTTTGCTGTCAAAATAACGAACAGTGAGGCTAATGGCGCTCACTGTTATTTATGTGCAAATGGTACAGCAACTTCAGGTGTAAGGCAGAAGCACGGTTAAACTCAACAAAAGTCTAGAGGTGCTGTCGGAGTGACGATAACTGGCGAAAACGCCATCTTGCTGTCTGCCTCACCATTGAAATGTCTTGAATGGCATTAAATTGCTGTATTTGTGTGGTAGGGACAAACTAAACACGTCACAGAAAATTAAGTCAAGCCATTTCAAGTCTAAGTACCCTTTTAACAACGTGGTATGTGTTAATTACCAGTCAACCTCAAGTGTGGAGTCTCATTACCTCAAGTTTTAGTTGTTGTTGGAGATTTTTTTTAAATGTAAAAGTCTAACAAAATTAAAATGATACTTTTCATTTGTCGCTTTTTTTCCTCTCTCTCGTAATCCAAACTTTCTATCCCTCTCTTTATGTACCTGATTTAACATTAAATTTACCCACTCTAATTTACACTTCCTTCTCAGTCCTTGCACTGTTTATTTCACAATCCTTCAATCGGATTGTTTAAGGAGATAGTCAGATGCTTACCCAGATGCCCCTTTTCCCTTGCTGCGCCATCATCAGCTTGCACTTTCAGCAACTTGCCACGCAAAAAAAATGTAAAACACAAACATGCAAGGGCAAGACTCATCATAGGCAGTCCCTCAAAATCGAGGAAGACTTGCTTCCACTCTAAAAGTGAGTTCTTAGGTGACTGAACAGTCCAATACGGGAATTACAGTCTTTGTCACAGGTGGGACAGACAGTTGTTGAAGGAAAGGATGGGTGGGGAGTCTGGTTTGCCGCATGCTCCTTCCGCTGCCTGCGCTTGCTTTCTGCATGCTCTCAGCGATGAGACTCGAGGTGCTCAGCGCCCTCCCGGATGCTCTTCCTCCACTTAGGGCTGTCTTTGGCCAGGGACTCCCAGGTGTCGGTGCAGATCGCTGAAAGTTCAAGCAGAACAGGTGCTCACAAAGATCAAGTTACATTTTTTTCCAATATTTTTAAGGTAGGGCAGTCATTGTGTTGGAACAACATCGAACAGATTCTGATCAAATTAAATCGCAACATCATTGACCACCTTGTGATCTGAAGTGGTTTTGCGCTTCAAACATCAACTACAACAGGACATCAGCCTTTATGCATACAAAACAACCATCAGACTTATGTCGACACGTGAACAAAATTCTTGACAACAATTCTGATTCTACACTGAATGACAGGACACTATTTCCACAATGCTCTGGTAGCGCACTCAATCCGGTCGCGAATGTTTAGTACCAAATTGTGCAGCGCATGCGGCCTACACCAGCATGCTGTCCTCGGCTCCGTGCAGAGAAGATCAGAGGATTGGAAGGTCAGGACCTTCGGGAGCAAAGCACGGTGAGAACAGTGGGGGGGGGAAGAGAGAAAGAGAGAAAAGAACATGATGCAGGTCTAAAAGGAGGGGGAGGGGGGGGGGGGGCAGAATGAGAGCAAGTACATGATCCAAATGGGAAAATAGATCACATTCTCCCGCCTTCTGTTAGGCCTGGATCACATCCTTTCACCCCACACCCTTTACATCTGCACCACGCTCTCTCTCTCCTTCCCCCACCCACCCAGACCGCAGCGGTTCAAGAAGGCAGCCCCTCAAGCGCAACTAGGGATGAGCAATAAATACATTTTTTTAAACTGACAGTGTATTGTGTTGGTCCTACAACATGCTTAACATTATAGTTGTGTATTACTTGTTGGACTCAACTATTCCAATCTTCTTCTTGCCAGCCTACCATCTTGCACCCCCAGTGAACTTGAGCTCATCCAAAACTTTGCTGCACGAAACCAAACACGCAGCAGTTTCCATTCACCCACCACCCGTGATTGTTGACCTACATTGTTGGTGGACCACGAGCCAATGTTCCCACTAAGCTATGCGGCCGCACGTCTGGAGGTCCTGTGCAAGCCGCTTGCCAGCTTTTGAATGGGAGATATTACGCTCATAGATGAAAATCTGGATGGGCCACGCAGCCCATTTCAGGCACCATGCACCCAAAAGATAATTGGGGGGAACACTGTCCATCAACACCTTGATTTTAAAATTCTCTTCCTAGTATTAAAATCCCTCCATGGCATTCTATCTAAATCAGCAATGTGCATACTCCTAACCTGGGAGGGTGAGCTTTGTCTGCACTCTAAAAGCAGTAGTGTTAGAAAGGTGAGCTCTGGGATCTGGCTGTCACAATGAATGGATCAAATTACATGTTGCAAATATCTTGATTATTCCAGCAAGCAGGATCAAATTACACATTCCAGACAAATAGTTGGGTGTGTCTTATCCTCCAAGGAGACCAAATCTGGTCCCGTCTTCCAAGGGGACCAAATCTGGTCCCGTCTTCCAAGGGGACCAAATCTGGTCCCGTCTTCCAAGGGGACCAATCAGAAATTTGGTGCTGCAAATACACATTCATGGCAGAAACCAATTTACAAACTTCCAACACAGGCACTACACAAGACAACGTATTTATACTTCGTTTTTTTTAAAAAACCTAATTTAAGAAGCTACTTAACAAGAAAAGGAAACATCCTCTCTTTGAAGTGGAGAGAAATTAATCCTGCTAAATGCTGCTGGTGACTGCCAGCGAATTTAAAAAAAAGACATTAACATAGCCTCCATTCAGCTCAATCTTCTCTATCAGTGCGTTCATGAAATAGTTTGGTCCTGATGAGATGTTAAACCGGGGTGAGCAATTATTTGGACTGGAGGGCCAATAACAAGTTTTGGTGAGCTGTTGAGGGCCGCACAATAATGTTCCCCTAAGGTGCACGGCCGCGCTCTAATCACGAGGTCCTGCACAGGCTGCTCACTAAGTCCTGGAAGAGAGATGCTGCATGTGCAGTATTGTCAAGTGCTTTAAACTAATGAGTGGGGAACGTGGGGGTGGGGGTGGGGTGGGGGTGGGGTGGGGGGGGGGACGGGGGGGAGAAAGAGTTCAGGTGAGCGGAAATGTTAAAAAAGTCCAAGAATGAGAAGGCAATAAAGCAGGGTAGTACTGAGGGAAATATAAACTAGAGCGTGACAGGAAGGAAAAGAATGTATAAACATAAAAGTGTATCAAAAGGTGGGATCAAAGCAGGAAAAAAAAAAAGAGGTAAAAAAACAAATTTAAAAGCTCTTTATCTGAATGCACGCAGCATTCACAATAAAATAGATCAGTTGACTAAAAGAGTGACTAAAGTAAATGTTGGTCCCTTAGAAGATGAGAAGGGGGATTTAATAATGGGAAATGTGGAAATGGCTGAGACCTTAAACAATTATTTTGCTTCGGTCTTCACAGTGGAAGACACAAAAACCATGCCAAAAATTGTAGGCCACAGGAATGTGGGAAGGGAGGACCTTGAGACAATCACTATCACTAGGGAGGTAGTGCTGGACAGGCTAATGGGACTCAAGGTAGACAAGTCCCCTGGTCCTGATGAAATGCATCCCAGGGTATTAAAAGAGATGGCAGAAGTTATAGCAGATGCATTCGTTATAATCTACCAAAGTTCTCTGGATTCTGGGGAGGTACCAGCGGATTGGAAAGCAGCTAATGTAACGCCTCTGTTTAAAAAAGGGGGCAGACAAAAGGCAGGTAACTATAGGCCGGTTAGTTTAACATCTGTAGTGGGGAAAATGCTTGAAACTGTTAAGGAAGAAATAGCGGGACATCTAGATAGGAATAGTGCAATCAAGCAGACGCAGCATGGATTCATGAAGGGGAAATCATGTTTAACTAATTTACTGGAATTCTTTGAGGATATAACGAGCATGGTGGATAGAGGTGTACCGATGGATGTGGTGTATTTAGATTTCCAAAAGGCATTCGATAAGGTGCCACACAAAAGGTTACTGCAGAAGATAGAGGTACGCAGCGTCAGAGGAAATGTATTAGCATGGATAGAGAATTGGCTGGCGACCAGAAAGCAGAGAGTCGGGATAAATGGGTCCTTTTCGGGTTGGAAATCGGTGGTTAGTGGTGTGCCACAGGGATCGGTGCTGGGACCACAACTGTTTACAATATACATAGATGACCTGGAAGAGGGCACAGAGTGTAGTGTAACCAAATTTGCAGATGACACAAAGATTAGTGGGAAAGCAGGTTGTGTAGAGGACTCAGAGAGGCTGCAAGGAGATTTGGATAGGTTAAGCGAATGGGCTAAGGTTTGGCAGATGGAATACAATGTCGGAAAGTGTGAGGTCATCCACCTTGGGAAAAAAAAAACAGTAAAAGGGAATATTATTTGAATGGGGAGAAATTACAACATGCTGAGGTGCAGAGGGACCTGGGGGTCCTTGTGCATGAAACTCTTTTAGGTAAAACTGCCTACAAATCCATTAATCATCACTCACACTGCGCCTGAAAGGTGGAATTGAACCACTCTGTCGCTAGACAGCTACAGGTCTGAAGCCTGCATCCCAGACCACTGAGACTCATCCAGACAAATATTTCATCCCAAAAAGTTAGTTTGCAGGTGCAGCAGGTAATCAAGGAAGGCGAATGGAATGTTGGCCTTCATTGCGAGAGGGATGGAGTACAAAAGCAGGGAGGTCCTACTGCAACTGTATAGGGTATTGGTAAGGCCGCACCTGGAGTACTGTGTGCAGTTTTGGTCACCTTACTTAAGGAAGGATATACTAGCTTTGGAAGGGGTACAGAGACGATTCACTAGGGCTGATTCCGGAAATGAGGGGGTTACCTTATGATGATAGATTGAGTAGACTGGGTCTTTACTCATTGGAGTTCAGAAGGATGAGGGGTGATCTTATAGAAACATTTAAAATCATGAAAGGGATAGACAAGATAGAGGCAGAGAGGTTGTTTCCACTGGTAGGGGAGACTAGAACTAGGGGGCACAGCCTCAAAATACGGAGGAGCCAAATTTAAAATCGAGTTGAGAAGGAATTTCTTCTCCAGAGAGTTGTGAATCTGTGGAATTCTCTGCCCAAGGAAGCAGTTGAGGCTAGCTCATTGAATGTGTTCAAGTCACAGATAGATAGATTTTTAACCAATCAATAAGGAATTAAGGGTTACGGGGAGAGGGCGGGTAAGTAGAGCTGAGTCCACGGCCAGATCAGCCATGATCTTGTTGAATGGATGAGCAGGCTCGAGGGGCTAGATGGCCTACTCCTGTTCCTAATTCTTATGTTCTTATGTTCTTATTGACGGCACAAATAGATACAAAATGGGTATGATCAATAGCCATTACACAGACGCGGTTACAAGGCGACCAAGGCTGCAAACTAAATATTCAGAGGTATTTGACAATTCGGAAGGACAGACAGAAAGCAAAAGATGGAATAGCTCTGTTAATAAAGGATGAGATCAGTACGTTAGTGAGAAACGATATTGCTCAGAAGATCAAGATGTTGAATCAGTTTTGGTGGAGATAAGGAATAATAAGGGGAAAAGTCGCTGGTGGACGTAGTCTATCGGCCCCATAACAGTAGCTAGACTGTTGGACGGAGTATAAATCAAGAAATAATGGAGGCTTGTAAAAATAGAACGGCAATAATCATCGGCAATTTTAACCTTTATATTGATTGGACAAAGCAAATTGGCCACAGTAGCCTTGAGGAAGAGGTCATAGGGCCCAAGTTTCCACAAGAAAAAAACAAGCGCCCCTCCGAGCTGGGCGCCCGTTTTTCGCGCCTAAAACGGCGCCTAAAAAAATCCTCGGTAGTCTGCACCTACTTACAGGTCCTCTGGCCCTTGGCGCAGTCAGCACGAGCTGTAGGGGGGGCGGAGCCAGGTCCCGGCGCAGAAAACAGTGCCGGGACCTCTGCACATGCGCACTACAGTCGGCACGCAAGTGCAGTAGCTCCAGGCGCCGAACTGTGTGGGAGGGGCCCGAAGCACGCAGCCCCTAGCCCTGGCCCAATGGCCTCACTGGGGCTCCTCCCACGGCCAGCTCCTGCTCCCCGCCTGACAGACCAGACACTCGCTCCCCCTCCCCGCCGACCAGACCCGACCCGACACCTGCTTCCCCCCACCCCCCGCCCCCCGACGACCCGCTCCCCCCCCCCCGCCCCGAGACCCGTCCCCCACCCCGACCAGAGACCGGAGACCTGCTCCCCCCGCACCCCACTGACCCGACTCGCGCTCCTGTTCCCCGACCCGACACCCCCCCCCTCTCTCTCACGCTCCCTCCCCCCTCTCTCCCCGCCACTCTCTCTCTCCCCCACTCTCTCCCCCACTCCCCCCCTCCCCCCGCTCCCCCCCTTTCCCTCCCCCCCCCGCTTCCCCCCCTTTCCCTCCCTCCCTCCCCCCCCCCGCTTCCCCCCTCTCCCCCCCCCGCTTCCCCCCTCTCCCTCTGCTCCCCCCTCTCTCTCCCCCTCTCTCTCTCTCCTCTCCTCTCCCCTCCCCCCCTCTCTCTCTCTCCCTCTCCCTCTCTCTGTCTCGCCCCCTCTCTCTCTCCTCCTCTCCCCTCTCTCTCTCCCCCTCTCTCTCTCCTCCCCCCTCTCTCTCTCTCTCCCCCCTCTCTCTCTCCCCCCTCCCTCACTCCC